>NC_069798.1:19725968-20367635 GCF_027406575.1 Nycticebus coucang | reverse complement strand
TGGACAATGCTGATGTAGACGCTTCTATAAGGAGCCAGATGCTAATTTGGAGTCCACTGCACAAAATTCTTAGTTGTGAGTGTTAACTGAGGCTATAAACCATCCCTGTAGAGGTCCTTGTAGTTCAAGATTTCTTGGTGAGATTTCAACCCTTATTCTATGAAGATGACCACAAATCCACTTTATATTACATTATAAAACTCATTCTGTGGGTTCTAATATTAGTCCAGAATTTATTCTCACCAACAGTTCATGATAATGTGAAACCAATGTAGGTGAGATAACACTGCTGATCTAATTCTGAGCCCTTTTTTACAGTCCAATACTGTTCTCCTCCTGTGCTGAATGTCTACTAAGGATCCTGGCTAGTAAGTGCAGGCAATCTGTACATGCCAACAGCAATCTTTAAGGACGGGTCCTCAGGAGGTAACAGTTGCTAGAGAAGTCTTTGCTTCCTGCCAATAAACTCCACCCAATGCTATTTACCTGATTTTCTTATTATCTCACAGCACTGTGAGCTTCTCCAGGACAGTTTCTTTCATCTAATCACTCTGTATCTGCATTCTCTCAAATGAGAAAGCAGCATGTGGTGTTGTAATGAGGATCAGGGAGATCTTTTAAGCAACTTTGGGTGTGGAAAGTCACCTTTGGAGTCAAATCTGAGCTGAAAGGTAGACGCCTTTGAAGAAAGGAGGAGCCTGTGGCCCCTGCTGGGCCACGCTGTGATATGCCTCCTGGGAAGCTGCTCAGGGACATTAACATCTAATTACTTTCTGCCCCAAATTTTGAACGTAACCACTGCAGACAGCTGTTTTCTAAGAACTAATGATGGTTATTTGTATCCCAACTCATCTCTGTGTTCTTTATTTTCTCTGAGTTTATTCTGAAAGCATTGTCCTACACACCATGAACAATGAATGGCCTGTATACAAAAAGTGCAAAATAAGGGCGTGTCAAAGGAATTATCAAATATGATGTATTTCCATTTTTAGTATGTATGTGTTATGTGTGTACATTTTAACTACATATAATTTAACTATACATGTGTGTGTGTAAATGATATGTCAGCCTGCAGGAAAGTTTGGTGCTCAAGATAAACTCTCTAGACAGCAGATACCTGAGCTGCTCTGGCAGGCTCTCTTCTCCCCTAATGAAAATCAGGGATGATTCTCTCTGGTTTGACATGAATTCCCAAGACTGACACCACAGTTTGCTCTGCTTCCTGCCTGTGGAAACAAGGTTCCATTGCCAAATGCCAAGGGTTTAACAATAGTTAATCTTTTATTTTTTATTTATTATTATTTTTTTTTTTTGTAGAGACAGAGTCTCACTTTACTGCACTTGGTAGAGTGCCATGATGTCACACGGCTCACAGCAACCTCCAGCTCTTGGGCTTCTGCGATTCTCCTGCCTCAACCTCCAGAGCAGCTGGGACTACAGGCGCCCGCCACAACGCCCGGCTATTTTTTTGTTGCAGTTTGGCCGGGGCCGGGTTTGAACCCGCTACCATCGGTATATGGGGCCGGCGCCCTATCGACTGAGCCACAGGTGCCGCCCAGTAGTTAATCTTTTAAAAGGAGCAGGTGGCCCCTGCCACTTCTACTTCTATTATTGCCTAAAATCCCCCGAGTCTCAGCCAGTGGCTTGCATGTCAGTTGGCAGAAGTCCAGAGTTTGACTGACTTCATCGTCACCCCTCACTTTTCTTCTTTAATATCCATCTTTGTTGCACGTTGATTTTCATTGTCAGTGCAAAAAAAAAAAAACTCTCAAATGTGAGCTCAATTTTGACAAACATATGTTTTATGGCTGTTTTTCCCTAGACCAACTCCATCTCAGCGTCTGAATTTCTTGTCTCTCATAAGCAATAGAAACACTAGCAGGAGAGACAGGCCAGTGCTATCTCCAAATCTGCATACATCCACCCTCTGATGTATTTGTATCTACACTATAAGTCAAACAATAACACGAGCAAAATCTACAGTTCTTTTTTTTTCATTTGAGTTGAGACTATATTGCGATGCAAAAGAATATTCAATTTCAAAGTTGAAGAAATGTCTGTTTGGGTGATTTAAAAAAAAAAACATGCACATTCTAAAAATTGTGATATGAACTTGCTTTATTTAATGTTCCTTAGCTATCATGAATTGGCAACTCTTCCTCCTTTGCTTCAGCTCCTGGTTGTAAACTGCCTGAGTTTGTACAGTCATAATCTACAGCTTTCTTCCAGAGCTGATTTTAAACAGGCAGCACAACAGGGACTGTAATTTTCCGCAAGAAGAATGCACCGTAGGAGATCAACCTAGTTCTCATTTGACTTCAGCAACATTAGTAAACACCTAACACCCTGCAAAGATTGATTCACTGTTTTGAGAATAAATAGAAATTGAATAAATCATTTCAAATGCACCCATTTATTCCATTTATATCTAGAAAAACTTTTGGAATAGCAGACTCAAATAAAAGAGGAAATATTTTGCTGGAGAGTGTGAATTTTGCTGCCAGACAATCTGAATTCATTTTAGAAAGCTGTTTCTCAAGAGGGTAATATCGAATGGTTACACATATACTCCTTTATTTATGGCTTCTGTATTTATTGTTACCCTGCTTCTTTATTGGGTAATGCATGTTTCTTAAAGATGTTACTCTACAAAACCGTACAGAGGTTATAGAAACATCTAATTTTTTTGATAATCGCTGTAGGAAAATGTATAGCCTGAAATCAGTAGGCATTGCCTCAATCCCTATTCTCCATTAAGCTACTCAAATTTAGATACCGGGTCTTATTCTTGTGCAAAATCTGAAAGATGACCTAGTATGAAATGGGTGTCCAACAAATGTGTTTAAATGCCACACAAAGTGATCGCCATGAGAAAGCTTTTCAAGTTGTGTGTAACACAGATAAAAAGACATGTTTTAAGACCGGAATACATAATGATATTTTTAAGTTTAGGCTGTCGAATTACATGTGTAGGAGATTAGAACAAAAGCCACTAAGATTACCTAGGAGGAATACGCCAGCATGCTATTTTTTGTTTTTATGATAATGTTGCAGAAAAATTTCAAATATCATTTGCTCTCCCTCCCTAGTTCAATTTTCCTTCTCTCCATATTTCCTTACTTCCTCACCCCCTAGAAGACCATCTTGGAATTTATATTATCTTTTACAGTCTACGTTTCAGAAATTTATACACGCACCCTGCTCATATATAGCATGTATAGTATTATATAAATGTGGATTTGAGCATGTATATACCTATGTATAGAATGATATGAACAGGAAAAGGGTCTATAACTTGTTCTTTACTTTCAAAAATGCTTTGATTTGTACCTACGTTCAAGTTCTTTCATTCATTTCCTTGCTATATAGTGCCCCCTCGATTATTTATACTCTTTCTAATGAAACAAGTGTGTTGTGTTCTACTTTTTTCTCCTAAGAAACTGCAGTTAACATATGAATGTGCCTTCTTGAATGCATCGTGTTGGAGTTTTCTGGATGATACACCCAGTAACAGAACTGTAGATCATGGGATACAGGCATACCTTGGAGAAATCGCAAAATCAGTTCCAGAGTACCTCAATACAGCAAATATCACAACAAAGTGAGTCACACACATTTTTTGGTTTTCCAGTGAAGATGAAAGTTAAATTTATACTATACCATAATCTATTAAGTGTGCAACACTATTATGTCTAACAATGTATTTACCTTTGTTAAAAATACTTTATTGCTAAAAATGCTATCATCTTGTTAGTTTGGAGGGAGAGTAAACAGGTAGCAAGGAAGAGGCTAAGGGTGGAGAGTGGGAACCTAATTGTAGCTAGAAACCAAATTGCGGTTAGGAGCTGTTTCCTTGTGGGAACTTACACTGTAAGAAGTTGCTAGAGACCTTTAACTGACCTAGAGTTCATTATCGTCTAATAAGCATCGCATGAGTGGAGCTTTTGTTTAGGATTGTGGGGAAGCTGCATGCATAGAAAGGAAACTGGTACATAACCTGAATGAAACCTGTTATGTAATCTGTCTTTTAATCCCAGTTTGTCAAGGAGCCCAAAGGTGAAAAAGAACAACCAAGGCTGCCGGGAGAAAGGTGGACAAACTCAAGCGCCTGTGAAAGGCAGCGTGCGCTCAGACTCTGGCTCTCTCTCCACTCAGGGAGACTGACCCATTTCTCTCTCTCTGGAACATATTTTCACTTTGTGTCACTTCGTGTGACTTCCTTGTTCATTTTCACTTTGTATAGCTTTTTTTTTTTTTTTAAATAATTTGACTGTAATAAATTGTGTTGGATTGCTGTGTATCTGCCATCACTCTGCTAGGGGCTCGACTTGGTACCAGTACTCATTCTTAACACTTACCAGGGAATATCCGGATGGACTTAACCCTCTGAACCTTCAGTGGCTCCTGATTTTTTGCTGGTGGAGGGGGTCTTGCTACTTCACCTGGACTATGTGCCATCTCCAGAACTCAAGAAACTATTTTCACTCTTCATCTATAAAAAAAGCAAATCTTCATCCATTACTCTCAATCAGGAGATTACAGCAAGTCAATCACAAGATCAGTATCAAATTTTTCATTCTAGTTCTCTTGATCTTTCTGACACATCTATGTTAATTTCTGAAGTCTTAAAATCCTCAAAATAATTAATAAGGGTTGGAATCTACTTCTTTCAAACTACTGTTTATGTTAATATTTCACCAATTCCAATAAATCAAAATGCTCTTAAAGGCTTCCAAACTGGTGAATACTTTCCAGAAAATTTTCGGTTTATTTTGCCCAGATGCACCAGAGGAATCATTAGCTATGAAAGCTACACAGCCTTATAAAAGGTATGTCTTGAGTAATAAGACCTGAAAAACTAAATTACTCCTTTACCCATGGGCTGCAGAATGAATTTTGTGTTATCAGGCATGAAAACAATTACCTTGTCCATCTTCATCAGAGCTCTCAAGTAACCAGGTGACCTGTCAATAATCAGTAATATTTTGAACATAATCCTTTTTTCTGAGCAGTAGCTCTCAACAATGGGCTTACAAATATTTAGAAAACCATGCTCTAAACAGATGTGCTGTCATTAAATCTTTGTTGTTCACTTGATAGAGCACAGGCAGAGAAAATTTAGCATAATTCCCAAAGGCTTTGGAGTTTTTTGAATGGTAAAGGAGCACTGGCTTCAACTTTGAGTTACCAGCTACATGAGCCTCAGAAGAGACTCAGCCTATCCTTTCAATCTTTGAAGCTAGGCATTAACTTCTCCTCTTTAGTGGTTAAAGTCCTAGATGACATCGTTTTCATTTGTACGGCTGCTTCAACTACACTGAAAACCTGTTGTTAAGTGTAGCCACCACGGTTGGATCATAATCCTGAAAGCCCCAATCCCAAACAGAATAATTGCAATGTTGAAATCCCAAAAGATCAAAATCTCTTAAAGTTTAAAATTCCTGCTGCCCAAAATTCCAAAAAATCACAACCACAAAATAGCTGCATCCCGTTGGGTGGAACTATTTTTTTATTGTCTTTATTTGAAAACTGGGTGTAGTTTAAATAAAATCCATATGGCTACTAAATTTTCAAGGGGTGAATTTGTGCACTTAATATTAGGTGTCAACTTAATTGGATTAAGGAATTTCTAGAAACCCGAAAAGCATTATTTTGTGTTTGTTCGTGAGGGTGTTTCCACAGGCGTTTAGTGTGAGATTCTGAAGAGATGTTCTTTTTGTACATTGGCATTTGTGAACAATAGAATTTCTTGAGATCATAACTCTTTCAGCAACTGTGTGGTGATGATTTATCAGTGTGATTGATTTCATCACACAACTTAAGTTGTTTTAAGATGATCGCATGCCAGTTCTCACACTGGGTCAATCACTTGATTGGCATGTGTGTTCCAATCCCTGTTCAACTGCCATTAGGATTCCTGAGTGCTTACACTCACAAAAATATACATGTTATTATTGCTCATTTTATTGTGTGAAGTAATCTATCAAGTGTCCCATCATGCTTGTATATGCTCTTCAAAAAAACCTCTTTTTTTGAGACAGAACCCTGGGTAGAGTGCTGTGGCATCATAGCTCACAGCAACTTTAAACTCTTGGGCTCAAATGATCCCCTTGCTTCAGCCTCCCCAGTACCTAGGACTACAGGGACCTGCCACAATGCCCAGCTTTTGCTCAGGCTTGACTTGAACTCCTGAACTCAAGCAATCCACCTGCCTTGGCCTCCTATATGTGCTAGGATTACAGGCATGGCCACCACACCTGGCAGAATAAACCTCTTTTTAAAAATATAAATGAATATCTCTTAGCAAATTTGTTATTATATTTTCCCAAATTGCATTTTTAGGAGTTTGATCTTCTGTGATTGTAATTTTTGGGGATTTTATACTTTATGGAGTTTTATCTTTTAATATTTCAACATTTTGGTATACTGCGCCTTTCAAAATTATGATTTTGAAATCACAGCCATCTTCCCCAATGGCTTTAGCTAGATTTTCTGTCTAATTTGCTGCAGCTTCTCCATCAGCACTTGCTACTTCACGTTGGACTTTTATGTTGTGAAATGGTTTCTTTCCTTAAACTTCATGAACCAACCTCTGCTAGCTTCAATCTTTGTTTCAGAAGCTTCCTTACCTCTCGGACTCCACGGTATTAAACGGAATTAGGGTCTTGCTCTGGATTAGGCTTTGACCTAGGTGAATGTTGCTGTCTATATCAGCAATAATGCTGTTTTATTTTTTTTGTCATTCATGTGTGCACTAGAGTAGCCCTTCTTATAATCTCCTTCAAGAGCTTTTCCTTTGGATACACAACTTGGCTAACTGTTTGGTGAAAGAGTCCTAGCCTTTGGCCTATCTAAGATTTCCATATGCCTTTCTCACTAACCTTGATTATTTCTAGCTTTCAATTTAAAGTGACAGATACACGGCTCTTCATTTCATTTGAATACTTAGAGGCCATTGTTGAGTTAATACCTGGCCTAATTTCAATATAGTCGTGACTCAGGGAACAGAGAAGCCTACGGAGGGGAAGAGACATGTGGGAATGTCTGATTTGTGGAGGAGTAGAACAAATGCAATATATATTTATTTTTTTTATTAAACTCACTGCCTTACATGGGCTTTGTTCATGGTGCTTTAAAATACTTTGAGGAGCACCATCAAAGGTCACTGATTATAGGTTATTATAAAAGATATAATAATAATGAAGAAGTTAAAAATATTGTGAGAATTCCAAATCTGACACAAGACATCAAGTAAGCACACGCTGTTGGAAAAATGGGAAAAATGGTGCCAATAGATTTGCTCAACACAGGATTGCTACAATTCTTCAAATTGTAAAATATGCAATATCTGTAAATCCCAGGAAAGCAAAGTACAATAAAATTAGATAAGCCCAGATATACATTTTCTAGATATTGCCAATAGATAATTGACCAAACTTACACTTCCACGATGTTTCCATTAAGCTTGCATCCAGTTAATATTATCAGTCTTTTTAATTTTTGCCAATAGAGCGAGTCTAACATGATATCGCCTTGTTGCTAGTTATTGTGTTTTTGACAGTGGCATTATTAATAGGTTATTTTTATTTCCTTCCCTCTTTAATGTGTTCTTCTAATTTTTTCTTTAATTAATATACATGTATATTGAAAAATTATACAACCTATATATGAATATTTTCCGTTTTTGTTCTTTCATTTGAATTCAATGAGCATTCATTTTAACATTGTCTTGATTTCTATAAATACAATGATAAATTGCTTTTTTAGAAAAGATGTAACCATAGTTCTTGCTATTGCAGAACTTGCGGTTTAATCAGGAAAACAAATATGAAAAAAGTTGATAATAATAAACTTCGTTATTGTGTGGTAACTATAAATGTAAAGCATGTGGGAGCAAAAAAGGAGCAGAAAAATGGGATTGAGTAGCTCTAAGAATAGCATTTTGAGAGAATCTTTCTGGAGAGGTCATGAACAAATTCACATTAATTTTAATTTGAGGATATTGTAGGCTTTAGCTTAGGATCTAAGTTGTAGAATTTATAGTATGAATAATATACAAACATACACACATATGTAGACTAGGTCAGAATGATCTGAAAATGAATGAATATTAAAATTCATTTTAGGGACAGGCGTGGTGGCTTATGCCTGTAATTCTAGCACTCTAGGAGGCCAAGGTGGGTGGATCACCTGTGCATAGGAGTTCAGAGACCAGCCTGAGGAAGAGGGAGACCTCATCTCTAAATATAGCTGAGTGTTGTGGTGACAGGGACCTGTAGTCCCAGCTACTTGGAAAGCTGAAGCAAATGAATCACTTGAGCTCAGGAGTTTGAAATTGCTGTGAGCTATGATGTCACAGCTCTCTACCGAGCATGACAAAATGAGACTCTGTTTTAAAAAAAGATAAATAAATAAATAAACAAAATGCATTTTAAGAGACAATGTCAGTGTTGATAGGTTGAATCAGGATACTTCCTCCTTCAGGATCTTACAATTGACTGTTAATTCCCGGGTCTTAGTTTCTGGAACCATGAGGTAGAAACAGAGTAGACTGGAAAGGAAGCAGACAGCAACAGCTGTAGCAAGTCCCCGACACTTCTGACCGGGGTCACAGTGGGGATGGTTGCAAAGATGAATGCCAGTCCCAGAACTCTATAGTTAGGCTGGTGCTCTCTGGTTCACCAAGCATTTTCAAGTTATTATTTTGTTTATGGCTCTATAGTCTCCATTAATGATAAAAATTATTCTTAGAAAAACTTGATCTGTCCAAAATCAAAGAACTGAAATATGATTTAATGGAAATTAAAATATAAAATTTTGAACTCTAATCTCAATCTTTATAGAAGTTCTTCCACTTTTCCTCTTCTAGAGATTATCTCTAAAGGCAACCATTTGCCCATAAATATTATATAATAAGTAGATATAGAAACATAATTAATAAGGGATTCTTGAGTACTCACTCTATGGTGAGCATTTTGATTAAAAAGAAGATACTACAGTTTCAGTAATACATCTTTCCACTTGCCCTCCTGTCCCTAAAACTTTGCACTTTTCTTTCCAATTTGGAATTTGTGGTTATTTACCCAGACATGAATTGCAAGTTCATTGAATGAAGTGGATGGTTGAATAGAAACATTTTGGCTAAGAACGAGTTTTAGTCAAATTTATAACTGTGGTTCTAAGGAAAAAAAACTCATTTTAGTTTTTCCTTATAGTAAAAAGTGATAGAAGGATGCAATCTGGCAAAAAAGATTCATATCTGAACCCATTCTATAAGTACTTTTTGAGCACTCACTAAATGCCTGTCAAGGTTAAGTATTTTAGATAAATTATGTCATGTTAATCCCCATAACAGCTCTATTATATTGGAATTATTAACTTTATTTTAAGATAATGAAACTGGAAGGAAGGAGATTAGGTAATCCGCTTTTAAATCACACATTTTTTAAATAGTAACACTAACCCCAAAGGTTATTTTTAATCGACTGTGCTATATTATAAATATGTTTTGTTATACTCTAACAATTACTTTCTGGCCTGCAGACTTGACAGCAATAGTTCTAGTAATATTTTTCAATTTCTTCATTTCCTAACCATAAAATCCTAACTATCTCATTAATAAATAATTATTAATAACTTAAATATTTATTAAAACATGATGTTTGAGGCATCTGCTTACTTCGGAATGGAGAAATGCCTTTTGTATGCATGCTAATGTTTATGGTCAAGTCATGAATCACATTCTTTTAAATTTTCCCAAAGAACCAAAACAATTGTGATTTCATAAGGGAAATAAAATGGGACTGACATTGGAATATATTTTAACTATTAATTTATGTCTGTTTCCATGAAATCAATCCAACCTTTATACAATGAAATAGAAATATCCTGTAAAAACTGCAGATTTACAGCCCAAAGTAGTATTGACTTGACTTCTTTGTTCATTTGAAACGGTCCACATATGCAGCTCAATTTTTGCATTGAAAAAATATAAAGCCATTGGTTATTATAAAATGTCACCTTTCTAATTGGTGTAATAATGCCCAGCTGGTGAGCCAATCTCTGGAATAGCTCCGGACTTAGCACAGCAGGGGCAGAGGGAAGAATATATCTGGTAAGAAGAGAGTGATTTAGCATCTTTGTGGCTGCAGTCAGCAGTATCTCATTGTATTTAAGGTATAGCATCTTTGAATGTTCAAATGATTGATACTAGAAACTGTGTCCTCATGCTAAACAAAAAAAAGGTGGGGGGAGACTTATCATGATGAATATAGAAAAGGCAGAAATTGATTCTTTGGTCTGAATTTTCCTCTGCATTAATACATTTCCCCTTTAGCAACAACCAGGCAAAATAATAAGGGAGCGTACGTGATAACTTAAGTACAGCTAGCTTTGGCACTGCCAGTCTCTCAGAGCTTATCTACCATTTCCAGCACTCTTTATGAATGCTTCTCCTGCTCTGCATGTAGAATAATAAAACCTTGCAGTTTCACAAATGTTAACTTTGTCTTGGAGAAAAAATACTAATAAATAGAAATTCCCATAATGCAGAATTCTTTGTTGTGCTTCTTGGCATTTCAGGAAATTGTTTTAAAGAAATCTATTCTGAGATAGCTGTGCTACCTTCTTGTAAATTGTGATAATACTTAACATTTATAAATACAATCCAGTAACCATATCAAACAGAATTTAGGACATCTCTGCCCTGAATAAGCTTTAAAAAAATGCTTCAAGGAATCCTGGTGATTTCATCAACATTGAAAATAATGTTTGGACAATATAAAAAATGCTCTAAGATGACATCATAGTCTTATGAAAATACTTCTTTTTTAGGTTTTTAAAGATTTTTCTTACTGCTCCAGTGCTATAGACAAAATTAGTATATGTACAAGTACATTAAATGCCTAATAAAACTAAATATAAATTCAAATGGAAGTGTGAAGAAAGTCTTTCAGACAAAATTTCTTTCATTCATTGTATACTGGTTATCCTGTTTGTCAGCATATGTAAAACTACATGCTGCATTGTATCACAAGGATAATGAAGTTGAATAGAAATCTAGTTCATTGTACTGCTGTCATGAGAGGTAGACACTAAAAGAATAATTTCTGAATTATTTTCACTTTTGAATATCTCTTGTTCTCTATTTCTGTACCTGATAATTATAAATAAAAATCTCATTTACTAAATACGTGGGATCTCTATTCCAGTTCATTTCCCATCGACTGTGCTTTTTAACATAGATGAATGACAACGTAAGAAGAAGAGGTGAACTATCTTCCCCAATATCCATCTCAGGGAGTATACTGTACAATACAGACACACAATGGAATCCCGTGTGTGTGTGTGTATATATATGTATGTATATGGCCACATATACAGTATATAGGCGCTAAATACCTCTCCAAACTCCATGTAACCTGTTAAACCAGAGTAGAAAAACTTTTCTGTACATTCTGGACATTGAGACCCTAGAAAGCCCACACTTCAGAAGGAACTGATAATTTTAGCCCTAGAGAAAGGGCTACTATTGATTCCTTCCAACAAAACACTGAAAACATCTTGATGAGATAGAAACTGATCCAACAGTAAAATAAATGCCAGCCAAAATAAAACTAAATCGTCTTTAAAGGAAATAAAGGGAGTCCTCCACAGCAGAGTATTATAATACCCACATTCATTCAAAAATACCTAGACTTGTGCAACAGACTCCAAGATGACCCCCAAGGCTCTCTGCCATCTGGTATTCACACTAGGTGTAATCACCTTGAGTAGTATGGGCTTGGTGGGTGACTTGCTTTTACTAAATAGAATGTTGCAGAAGCAATAGTGTGTAATGTACAAAATAAGATGATAAAATTTGTAGCTTCTTTCTTGGGTTCTCTCTCACAGATCATTAGCTCTCAGGGCATCCAGATGCCACATCATGTTGGTAGAAGTAGAGGGGCACGTAGGAAGTAATTCATGCAAGTAATGAGCCAAGTGAGTGAGCTTGGAAGTGGTTCTTCAGCCCTTTAGATGCCTGCCACCCTGACTGACAACTTGACTGCAACCACATGAGATATCCTGAGCTGCCACTACCCAGCTAAGCCATATCCAGATTCCTGAATCTTAAACTGTGTAAGATCATAAATATTTTTTCGGTTGCTAGGTTTTGGGATAAATCTGTATGCAACAATAGAAAATTAACATACCACATAAGGAAGCAAGGAAATGTGACCCATAACCGGGAGAAAATTAGTTAATAGAGATGCAAAGATAACATCGATTTTGAAATTTGTAAGCAAACGTTTTTAAATGGCTATTGTGAATGCATAAAGCATACAGGATGTAATGAACATAATAAAACAGAAATAGTTAGAGAATAAAATCAATTTCAGCAGAAAAATGGAAATGATTAAAAACCAACTCTTTGACTACCATCCGTGGGGGTGGGTGGAGAAAAAGTTTAATAAATAGTAATTATGCTTTATCCAGATATTAACATTTTGATGATTGCTTTACATTTGTCTTTGAATGATTTTATAACCTTTATAATTCTTAGATTTTAATATATATTTAAAAAAATTTTATAAAATTTTATTCTAATATCTGCCCAATATGTCAAGACACCAAAAGTGATAAATTTTGAAGGTTGCAATAATTGTAATGGGAAATTTCAAAAAGTAATTTTAAGTAAGAAAGATGTTACATAACTTTTTACTATTGAATTAAATACCAATGGGGGCTATTTTTAAATAGCAAGAATTGTATCATATACTTAAGTGAGTTAAAACAGAGAATAATATTCCAGATGAAAATGGAATATATTCTAGTCATGTATTAAAAAATATGGCTATAACCATATTTTATGAATCTGTAAATCATACTTTGTATGTGGACCATTATAAAATTTTGAGATACACAAACATCAAGAAACATAAAATTTGTGCTGACAAAACAAGTGAAGCCCTCCAAGCAACATGAATAAACCAAGCAAGTTGAAACTTGGATGGGTTAATCAAAAACAACACTATTGATTGTGTTTCTTGGAAGTGAAATAATGGACCCATGGCACAGTCTATCTCAAAAGTTTTGTAGTGACCTATGCATTAAATTAGAAGACTTTCATCTACAATGAATATTTATGTTACCATGATTGGAAAGCTACCTATAATATATTCAGAGGTACTTTGAAGAAAGAATTAAGTTCTGTACTTCTTGGCAGGCAGGGCAAGCTCAGGAAAAACTGTGGAGGAGTCAAACGATCTTTGCTGAATACAACCTCTCTTTCATTCTCACTCACGCTGCCTCCCACATATTCATAGACTCTTCCACTGAATGATGAAGAGAGTCATTTTTATATATCACCCCTAATACGCATTCATAATGTGATCAGAGAAGACTGTGCTATGATATGTTGTAGAATAACAAGTATAAGAGTCTTGGTGTCTATAAATATTTTCACAATGTTAGGATGTAGAATGATAAAAATAATCTCTTCACCATAGTGAAAATTATAATATTCTGATAACTTGCCTATGAAGATAATCAATGTAGAGAGCTCACCGATGTGGGCCCTGGGTGACAGGTTACCCAAAGACCCATTCTATGAAGGAGGAAGGTAAAGTCCTCCCTTCGATTCCATAGCTGCCCTTATAATTTTCTCTTGTCTGCTTCTTCCTTACACCTACATAAGACCCAAAGGAAAGTCATCTGTTTTCGAGAAATGTAATACATGTTATTATCTCTCTAAACTGTTTCTCTAAAATCATATCTCTATGCCCATGAGAAAAAAAAAACAAAAAATCCTTACTTTTTTCCTGAAAGTTTTGCACTTTTAAGTTTTATGCTATTTATTAACAGTAGTAAAAAACAGTAAAGGGGAAAGAATTGATAGAACAAAGCTAACTCTGATTCAAAAAATGTCTATTCCCATAATTCTGTAATTACAAAATGAGTATTATGGTTACAAGGCTGTTGCATTTTTCATGAATATAATCATTCATGAAAATAAGTAAACTAGAGCAATATGACACATCCAAATGAATGAAGTGTTCTGGAAAATATAATAACAATGGCTGACAAAACAGTGACGGGTAAAGGAAGACCAGGAGGAACGGGTGGGGGAATGATACCGGATCCATCTCTTTGGTAGCAGTTGCTACATGTGTGAACTTGTTGACAGGTGAGAAATTTCCTCCTCAATTTCTACATTTGCGCTCGGAAATTTTGACAGTCTAATCTGATGGTTTCATTGCCTTCAAGCAAGCAGGTTTGACACATAACACATACTGAATCAACTTCATTGCTAAAGTTGAGGAGTGTGGAGTAGCAGAAAGGTCATTAACTTCAGAGACATAGATTCCTGTCTTCAAAACCCAGGTCTCTGTTTACTCTAGATCTTTAAATCTACCGAATTATAATTTTCCCATATTAAAATATGAATCGCACATATTTCTTAATTGCTTGCACAAAATTTTTGTATAATGCTTAGCCCTGTGCATATCACAGAGAAAACTTGTAATAAATAACCCGGCGTTACCACTGTAATTGTTGCTTTGTGACTCTGTGGTCAAGTCTCATTATACTCAGTATTTTTTTTTTTTTTTTTCCTTTTCTTTTTTTCTCCCATTTTTTTTTTTTTATTGTTGGGGATTCATTGAGGGTACAATAAGCCAGTTACACTGATTACAATTGTTAGGTAAAGTCCCTCTTGCAATCATGTCTTGCCCCCATAAAGTGTGACACACACTAAGGCCCCACCCCCCTCCCTCCATCCCTCTTTCTGCTTCCCCCCCATGACCTTAATTGTCATTAATTGTCCTCATATCAAGATTGAGTACATAGGATTCATGCTTCTCCATTCTTGTGATGCTTTACTAAGAATAATGTCTTCCACGTCCATCCAGGTTAATACGAAGGATGTAAAGTCTCCATTTTTTTTAATGGCTGAATAGTATTCCATGGTATACATATACCACAGCTTGTTAATCCATTCCTGGGTTGGTGGGCATTTAGGCTGTTTCCACATTTTGGCGATTGTAAATTGAGCTGCAATAAACAGTCTAGTACAAGTGTCCTTATGATAAAAGGATTTCTTTCCTTCTGGGTAGATGCCCAGTAATGGGATTGCAGGATCGAATGGGAGGTCTAGGTTGAGTGCTTTGAGGTTTCTCCATACTTCCTTCCAGAAAGGTTGTACTAGTTTGCAGTCCCACCAGCAATGTAAAAGTGTTCCCTTCTCTCCACATCCACGCCAGCATCTGCAGTTTTGAGATTTTGTGATATGGGCCATTCTCACTGGGGTTAGATGATATCTCAGGGATGTTTTGATTTGCATTTCTCTAATATATAGAGATGATGAACATTTTTTCATGTGTTTGTTAGCCATTCGTCTGTCGTCTTTAGAGAAAGTTCTATTCATGTCTCTTGCCCATTGATATAAGGGATTGTTGGCTTTTTTCATGTGGATTAATTTGAGTTCTCTATAGATCCTGGTTATCAAGCTTTTGTCTGATTGAAAATATGCAAATATCCTTTCCCATTGTGTGGGTTGTCTCTTTGCTTTGGTTATTGTCTCCTTAGCTGTACAGAAGCTTTTCAATTTAATGAAGTCCCATTTGTTTATTTTTGTTGTTGTTGCAATTGCCATGGCAGTCCTCTTCATGAAGTCTTCCCCCAGGCCAATATCTTCCAGTGTTTTGCCTATGCTTTCTTTGAGGGTTTTTATTGTTTCGTGCCTTAAATTTAAGTCCTTTATCCATCTTGAATCAATTTTTGTGAGTGGGGAAAGGTGTGGGTCCAGTTTCAGTCTTTTACATGTAGACATCCAGTTCTCCCAACACCATTTATTGAATAGGGAGTTTTTCCCCCAAGGTAAGTTCTTGTTTGGTTTATCGAAGATTAGGTGGTTGTAAGATGTTAGTTTCATTTATTGGTGTTCAATTCGATTCCAAGTGTCTATGTCTCTGTTTTTGTGCCAGTACCATGCTGTCTTGAGCACTATGGCTTTGTAGTACAGACTAAAATCTGGTATGCTGATGCCCCCAGCTTTATTTTTGTTACAGAGAACTGCCTTAGCTATACGGGGTTTTTTCTGGTTCCATACAAAACGCAGAATCATTTTTTCCAAATCTTGAAAGTACGATGTAGGTACTTTGATAGGAATGGCATTGCATAGGTAGATTGCTTTGGGAAGTATAGACATTTTAACAATGTTGATTCTTCCCATCCATGAGCATGGTATGTTCTTCCATTTGTTAATATCCTCTGCTATTTCCTTTCTGAGGAGTTCATAGTTTTCTTTATAGAGGTCCTTCACCTCCTTCGTTAGGTATATTCCTAGGTATTTCATTTTCTTTGAAACTATGGTGAAGGGAGTTGTGTCCTTAATTAGCTTCTCATCTTGACTGTTATTGGTGTATAAAAAGGCTACTGACTTGTGGACATTGATTTTATATCCTGAAACATTACTGTATTTTTTGATGACTTCTAGGAGTCTTGTGGTTGAGTCTTTGGGGTTCTCTAAGTATAAGATCATGTCGTCAGCAAAGAGGGAGAGTTTGACCTCCTCTGCTCCCATTGGGATTCCCTTGATTTCCTTGTCTTGCCTAATTGTATTGGCTAGAACTTCCAGCACTATGTTGAATAGTAAAGGTGACAGAGGACAACCTTGTCTGGTTCCAGTTCTAAGAGGAAAAGCTTTCAGTTTAACTCCATTCAGTAAAATATTGGCTGTGGGTTTGTCATAGATAGCTTCAATCAGTTTTAGAAATGTGCCACCTATGCCGATACTCTTCAGTGTTCTAATTAGAAAAGGATGCTGGATTTTATCAAATGCTTTTTCTGCATCTATTGAGAGGATCATGTGATCTTTATTTTTGCCTCTGTTGATATGGTGGATAACGTTTATGGACTTGCGTATGTTAAACCAGCCTTGCATCCCTGGGATGAAGCCTACTTGATCATGATGAATGACTTTTTTGATGATAAGCTGTAATCTATTGGCTAGGATTTTGTTGAGAATTTTTCCATCTATATTCATGAGTGAGATTGGTCTGAAATTCTCCTTTTTGTTCGGGTCTTTTCCTGGTTTTGGTATCACGGTGATGTTTGCTTCATAGAATGTGTTGGGGAAGATTCCTTCTTCCTCAATTTTTTGGAATAATTTCTGCAGTACAGGAATAAGCTCTTCCTTGAAGGTTTGATAGAATTCTGCAGTGAAGCCATCTGGACCAGGGCATTTTTTAGTTGGAAGCTTTTTTATTGTTTCTTTGATCTCAGTGCTTGAAATTGGTATGTTCAGGAGGTCTATTTCTTCCTGGCTAAGTCTAGGGAGAGGGTGTGATTCCAAATATTGATCCATTTCCTTCACATTGTCAAATTTCTGGGCATAGAGTTTCTGGTAGTATTCAGAGATGATCTCTTGTATCTCTGTGGGATCAGTTGTTATTTCCCCTTTATCGTTTCTGATTGAGGTTACTAGAGATTTTACTTTTCTATTTCTAGTAAGTCTGGCCAATGGTTTATCTATTTTATTTATTTTTTCAAAAAACCAACTCCTTGTTTCATTAATTTTCTGAATGATTCTTTTGTTTTCAATTTCATTGATCTCTGATTTGATTTTGGATATTTCTTTTCTTCTACTGAGTTTAGGCTTAGATTGTTCTTCTTTTTCCAATTCCATAAGATCTCTTGTGAGACTGTTGATGTGCTCTCTTTCTGTTTTTCGAATGTAGGCATCTAAAGCGATGAATTTTCCTCTCAAAACTGCTTTTGCAGTATCCCACAGGTTTTGGTAGCTTGTGTCTTCATTGTTGTTATGCTCAAGGAAGTTAATGATTTCCTGTTTTATTTCTTCCTGCACCCATCTGTTATTCAACAGAAGATTGTTTAATTTCCATGCCTTTGGGTGGGGTCGAGCATTTTTGTTAGAGTTGAGTTCCACCTTCAGTGCCTTATGGTCTGAAAAGATACAAGGTAAAATTTCGATTCTTTTGATTCTGTTGATATTTGTTTTGTGTCCCAGGATATGATCAATTTTGGAGAATGTTCCATGGGGTGATGAGAAGAATGTATATTCTTTATCTTTGGGATGGAGTGTTCTATATGCGTCTATCAAGCATAGTTGTTCTAGGGTCTCATTTAAATCTCTTATATCTTTGTTTAATTTCTGTTTAGAGGATCTGTCCAACTCTGTAAGAGGTGTGTTAAAGTCCCCTGTTATGATGGTATTATCAGATATCATATTGCTCAGACTGAGTAAGGTCTGCTTCAAGAATCTGGGAGCATTTAAATTGGGTGCATAAATATTTAGAATTGAAATGTCTTCTTGTTGTATTTTTCCCTTGACCAATATAAAGTGACCATCTTTGTGTTTTTTGACTTTAGTTGCTTTAAATCCACATGTATCTGAAAATAAGATTGCAACTCCTCTTTTCTTCTGAATTCCATTTGCCTGAAAAATTGTCTTCCATCCCTTGACTCGGAGCTTTAATTTGTCTTTTGAAGCCAGGTGTGTTTCTTGCAGACAGCAAATGGATGGCTTGTGTTTTTTAATCCAGTCAGCCAATCTATGTCTCTTCAGTGGGGAATTCAAGCCATTAACATTTATGGAGATAATTGATAAGTGTGGTAGTACTCTATTCGTCTTATTTGGTGAGAGTCCATTGCTTAGTTTTATCTTTTGCATCAGTGTGTGGTTAGGCTCTGTCCTTTGATTTCTGAGTTCTTACTTTGCTGCTGATCCATTGTGGTGGTCAGTGTGCAGAACAGGTTGAAGTATTTCCCGTAGAGCTGGTCTTGTTGTGGCGAATTTCCTCAATGTTTGTATATCCATAAATGATTTGATTTCTCCATCAATTTTGAAGCTTAGCTTAGCAGGGTACAGAATTCTGGGCTGAAAATTGTTCTGTTTAAGTAGATTAAAGGTAGATGACCATTGTCTTCTTGCTTGGAAAGTTTCATTTGAGAAGTCTGCGGTCACTCTGATGGATTTGCCCCTGTAGGTCAACTGGCGCTTACTCCTGGCAGCTTGCAGAATCTTTTCTTTTGTCTTGACTTTGGACAGGTTCATCACAATGTGTCTTGGAGAAGCTCGGTTAGAGTTGAGGCGACCTGGGGTCCGATATCCCTCTGAAAGCAGTGTGTCAGAATCTTTGGTTATGTTTGGGAAATTTTCTTTTATAATATTCTCTAGTATGGCTTCCATTCCTCTGGGGCATTCTTCTTCCCCTTCTGGAATTCCTATAACTCGTATGTTGGAACGCTTCATAAAGTCGCATAATTCTGACAGTGAACGTTCTGCTTTCTCTCTCTTCTTTTCTGCCTCTTTTACTATCTGAGTTATCTCAAGAACTTTGTCTTCTACCTCTGAAATTCTTTCTTCTGCATGGTCTAACCTGTTGCTGATACTTTCCATTGCATCTTTAAGTTCCCTGATTGACTGTTTCATTTCCTTCAGCTCTGCTATATCCTTTTTATATTCTTCATATCGTTCATCTCTGATTTGATTCTGTTTTTGGATTTCCTTTTGGTTATTTTCCACTTTATTAGCAGTTTCCTTCATTGTTTCCATCATTTCTTTCATTGTTTTCAACATGTGTATTCTAAATTCCCTTTCTGTCATTCCTAACATTTCTGTATAGGTGGAATCCTCTGCAGTAGCTACCTCATGGTCCCTTGGCGGGGTTGTTCTGGACTGGTTCTTCATGTTGCCTGGAGTTTTCTGCTGATTCTTCCTCATGAGTGATTTCTTTTATCTGTTTCCTTGCCCTAATTTTCCTTTCACTTCCTCTTGCTCTTTAAGATCTTGTGCCTGTGGACTAAGGGTTACAGGACCAGAAGGGTGAGAAGATTGAAGAGCAAAAAAGGGATGAAAGAAAGAGGACCGAGTGATAAGAAAAAAAAAAAGAAAGATAGAGAAAGGCGAGGGGGTGGGGATAAGGAATATTGACAAAAAGAAGAGAGGCACAGAAAGAGGGAGACAGGGCAATATAGGTGTACAGTAGGGTACTTTGACACAACCTTAAAAAACCCCACCTTCTGGGGGTGCCCCAGTTGGGTGGTTCCGTTGAGGTCAGCAGCTCTTTGCTAACCTGATCAGATACAGGACCCCACCTCCACCAAGTAGAGAGGAAAGACAAAAATGCTATAAATCAAACCAAAACAAGCAAACAGAAAACTTTACGGGGATACAATGGGGTGAAAAACCAAATGATAGCGGTAGAAACACTAGCAAAAATGAAGTTGTAGTTATTAAAAAAGGCAGCAATGGGAAATTATAATTAAACTAGAAAAATTGAGAAAGAAAAAGGGATCTGTATGGAAAAGATTGAAATTAAAAAACAAAAGAACATCAACAACGTCAAAATAAACAAACAAACAAAAAAAAAAAGAAAAAAATACACAACCAAAAACAAAGCAGTTTATATATGTTATTGAATATTGTCTGGGCAACACGTGGTCTTATGGGGTATGAGATGTTAGTCACAGTTCTGATACGACTGGAGGCAGCTGATTTCTCAAACCCCAGCAGGTAGACACCCTAAATCTCTCTTCAGCCCACTTAAAAGGCACTTTGAACTTGTAAACTTGCTGAGCAGAAGCTTTCCCAGCTTTCTTGCTGGAATCACTGCTGAAATGGCTATCCACTTACCCAGGGTGCCAAAACCGGTCTCACTCTGCCCCTGAGGGTTAGGGCTGCAAGGCGGCTCAGACCCCACCCTTAGGCTACTTGGTTGCTGGGTTACCAGCTCCCACCCTTTCTAGCTCTGCGACCCTGAGGGCAGAGCTTGCCGGGGCAGATCACTGACAATGGATCCGTGTGACCCACCGCCAAACACTATTAGCTCCGTCTGGCTCAGCGGCTCAGACTGGGGCCCTAGACAACGGCCAAAGTTCTCCGCACTCCCGCTCAGGCCTTCCCCAAGGCAGTTCAACTCAGTGCCAAGTCCAAGGACATCAAAACAGTTCACAGGTAAGGCCTTTCTGGTTTGCAGTCTGGCTGCTACTGAACTTACAGTTGTGGGCGGGTTTAGACGGATTGAACACACGCGACCACTTGCCGGTTTTCCACTGTTTTAGTCCTCCTCTTGGGGTCCAGAAGTCTCTCGCTGACTCCCTGTAGCCTCATAGGAGTGATGATAGGCAGTTCCCACCAGCCAGAGATGCCTGGAGTCCTATCTCCCCCGACTCACGGTGCCCAGATGCAAGGAAGCTGTTACTCGGCTGCCATCTTGCTCCGCCTCCCTCCACGCCCTGGCTCCGATCTACGTCTCGGATCTGTGGCTCCGATCCGTCAGGCTTGGATCTACTGGATCCCAGCGCCGAGCTCTGGCTGCGCGCGGTGTCTGCTCCGCTCCCCCAGCGACTCGCCGGACTCCCTCTATACTCAGTATTATGTTCTGTAATATCACCACAAACAATTAGTTAGTGAATATTAATTATGGCTTCAAGAGGAAGTAGAGGGTTAGGTTCCTGTGAGCCACTGATCATAATATATTTCTCAATAAAAATGCCATTTGCTTTATATAGGTTCATTTACCACCATCCTGTAAAACAAGCCTTCATCATCAGTGTTAGAATCCAGGTCTCCTACATACGCTTATCCTGGATAGCAGATAGAGTTTAACCCAATTATTCACGGATTTCATATTGGCAAATTCGCTAGCTCACCGACCTTTACTTGCAACCCCCACATCAATAGTCTCAGCACCTTCACAGTCATCTGAGGACCTGGGCGGAGGACAGAAAACTTGGATCATCCAATGTGCTGGTCCCCAGCCCAGGGCGAGCAGGTACTACGCTGCCTACGTGCTTTAGTTCTCCCTGGAAGCAAGTGTCTTTTCGTGGTCTATTTAGTGTCATGCTTTTTTGCATTTTTTTTTTTTTTTTTTTTTTTTTTTTTGTAGAGACAGAGTCTCACTGTACCGCCCTCCGGTAGAGTGCCGTGGCGTCACACGGCTCACAGCAACCTCTAACTCTTGGGCTTACGCGATTCTCTTGCCTCAGCCTCCCGAGCAGCTGGGACTACAGGCGCCTGCCACAACGCCCGGCTATTTTTTGGTTGCAGTTTGGCCGGGGCTGGGTTTGAACCCGCCACCCTCGGCATGTGGGGCCGGCGCCCTACTCACTGAGCCACAGGCACCGCCCTTTTTTGCATTTTTGTGCTTTTTTTAATTGGTGGTTTTGGGTAGGGCGCAGGCCCCATATACCAAGGGTGGCAGTTTCAAACCTGGCACTGGCCAAACTGCAATAAAAAATAGCCCGATGTTGTGGTGGGCACCCGTGGCCCCAGCTACTCGGGAGGCTGAGGCAAGAGAATCGCCTAAGCCTAGGAGTTGGAGGTTGCTGTGAGCTGTGACGCCAGTAGCACCCTACTGAGGGCGATAGAGTGAGACTCTGTGTCTAAAAAAAAAAAAAAAAAAAAAAAAAAAAAGATGCTTCCAAGCAAAGAGCTGAAATGCTGCCTGGCGTTTTTTGGAGGGAAAACGGCTGTGAATTGCCTCATTGAGAAAAAAATATATGTCAGGGTCCCCTCTTGGGCTGCATTCTTCTGACTTCCTGAGCCACACGGTTTACCTGGTTCATCCGGAACCAGGAAAAACACACACAGTTTCAGTCTGGAAATTTATAAGAAATTTGAGAAAATTTAAACTCGTTCGGTATTAAAAGATCTGAAGTGAATGCAATTTCCTCCTTTGTATAGAGGAAGAATTAAGAATTTGAACTGATGTGTTGAAAACGATGTTACACTCTCTCCTTGGATAGAGGGTTTTCTAATTATAAAGGGAAGAAAAATATGAATGACTCCACTGTACAGTGTTCGCCTACAACCAGCCAAGATTTCCAATCTTAGATATGAATGTGTGTCAGATTGTAAAAGATTTTGGTGGCCGCTGTGTTCAACTTGCTGTCCCCATCAAGAGTGTTTCTACATCTTTACTAATAGGTGCCCCCTGGTTTTACTAAAATACTTATATTATTAGAAACCATACATGTTTATGGAAACTTACATATGTTACAAACTTATTTAAGAGTAAGCTGAAAAATATTAATGCCAACCATTCATCCCAATTTAGCTTTTACAAAAAAAAAAAAAAAAACGATGTGTGACCTTGTTCCTTCTCTTCACCTGAAAGTTTATCCTCCAACGTAGTAAAAGCTTTCAAATGTTCCCTACTTCATTCCCAGACTATGTGAATCACCAAAGATAAATTTAATAACTTTGATACATTTAAAAAATGTTACTGTGGAAATCTCAATCGTTGCAACTACTACTGAATCTATATTAGCTTTCAGTAATAATCCAGAAGATTCAATAAACTATTTCGTTAATGGAAATAATCTCAACAACACTATTTTCACTTTCTCCTGTAAAAATTAGCCTGTACGATGAATTAAAATTTAAAGCCAGCAGGATCATCAAAAATAGTTGGCTATGTAACTATTGTAAGGCTATGTAAAAGGAGAAAAAGAAAAAATGTGAGACAGAGGGGTAAAAAGAGAAAGGAAATGTAAAAGAAGGGAAGAAAGGAAGAAAAGAACAGAGGGGCAGAGGAAGGGAGGGAGCTTAAAATTTAGATTTAAAAGTGGAAAAACTGGGCGGCGCCTGTGGCTCAGTCGGCAAGGCGCCGGCCCCATATACTGAGGGTGGCGGGTTCAAGCCTAGCCCCGGCCAAACTGCAACCAAAAAATAGCCGGGCGTTGTGGAGGGCGCCTGTAGTCCCAGCTGCTCGGGAGGCTGAGGCAAGAGAATCGCTTAAGCCCAGGAGTTGGAGATTGCTGTGAGCTGTGTGAGGCCACGGCACTCTACCGAGGGCCATAAAGTGAGACTCTGTCTCTACAAAAAAATAAATAAATAAAAAAAAAAAAGTGGAAAAACTATGTAATCTACAATAGATAATCATATAAAGAACTTAATATATAAATACTTCGTCCATGTTAATAAAAAGGTTGGGCAAACAATATGTGGTAAGCAGCCTCTGAGACATCCCCCAGCGAACTCATCTGTTATTCAAGTCCTTTTATCATCCTTTCCCCTGGAGTATGAGTTTTATAAAATGACTTTCTGCTAATGAGTAAAACATAGCAAAAGTGATAGATGTCATTGCCAAGATTAGATTCAAAAATCTGCCTTGAGCACTTCCTCTAACTTCCCCACTCTTGAGGCAGCTAGCTGCTATGTGACACACACCTCCGTGGAAACACCCACGGGGAAATGGACTGACGTCTGGCAAGAACGGGTGAGTGAGTTTGGGAGTGGATTTCCTCCCCCAACAACAGAATGTTCAAATTACACCGAAGCCTTCATTCAGACCTGGCTGCAAGCTCATGAGGACCCTGAGCTATAGCACCCAGGTATGTGTGCCCAGAGCTTTGACCTACAGAAACTCTGAAATAACATGTTAGTTTTTAAGTTGCTAAATTTGGAGATAAATGTGTTACACCGTAGTATTATAGGCTTATAATTATGATTATACCCCTATTATAGTTGATCAGTATTAAAAAGCAATTTATAAAAAAAGTAACTCACCAGAGTTATAAAATTGCCATCAAAATAATTATGAATTTAATAAACACAAAAGAAAACAGCAGTGACCACATTTGTGCTTCAAATTAGAAAGACAGAGGAATTGAACATTTTTAATTATTCAGTTTATAAAATGAAGTGTTTGGGTTTATATGTATGTCTCTGAATATGAATTGTAAAGATTTAAAAATTGAAATTCTGATTTTTTGAATTTCTAAAGGGAAGAAGAGTATATGTTTATGTTTATGCGTGTCTGTGCAATTGTGTTGGGTTGGAGTGTGCTGCCACAGAAATGCAATATGCTTCATAAAAATAACTCAGAAATGTTTCAAAACTTACTTGTTCTACTCTATATTATTGGGATTCTATCTGATCCACGTGATATCCAGCATTTAAAAATTAATAGTCTTAGGTTCAATCTTCCTATCTACCACTCATCAACTTTATGGGCTTGTCTGCAATTTTTTTCTTCTGAGACTTAGCGTTATTTTTCTGTACAAAGAACACGGTATTTGTAACTTTCTGCACGAGGTAGTAAAAACAGTTCAGCTAATGTGTGCAAAATGCATTGTAAATAGCAAAAGGATAGATACTTAAAAGGTGTTATCTTGCAAGTTCTCATCTTGCAAACTGTAGGTGGCTCTAAGATAACTTCATAATCAGTGAAGGTAAATAGTCTAATTTAACCTGCATTGGTTCTAACATTAGTCAATTATTGTTCTTGTTTCTAATTTTTAGTGAACAGAAAACCCTACAATGTATTAAGGCTTAAAGGTATGTGGCCAGAGAATTCTATTTTTAACAATAAGCCTCTTCCTAAATGCGTAATCTTTCAGATTTATCCTATAGATAAATATATTTGTTTCAGTAAATTATGATGAAAAAGTAGTCACATACTACTACATATTTGATCTTCACCATAGATGAAGGCAAGGGTTAAAGGCAAGGGTTATTGTTTTTATTTGGAAAGTGAAGTAATTAAGGGGATTATGTAAATTGTCTAATGTTCCATTCCCCTGAGATAATTAGAAATCAAGAGTTATAAATTCTAGGGCAGTATTCTTTTCTGTGGTTTTCATATTATAAATAAAAGAGTACTTATACTTCTAAATAATAGGAAACAACTTTATGTACAAAAATAGGTAGTTTGGAAAATAAATTATGATACATCAATAAAGTGGTATATTATATAGCTAGCCATGCCAAATGAAAATAATAAATGACAACCAATTATAGATTAGGCACATTCGTATGCATGTTTCGATATTTGTAATTATTTCTCCAGGAAACCAGCTGCCAGTCAAAAGGAATATGAGATCTAAAAAACAAAACAAAACAGAAAACTACTAGCATGTGTACAACATTTTCACATTTTTTCTATGAATTATTAGAATAACTCTAATATCTACACCCATAAGATTGCAAATTAGATATTTTTCCAAAAACTGCCTACATGTGGCTCACTTTACATTTTAGTAAACTGTCTATGTTTTCTGCCTGTGCTTTGGTATTTAGAAAGAAAATCCTTTGCACAAGGATCTTTGCAAGAAATATTTTTCCAAGACAGTACAGTTCCCAGCAAAATGATTTGAAATTAGTCTTCTGAGAAAACATGTATGAAAAGATAGTATTAGAGGGGAAATGTTCCTATTATGGTTAATCAAGTTGTTTCAATTGCTGAATTCAATGCAGATCTCACTGAAGAAATCTAAAATCTTGTTCTCAAACATCTATGATTTGATTTCACCGTGGCTTATTCTTATTGGGTATATATTTTCCCTAGAAAGGTTATTTTATTCACTGCTAGATACATTTCTGAATATGTCTAATTAGGAGATGGTTTTTCTTCTTTGTCCTTTGTCATCTTTTCCATTCTGAATGGGTGCCTTTTTTTTCCACCTAAAATTTTACAGTTGACAATATTAAGTAGCTGTTAACATTAAAACAGGGGTGACTGGCGCAATGGCTATCTACACAGGAAGGAAGGGAGGGAGGGAGGCAGGGAGGATAGGATAGGATAGGATTTGGGTGAGTGCAGAGGTGTGTTCTAACTGTAGTCTCTGTTTAACATGTTCAGTTCACTATTTCTTTTGTTTTTAAAACATCTACTTGTAAGCAAAAGTAAGGAGGAGCAAGTTGAGACAGCTTCCTGTGCCCTTGAAATAGATATTACTTTTGCAGCTCACATAATAACTTATAGCAGAGAACACTATTAAATAAATATGAATTAAAAAAAGAAAAATGAAGCAAGTCCTTTTAAAAACTCTGACTATAAACTGTTCACCCAATTAAGGAAGTGCATTCACTTTCAGTTAACAATATAGTAAGGGACAGACAAGTCCAACTGTCTATGTCAACCTTTAAAGAGGTTTCCAAAATCATTAAGCACTGGGAAATTTTATTCAGCCCACAAAAATTTTCCTTCACTGCACTCTCTCTTATTAAAACCACTCCCTGACCATTTTCACCCACCCTTAGAGCCCTCCATATCATTAAGTTAAAGCCTAGCAACCATTTTCCTGCAAGAGATAATGATTTTTTTCTCACCAAAAAAAATTTCCATCAAAATCAAAATGAAGGGCACGAGAAAGCTGTATCAGAGAATGTTCCATTTCCCTCAGGACTCCATCGAGATGATATTAAAAGAGCCATCCTTTTAATTTTTTTTTTTTTCATTTTGCACTACATTTATCCTGTAGCTTACTTTATATAGACTTTCACAGAAATGATCATTTGCTTTGGTGTCCTGCAGATACGGCACACTTTTAATAGTAGATTTATTTTACGTTCTGTTTTATCACTGCTGTGTGTTGTGCATGTGGTCTCAAGTTTATTTTTCATGGTTAAGCCGCATCGGAGAGGCACCAGGTAGAAGTCATAAATAAATAACTCAAGAAATAAACGGCTTCCCATCCTGCCTTGTGTGTTTTTTCCTCTCCATCCTGACGTCCCACACTGACAACAGAGTTTCTGCAGGGGTAGCTTCTGTCTGGAGGGTCAGGAGCTCTTTATTTTGTGTTCGTTATGCTGTGGGGGGTGATTCTCATCATGGGAATTTCATGTATTTCCCCCTTCTGGCAACATTGCTATGTGGAAGCTGACAAACATCTATTGTTAAAATAAGAAGTTTCAGAGTTCAGTTCAATGTCAGTAGTAATTCTGAAAGACATGTCCTAATGCTTACTGGTCTCCTCATTTGTATTTCCCACATCAATTTGGTAATTAAACAGAGCCAGAAAACACTTGAATTCCTCTTTCTGTGAATTATCAACTTTATATACAACCGGGACACATCCCAGTGGCCTCAACACTGCCCGGAGTTCAGTTGTCACTCTGCGCAGCTTCATCTTCCAGCCTTCGGTGCCAACCATTGTCCTGCTGGGGCTTGCCGGAGTCCTCTGGGTACCCCTGTTAGCAGCAATGTTTAAAATTCACACTCTGTACTACCCAGCATCAGCCATTCCAAGAGACTTTGTTTTCAGACCAGAGAATTCCACACAATAGAATAATGCAACATTTTTTCCTCCTTCTGAACTGAAAATGAAATCTGAAAGGAACTTTGTTTCTCATTGTTCAACGAGATTTTAAAAACAGGCCATTTCTAAGATATGTCAGCAATTCATTTAATTAGAACTTAGAACTTGTCAAATTAGATTTTGACAACCAAGTCAAACTTGGAGGAGGTGCTATTGAGAGATGGAGTCAAAGACTATTCCGGGACAGCATCTTGGGGGAATTTCTGAGATAATGGTGGGAATGGTGGGAGTGATGGTGAGAATGGTATTTGATGGGTTCGTTGATATATTTTTCTGGAGGTAACAGTTAAGCAAAGTGAGTAACTGCATTTAACATTTAACATACAGTTAGAATTCTCAGTGAAAAATAGTTTTCAGAGAAAATCAACACATTCTATCTACTGCTTTCATTTTGTAAGGCAGCCTGTTTTGAAGCAGAAGTTTTCATTAATCATTTTCTAGAGTAGCTGTGTAGCACTCTGAAGAATCACTTATAGACCTACTACTAAACAGAAATCACAATCTGAGACAGTGGACAATGATGTGTCCAGTGTGTTTTAAAGATGATAAACGGAGTGCCTTATCATTTATGGGAAACCCATTGACTAAATTCCCATTTGAAATGTGGATCACTACAGTAAATCCATAGAATCAACATTGCAATGTAATGACAAGTCAAAGGTTTTTAAACAAAAAAGCAAACTAAATACAACAACTCACTTTCCACTCCCCAAAACACAAACATTCATTGTGAAGAGTCTTGATGGTTTACTCGAAGATCAGCAAAAATCATTACAATTCCTCAGCCTGATTTCATCCTCACCAGAGTCCACAGCAATATTTATAGTGAATTGTGGTGTTCAACAACACCTCGTAGGGCCAAGTGGAATTGAGAAATTGTTCCTTAAGTTGTTCTGGGGGTCAGTTTCAGTTGTTTGGGCTTTGGACCAAGCACAGTTTTATAGCATAACCTACCTCATAACCAGAGGCTGCCAGTAGGAAGTCCTCCCCCTGCAGGACAGATACCACATTACAAGATCTTCAGCAGTCCTCCTGCTTGGGCCCAGCTATTGACAGGGCTGTTTTTGATGGCAGCACAGAACAGGAGCAGACAGAGCCAGAGAGGATTAAAGAAAGGAAATGCCAAAAGCAGGAAGAAACAACAGCTGGAACATACACCAGAGGTCTTTAGACAAGGGACACAAGTCTTTGGAGAAGGTGCCTTAATTAAAAAAAAAAAAAAAAAAAAGGAATAAAAGGACATGAAAACTATTAAAACGCCCTTTCAAGAGTTATGTCAAAGAAGTTCATTGGGAAATAGGAGAAGATATTTGAAGAGAAGAGGTTTAGGTTTTATTTTTTTTTCTTTATCCAAGACATCCTACTTTAAACTTCATGTTTTCACACCTTTGTGGGAGAACCTAATTGCTTCCCTCCAGCTGGAGAGAAGTCTGCTGCCTTTCAGGTGTAGAAGCAGCAGGCACCCTAGAACCTCAGGTTCAAGCCCAGCCCTGACCAAAACTGAAAAAAAAAAGAAAAAATATATATATATGAGAAAAGAAAAACAAAATAGTCTGAAAACATTGAGTGTTTTACACTTTATTTAAACACTTTAATATAACTCTAGTGCACTTTTTAAATTTAATCAAATATATATATATATATATAGCTAGAAAAAATGTGGGACTTGACATTTTCAAGTGTGAGAAACATTTTCAGCTTTCTGTTGTTGACTGATTGTGCCTTTGGTGTTGCTTAATGGACTGGCTGGTCACACTGATAGTTCACTCTGAACACCAACTGTAGCCAAAGGTAAACATCTCAGGACACTGCATGATCACAGTTGGGTAAAATGTAATCTGGTTCTGTAACCCACAGGTGCTAACATTAGAAGTTCGTGAACAAAATCTCCCTCTAGCAGAATGGTTTACTGTCCTGTCACATGTACCACAAGTGTTAGGTGTATGTCTGGATGTTTCTCTCTGCCTGGTTCCCCACTCTCTCACATCTAATACTTCAGTGGAAAGACTGATGCTAAACTATGTGCAATTAATCACATCTAGGTAGCCGGCAGTCACTTCCAAGCCCATGGTAATTGTCATCTGTGGTATGATTAAGGGCCTCAGAGAAATGCAGTTCGAAACCACTCTGAGATGTCACCTAACCCAGAAGATTAGCCCACAAAACAAAGTCCCAAAACACCAGATGCTGGTGTGGATGTACAGAGAAGGGACCACCTCTACTGCTAATACAACCGGTTTGGAGAGAAGTATGGAGAATCCTCAAAGCTCTAAAAGTAGACCTTGCATTTGATCCTGAAATCCCATTACTAGGTACCTACCCAGAAGAACAAAAATCATTTTACCACAAAGACTTTTGCACCAGAATGTTTATTGCGGCTCATTTAATAACTGCCAAGTCATGAGAGCAACCTAAGTGCCCATCAACCCACGAATGGATCAACATACTATATACCATGGAATACTATTCAGCCATAAAAGTTGAGACTTTACATCTTTTACATTTACCTGGATGGAGTTGAAATGCATTCTTCTTAGTGAAGTATCACAAGAAGGGAAAAATAAATATCCAATGTACTCCGTACTACTACAAAATCAATGGATAAATAATTACATGCTCATAACAACAATAAAACACTAATATAGTCCAATTCAGGGGTAGAGGGAAGCTGGAGGGGGAAGAGAGGAGGGCAATTGGCAGAAAGAGGGAGGGCACGAGGCAAGATCTCACCTACTGTGCACATTGTGAGGGTGTATAACACGCTCCCTACGTGAGGGGCTCTTCTACAAATGGAACTTTACCCTGGAGGTGAGAACGATGTAACCTAAAAATTGTACCCTTGTATTAATTTGAAAAAAATATTAAAAAATAATAAAAAATTCAAAAATATATTCTCAATAGAATGGGAAATTTTAACAGTGGCAATCTCAGTTTAGCATAGAGGGGCAAGGAAAGCATTTTCCCTTTGCAGACATAAGGAGTCATAAACAAAGTTCCAAAATTCCTGAAGTAAAAATGTTGCTTACATATACTGACATTGCCCATAAAATAGTCATGTGTTTTTATGCAAAATGCTATGTTCTTTCTGAGAAAATTCTTCAATGAGCTTGATCAAGAACACTTAATATGAAAATAAGGGAAAAAACATTTAACATTGTTGAAAAGTAATTAAAAATACATTTCACCATATGTTCCTCTGTTGTTAGTTCACTTCAGCAAAAGTAATTCCTAAAGCATTTATTATCACCCATCATTTTTTAAAGATGCTTAATGTTCACATATGGCATTAAAGCCATGTAGCTAAAAAGAATCCACTCTGAAAAGAATTGCAGGAAATTCATTTATCAGAATTCAAAAGATTATATGAAAGGAGTTGATGTGATGTCTTTCCCCTTCTATGAGAAAACTAGAAAAAGTTCACATCTATATATTGATCACTCAGACTATACTAGTTCATTGCTAGGGATTGAGGATATGTTTCTCCCCCAAATTCAAAAATGCTTACCCCCCAGTATGATGGTATTGGAGAAAGAGCCTTTAGCAGAAGATTAGGGTTTTAAATGAGGTCATGAGTTTAGGTAGGCCCCTCCACTATGGAGTTAGTGTCTTTATAAGAAAGAGAAGAACATTGTTTATCAAAGCAGTATGCTGAACTCCATAAATGCATCAATGTACAAACTTACGATTTAATAAAAAATAATTATTAAAAAAGAGAGAGAGAGAGAGAGAAGAGACCAAAGCTGTCCTTCTTTTTTTCAGTTTTGGCCAGGGCCAGGCTTGAACTCGCCACACGCAGTATATCGGGCTGGCACCCTACTCCTTGAGCCACTGGCACTGCCTGAGCTGTCCTTCTTTCCACCATGTGAGAACAGAGTGAAAAGGTGGCAGGCTAGAGCCCAGCGGGGGCCCTCACCAAGAGCTCAGCCACGCTGCCAATGTGATCTCAGACACCCATTATCCAGAACTGTGAGAAATAAATGCTCATTGTTTAAGTTTCCAGTCTGCGATAATTTGGTACAGCAGCCCCAGCTGACAGAGGCAGTCATTCAGAAAGCAGCACAACCAGTATTATTCCTTTAATGATATGAAATTAATATTATAGTTTTCCATTCAAGTAAAAAATGGTAAATCAAACATATAGGTTTCACCCAAAAAAAAAAAAAAAAAAAAAAAACAAATCCTATATGGTGCTTCTAAAAAGATGTTCATTTTAGAACTTTATTGGACATGATTTTTTTTTAAATTCATTGGAAATATTCAAAAGAAGCATTTTTCTTTAAATAACAATGAAGCCTCTCACTAGCAGAATATAATGTTTGCCAAATAAATCAACCAATAAGAAACAATTATGAATTGAATAACTGTTTTACAAATAATAACATAATACAAAACTTTCTGAATGGAAATAATACCTCCCGTATCATAATGACTGATACTTCATAATTAAAGGAAAGAAACGGTGCCCCACTTCTTGAACAGCATTTTGGCTTTAGCACTGATGTGGCTGTAATGGGCTCTTGTCCAACTTGCCTTCTATTCTAAAATTTGATTCCTGGACTGAAGTTCCAAGAAAGTAGAGTCCAAATTCTAATCTTACACGTATTCTGATCATGTACTAAGCTGTCAGGTCAATAGACATGACTTGGAAAGGGAAAAGTTTCTTGTCTGGGCAGAATGACCCCTCCCTTCGAGGAGGGCTTATAATTAAATGATTAGAAATTTAAAACATACTTTAATAAAGGAGTGAAAACCTAATGCAGATTGAACGCTATTTTGTTCATAAAAATATTAAGGTGTGCAGTCAGTTTAATACTATTGTTTATAAGCATATAATTCTTTTCTTACAAATTTAAAAAGACTTAAAGAAAAATTCCTGCCATCGCCTTTTCCTTCTCAAGAATTCTCCTGGAATTCTCTTCAACTAGGTTCTAAAGAAGAAAATTTAAACCCAGAGCACCATTGTGTAAAAAAAGAACGTCCTGAGATTTTGTGATATAGGCTAGTCTTATCCTGTAATTCCTCTGCTGGGCATATACCCAGAAGACCAAAAATCACAACATAACAAAGATATTTGTACCAGAATGTTTATTGCAGCCCAATTCATAATAGCTAAGTCATGGAAAAAGCCCAAGTGCCCATCGATCCACGAATGGATTAATAAATTGTGGTATATGTATACCATGGAATACTATGCAGCCTTAAAGAAAGATGGAGACTTTACCTCTTTCATGTTTACATGGATGGAGCTGGAACATATTCTTCTTAGTAAAGTATCCCAAGAATGGAAGAAAAAATACCCAATGTACACAGCCCTACTATGAAACTAATTTGGGACTCTCACATGAAAGCTATAACCCAGCTACAACTTAACAATAGGGGGAAGTGGGAAAGGGGGGGGTGGGTAGAGGGAGGGGAATCGGTGGGATCACACCTGTGGTGCATATTATAGGGGTATTTGCGAAACTTGGTAAATGTAGAATGTAAATGTTTTGGCACAGTAACTGAGATAACGCCGGAAAGGCTATGCTAACCACTGTGATAAAAATGTGTCAAATGGTTTATGAAGTGAGTGTATGATGCCCCATAATCATATCATTGTATACAGTTATGATTTAATAAAAAAATTAAAAAAAAAAGAACGTCCTTTTCCTCCTGGTGGTGTCTGGATTGACACAGAATTTGGGATGAGTTTCAGCATTTCTTACCCCTCCTCAGAGGGGATGTGTTTGGTCTCTCTCTCTCTCTCTCTCACTCTGTAATACACAATTACACAATTGCAGCCTTGGGAGAATGGGTAGATACATGGATAGATGAACAGATGATAAGCAGAGTGATAGGTTAATATAAATTATGTCTAATTTAAAAGAAAAAAAGTTTTTTGAGAAAGAGACAAGTTAAAGACAAAGATATGAATTGGAGGACATAGAAGTATTTCCAACTTTCCGATGAAAATTGTTTCCCCTTAAATAAGCCCCAGTTGCTCTTTGTTTTCCAACTCGCGGGGTAGAGGGGGGAAATGAAAATAAAATAGAAAATTGGAGCGAGTAAGGAGATAGGGACCAACCAAGAAGTTTTAATTGAATTAAAGCAACAATCTATTGAATACAATAGAAAAGAAATTAATTTTTTATTCGAGCTCTCCTTATGATGAGCACTGTCAAAACATTCCACGCTTACCATTTTTATGTCTTATTTATGAATTAAACTGGAGAAATGCTTTCTTCCACAAAGTTTTCTTTTTACTTAGCTATGGGGAAGAAATTGGTTTTACTCTTCTTCAAGTCTCCGGATGCTCTCAATCAGTCTAAACGAGAATGAACAATACTGAATATCCATTTTTTCTGCACCCGAGTCCAGTTTAAAGAAAATTATGTACTTTATCAAAAATACTACCAAGATTTCTGAGTCCAATGTTCAATCACTTTCTTCAGCATTTTATTAACCAATTTCTCTCTCTTCAACCCTGCACATTTAGTAAAAAGTTTATTTCCTGAGTAAGAAAATTTGATGTAATCTTAAAAGGATATGATGTACAGAAAAGCAATCAACTTTGAAGTCCAAGTAACGAACACACACATACACAGTGATATTTCTGACTCCATCCTGAGCCTCACTTCTTTTCTGTACTAGACAGCATATTAGTAGGCTGTACTGCGATACCAAATGTCTTCAAAATCGCACTGACGTAATTCACATGGAACCAACTCATAATGGGTTGGTTGCTGATTGACTGTCCTTCCTCCCAGTCAGTCTGGGACTAAGCTTTATGGAAGATTTATAATGCTCCAAGATACACACTCTGGAACCATAATCTCTGTTTCCAGTAAAAGAAACCTGGATAATCATACCAGTTCTTAATATATAGAGAACTAGATATCTGTTTCCTCTCTGCCAAAGCAAGGGACCACAGATTTGATGGCTTAGACATCAGAAATTTAGACTTTCACAATTCAGGTTAGTATAAATATAAAATTAAGGTGTTGACAGAATGGTTCCTTTTGGAATTTCTGGGGGAGAACTAGGTAAATACTCAAAAGAATTGAAAATAAGGTCTTAAATACTTGAATATCAATATCCATTGCAGGTAGAAATAACCCAACCCAATTTTTATCAACAGATGAATGGATAAGCAAAATGCAGTACAAATATATACCTCATACATTCAATGGAATATTATTTGGCCATAAAAAGGAATGACATTTAATGCATACTACAACATGGGGGAAACTCGAAAACGTTGCACTAAGTGAAATAAGCCATATGCCACAGGAATAATGTATTATTCTACTTATATGAAATTTCTGTAATTGGTAAATTTATAGAGACATAAAGATAAGAAATTATCAGAGGCTGAGGGAATGGCGGATGGGGAGTCACCATTTCATGGTTATAGGGTTTCTTCTTGGGGTAATGAAAAAGCTTTAGAAATGAATAGTGGGGACAGATGTACAACATTGCAAATATAATTAACTGCACTGAACTCTACAGTGATTAATACGAAAAATTATATATTTTAACAAATTACAAACATTAAATATTTAAAAGATCAATATTTTAACATGCTTACTTCCATAAAAACTTCCATCAAACAGGCTTAGCATTAGAAATTGAATTTTGACTAATAATATCACTGAAATAAAATATTACATAATTTCTAAAATTACATTTTTTTCCACTTCTTTTCTATGGTAGATGAGCAGTAATTATATGGGCATTATGAAACCATCCAAAATCGAAGAAGTAATAGAATTTTGCAGTGCATAAGAAGGAAAATCAGTAGTCAAAGAAATATTTGTATATTTAACCAGCACATTCTCAGCTTTTTACTTTAAACAAATAGATATATAGAGCGGGGCAAGATGTCCATAATGCATTGATTACTTTGGCATATACAATATATTTTGTCGTTACACTTATTTATCTAATTACATATTTTTTTTTTATTGTTGGGGATTCATTGAGGGTACAATAAGCCAGGTTACACTGATTGCAATTGTTAGGTAAAGCCCCTCTTGCAATCATGTCTTGCCCCCATAAAGTGTGACACACACCAAGGCCCCACCCCCCTCCCTCCTTCCCTCTTTCTGCTTTTCCTTCTCCCTCCATGACCTTAATTGTCATTAATTGTCCTCATATCAAAATTTAGTACATAGGATTCATGCTTCTCCATTTTTGTGATGCTTTACTAAGAATAATGTCTTCCACTTCCATCCAGGTTAATACGAAGGATGTAAAGTCTCCATTTTTTTTAATGGCTGAATAGTATTCCATGGTATACATATACCACAGCTTGTTTTTTTTTTTTTTTTTTTTTTTTGTAGAGACAGAGTCTCACCTTATCGCCCTTGGTAGAGTGCCATGGCGTCACACAGCTCACAGCAACCTCCAACTCCAGGGCCCAGGCGATTCTCCTGCCTCAGCCTCCCGAGTAGCTGGGACCACAGGCGCCCACCACAACGCCCGGCTATTTTTTTGTTGCAGTTTGGCCGGGGCCGGGTTTGAACCCGCCACCCTCGGTATATGGGTCCGGCGCCCTACTCACTGAGCCACAGGCGCCACCCCCATATACCACAGCTTGTTAATCCATTCCTGGGTTGGTGGGTATTTAGGCTGTTTCCACATTTTGGCGATTGTAAATTGAGCTGCAATAAACAGTAGTACAAGTGTCCTTATGATAAATGGATTTTTTTCCTTCTGGGTAGATGCCCAGTAATGGGATTGCAGGATCAAATGGGAGGTCTAGCTTGAGTGCTTTGAGGTGTCTCCATACTTCCTTCCAGACAGGTTGTACTAGTTTGCAGTCCCACCAGCAGTGTAAAAGTGTTCCCTTCTCTCCACATCCACGCCAGCATCTGCAGTTTTGAGATTTTGTGATGTGGGCCATTCTCACTGGGGTTAAATGGTATCTCAAGGTGGTTTTGATTTGCATTTCTCTAATATATAAGGATGATGAACATTTTTTCATATGTTTTTTTAGCCATTGGTCTCTCTTCTTTAGAGAAGGTTCTATTCATGTCTCTTGCCCATTGATATATGGGATTGTTGGCTTTTTTCATGTGGATTAATTTGAGTTCTCTATAGATCCTAGTTATCAAGCTTTTGTCTGATTGAAAATATGCAAATATCCTTTCCCATTGTGTAGGTTGTCTCTTTGCTTTGGTTATTGTCTCCTTAGCTGTACAGAAGCTTTTCAGTTTAATGAAGTCCCATTTGTTTATTTTTGTTGTTGTTGCAATTGCCATGGCAGTCTTCTTCATGAAGTCTTTCCCAAGGCCAATATCTTCCAGTGTTTTTCCTGTGCTTTCTTTGAGGATTTTTATTGTTTCATGCCTTAAATTAAAGTCCTTTATCCATCTTGAATCAATTTTTGTGAATGGGGATAGGTATGGGTCCAGTTTCAGTCTTTTACATGTAGACATCCAGTTCTCCCACACCATTTACTGAATAGGGAGTCTTTCCCCCAAGGTATGTTCTTGTTTGGTTTATTAAAGATTAGGTGGTTGTAAGATGTTAGTTTCATTTCTTGGTTTTCAATTCGATTCCAAGTGTCTATGTCTCTATTTTTGTGCCAGTACCATGCTGTCTTGAGCACTATGGCTTTGTAGTACAGACTAAAATCTGGTATGCTGATGCCCCCAGCTTTACATATTTTTATATTCAAATGATATCCACCTGCATTTCCGTTGCAGAAAACTGGAAAATTAGATCAAACAACTTCTGTCCCTATAACTACACCTTCCCACTGCCACTTCTAAGAGAAAAATACTGGTTTTAGTCAGCTTTTCTGTCTTTGTTTCAGGTTAAAATGAGGGCACGTTTGATTAGGTCAGAGAGTTTGCTTTGTAAGGTTAAAGTGCAAGTTGCAGTTGTGTTTTTCACCCAGGAAGTGCACCAGGTACCCGTGCAATATACCTCTTCAGCGGGAACTTGAATGTAATTGAGTTTTTCTGTCATGTGAGCACATAGTTGTTAATCTAATAGTGTCAATTTAGTACTGAGTACATGTGATGCTCGTCTTTCCAATCTTGCAATTGTTCATTTAAGAGATTGTACTCCCAATCTGTCCAGATGGTTACAAAAGCTATAAAACCTCCATCTTTTTAAGGCTGAATAGTATTCCATGGTACATATAGCACCCCTTAGTAAACCATTCATGTGCTGAAGAGCACTTGGGTTGTTTCCACATCTTTGTGATTGTGAATTGTGCTGCTATAAAGATTTGAGTGTGAATGTCCTCATGGTAAAATGGAGGGTATCTTACAATATGAAGTTTATTTAATAAACCTTATGCAAAGCTATAAAAAAGCAAATGGAGAGACCTATTATATTTTGGAGGCCTGTTTCAGATCCTACCCAGCAAAACTTTAAGGTGTGCAGAGGACGCCAAGAGCCAGAGGACCTCTGAGCAAAATGATTTGCAGCTGGGGAACGGACCGTCAGGTGATTCGTCTGCAGGTGCTCCTTGGGGAGAAAGAGCCCGAGCCCATGGAGATCCTTAGGCACACAGTCATTATCTAATACTCCCCTGACCTGTCTTGTGCTGTCTCAATAAAAGGCTACTGTGGAGGTTGCTCGGGGCTCTCCTACAAATAAGGTTAGCCCGCCTCCTGAAGCTTGTACTTCTAATGCGCGTCACATCTGGTCCCTTTCTGCGGCGATCGAGTCCAGGGCCACAGGGGCCTGGTGTAGACTGATTTTCTGATTCATATATGTGGAAATTAAGGGGGAGATCAAGTGAATATCTGATAGTCACACAGCTAGTGAGTAACAAACTCAAACTGTTCTGATTCTCACCCTGTGCTTGCACAGAAGATAATCTTAGCAAGCAGCTCATGACTAAGAACCTACTCTGCCTTATAAAGAACAAAGCACAATAAAGAATATTTTTTCACTTATCCGTAGTTCCACATCTAGAAACACCTTTCGAGGTGTGCACTGTTTTTGTCTATCTGTCTGTTTTGTTTCTCCTGCACATGAACTTCTATAGAGCACAGTTTTCCGCAACACTGGAAGTGGTGCCTGGCTGGTGGACATGTTCTGGCTTCTTCATCAGAGTATAGTAATATGATAAAAGGGATAGATAGGAACAGGAGAGATCAGTTCTAACTGTTTTTATAATCTTCAATAGAAAAAGAAAATGTAGAGTTAAATTTCCCATGACTAGAGCCAGCTAAGGAATTTAATCATGCTCATTTAACAAAGAAGATAATATCTTAGCTAGTTAATGAGAAAATACAGAGGGTTTAAGCCAAATTGATTACACTACAATTCTCCAGGTCTGCGACACTCCTTCCTGCATGACAGAAGGTTCTGACCTTCTCTTTGAAAGCTGGAAAGGGTGACCCAAGACAGAGTGGTCTGACCTTAGAATGAAAGAGAAGCAGATCTGCATTTTGATTTTTAAAAATGTTAGCAACTGGATTGGCAGAGCAGTGTCCTTTTGGTCTTCAAAAACTTGATTCATCTCCAGATTAATCATAAATCTCCTAATTAGAAAAATTATTTCAGTGGGATATTAAGCAACAGTTTTCTCTCTTCTAATACTGCCCCCAAAAGGTACAGTTTATCTTATCTCCACCTAGGGCCCTTATATGTTTCACTGTATAAGGGTCTTTTAGTACATAGGTCATTATAAAAGTTTTCAGATACACAAAGATCAAGAAACAAAATCCATGCTGACAGAAACAAACGAAGCCCTCCCAGCAATACCAATAAGCCCAGCAAGCTGAAAGTTGCACAGGTGAATCAGAAAGGACACTGTCAACTGTGTTTCTTGGAAATGAAATAGAGGGCTATAACACCATCTGTCTCAAACTTTCATAGTGACCCAAGGATGGTATTAGATTCAATAGGCTAGTGTAAGGTGCATAGTGGAAAACGCTGTGAACTCTGGAAAGACCATAATAGGGAGATTTAGTTAGTACATCAATTCACTCAAATTCAAGAGTGAATTTATTTGGATTTCAATTAAACCTCACCCAAGAGGGTAGCAAAGCCAACCTCTCTAGCCAACATCTCTAGCACTCAGTTAATATATTTTTAAAAGGGGTACAATTTACTAAGATGAAAACAAATTTGCCATTTGCAGCAGTTCCTAACAAGCCCACAGCATTCATGAATATTATAGGCATTTCCTTATTTGCTTCCTTTGTATTTCGGCACGTTGTCATTTCCAGTAGCTTAAAGACAGGTGTTCCAAAACTCCATATTCTCTCAAAAGAATTTCCCACTCTGCTGGCTGCCAAGCCTCTGAGATGTCAGATGCTAAGAGAGAACCAAACTTTTTTTCAAAAATGTCTTTGTTAAGGTGAAATCATACATTGCTTCAGCATAATTGGTCCAAGTCTACAACTCCAATGGACTAGGACACACTTATTGCTTTGTTATTATTAATTAGTTGCAGAAGTACTTCTTTTGAAAAAGAGAAAAGCTTATATTTTCCTTGATTATATATTAGAAGAGCATACTATTTTCCACACTTGAGTCTAGAAGCCAGGAATCACATAGCTAAATGTAATTCTTGCAGAGATTATTTAGCCTACATCATATTTACTCTCCCTAATTTTTGTATTTCACTAAGTTTTCTTATTTTTGCCAGGGTTCAGGCAGCTATCTGCATTCTCCAGTCTTGGTGTGCTCTTGGCTAAAGACTAATCAGACTCCCCAAAGTAAGGCAAATTTATTGAGAGGAAGAAAGATAAGTTCACAGAGCAAGATTTGTTCACCATAGGCAATCAATGGATCACCTAGTTACTGCCAAAAAAGGCCTTGGTTATGACCAGGGGTTCTGTTTCATACTGACTGGTTTGGGCCCATCTCCTGCTTCAGAGGTCATCTTAAAACCATGGAGTCTTATGGTGCATGTAGAACTCCCATGAGCATCTCTGAAAGCCCATGGTGTTGGTGGTGTGAACCACATGTATATTTTAAGCTAAAGGCTAATAATTAACCTTAAGTTTATTTGGGCATCTTCCAGACTCTGTTGTACCTGTGCTGTTGGACCCATGGGCCCTGCATCCTTTTGTACTCAGCATGCTATGTTCTGATTGGTGATTGGTATGCTGTTCCCTCTTGCCCAGGTGTTGGCTGTAGCATGGGATAGGATAAGCATGGGATAGGATAGGTGGGGTGGCATCAAGACAGGTCCTGGGGGCCTTCCCTTGTTCTCTCTGCCTAGGAGAGCTGGAAGCCTAACATTTGTACTTGAACGACATTACCACATTTGTATTATGTTATTATATTTTCTATTATGTCTTCTTTCTATTACGTCAGTTCAAGGATATGTTTGAGACAGTCGTATTATAAGTAATAAATATAGTAAATATGATAACATGTTATAGTTTCTAAAAGAAAAATCATTAGTGATATTTAATACCTTTATAAAATAAAAACCATATAAAAATAGTAGATAATTAAGAGTAGATTAAATAATCAGTGTTCCTTTAAACAGCACACTCATGAGTGTCTGCATCTGACTTAGAATAACATGTACTTCAAATCATTATCACTTTCTTGCCCTGGGAAAACCACCCTTCAATTTTCTACATTGACTAAATGAAACCAAAGAGCAAGACAATAGGCAGTGCCATGCCAAAGACCAAAACCCTGGGCGTTCTAGGGGGAAAAATGGGTATTAGAAGGAGGAATTTGTCTTCTTGAATGGCAGTTATTATGAAGTAGATCATGGCATTAAAAATATTCTGATGACAATTCAATGTGGCCACTAATTCCGTAGTCTAAACTTTCAGCTGGTCTTTGAATATTTAATTCAAAAGAATTAATACAAATAAAAACCATCATAAACAAAGGTTTTTTATGCAAATCATAATAGCATATCATTCATGTGATTATTCTAGAATAAATAAAAATGAAATTTTTTTCCATATTATTCAGGTATCCTTTTTAATAGAGTTATTTACTGAAATTTTCCATAAGAGACCATAGCTGTCTGTCTTCTGTCTCCCGTCTCCCAGTTGTTTGGAGTAAGGAGGAAAGGAAAAAGCTGACCTCTGGTTTCCGGTTAGAGTTATATGCAGGAGTCCTCTCTTCCTATCATTTGCTTTAATGCAAGCCACACAATGCCAAGCGAGCTCCCATTCACTTAGGCCCGTATTCATTGTTCTTTCTCTAGCAGCAGACAGTCATCAGCCATTCACAGTCTCATTATGTGCGAGGTCCAGACTACCGCTTCTAGCAGAAGGAAGAAGAGCACATTTGAAAAAGCTTCCCAGTGACAGGGCTTTATTTCCTCACACCATCATTTAAAAACCTTTTAAAGAGCAGTCTGAGCCACTGATGGTAATGCCTTGCCTAGCAATTAGTGGTAGAGGTGCTGCTCTTTAAAAGGCTTTTAAAATTATGTTATGAACATCCTCCTACAATAGGCTTTCATTATGCAGGGTAAAGTCCTCATACTCCACCCATTTCTGGGGCACAACTATTAAGCTCATCTTAGAAAGTTGTTCTCCAAGATTGACGGCTTGAAATTTGCCAGACGCAAATTTGTGGTATAGCGTGGCTGCAAAATGATGCCCAATTTAATATGGACATTTTCTTTTTTCTTTTTCCGTCAAGTGGACTAACGAGCAAACTTCAAAAGATTTTTTAGATTGTATTCATGCTTATATAATGTACATGCAAGGGCATCGCAGGACTTTGAATGGAAAAGAAAGCAGGATCTTTATCCTCAGTAATACGCCCAAGGGGCTGGAAACCTCAGAACCGGTCCAAACACATTCCTGGCACTGAGGCAACTAGAACAGAGAGAGATTCGCTTCGAATATGAGCTGCCCCCGCACATAAAGAAAAAGAGAAGGTACCATGTACACCCCAACCAAGTTGGGGAAACGCTAAAAATGGCTAAATCATTCCCAAGCAAAACCTGTTTTTTTATGGATTGTTAGAAATTCTCAGTTACCCTCAAAGACATGCCATTAATGTAGTAATACTGAAAAGACATCAGTTGAACGCTGGGATGGGCAACAGGAGTGGGTTACAAACTTGAATCGTGGCTCTCTGCAACTCCTATTTTCTCCAGGGAAGTTTCACTTCACTGTTTAAAAGAATAAGTAAAGAATGATCGGAGCGCACTCCTGAGTTACTTAACAGCAGAGATGCATTCTAAGAAATACGTTCGGTCACTTTGTCATTGTGTGACCATCATAGAGTATACTTAAACACACCTACATTTTCCTGCCAACCACATACCTAGCCTACACGGTCTAGCCTATGGCTGCTGGGCTGCAAACCTGCACAGCTTGCTACCGTACTGAATACTGTAGGCACTGTCATGCACTAGGAAGTGTTTGTGTATCTAAACAGACCTAAACATAGTCAAGGTACAGTTGGCTGTACTCTTATGGGACAATTGTTTTGTAAGTGGCACATCCTTGACTGAAATGTCATTACGCAGCACAGGGCTGTAACTGGAAATCTTAAAAGCAAATATGGCAACTGGCTCTGCAGTCTAAATGCAATGCCCTTTATTCTCTTATATTTGTTAATCACCATGAACTTGACTGAAAAAAGAAATACAACATGTCCAGACTGATCCCAACTCCTTAGCTAATAAGCATTGACAAGAAAGTTTAAAAAACTAAAAGCTCCAGGTGGGTGGAAGTAACTTTGTTTTGTTTTTGAGGGGAATCAATCACAGAATCCAATGTCTTCAGTGGGCAACATACTCTTAAAATCAAACCCAAAGAGTCATCATGTTCCTTCAAATGACCTTCTAGAGCTCTGCAAGATATAAAACCATCTCCCTTTCTGCTATCAGCATCCCAACGAGGGGTGCATTTGGTTTATTTCAGGAGAAATTCTCTAGACTGAACTGATTTTCTATACCTGCCAACAAATCTTAAGAGTTTTATTTGCTTTATTGGGTTTATACTTAGGGTCCAGCGAATAAGATATCATGCTACTGATTTGGTGGCATGATATTTTCTGGAACTCTCTCTGTTTCCATTTTCACTGATAATCAAATTATTACCATGTTTTTAATGTTCTATCAATATAATCATGAAAATGGACATTATTGTCCAGATGGAAAAACATAGAAAAGAAAGATAACATCTTTTTTGTATTCAAAACAAAGGATGAAAATATTGCCCTATGATCTCCATCAGGTTTTCATTTCCTCACATGCTTTAAATATGTATATGCTTGCCTCTTATTGTCTTTTAACACATGTCTGAGTAAAATAATGACTAAAAAAGTCCTTATAATTTAAATAGAAATGACAGAAAGCCAAAAATTTTGAATATTCTGAGAGGAATTTTAATTGTTGATCTTCTAGATGGCTTAGCTTTTAGAGCATTAAAATAACCTGAGTACTGTCCTTGAAATGGTGTAAGTCAAAGACAGGAGGGAATCGACCAGGCGCCTGAAAGACCCAGACACTCAAGACAGAATCTGCCAGAGTAAAGGTCTGCCGGCTAAGAAGGGATGGCAGTGCCACAAAACAGGATGCTTTTAAATTTCCACTTAAAAATACTCTCTTTTTCTTTCTTTTTTTTTTTTTTTTTTGGAGACAGAATCTCATTTTCTTGCTCCTGGTAGAGTGCTGTGGCTTCATAGCTCACAGCAACTTCATACTCTTTGGGCTCAAGCAATTCTCTTGCCTCAGCCTCACAAGTAGCTGGGACTACAGGCGCCCACCACAATGCCCAGCTATTTTTAGAGACAGGATCTTGCTCTTGCTCAATTTGGTCTATAACTCATGAGCTCAAGCAAATCCACCCACCTTGGCCTTCCAGAGTGCTAGGATTACAGGCATAAGTGACTTCGCCCGGTCCTTTATTGTCTTTTTTTGTTGGTAAAAATCAAACATGACTCATGTCCATTGCTCAGAAGCAGTGTTGGCAATTCCACTCTTATTTCTGACTGAAAGAAAGTAGTCATAGATTATTGAGCACTGGATCAGAAGTCAGTATTGGTGGCTTCCGGTCCTCAGACAGAAATTTCGTACGTGAACATAAATAAGTCATTTGAATTTTTTTTTCTTCAGTCTTCTCATTGGTAAATTTGGCATAATATTTTATTACACTGTACTCTCCTTCATAGCAAAATGTATTTTTAAATTACAGTAGAATCTCCGTAAATTGACAATCCAAAGGATTGTAACAGACTGGTCAACATACAGAAGTGGTCAGCATAAGGAACTAGGCTAACTGTACTGATATGTACATGCGGTGCATGTCTGGTCTATGAAAATAAGGTCACCTTAAGGAGGAGGTAAATGGAGGTCAACTATGGAGGTTATATTGTATTTTAAGGTCAACTAGGGAGGTTCTATTGTATTTTAAAAATATAACCTATAAACCTCCATTATATCAGCATGCAAGTGAACACATCCTATAGAAAACTAAAAATATTTGATGTTTACAAAGTGAAGATTCAATCAGATAGTCCACTCATTCTATTGACACTGCTATTGTCAAGATTAAATAATTGCTAATGTAAGCAAGATCCTATACCTCTCTTATATCTATGTGAGCACACAGAGCAATTGACCGAAACTGAACTCTTGTTTTTAAATTTCAAAAAATCTTCAAACATTTCTTGAAGGAAAAAAGGAAATTCAAGAACATTCCTTTTGATTATTTAAGGCCGTTAAGTGTCTAAAAGAAAATCACATACTCAAATTTCAGCCCTGAAATGGAGTCACTATATAATCCATGCCCAGAATATAATCATTTTACTTCCTCACAGTAGATAACAACCAATGCGGAACTTTCCTACCAGGGAAATTTTCTCAAAGCACATAACCTAACTGTACTATTGCGATTCTGCCCTTCTTAAATTCCCCTTTTAAAAATGATGAATATTATTAGAAAATAACTGAAAGTTTGAAGATAATCCCATCAGATTCTTTTTATACATTTTTCACAATCCTGGGGACTATATGGGAATAAGAAGTGTAGATACTGGGATTAATTTAACATATTTATCTAGGAAGGACCCTAAAATATGACAATAAGGTGAAAGAAATACAGTTTCAAAAGCAGAAGAGTTTCCGATTGACATACCTTTGCTTACATCTCTCAGAAAATTGTGTGGCCTACCTTGAATTTGTCCTCTCTGATAAAATGACACTCTTTTTTAAGCTCATCTGTTTTCTAGGATGTCACATTGAAATCTCCAGTTGTTTCCTGGCAGGTGCTGCTTCCGAAGGTGCTCGCTCCCCGTGGCAGGAGCAGTTACAAAGCAAGATGACAGTAAAGGTGGTGCTCTAGGAGAGTGCTTTATCAGAATTACTTCATTCCTCAGAGATAAGGGAGGGTAGTGAAAACTGGACATGAATAATCAAGAGCAAAGAAATATTAAGTCTCAAGAAATAAAAATATGCACAATTCTGTGCTGCTTTTGAAACCGCTGCTTTACTTCCATACAAATGCATTAAAGCAAATGCTCTTAAAATTCCAGGCTATGCCATACTTGACATTGAACTTGACTCTGGATAGCATAAAGAAATAATACCATGTCTTCTGCATCTCCAACTGAAGTCAAACTGGGCTGGGCACAGTGGCTCACGCCTATAATCTCAGCACTCTGGGAGGCCAAGATGGGTGAATGCTTGAGCTCGGGAGTTCAAGACCAGCCTGAGCAAGAGCAAGACCCCCATCTCTACTGAAAATAGAAAAACTATCTTGGCATTGTGATGGGCACCTGTAGTCTCAACTGCTTGGGAGTCTGAGGCAGAAGGATCACTTGAACCTAAGAGTTTGAAGTTGCTGAGAGCTGTGACACCACAGCACTCTAGTCAGGGCGACAGAGTGAGACTCTAATACAAAAAAACAAACAAACCAAAAAAAACTTAGACTGAAGTTCTGTCTCTTTGCTAGAGGTATTGTCCTGTCTGTAGTTATAACCTACTTCTCCAAGCAAAGATTTAAAAATCATTGAGGAATCTAGCATAATCTTAGTTCTACGACCAGCCAGAGGAGGTTTTGCCAATGCAGTTTCTGAGAGACAGGGCTTTTCCTACTAGAGACAGTGGGATATTTCTGTATTTCCTTCAAAAGTAACAATGTGATACTGATACTTTTAGGAACCACCTCTGATTTGTGACTATCCTTGAAATTTTACTGAGAACTCCAATGAGATTAGTCACTGTAAAGTCCCCGTCGGGAGTTACATCATGGATTAGACTGTGCCTACGTGCCACTCATCACAGGAAGCCTGGGATTCAAAGCTTGGTTCTACCTCACCTCACTGGCCAACTGCCAATTTTGTAAATCAAGTGTTACGGGATGAGAACCAAATCCATTCATTTGTACGTTGTTAACGGCTGCTTTCTGGCTGCAATAGTGTAGGTAAGTAGAATAGTAGGGGTAGCATGCAAAGCCTAAAATAATTCCCAATTGGTAGTTTATGGAAAATGTTTACTAACTCTCTGGGCAAAACTCTCAGGAAAAACTCCACATCAGAACAGGAGAAGGAGCAATTGAACATGGTAAGAGAATGGACAACCATCTTAAAGGAAGACCTTATGTACCTGCACACCCTCCCTTCTGTCAAATGTTAGAGGAAAAGAACAGTGTTGGTGCATTAGATTAATCTGAGAAAGATCGTCCTATATAACTCAGCACTTTAACTCAATTGTATACATTTTTCATTCCTCAACTATTTATTTAGAAAATACTTACTGTGCATTGATTCTGTAACTTAACATGACCTCAGGGAATGATGGTAAGACAGGTATGTTAGAAGGTACTTGCAGTACAGCCTTCTAGGGACTAGAGTGTTTAAGGAAAAATTGCTGGGTTAGCAGGGCAGTTAGAGCTATGGATGAGAGATGCTCAAATGCAATATGCTAAACAGCTTGGCATTGACGAAATGAATCATCATTTGGACGCATGCAATGGTAGGAAATTCCTGGCACAAGGAGTAGCATTTTGAAGGCACGTAGTGTGGTTTGGAGGGGAAAAAAATGTCTGGACAGTAAGAGGGAGTGAGAGAGAATAGCAAAAGTTACTGGCGGAGAAGTGCGGGAGGATCACATTTTTAAAGTCTTACAAGACAATGCCGAGAGGTTTGGAGTATGTTCTACAGCAGTATTTCTGAACCTGCCATTGCATCACTAACGTTACTCTTTCTTTTTTCTTAGGAAAAGTATGTCAAAACTATGTGTATCACCCAAAGATAAATCTAGGGGCTGCTTGGATAATGAACATGGAAGGGGCAACATTTAAAGATAGGGAGACTTGCTATCTAGGGCCTGGGAGAACTAAAAGAAATAATAACAGGGCCTGAATTGGGGCAGTGCCCGTAGGGCACAGGCTGTAGGTTTGAGAGCTAATTTTAGGCAAAACCAACAAGGGGGAATCAACACAGATACTCATCAAAATGGAGATAGCAGGTAGAGAAAGAGTGGATTTGAAAATGATGTAAAGAGTACTACTACACTGTCAAGGATTTGTTTGTGCAATGCAAATTACCTTGTGCCCCAAGGAGTATAAGGTGCTGATGAAAGGCCACCCCGATTAAATGATTTTCACTGGAGGTGAATAGGAGCAAAGACATTGAGATGGAGAGTGACTAATGCCCCTGGACACAGCAGGGCTGAAATCCGAGTACCCAGCATGGAAGCTCCCAGCACTTTCAGGGACTTTGAAATGAACTAGATGGAGAGCTGAGAATGGAATCAAAAATGTCCTTTTCCTAGATTGCCTAAAGTCAAATTTTAATAGAGGCCAAAGGATAATTTAGGAGAAGGAAAGTGTTCAACACTCTATAACCTTGTCCTGTAGTGTATAGGTTACTCAAAAAAAAATCTTTTGAAATGAAAACAAAATGTAGGTGAAGGCAAATCCCACCAATTGTTACTTGACATATGATTGTTTTGATGTCAAATTATCAATGGTAGTATAATTTCTAATTTTTTTTTAACTTGAAACATTCCCTGGAAGGAAAAGTAATATTTAGTAACTGTATTAAATATCTCAACTATAAAAAGGTATAACTAAGTAAATAGCAATCAGAAACAACTGCTGTTAATATTTGTTTTATTCCTTTTTGTGCATAAATCTGAACTGGTTTTACCCCAAAAAGGGACATCTTACCTGTGCTGTGTGCTTTCTGCCATTTTCACTGAACATTCTGCTTTTCATATTATTAAATATAGCTTACCCAAGTCTTCCAGTCTGCCATTCTTTTCCTTGTCTGTCAAGCTAAAATTGGCTCAAACATCAAATTACTTACAACAGGAAATCTAACAAATGTTCTGTATAATTCTGGAAATTCTTTAAGAGTTTATCTTTCTTTAGGACAATTGGTTCCTGCTTCAAGTAAACTCCTGATATCTCTTGTCTGCATTTTGAGGCTCTGGGGCGCTTCCTCTTTTCCCCACAATATTACTTTGAGCCGCCTCTAATAAATGTATTTCACAATTTACCAGCTTAAGACTATGGAACTGTATGCTTTACTGAAGATCTAACACAACAGAAGACAATTACATATTTAGCCAGTACAGTAAAATGTGTAAAATTGAACACTAAATGTCCCCATCCTTAAAGTCCCCTCTACCATTAAGGCATTTTATTAATCCCAAACCATTCTTTTTCTCAAAGGAATTGTACCTCCAACTCCTAAAATAATATTTTTACTATTAACATGAAGATAGACAAATCATATTTCCCTTGCTGAAGACCATCTATATGATAGTGTCAGACAGATATAAAGAGAAATTTCAACATAATCCAAAAGGTACAACTTTCAATTACCAGGGATGTTTTGGCAGGACCACAGAAGGGCATTGAGCTCACCCTGAGTGAGAAGAATGATCACTAGCTGATCAGCCCTGACCTGACTCTGATGGAATGAATGAGAGTTATCCAGAGAAGCAAAGAGGAAGGAGGAGGACCAGCCAGGTAGAGAGGTCAGGGCAAGCAAAGCCTCAGGGGCAAGAGAAACAGCCTGGTGTTTCCAAAAAGCTAAAGTCAGGTAACCACACTAGCACAGAGAGATATGGGAGAGGAGCAAGGTGGGAGGTCACGGAAGGTCTGCCATGTCATATGAGTGTGCCTGTCCCTTTTGCTGAGGATGAGCTACCCGCCAAAAGTTTTGAGAAGAAAACAACATGTTTGCATTTTAGCTGCCTCACAGTGCCAACGTGACGTGAACCTGGAAGTGTGGCTTTGAGGGAAGCAGGATTGGAGGCGGGTTTTGGACGCCGAAGCAGGAGCTACTGCAGATGAGGAAAGCTAAGATCCTGACGGAGTGGCAGTGACACCAGTAGAGGGAAGTCAAATTTGAAAATCGCTGGGGATATAGGGAGAGCAACCGGCAGTGCTCGGCGCATGAATGGATATTATTCATACGGGATTCATAAGGTAACTGACAGACGGGGGAGTCAAGTTGACAACATAGTGGATGAATTTTCTTTCTTGGTCAGTAGACTGAAAAGCTGCCCTGGAAGATACTTTCTTTTGCATCCACCTAGGATACTAAGATTAATTTTAGTTGTTTATAATCCCCACAGAGCATTTTAAAGCCCTTTTCAGCCATTTTAAAAGTCATTTCTCATTCATGTTAGATTCAAAAAAAAAAAAAAAAACTTTTAAAAAGTTGATCTGAGTGGGGTAACCGTGAAAAGATATACATTTTTCCTTGGACTATCCTACTTGACCCTGAGTGTTTGAGTGATAGCATAAAGCATTCATGCTCCCAGGCCTTCTAGGGGTGACCCCAACACAGTTACAATACTTTATTCTCCCCCTGGCTTTTATCACCTCTAATAAGACCTCAACTTACATATTCCCTTTCAGTCCTCATTATTTTTTCCAGGAGAAGATATGCCTGGAGCACTTTCTGTCCTCATACAATCTCTTCTTTCAACTTTATATCTCTCTGAGAAAGAATTTTTATAAACTAGGTTATATAAGAATATCTCAGATGTAAATGCCAATCGAAAAGAGAGGTACTGCAACTCAGGAAAACAACCTTTCAAAATACCCACCGCAGTCTCTTTGCAAGGGTGAAGTTGGTACCAGATTTCAGGGTAATGACTCAGCAAATACCCTTTTGATAAATGAAACTCCTCAAAACTAACCATTCCATGAAAGAAGCCTCCATGTTGATAATTGTCAGAAAAATGCAAATTAAGACAACAAGATCTCACTGGCAAATGTTAGAAAAATGCAAAATGTCAAGTGTGGAAGGAAATTTGCCGCTATAGGAAGCATCTGCTGCGCTGAAAGCGTAGGCTGGGCAGCCACCCTGGAGTATAAGCTGGCATATGGGCTTAGTAAATATGCACTGACCCTGAGACCCAGCATTCATAGAGCATGTGCGTATCCCCAAATTACACCACAGGCCTCACAGCACAACATACAGCCCTTCTTGTTCTGGAAAAGAATCCAGAGTAACCTGGATATCTAAAACTATAAGTGGATCAGTCAAATGTGGAATGCATTATGTTGCAATTCAAAAAAGAAAAATAGATGCACACATGGCTCTCACATGAATCTTAAGAACACAGTATTTTAGTGAAAAATGTAAGACAGGAAAATGTATATATCAACAATACTCTTTACATAAACTAAAATACATTACACATAATATACATTGTGGTAGAACATACGTAATAAAAACAAATTAAATAGACTAAGGACTTAGCTGTGTGAAGAAAGTTGTGAATTGTGAAATGGTCCAGAGAATAAAGAAAAATAAACACATGTCTGTCAAAACTGTCACTTTTCTGATGCTCTGCATTTTTCTGTCTTTGATTTCTGCCTTCCCTTCACGATTTCCCCCCTCCCTGTATTCTACCAACAGTTTCTGTCAAATTGAGAAATAAAACTTTGAGGAAAATATGTGTCCAAAATGTGAAAATAGAAATAAGTTGGAAGTCACAGACTCCAGTGGTCATGAATGAGTTATGCTGTAGCAATTGTAGAATCAGGTCTGTGATTTGTTTTCATTTTGAAAGTTGTTTCCACCCATTATAAGGAAGTAGATCTTCATCAATCAATGTTCAGTCTTACGTACACTAATATTACTTGCAAAATCATTTTGACTGTATCAACCACCAAAGTTGCTTTTCAAATACAGATTTCAAACATTCCTCTCAGTTCTCTGATTATTCAGATTCAACAGGTCCAGGGAATGGCCATAAATCTGTACTTCTAATAAGTACACCAGATGCTCATGTGATTAGGTGAATCGGTACATACTGGTGGATGCCCATCCAAAGCATTGTCCCCATTACCAGCAGGAAGTAGCTATAGGCTAGTGCTGCTTTACTGGGAAAATGATACTAAAAATGATACCTACTGTTTAATGGATGCTGATGGTGTAACAGAGCACTCCTTACTTCATTGATACATCCCAACAACTTTAAAAGAGGCAAAAATGAAAGACACAATTAATTATTTTTTCTAGATCTGTGAAAAACAAAGTTGGCATTTTAATGGGGGATTGCACTGAATCTGTAAATCACTCTCCATATCCATTTTAACATTTTAACGCTGTTGTACCTGTCAGTCTTTGAGTGTGTTTTTCCATCTGTTCACATTCTCTGCGATTTCTGTTGTCCGTGTTTTATAGTTCTCCCAATAGAGGTCTTTCACCTTCTTTTTTAAAGTATATTCCTAGGTATTTTATTTTCTTTGTAACTATTATGAAAGGTATGTCATCTTTGAGTTGATTCTCAGCTTACTCTTGTTGGTATATATGAAAGCTACTGGTTTGTGTACACCGATTTTGGGACCTGAGACTTTGCTGATTTTATCTATCAATTCCAGGAGTCTGTTGGTTGAATCTTTGACGTTTTCTAAATATAAGATTGTGTGGTAAGCAAAGAGCAAAAGTTTGATCACTTTGTCCCCCATTTGGATACCATGATTTCCTTCCTTTTACTAATTGTTCTGACTAGAACTTCCAGCACTATGTTGAACATAGTGGGCAGTGATAGTGGACAGCCTGGGCTGGTTCCAGTTCTAAGTGAGAATGTCTTCAATTTTTCCCCATTTAGAACAATATTGGCTGTGGGTTTGTCATATATGGCCTTTATAAGTGTGAGATCAGTCCCATTTATAGCTATTTTCTTAAGAATTTTTCTCATGGGCGGCACCTGTGGCTCAGTGAGTAGGGCGCCGGCCCCATATACCAAGGGTTGTGGGTTCAAAACCAGCCCCGGCTGAACTACAACAAAAAAATAGCTGGGCATTGTGGCAGGCGCCTGTAGTCCCAGCTGCTCGGGAGGCTGAGGCAAGAGAATCACATAAGCCCAAGAGCTGGAGGTTGCTGTGAGCCGTGTGACGCCACGGTACTCTACCCGAGGGCGGTACAGTGAGACTCTGTCTCTACAAAAAAAAAAGAATTTTTCTCATAAAAGAGTTGCTGAACTTTGTCAAATGGTTTTTCTGCATTTATTAAGATGATCACATGGTCTTTATTTTTGCACCTATTTCATATGGGACCGTAAAAGACCCTGAGTAGCCAATGTAACCTTAGGTAACATAAACAAATCAGGAAGCTTCACTTTACCAGACTTCAAGCTATACCACAAGGCTATAGTAACCAAAATAGCATGGTACCAGCTCAAAAATAGAAATGTAGATGGATCAGAACAGAGAACCTAGAGATTATACTATCCTCAACTTCCCATCTTATCTTTGACAGAGCAGAAAACAACATACACTGGGGGAAAAAATATTATTCAATAAATGGTACTGGAAAAACTGGATGGTGTTGTGTAAAAAAAGACTGAAACAAGATCCTGACCTCTCACCACCCACAAATGTTAACTCGCAGTGGAGAAAAGACATAAAGCTAAGGCATGAAACTATAAGAATTTTAGAAGGAAATGATAGAAAAATTCTTATAGATACTAGCCTAGGGAAAAAATTTATGAAGTAGGACCAGAAAGCAATCGCAGCAACAACAAAAATAAACAAATGAGACTTGATCAAATTATAAAATTTCTGCACAGCTAAGAACATAATCCAGTAAATAGCCTACAGAATGGAAGAAAGCATTTGCACGCTATACATCTTATAAAAGGCTGATAACCAAAATCTACAAGAAAATCAGCCTCCCCCCCAAAATAAAACAATCCCATTAAAAAGTGGATAAAAACCATGAACACAAACTTTTCAAATAAAGATAGTCTAATGGCCAAGAAACACATGAAAAAATGTTCAACATCTCTAATCATCAGGAAAATGTAAATCAAAAGTACAACAAGATATCACTAACTCCAGTGAAAATGGCTTTCATCAAAAAGTTTCCCAAAAAAACAGTGCTGGCATGGATGTAAAAATAAAGTAACACTTAATGTTCCTTTGGTAGGGCTGCAAACTAGTACAACCTCTATGGAAATTAGTTTAGGATACTTCAAAGACCTAAAAGTAGGTCTTTCATGCCTGTAGTCCCAGCTGCTCGGGAGGCTGAGGCAAGAGAATCACGTAAGCCCAAGAGTTAGAGGTTGCTGTGAGCCGTGTGACGCCGCGGCACTCTACCTGAGGGCGGTACAGTGAGACTCTGTCTCTACAAAAAAAAAAAAGAAAAAAAAAAAAAGTAGGTCTTTCATTTGATTCAGCAATCCCACTATTAGGTATTTACCCAAAGGGGAAGAAAGACATTTTATCAAAAAGACACTTGCATTTAAATGTTTACAGCAGCACAATTCACAATTGCAAAGATATGGAAACAACCCAAGATTAGTAACATGTGGTACATGTATATCACAGAGTTACTACTCTGCCTTTAAAAAGAAAGGTGATCAAGTACTTTTTGGAACAACATGGATGGAACTTGAAAACATTCTTCTAGGTACAGTATCGCAAGAATACTGTACCTAGGGAAAACAAACACCACATGTACTCAATACTAAATTGGAACTAGTTGATCAACATTTACGTGCACACAGGAAAGTAAAACTCAACAGAAATCATGTAGGTGGAGGGAGTAGGAAGGGTTGGTAAATTCACACCTGACTGGTAAAAGGCACACTTTCAGGGTGAAGAGCACACAAATTGTGTAACCAAAACATGCAAAACGCCTTTAATATTCTGAAATTTTTAAGAAATGAAGATACAGAACTTACACAAAGACTTATAACTTGCCTCCTAAGTCAAAGTGATTAATGGTGGAAATAGGTCTGAGGCTGAGCTTACTGAATGATTCAGTGTATACTCTTAACCAGGACAACATATGATTATTTATTTTAAAGGCACATGGCAGATTTTAAAGTATTGTGAGATTGTTTTTTTGTTTGGTTGATTGGTTTTTCTTTCTATCAAAAGGTAATTTATTGGAGACCTATTCCCAAAGCATAGCTCATACAGATTTTCCTCTTCTTTGCCTGGTGTTTGGTTATTACCTGAGCAAGAACCCCTGTGTTGTGTCAGTTACCCTGGTAGTTCTCTTGAAGTCTTTCATTACCTCCAGGCTGTAATTATATCTAAAAGCATGAATTCAAAGTTAGTAGAGTGATTGTCCTCTGAGAATAAAAGAAATATCATTGCTCTAAGACCATGGCTAGACTTTGCCGAGTGAGGATCTCAGGATAAAGACCAGGATTCTCTATTCTTAAGCAATTCTCTTGAGATTTCTGTACTCAGAGAGACCTTCTATGAAATTCCTGAAAAGAGTTGAGCCAGTTATGAATGCACAATTCTACCTACTAAAGGTAAGTTAGTTTGATTACTTGTAGACAGAAAGGAAATAAACAGCTTGTAAAACTGTTGTATTTTAACAAGTACTGTGGCACTGGAAAAATATAATAGACGGCCTCCTTGTAGATTTATTTTTTCAAGTTTCAAGGGAAAGATAGTAAGCAAAATACAACTTCTTTATTTTTATTCACAGTTTATGAATGACAAAATATGATTTGGAGAGAATGGAAAATACATGTAAATGAAGAAATTTATATTATATCAATATATGTGAATTACAAAATTAAAGAACAGTATAGAAGACCATTTCTAGGTGAAATATTGGCATTGTTAACAGCTTTTAAAAAGGGAAAAATGTTTAATAATGTAAATTAACTTCTGTATAGAAGTTTTAACAACCATGCATCAAATTCCTATTTTCATTTACATCTTTGTCAGTTGAAATGGCCAAAAGAATACAAAAAAGAGAAACCCTTCATGATCTCAGGGAACTGAGGAAAATATCTGATTAATTTATGACATAAGAGATTGAAGAGATGTAAATAAAAAACATTCAAGGCTTATGCAAGCACCGCTTTCTACAAACACACACGGATGACATGATGAGGGAAGGTTATCCCAGCACCACTGATTTACATCCCATATAAAACATTTCTCAACAGTTCTCACCTATTTTCTTTACTATCAAGTGACAGTCATTAATAAATTCCTTATTTCATTACTATTGAAAACTGGTGATTTGTATCATCTTATCATTCATTCTATTATCAGCTAGAATTTTTCTGCAGAGAATTTCCCCTCATCCACAAATACTATTGTTCTCCCTGAGATATATTTCATGCAGGAAAGCCAGGAGCCACGATGCTTAAAGATTTCTCTCTTATTATCAATTTCCCAAGTAATGTGTTGGTGCAGTTTCCAAAATGTCCAGTGACTGCTGTTTGGGGTGCCTACCTCTTAATTTATTGTCATGATTTTAAATGTAAAACATGTTTTTTTGAAGTCATTTGATGCTCAAATTGTCCCATGTGGAGCCGGTGGGAGCCCTTGGGCAGGCCACAGTCTCCCTGTCCTCTTAGCACAAGACAAGCAGTGTCAGATGGTTTGTTTGCTTTCTAGTGCAACAATCTGTCCCAGAGTCAGCGTGTATATATCCTCTTTCAGCCTGGTATGATGTAAATCTTGCTTTTATAGAAGCAAATTTGAAAGTTCTCCTTAAGGAAAAATATGCAAAACTGTGAATACAAAATGAGGTACAAAAATAAATATTTATATAGAATCTTTTAAAAGAAGACATCTGAAAGTATCATAAAATTCAGTAAAGATGCATATTTTTATTAATTGACTGTTAAAATACCTCTGAAATAGCTTGTCTTACATTTTTACCTGAATTCCCTTCATATGACAATTTATGTTATCTTCAAAATAGATAATAGAATGGTAATTCCATCTTTATAAGGTTGAATAAAATTGTGCTTATTATTATTATGAAGGATTGTTATCAAATTAGGAAAAACTATCACATTTCTTTCAATATTACACTGTAATACTTGGAAGACTTTTTGCTGTTAGCTACTAACTCTGTACATCTCAAACTTTGTTTCTCCTCTCTATTCTCATGGTGTTGTGAGCACTATGTTCATATCCTCACATGACCTCAGGCTTGCACCTTCTTCTAACACTGATATTCATTGGCAGTGGAGTGATACATTCTGTATCAGCACAGTGAATAGAAATGTTCTTATACTTGCAAGGGATCATTAACTATTTAAGTATACATAGTAGTTCACTATGTATAGCCCCACTGAAATTTCCCTCAGCTTGATATGCCATAAGGCCCATAGCCCATTCAAAACTACCCAACCAATGAAAGAGTAAATCAGAGTGAAACTGATTGCAATGAAAAAATCTTAGTTTAGAATATTTTGGGGAAAAAAAAAAGCATGACCATGATCATCATGCGAGCACATTCTAGGGCCCCTCTCACAAATTTTGTAAAGGGTTCATGCAGATGAGAAGCCTTGTAACTCTATCTTCTTTAAATTCACCATCAGTCCCCCTCATCCTGGAATCAGCCATTGATGAAAGAACTCAGTTTCCTTTTGTTCATGAATACTCACAGCTTCTACCTTGTCATTGCTTCCAGACATTTTTGCTAAATAAATTTAGAAAATCTGTATTTTTAAAAGAAGAGAAATGTATCATGTATTCTTATTAATATTTTCAGTTCTAAATTTAAACTACATAGTTTTTACTTAAAATATTTCATTTTTATACTTGTATGTCTTCCATCTTATGTTGGAAATCTTAATCTCTCAAGAAAACTTACAGTAGACTTAATATAGATTCCAAATAGCAATACCAATACAATGATCAATAACAAGTTGAATTGAGTTTAAAAGCATGAATAAAATTAAGTAAGGTATAATCCCGGAGCACAGGGAGAGTCACAGAGCCTGAGCAACATGTCCGTATGGAATTCAAGGCTCAGTGTAACTGCAAGAAGGATATGTTTGTTGGGAATATGTAACACCAGATATGAAATCTGTTGAGTTAAGCAGCTTTTACATTATTGCAAATGCTCTTTAAGGCAAATATTTGTTTTAATCAGAAGAATGAAGTGATCTGATTTGATTATTAAGAAAGACCCTGAATAGGAGCAGACTAGCAAGACCAGAGTGGTGTGAAAAAGGTAATAGGGAAGAACCTGAGTGACTGTGAAAATTAGAAGGCCACCCAGTCACTGCAAATGCTTCCTGTGAGCACTGGGAAAGATTAACTGGATTTCTTCACAAAGTTGGATCATTATGAGAAATTTATCATAAATGAGAAAGGAGAGAAAGTAGCATTTTTCATTTTTTCATTCCCTTATTACTCAATGAATATTTATTGACCTCTTTCTATACACCAGAAACTGGTGGAAATATGGTATTGAATAAGGCAAATATTGTCTTTGCATATATGAGCATCAGTCTTGCAAAAAAAAAAAAGAAACAAATAATGAATAAAATTGTTGATGTTCTAAAAGAGGCCTTTAAATTTCTAAGTATGGGGAATAATTTTGGTGTTGTTGTGATGATTTAAAATACTGTATTTTTTTTAACTTTTTTTTTTTTGAGACAGTCTCGAGCTGTCACCCTTGGTAGAGTGCTGTGGCGTCACAGCTCACAACAACCTCCAACTCTTGGGCTTCAGCGAGTCTCTTGCCTCAACCTCCCAAGTAGCTGGGACTGGGACTACAGGCACCTGCCACAATGCCCAGCTATTCTTTTTTTTTAAGTTGCAGTTGTCATTGTTGTTTGGAGGGCCCAGGCTGGATTCAAACCCACCAACTCCAGTGTATGCGTCCTAGCCACTTGAGCTATAGGAGCCAAGCCTATAATACTATATTTTAGATGTTTCCCAGGTAAAATACTAAAACCACAAAACTTGTGTCCACCTGTTCTTTTGTCCCAGTGTCTTCTCTACCCACCTCCGAAAATTATATACTGTTATTAACTGTGAAACTGACTACTCTCTATTATTCTTAGATACAACTTGATAAAATAATAAAATGATGGTTAACCAAACAAACTGATGCTTACAATGCTTATTCAGTGTAATAATATTTTAGAGATGACCCACTATAGTAAAAATATTCCCAATCCTGCCATTTAATCCCCCTAAGTATGATAGAATTTTACACCATTGAGTATAGGACGGAAGGGGAGTCATTTTGAGTAAAATAGTATTTTATTTTTATTGCCCCTGAAAAAGAGAACATGGGAGATGATTTTCTACCTATAGCGTGGGGCTAGCCTGATTCTATTGTATGCTAAAGATTTTTTTTTTTTTTTTTTTTTTTTTTACCTTTTCTAGTTACTCAAAGGACTCATCTTGAAAAGACATCTTTCCTAATGGTTGGCTGTTCTTTTCTGACCAGGCCTCCTAAATAAAAATTACTGATACTTTGTGTTTATAAAAATCAAGTCACAAGATGATGACATTACTTAAGATCTCTCACTTGACATACCTTAAAGTGAAAGACAAAACAAATATGCAAATTTGCATCCAATAACTTTGAATTTTCTATAAAACAGGGAGGAAATTATTTCCCTGAATAAATAAGATTTAAAGGTTTCAGGAGAAAGAAGTGTAGATCAGCTATTCAAGAAATTAATATGGACATTTTAACAATGTTGATTCTTCCCAGCCATGAGCATGGTATGTTTTTCCATTTGTTAACATTTTCAGCTATTTCTTTTCTTAGAGTTTCATAGTTCTCTTTAGCACAATAACTAAGAAAATGCCAGGAAGGCTATGCTAACTAGTGTGATGAAACGGTCTATGAAACTAGTGTATGGTGCCCCATGACCACATTAATGTACACAGCTATGATTAAAAAAATAATAATAATAATTACAATTAATTGAAACATGCTGGATATATTTTTAAAAAAGAAATTAATATATGATAATAGCAACAAATACTTTAATTATGGTAACTCAAATGGACTAATGTTCTTGATGAAGTGATGGCAAGACAAAGAGGTACAACTGTGCATTTGGAAACCTTGTAGGTAGTGGTAATCACTTACTGAGCATGTAGTATATGTAATGTCCCATGCTAAGTCCTTAACAGGGATTACCTAACAAATTCCTCATATCACATTAATCTGGCAGGTATTAAGAATATATATGTTTTGCAACAGTAAGTTTAATTACTGATTCAAGGCCACACAATTTGTCAGTTGTGTAACTTTGACTCACAGTCAGCTCTGTCATCAAAGTTCATCATCAGAACAACTATACTTCCCTTGTTTGCTCTCTGTTGCACAGCTGGGCACATCAGACCAAGCTAGAGGGTCTTAGTCAAAATAAAGCATGATGAATGGAAGAACCTGATATGCAGCTATCACTGGAAAAAAAGAAGTTGAGTAGAAGATGTAGGGCTGTAAAAATACTTGGGAATTTATTGTCAATATGAATTAGACAACAAATATTTGGAGGACACCAACCATTTATGACACAAATTGAGGTTCTGAAGGATTTCAGCATCAAAGTCATTCTTAGGAAAAAATGTATTGTCTTTGGCAGGCCAACATGGGAAGATTGCTTGAGCTCAGAATTGCAAGAACAGCCTGAGTAAAAGACTGTAGATTTTTTTTCTAGTTTCAGTAGAAAAAAATTAGCCAAGCATTGTGGAAGGCATCTGTAGTCCCAGCTAATTGGGAGGCTGAGGGAAGAGGATTACTCAAGCCCAAGAGTTTGAGGTTGCTGTGAGCTAGGATGATATCATGGCATTCAACCCAGGGCGACAGAGTGAGACTTTGTCTCAAAAACAAAACAAAACAAAAACCAATATATTGAAACTAGGTGATTCAAAAAAGAACAAGTGAACATGGTCACAACCCACATAAAACCTAAAAGTAAAGTAAGTGGTACAATTTTTTCTTTTTTTCCTTTTGGCTAAATCTGTTGTACTTTTCTTTTTTGGTTTTTACTTCAATGATATTGTGTATTTGCTTTTTTCCATGTTGTATTTTGTGGTTTTCATCTTCTTAAAATTAATTTTATTCTATCTTACTAATTCACTATTCACTTACTTCACTTTCTTTTTTTTTTAGTTTTCTCTCTACTTGAATTTTATGCATAGGTATTTTTTCATCCCTTGTAGGTGAGACAGTGAATCAATAAAATTATGTAAAATTGTATTTGTCAAATTATACCTAAAGTCTTAAAAATATTCAGAAACATTAACTTTGCCATTCTACTTCTAGAATCTTCCATCCACCTAGAAATGAATATAGATATACACCAAGGCTCAGCTTTAAAGATATTTACCTTGGCGTTTGTAATAGTAAAGCACAGGAAACTGGTTAAATGTTCAACATGGAATTAATTAAATACAAAACTAATATCTATGCCTTAACGAACATACTTCTCTTCCTAGAATGTTTGCCATTCCAAAGCAAAGTCTAGAATGTTCTCAAGGTCTCCCTTGAGTAACTTCTTCTCATAGAACCTCCACAATTCCTCCTGGAAGACTCAGTTAAGCCTTCTCCCCTCTTCTATACTTACCTACCTCTGTACAAAAATTCATGCTCACTATGTGATATGATTGTTTTTCTTTCTATGTGCCTATTATCCCTTTTTCTAGATTATGAAGTTTTTCATAGTAGGAACAATGTTTTACGCATCTTCTTTATTGGATGACTAAATGAAGGAATGAGTGTAGGTTAGGCAAACATTTTTTGTGACTTCCACCAACTACTTAACAATATTAAAATACAAAATGCTATTGATAGCAGCTATATTTTTCTTTGAGCTAGTTTGATTAGATAAATACTAATTATCTTTTCCTAATTGGACAAGTAAAATAGTCTGACTCTAGAAAAGTTAGATAATAGATAAATTGTAGAGAAGAAGATATAAATTTCTTGCAATTCCAGAGGCATATGGATTTATTTCCTTCCAGAATTTTCTCTGAGCAAACATGAATAATTAGAAATCAATTAGACAGGTAGATAGATATAAATATAAATTCATAAATATGTACATATGTACCCTTTTTCTGTAGGGGAAGGATGTTAAAACATTAGATAGATGATAGATAAAATATATAAATGCATAAATATACATATGTCTCATTTTTGGAAGGATTTTGAAAATAACTGTTAAACAGTAAAAGAATCTTTGGTCATCATGTTAACATTTGCACATGCATATTTTATTTGAAAATATTTACAAAGAGCTTTCTTTTTGTTATTTTATTTTCAAATAACTTTCACTACAGAACTATTTTCACAGTCTAGAAATTTTGGCATTATTTATCTAAGGAAAAATGTTTTAAATATAATTTGGTGACTAAATGACATTGCAGCTTCATCTGCAATCAGCTGTTTCGTTCTGCAAGCTTCCTTTCTTGTAAAATGTTAGAGCTAGCTTGAACTCACTAGTAATCTACATGATAGCAGAAGGTTTGGGATATCATGCAAGATTAAGCTCATTAGTTGTGCAGTCATTTATGGGCTATGTATTGTACTAAATTTAATCAATAAACAGAGGCTCTATCTATTTTCTAGTTTGTAACATAACTAATTTCAAAACCCTGGAGAAATTGAAGTCTTCACCAAGATTTTCATGACTGACCCATGACCTTGATCTTCAGCTTTCCTTCTGCCTTATACTGCAACACCCATAAACCTCTTGGAAGTTTGCCCTGTTTTAGGCCAAACACAAAATCTTATATTTTTTGTTTATTTTATAAGTCAATTATACACAGTATTTAACATAGAAATATATTTTATTTTTAGATTTGGCAAGACAGATTGTGGTGTAAGTTAGACATGACAGCTGGTGTTAGGATGGACTGAAAATTTAGGCAGACACCAAAGTACAGAGGCTAACATCTTGTTGCTATGTTAGAATTTCCCAGAGTATTTATCAAAAAACAAAAACAGGAGTCCTAATCTCACTCTATATTTACTATTAAGGTAAGGTGTCTGGAGCCTACATTTTAAAGCGAAAGATCAGTTGATTTCTATGCATGTTTAATATTTAAGAACTGCTGAGCCAAGAAATGTTTACCTTCAACCAAAGTCAAAAATACAAGAGAAATTTGCTATATTGAAGATAGGAGGGATGAGTTCTTTTTCAGCATGTTGAATTTTAGATATCTTCTGCAAATCCAAGTATGGGTCCCCAGTAGGAATTTGGAAATACATCAGCATAACTTAGGAAACACCTCAAGACTTACCACACACTTTGGAAGCAGATTTCCCTTCCGTTACGTGAGTAGTAAGTGAAACTTTGGACTGGGATGTACTCACCCATGAAGAATGTATAGAATGAGAGAAGATGAGAACTGAAGACCAAATCAAAGGCAGATGAAGCAAACGTCAGTTAGGCGAGGCAACGCTAAAGTCCTTAGCACCTAGCAAAGCTCTGAGATGGTCTGAAAGGTGGCTGCAGAGGCACTTTCTCTTCACTTTGCCAGCACAGAATAACCTATGATTTGGAGAGCATTGCAAAGATAGATTTCACGCTCAACAGCAAGCGTCTGCCATGTAGAAGACTTTTGAAAAGCCATATTTCGCAAATAATAATACAAAAACACAACTGATTTTGAATATCAGATAAATACTTTTTATTCCTTTACACGTGTCTCAAATTTTGTGTATCATATACTAACACACACATTAAAAAAGCATGGCTTATCTGAAGTTCAAAGTTAACTGAGTATCCTGTGTTATATCTGGCAATCCTATTTCTGGGTTCCTCTTTACCTTTAACCCCCACCCCCAGCAAGACATAAACTAACTTGGCTTAAATCATTGGTCTCTAGATCTTCATTAAAACAAACTTCAAAATAATTTGGCAGGGGTTTCATTTGATAAATTGATTTTTTTTTATCTTACCAATGACCTTGGAAAATCTATAAGCTTCTTCAGAAAAGAATGATTTTTTTTTACCTTTTTACCTTCTTACTAGACAAGATTTGAAAGCAAAAGATAAGATTTGAAAGCAAAAAGCAAAAATTTTATATACAATAATACTCATATTTATATTATAATTGTAAAGTGAGACTACATCTAACATGATTTAAATTGTTTAACAGAAAAATCAAGTACTATTCTCAGAGTAATAGAGAGAAAAATATCTACTTATTCTGAAAATATACTGGAGATAATCATGGAGAGTTTCCGAGCAGTGAAGCAGGCACAGTGGGAGAGTTCAGCTGAGACTGCTCAGACTGGAAGTCATTATCTTTTGTCAAAGAACTCTCTTACACTTGCCACAAAGAAGGAATTCCTAGGCTGGCTTAGAAAGCAGTCAAAGGCAAATATTCAGAAATCATGGGAATGTACAGCAGAACCAGGATAAATCTCTTTTACATGGTAACATGGCTAAAATTCATAGTTATGCTTCACATTGAATCTCTACCATCAAATCTGAATTTCAGGGAACCATAAGCAGAGATTGATGGCAGTCTGGACTTAGCACCCAACCCTATTAATAGCAATTTATATAGAGCAGTGTGTGTAGTGGTCCCAACACCACCCAGACTCCCATCCGGAGTGAAGCCCTTTTCCCCAGATGCTCAAACCACCACCAGCAGGCATTTCTCAGCTGCCAGCCCTCCTTGGGGATTTTGGCCATTTGTATAAATATAAATTCTTTGCTGTTGCAATGGCCACAGAAGTCTTCTTCATAAAATCTTTCCTCAGGTCAACATCATCTAGAGTGTTTCCCATGCTTTTTTAAAGTATTTTTATTATTTCATGTCTTATATTTAAATCTTTTATCCATCTTGAATCAATTTTGTAAGCGGTGAAAGGTGTGGGTCCAGTTTCATTCTTTTACATATGATTATCCAGTTCTCCCAGCACCATTCATTGAACAGGGATTCTTTTCCATAGCGTATGCTTTTGTTTGGTTTATCAAAGATCATATTGTGATAAGAGGCCAGTTTCATCTGTAGGTTTTCTATTTTGTTCCATATGTCTGTCTATTTTTGTGCCAATACCATGCTGTTTTTATCACTGTGTACTTGTAACCTGAAATCTGGTAGAGTGATGCCTACAGCTTTGTTTTTATTAGTAAGAATTGCCTTGGCTATAGCAGATGTTTTCTGGTTCCATACAAAATGAAGAACTATTTTTTTCCAATTCTTCAAAGTATAATGTTGGTATTTTAATGGGGATTGCATTGAATTGGTAGATTTCAGGTATATTTCCTTGTATTTCATTTCTGTTGAAGCTACTTGAAGGATCTGGTGTTTTTTGTTTGTTGTTGTTGTTATTGTTGTTGATGTTTGCAGTTTTAGGCTCTCCACCTCCAGAATATGGGGCTGGCGCCCTACTCCTTTGAGCCACAGGTCCTCCCCGGGATCTGGTGTCTTTGATTTGCCTCTCTGCTTGACTGTTACTGGGATATACAAAGGCTACTAATTTGTAGACATGGATTTTATACCCTGAGACCTTATATATTTCTTGATCACCACCAGAAGACTGTGGTTGAGTCTTTGGGTTTTTCTAAGTATAAAATCACTTTGTCAGCAAAGAGCAAGAGCTTGACCTCCTCTGCCCCCATTTAGATGCCCTTAATGTTGTTCTCTTCCTGATTGCATTGGCTCAACCTCCAGAGCTATGTTGAACAGTAGTGGTGATACTGGACATCCTTATCTAGGTCCAGTTCTACTCACTACTGTTTTTAAAGAACTTTTGTTGGCTCTTCTTAGATATTTTTTATTATATTTAAATTTTATGGTCATTTCATTCAATATGCAATTGGATCCCAAGCATTAAACTTACACATAAATTCAGAGAATTGATATTATCATAGTATTGTCTTCCCATTCAAGATGGTATATTAATTTATTTGACAGTAGTTATCACTTCACTCTGTATGTGTATATTCAGCCATCAGGTTTTCATGCAAAATACATACAATTTTTTAACAAGACAGCATATCCTCTCATAGTGTAATATAGAGCCAGTGTAGTGACTAAGGGCATAAGCATTGAACCTGGAATCAGTTTCTGGTTTTGTTACTTCCTGTGTGCCACTGTGTGAGTTTTCTTTCTGTATTTTTGTTTCCTTTTCTTTAAAATGGGAATGAATAATAATATCCATGGTCTCACTGGAGGCTGAGGATCAAACAATAAATGTAAAGTCTGGCTCATAATAAATGCTGTGTGTTTACTATTATTATTTTATTTCACATTATTATTTTATTTCATATTTATTAAATCCTTTAGAAGGATTTAATAGCCTCTCTTCATATTTATATTATACCATTCTTTTCAAATTTATTCATAAATACCTTATAGCAGCACTCTCTAACACTTTTTGGCACCAGGAACTGGATTCATAGAACACAATTTTTCCGTGGACCATGGGAGGGGGTTCAGGATAATTCCCGTGCATTGCATTTACCTCAGATTATCCAGCATTGGGATCTCACAAGGAACACACAACTTAGATCCCTGACTTGTGCAGTTTCCAGTAGGGTTCTTTCTCCTATTAGAATCTAATCCTGCCACTGATCTGACAGGAAGCAGAGCTCAGGCAATGATGGGAGTGATGTGAAGTGACTGTAAATAGAGATGAAGTTCCATTTGCTCCCTTCCTTACAGCTCTGCTCCTAACAGATCCCAGACTGGTACTGATCCACCACCCAGGGGTTGGGACTCCAGCCATATTGACTCATGGATATTGTGGGTCAAATAATTTCCCCTTTTGTGCAATTATTAATGATTACAAATATAGAGGAGTTCTTGATTTTTTTATATTGATATGGTTTCCATCCTTTTTCCAAAATTCTTCGAATAATTGTATATAATTTGGCTAGATTATTAGAGCTTTTTATGTGTATTATTATGATCAAGAAATAGAGGAAAAATAAAGAAAGAACAGTTTGAACACTTCTTTATGTTGAATGTTTCAGATACCCAAAATGATGTTGATAATATTAATGATAGGATTTATACACTTATTCTGACTTTAATAGAACAGCTTTAGCATTGTAGATAAATGTTTGCTATGGAGATTTTGTTAAACAATGTGTATTTTAGTGTTTTACTTCCCGTCCATTTTTTTAGAGATTTTCTTAAGAATGGTTGCTGATACCTACCTTTTGACTATTTTATCATGATTATATATGGAATATTTTGATTAAAATAAATTATATTGCTTTTTTCTTGATAATTAAGTACCTGAAATGAACCCTACTTGCTCATAGTCTTTTAATACACTTCAAGATGATCCTTGAAAATATTTAATTTAGAATTTTAATCTACATTCATGAGTAAAATTAAGCTAACATTTTTGTTTTTCATACAATCTTTATCAGATTTCATATTAAAATTCACCCAAGAAACCATTCAAAGCTCTTCACAATAGATGTTCTTAGTATAAATGAATAAAGTTATTTGGTAATATCTCAAAAGTGGTTTGATTTGGTGTAAATGCCTATGATGATGTTTGATTAGGGAAAAACAATTTTAAGGATCATCTCTCTAATATTTCAAGTCTCTCTTCATTTTATTCAAGACACTGCCATGTTTTATTTATTATTCATTACTTGGATGAGTTCTTCATCTAAAACAAAGCAAAACAAAATACTTGGAATGAATAAGGTATATAGATCCTGGCTCCAGTTTTTTACTATTATTCTTTCAGGGGGGGAGATAGTTATACAAGCTTGTCGGGATTCTTTACAGATATTGAAATGAAGAAATAAAAAATTTTGGACATTTCCATGATAATTCCAGTAACCACACACTGGTGCTCATGCAAATTTTCTACACCTCTATCCTTTATGTTTTTGTTCCAAGCAGAAAGTCTGAGCTATCGGTTTGAAAAAGTAGTGATTTACCAACTGCCAAACTCTTTACAGACTAAATGAAATATGCAGGATTTAATAGTCAATTTCTTATATAATTGATACCTTTACACCATTGTGAATTCAACTTTTAAACATTCTTACATGTTACGAGTGATAAGAGTTTCCTTGGTTACATCATAGAGAATAGTGAATTTAATTAGTAGGCATAATTCCTTTGACTGCATACTGAAGGATTCTCAATACTTAGAAAGTGAATGGCAAGCACCAAATTCTCAAAAGGAAAATTGTACATTATACACTGGACATGATAATTCTTCCTTGAAGTCTAGATCATATATGTCATCTGTTTCCAAATGACCAGTCATGGAAGGCTGAAACATAAAGAGATGCTTGAACACAAATATATAAATCCTCTGGTGTATTAAAGTGAACGAGCCTCAGCCATAACAATATTATCCCAGGCATAATAGATCTGACATGCTGGTTATATTTAAAAAAAAAAAAATACATCACTGTTCAATTCAAACTTTATCAATGTAAATGACTAATGATTCAGTTAACACAATGATTTCAGAAATGTTTTCATGATTGATAGCGTTAAAAATTATCTGTGTGCCAGAAATTCCAGTGAATACATTTTTGTTGAATAGTCTTGTCTATCTGAATATCTTCCATCTCTACATGTATGCCTTCTAGGGAATATAAAGCTTAATAAATCCCTTTCCAATACAATTTTCCTCCCACTACATTCTCCTCAGCTCTTATTTTTTGAAGGTGGGAAAGAGGTTGGCGGATTACTTGTAACTATCCTATAGTTTTAAAAGAGTGAAACATAAATATGAAAACTCATGTGTAGATTTTATTATCTAATTTAGGTTATATAAAATAATGTTTTTGTTTATAAACAAACAAATGACAAAAAATAAAAACAACATTGTAATGGATGAGGTCCATCATGGGTTCAGAAAAGGTCTTTAATGTGCCCCAAACCACAAACTGTTGCTCGTGCAAATTTTATCCACTTCGATCCTTCTTCATGTTTTTGTTCCAAACAGAAATCTGAGAATAATACTTGATTTCTTTTTTCCTCTTTGCTCACAACCAATTCCTGAGTCCTTTCTATTTTGCTTCTCAAATACTTACTTTATCTTTCTACTTTTCTTCATGTCCCAAGTATTTTGTCCAGATATATCAGTGATTACCAACATCATGTTCTAATTATTAGAAAAAATGTCTTTCCATGATGGGAGAAAGACTTGCTAATTCAAATTTTTGAGTAAAATTGGCTACCTTGTTCATGAGGGGAAATGGTATGCTTCATTTTATGTGAAATGAATTGAATTCACTTCAGTTCAAAATAAGATTCACTTACTCACCCCTTAAACAAAATACCAATGCTATCTAAAAATTATGTTAACTGAGGTTACAACATGGTTCCCCAGTTCTGAACTTTATTTTAAAGAAATTGCTGGATGTTTTCAAACGCCCTTCTTTGTAAAGAACTGGCTTAGTTTCATATCTCAAGAACTAAGACTGAAGAAAATTTACAATCAGAGCCAACCTTATCATGCTGAGAGAAGGAAGAACACTACTATATTAAAAGTGGCATCTTTCAGAAAAGAGCAGATTCCCACTTGTTCTAATCTAAAAAAAAAAAAAAAATCACTCTTCTATGTGAGAAGGAGATAAGAACAAAAGGCAGTTAACATTTTGAAGCTACAGCATGCGGAAAGAACTTATTCAAAGACAAAATTTAAGTTTCTGTCTGGTACTTGTTAACAGTGGGAACATAGGCAAGTTCACTTAAAAACTGTCATGCTATTTTATTTTTTGGAAAATAATTGAAGTTAATAATATATGCTCTGCCAACTACTTGCAGTTCTTGTAAAACTGAAACGAGATAATGGAATTGGGAAACTCTTATAACCTATAAAATTGGACTATCAATGTAATGTGTTATTATATTAACAGATACTTCAGAGTATTCCACCGAGATGTAAAAAGAGTTACCTAAGGATACATAATCCTATACAGTTCTAATTTGAGTGAAATGCATCAACCTTCACCTGTGTTTGAAACCTAAACTAGTAAGGATTGGATCGTTGTATTTTATTAAAATTTGAATGCAGACTTCAATCTTGAATTCTTAGATTTTTCTAAATGTAACTTCCTTGTTTTTAAAGGAGGTATAATCTGTATGTTTATAGAGGTATAATTATTATATAAACTACCTAAAAATGAAGGTCAGCTTTTATCAATCTGTTGATTTTGAGGTGACTGTAGATCCATATGTAATTATAAAAAACAATACAGAGAGATCTTGTGTGCACTTCACCCAATGGTTAAATCTAGTACAACTGTGCTACAAAATCACAACAGGATGTTAGCATTAATACAACTGTGGTAGAGAACATCTTCATCCTCACTGCAGGATTCCTCATTTCCTTTTGTAGCTACATTCATTTCCCTTCCTCTTCCACTCAGCTCTTAACCCCTGACAACCAGAGATCTGTTCTTCATTTCTGTATTTATTTCCAGAAGCTTATACGTACATCATTAAAAAAGTTTTGATATACACAAAAATCAAGAAACAAATGAAGCTCTCCCAGCAATACCAATAAGTCCAGCAAGTTGAAACTTGCATAGGTGATCAGAAAGGACACTGTCAACTGTGTTTCTTGGAAGTGAAATAATGGACCATAACACAGTCTGTCTCAAGACATTTGTAGCGACCCACATATAAATTACATTAATATTTAAATTAAATATTGTATAAATAACAGAACATAATGTTTTAGGACTGGCATCCAGGATGCTTCCAGTTTAGGACAATTATAAATAAAAGTACTATAAATATTTGTATACAGGTTTTTGAGTAAACTTGTTTTCATGACTTGGGATAAATTACCAAGGGTGCAATTGATCTGTCGCAGTTGCATGTTAACCATCCTTTGTGTGCGCACACGGGGTGCGGTGAAGGGGTAGGGGCCGCGGGTCCTCCTTAACTTCCCACAGTTTCCACAGTGGCTGTATTAGCAATACACGAAAGTCTGTTTCTATGCCTTTTCACCAACATATAGTGCTGTCATTTTTTTGTTGTTGTTACTTCAGCCATTATGATAGGTATGTAGTGACATCTAATGTGATTTTAATCAGGATCTTTTTTTATGTGTTTATTTGCAATCCAGGGGTCTTCCATGAAATACTTCTTTATGTCTTTTGGTCATTTTCTAATTGCATTGTTGTTTTGTTTACTGTTGAGTTTTAAGAGTTCCTTATGTATTCTACATACTAGTCACATATGTACACCTTGTCACATATGTGCACTGAAAACATTTTCTCCTTCATAGCTTCTCTTGTCATCCTTGTAATAGTGTCTTTTTTGAAGCAAAAGTTTTTCATTTTAATGACATTCAATTTATCAGTTTTTCCTCTTATGGATTTTACTTTTCAAGGCTAAGAACACTTCCCTTGATGCTAAATCATAGTAATTTTCTCCCATATTTTCTAGATACTTTATGTTTTTCCATTTCACATTTAAGTCTGTCACTTATTTTGAGTTAATGTTTGTGTAGGTATGAGACTGAGGTCAAGGTCCTTTTTTTTTTTTAGCCTGCACACATTCAATTATTTCAGCACCCTTTGTTAGAAAGGAAGTTCTTTCTCACTTGGATTTGTTTTGAATCTTTGTCAAAAGCCAGTTGGGCATATTTCTTTTTTTTTTTAATTAAATCATAGCTGTGTACATTGATATGATCATGGGGCATCATTCACTAGCTTTACAGACCATTTACCAAGTTTCACATATACCCTTGTAAGATGCACCCCTGGTGTAATCCCACCAATCCCCTTCGCTCCACCCACCGTCCCCCTCCCTCCCCTCCCTTTCCCCCTTCCCCCTATTCTTAGGTTATAACTGGGTTATAGCTTTCATGTGAAAACCCTAAATTAGTTTCATAGTAGGGCTGAGTAGATTGGGTACTTTTTCTTCCATTCCTGAGATACTTTACTAAGAAGACTATGTTCCATGTAAACATGAAAGAGGTAAAGTCTCCATATTTCTTTAAGGCTGCATAATATTCCATGGTGTACGTGTACCACAATTTCTATAGGCCTTCTCTGGATTCTGTCTTCTTTTCCACTGATCTATATGTCCATCCCTCCTCACACTCTGGATTACTGTAGCTATACAAAAAGTATTGAAATTAAGTCGATTGTGATTCTCACCACTTTACGCTTCTGTAAAATTATTTTGGTTATTCCAGTTCCTTTGCCTTTCCACACAAAGTTTAAAATAATCTTACATATCTCTACAAAAAACTTGTTGGTGTTTTGATAGGATATGAGTTAAACCTACATACCTGTTTGGAGAGAATTGACAACTTTACAATGTTGAGATTGCTTATCTATGAATGAGCTATGCCTCTCCATTCACTTAGAATTTCCATTTCTTTCATCAACATTTTGTAGTTTTCAGCACCCAAGATCGACACGTTTTATTAGATATACACCTAAATATTTCATCTTTGAATCATTGTAAGTTGTACTATAATTTTAATTTCAGTGCCCATATTTTCATTGCTAGTATATATAAATACAATTAAAATTATATGTTTTCCAGGTGTCTTGTGACATTGTTGAACTCTAGGAGGGTTTATAGGATATCCTTGGAATTTTTCTACAGAAACAATATTGTCACCTGCAAGTCAGGACAGTTTTATTTTTTTCTTTCCAATGACCCTGGCTGTTTTGTTCTTTGCTTGTCCTAATGTGCTGGCTAGATCTTCCAGCATTATGTAAGGTAAGAGTAGTAAGATGGGACCACTTGCCTGATTTCAGATCTTCTGGGAAAAGCACTTATTCTCTCTTCATTTTCTACCAACATAATATACAGCCAGCAACAGTAAAGTGAATATCACATTAAAAGTGAGTCATACAAATGTTTTGGTTTGCCAGTGCATATAAAGTTATGTTTACACTAGACTGCAATCTATGAAGTGTGCTATAGCATTATTTCTAATTTAACAATGTACATAACTCAATTAAAACTACTTTATGGCTGTGGTTGCTTCTTAAAAGAAAACAAACATGAAACGTGCCACAGCAATTGGCTCTTCCTTTTATGAACACTTTCTCCATAGTACGTGATTCTATTCAATGGCATTTTGCCCATAGAAAAAAACTGAAGCCAATCTTCCCAATCTCATCACAGCTATACCAACTAAATGGATATCATACTCTAAATCTCGTTGTTATTTCAACAATGTTCACAGCATCTTCACCAGAAAAAAAGTCCCTCTCAAGAAAGCGCTTTCTTTTCTTATCTGTAAGAAGTACCTCCTCGTCATTCAAGTTTCAACAAGAGATTACAGGAATTCAGTCCCAACTTCAGGCACCATTTCTAATTCTACTTCTCTTACTATTCCTTACTCTTTCTGCACCATCTGCAGTTACTTTTTGAACCCCTCAAAGTCATCCATTAGGCGTGAAATCAGTTTCTTCTATGCTCCTGAGAATGTTGCTATTTTGGCCTCCTCCCACAAATCATGAATATTCTTAATGGCATCAACAGTCTTGAATCTTTTCCAGAAGGTTTTCAACTTACGTTGCCCAAATATATCAGGGGAATCACCATCTGTAGCAGCTGCAGCCTTACTAAATAATTAGACTTAAATAGTTATTATTTCTTAAATAATTATTTCTTAAATAATTAGACTTAAAAGTCAAAATTATTCCTTAATCCATGGGCAGCAGAACAGACATTGTATTAGCAGACATGAAAACAATATTAATATCCCTGCACGTCTACACCAGGGCTCTTGGTTAACCAGATGAACTGTTAATAAGCAATAATGTTTCAAAAGGAATCCTTTTTTTTATGAGAGTAGGTCTCAATAGTGAACTTAAAAGACTCAGTCGACCATAATGTACCAGTGTTATGGAGTCTTTTTTTTTTTTTCTCTGCCTTTCATTGGAAGTGTAAAACTTGTCTTGGGCCACACATTAAATACACAGACACTAAGGAAAGCTGAAGAGCAGAACAAAGATGTCCTTATATTGTATACTCTGTGATGTCAAACACTACAGGTAATCAAAAAATGTCCTCCCCAAATCAACATGGGCCCAGGGCCACAAGCAGGACATCCCTGGACTGTCATCAAGGCTGGGTTGTTCCATTTATATAGCGCAGGCAAAGAAGATTTAGTTTACTTTTGGGGATCTAAGGTTTTTAGAATGATAAATGAACATTGTACTTAACTTAAAGTCACCAGCTGCATTATCTCCTAACAAGAGAATCAGATTATCCTTTCAAGGTTTGAACCTAAGTACAGGCTTCCCCTCTCTAGGAAAGTCTTAGATGGCATCTTCTTCAAATATCAGGCTGTTTTGTCTACATTGAAAAGCCTTCTTCATCGATGACTTTAGGTAGATCTACTATATAACTTGAGATTTATGTTATGGAGACAGCTTCTTTCCCTAAGCTTCATGAAACAACCTTTGTTAGCTTCAATTTCCACCCACCCACCCCCTACCCCCACACAGCTTCCATATCTCTCACAGGCTTCTTAGGAATGAATGACTTAGGGCCTTCCTCTGGATTAGGGTTTGGCTTCTGGAAAATGTTGTGGTTGGTTTAATCTTCTATGAAGGACACTAAAACTTTCTTCATATCAGAGATAAACCTTTCTCAAAGAGCACTTTTAATTTCCTTTGAGACTTTTCCTTTGCATTCATAACTTGACTAACTGTAGAATGTCAAAGTCCTAGCTATTGGCCTATCTCAGCTTTCTACATGTCTTTCTCCCTAAGCTTAATCATTATAGCTTTGGATTTACAGTGAGAAATGTGTGAATCTCCTTTTACTTAGACACTTAGAGACATTATAGGGTTATTAATCGGCCTCCTTTCAGCATCACTTTGTCTCAGAGCATAGGGACAGCTGAGGAAAGAGAAAAAGATGGGCAATAGGTGGTTAGCAAAACAGTCAGAACATACACAACATTCATGGGTTGAGTTCACATCTTACATGGGCAGAGTTCATGACTCCCCAAACCATTATAACAGTAATATCAAAGACCATGAATCACAACTCATCATAACACATATAAAAATAATTATAAAGTTCGATATATTGTGAGAATTGCCAACATGTCACACACAAAGAATATGCTATTGGATAAATGCCCTCAAAAAACTTGCTCTGTGCAGGATTGCCATGAACTTTCAATAAAGCCGGATATGCCTGAATAATGCCACCTATAGTGTTTCTGAAGATGTTCTCCATTGAATTAAGAAAATTGTCCCCTATTTATGTTTTTATGAAAGTTTTTATTATGAATGAGTATTGAGTTTTGTAAATGCTTTACTTGCATTTTTTTTATCTTAAACCTATTCATGTGAATTATGGTTTATAGTGATTGAATTTCCAATATGGAACCAGCCTTGCATATCTTGAATTAACTCTGCTTAGTAATGGTGTATTTTAATATGTCATTGAATTCTATCTAGTAATATTTTCACAAGTATTTTTGCTTCTATATTCATTACATTAGTCTGTAGTTTTCTTTTCTTTTTTCTCTTTATTCCCATTCTTTGTCTGATTTCCTATAAAAGTAAAATAAGTTTCATGAAATAAATTGTGACATGTTCATTTCTCTTATAATCTCAAGGAGAAACGGTGTAAAATTTAGTTTGATTCTTCTTTATACATTTGTTAGAATTCCCCAGTATAAAGTTGGGAATTTTAAAATTTTGAATTCAAATTTCTTAATAATTATATTGTGATTTGAATGATTTATCTCAAAATGATGAATTGTTGCAGTTTGTTTGTCTAGGGATAGGTCCATTTTGTAGATTTTCACTGTAATTTTCAGGTTTTAAGTTTCATTGGTTTCTAGTCTTTCTGTTCTTGTATCTTTTCTTCTGATTGTTTTGGGTTTATTTTGAAATTTTTTTCCTTGGTTCTTAAGATAGAAGCTTTGATTATTAATGTGAAATGTTTCCTCTTTCTTAATGTACATAATTTAAGGCTATAAACTTTTCAGTATTACTTTAGTTGCATCTCACAAATTCTGAGATATTGTATTTTCATTTTCACTCAGTTTAATGCATTCCTAATTATTTTTCTTGAGACTCTCTCTTTGAATCTTGAACTACCAAAGTACGTTGTTTTTTGTTTTTTGTTTTTGTTTTTGGTTTTTCCCCAAGGGATTGGACACTTTCCTGTTACAATTTTATTATTGATTCCAGTTTGGTTCAACAGTGGTTGGGAACACATGTTGTATGATTTTAATTCTTTAAAATGTGTTAAGTCATGGAAGAAGCCCAGGTGCCCATCGATCCATGAATGGATTAATAAATTGTGGTATATGTATACCTTGGAATACTATGCAGCCTTAAAAAAAGATGGAGTCTTTTCCTCTTTTATGTTTACATGGAGGGACCTGGAACATATTCTCCTGAGTAAAGTATCTCAAGAATGGGGGGCAAAGTATCCAATGTACTCAGTAGTTCTATGAAACCAACTTATATTTACTCATACTTTCTTATGAAAGATAGAACACAACTATAGCCCAGGTTGAAGGAGAGAAATGGAGTGGGAAGGTAGGGGAGAGGGGAGGTTTGATAAAGAGAGGGTAAATGTTGAGACCACACCTATGGAGCATATTGCAAAGGTACAAGTCAAAGCTATCAAGTGTAGAACATGAATGTCTTAACACAATAATCAAGTAAATGAAGTGAAAGGTTGATTGGTTTGATGTAACCACGTCAGATTGTATAAAAAAAAATTCAACACACTGTACCCGACATATGCGTAAATGTATTCATGATCTATATGTATTTGACTTAATAAAAAAAATAAATAAAAATGTATTGAAGTTTGGTATATCATTTACCTTGGTTTATATCTGTGGGCACTTAAGAAGAAAATATATTGTGCTTTTATTGAATGAAGTGTCCCCCAAATCTTAATATGATTGTTTTGTTTGATGGTGTTATAGAGTTCTATATCCTTGCTTCTTTTCTGACTAGTTCTATCAAATCATTGAAAGAGGTGTGTTGAAGTCATCAACATAACTGGGTATTTTTATTTAACCTTTCCATTATGTCAGTTCTGACAGTTTTATTTCACAAAACTATAATTGTGAATTTGCTTCTTTCTTTCTGTTTGATCAGAATTAGCTTTAAGTATTTTGATATCCCTTATTTAGACAGGGATAAATGTGGACACATCCACATTTATAATTGCTATGTCTTATGAATGGATTGACTCTTTTATCAGTTTGCAGTGTCTATCTCTACCTCTTGCAATTTTCTTTGCTACTTTACCTGATATCTAACAACTAATCCTGGTTTCTTTTATTAACATTTGTAAACTGTGATACATTTTTCTTTTGTTTTACTTTTAGTCCACTTACATGTGAAGTGAGTTTCTTGTAGATAGCATATAGTTGGGTCATTTTTTATTCACTTTTCCAATCTTCCTTTTAATTATTGTATTTGAAGAAGTTAAATTTAATGTTGTTATGGATATAATAGTGATAAAAGCTGCTGTTATATTTTTGTTTTCTGTTTGTTCTTTTTTTATTTCTGCTTTCTTTATTCTGCTTTCCAGTAAGTTGCTAGATCATATTTTAGATCATTTTTCATGTAGTATTTTTAGTGTATTTCTTGAGGTAGATTTTAAAATAATTGGTCTAGACATTATAATTTATGGTCATCTACTGATGTCGTTATTTTACCAGTTCAAGTGATGTGGCATTTCCCTTTATGTCCATTTACCCTTTTGTTTATAATATAATCATAATATAATTATATCATAAATAAATTAATATTATATTTATTTATAATTTATAAATTATGTAATTTATGAATTATTTATAATATAATTTGTAATTATATTATAAATAAAAATTTGTAATATGAAATATTTTTCTCTACATGCATTTTAAACCTTTTGCTTATAATGTAATTATCTGAAACATATTCTCATTATACATTTAGAACCATATTATAATTCTTTATGGGGCCATTAAACATAAATTCAAAAATTATGAAAGAAAAATCTACTTCCTAATATTTTTTATAGTATGATCTTTCTTTCTTTCTAAGGTTTTAAGATGCATTATTTTATCATTTCTTTTGTGCGAGAATATCTTTAGCCATTCTTTCAGAGTATGTCTGCTGATAGCAAATTATTTTGAGTTTCCTTCATCTGAGAATCCTGGTTTTCCCTTCATTGATGAATGACATTTTCACTGTATTTGGAATTCTAGATAGACAGGTATTTTCTTTTACAGTTTGATAAATGTTCGTTTCATACCTTCTGCACTCTATGGTTTCAGATGAAAAATACATTGTCATTTGAATTTTTTTTCCTCTCTATGTAAAGTGTCATTTTTCTCTCACTGCTTTTCAGATTATTTTTCTTTGTCTTTGGTTTTCAGATGTTTTGTGGTGATATGTTTTGTTGTGGATTTACTTGGGTTCATTGTGTTTGCATTTATTCATTTTCTTAATGTTTATATATTTCTATACATTTATATATTTTTAAAAATTGGGAAGTTTTCGTCATTATTTTTTGAAAACTTATGCTACTACACCTTCTTTCTTCTCACCTTCTTGGAATCCCATGAAATGTATATTTTTGTTATTCTCCCACAGATCTGGAAGCTCTGTTTATTTATTTATATTTTGGCAACCCTTTTTCCCCTTGTTGCTTATATATGTATTGGATAATTTCTGTGGTTCTGCATTCAAGTTAACTCAATCTTTTCTCTGTTCTCTCCATTTGGCTGTTGAGCTCATCCAATGAGTTTTTATTTCTGTTATTGTATTCTGAGCTCTAATATTTCCATTTGCTTTTTTTTATATCTTCTCTTAATTTGCTGAGGCTTTCTATTTATTTTCAAAGCATTTATATTTAGTGTCAGGAATGTCCAAAGTTTCTCACTGAAACATTTTTTGAGGAAAGATTAAAAATCTTTGTCAGATAATTCAGATATCTCTGCTTTCTTACTGTTGACATCTATCAATTACTCTTTTTCCTTCAATTTCCAAACTTACTGGTACTTGGTATTATGTGATTTTCAACTGAAAGTTGGGCACTTTGAGAACTATATTGTTTTATTCTGAACCTCATTCAAACCTTCTCCTTTAGCTGGACTTTTCTGACACTTCTGTGCAGAGTGAAATGAAGGGGGCTGTGGACTATGGGGTATAGCCTTGTTACTGCCAAGCATGTGTAGAAGCCAGATCTACCATTCTGCCTTATTTGACCCCCAAGGATGCAGCTTTTCTTTATTGTGGGATGGAGTGACAGTACAGACTTTCCATGTGGTGTCTGCTGACATGGCTAGAGGGTGGCAGTCATTACCTCCTGGTTGGGATGAAAGTCTGGTCTCTCTACATAGTCATTTCTGATACAACCTCAGCAGGAAACTAGAGCTATCTCCTTATGGGCTACCAAGAGTGGAAGCTGAAGCTCCCACTTACCTTATGTAGGGAGAGGAAACAGGGATACTTAGGGTTTTTTTTTTTTTCTATGATATTTTCCCAGAGTAGGGAAGTTGCTGTCTAAAAAAATTTATGTTTTGTTTAACTGCTCCTGTTCTGGTCCATTGACTCAAGAGATCAGGCTTCTTTTGCACCTTTTGGCTCTGTGAGCCACTATCTTTTTCAAGTCCTTAGTCTTAGATATATTAAGCAAGAAGAAAGTCTAGAGAATTTGACAATGTTTCATTCCTTGGACTCCCAGGTCTACTTCTTCTCTCCATGTTTAAGAGTCTTCTTATGTGGTTTTATATATAATATTCAGAGGTTTTAGTCATATTTAGTGGAAAGGATAGGAAATGGGATGCTGTTTACAGGTCACTGCATATAAATGTATAGCCATATATAACCACAGTAAATCCATCTTTTACAATGTGTTTTATAAATTATGCTAAGCAGTTTGGTCCAACCTCACAAAATGAAAGATTCTGGGTATACTCAGTTTAAGGATCTTCAAGTTTCAAGGCTTCTACATCTTAGCTTCAAAAGGTCAAATCTTCTTAGGAAGAGTGACAGGTCCAGCTCAGCCCAGGCCACATTGCTCTCTTATCTGCTGCCTCTCAGGGTCCGTTGATTAATGTTTCTCACTTGGTCACATTAAAAGAGAATTAACAGCCTGCAAGGAACTTACATAAGCTTTGGAGCAGGAAAAGAAATACATGTATTAGAATTAAAAGTCTCAAATTTTAAATGTGGGGGAATAATGCCATGCTTTTCCCTTTAGTTGTTATTGTTTTTGCCACTCTTAGGTAACTTAATTCTTTTTCCTATTTTATAAGATGCATCTCCATCAGGAACTGACTGGCTGATAGCACCCCCATTTGCCATCCTGATAACAAACACACAGGCAACCAAAGGATTTGCCTAGCAAGCTTTCCTCCTGTCTCCTCTGCAGCAAGGTCACCTGGCTTTCACTCGAATATACAAACTGATCTGAAACACAGACATACCGCATACACAAATACACACTTTACCAAAGCACTAGCTGAAGTAATTTGTACTTTTTAATTATTCCAAAAGATCAGCAAGGAATTATAAACTATTTTGAGAGACTAATTACTAGGGGAATAAGTGGTAAAATAAATAATCGAGAATATATAAAATTATAAATCCTACAATTAAATTGCTTAAATTAGGCCAATTAGTCTACTGAAAGGGAAATCGATTATTCTGGCAAGGAAGGAAAGAAAGGGAGGGCTCGCTGGCTGTGTACCTCCCATGAGCCCTGGGGAATGAACAAGGCTACTTCCCATTCACACTATCATTTAATTTTCACAAAACCATGAAGGACCATTATTGTCTGAAATTTACAGATGGAGAACACTGAGGTTTGAGTTCACATAACTAATAAGTGGCTGAACTAAATTCAAACCCTGTCTAACTTGATAGCATTGCTTATAGCCTTTTTGCTCCATCTTCCCAAAATATTACATGACTACTCAAGTTTGAGTAATGTAGGGGGATATTGTTTGTTCTTCCCTGATGACCTCTCTTAGTATTACAATCATCATTTACCATTTAGCCCAAACTGGAGGTACACTTCCATGCTTAATGTTGTGGGGAAGAAATATACCCAGAGATTAAAAATGATCTTCCAGTTTAATGAAATATTTAATCATAGAAGGTTAACATGGCAGGGCATTAGTGCTAGTAAAAATTTATTAGAAATCAAAGATTAATATTTGATTAGCTTCTCTAGCCAGTTCTTCCTTCCATGTTCTTTTCAATATTCTACAATGGTTAAAAGGTACAAAGGAACAGATCAGTTCTGAAGAAAGTTATCAAAATGAGCAAGAAAAAACAAAAACAAAAAAACTCCACAAGCTCCCCTGGAAAAAAACAATAATAGGGAGATAGTCTTGTCATACACTTTTCAAATGTTTTATTAGTAGGCAATAATTAATTTTTTATCATGTGATAAATGTAGACAATAAGCCATTGAGAATGAATTTTCTCAGAGTTGGTCACAATGTCTTTGATGCATAAAATCATCCCTGTTCCTGGATCCTGGCTTCTTTCCCATTTGGAAACTCCTTTTAATATGGAGCACGTCAGGTTGACAAATGTCAACTAGATTTGGCCTGATGTCACAAAATAGTTTTTCAATATGGTTCCCATATATTAAGCTTGGAGAATGCATTACTAAAGTTATAAAAGGCAACAATCACTAATATTCATATATCAATACATGTAATTAAGGCTTTATATGTCTCTATAACATCTATTTGCCCACATATAAAATATGATTTTAAAACACTGAGGATAATACATCAAACATTTATTTTATTTAATCATTAAAAATTTCTAGATTAGATTTAAATTATAAACACAAATTTTCCTAGGATTCACCAAAGTGAAATACCCTGGTTTACCAAGCTGCCATAGAGGATATAGGCAGTATCCCTGGGGCACAGCAAAGGGGAAAAGAACTGAATTGACGACAAGTAGCTTACAGGACCAAGTGAAACTATTCAAAGCCTTCCCTTTGGTCACACTTACTCACCTTCTCTCTATGTACAAATACACATACTGGTCAGTAAAACATGGTGGTGCAAAGATCTACAAAGGGACACAATTTCAGTCCAGTTAGAGTCACATGTAACCATTATATACATTGAACAAATCGGTAGCCTAAGTGAAAGCATAAAACAACAATTTTTCCTACCTTTCTTTTTTTTCTCTCAATATCATTATAAAAGTGATTCTTTTAACTCTAGATAAAAGCGAGACCAGCACTACTGATCCCTTTCAGGTCACAAAAGACTGCCTCAATTTAGCAATTATGAAAACTTGTTCTATTTCATAGTCAAAAGTATTAAAATACATTTCATGTTGTAATTTTCTATCCCTACCGGGGGCCTGGAGTAATCAGGAAGTCTCCAGCTGGAGAAAGAAGGCACAATTATGTGCTCCATGTCTTTCCCACCTGGTGGTTGACTTATCCTGCCCTAGATGCATAAGAATGGTTTCTGTTTATTTAGAGAGAGCCAGTGGGATGGGGAGTGGTTAAAAGCCTGTGATCTTGGAGAAGAATGAGTGGGAAAGTGATGTCTGGCTTGAAAAATAGTTTCCTGGTAATCTAGCATCACTGCTCTGAGTAATGTGTGAAACATTTGAAATGCACTCTTTCTTGTGAGTACTGGTGGAGTCTTTGCATTTACTCTATTTCTCACATGCAGATTCTAAGACCTGAAACAAATTTCCTGTCCTTGTGTAAAAAAATACTGAGATAAAGCAAACATTATTTAGCAACTTACTCTGCACAACACATGCTCCCTGGAAGATAAACCAATTAAAACAGTTTACTTATCAAAGCCAATAGTTTGCACATCAGAGCTGTTCCAACAGACAGTTTGCTCATCAAAATTTGCTTTGTAGCCATCCTCTTTCTCACTTCTCTAATCCAAAGCTAGTACATTGCTCAATCACAGGTAACTTCTACCTTAAAGTCATCTACCCTAGCCCTTAACTCCCACAGATACTTATTCCCAACCTTCTCTTTTAAAGACAATATTAAGACTGTCAAGGTGGTATATTCCTTTGCCACAATAAGTCTAACAAACTCAGCTTTTCTTGGTCAACAGGGTTTTCTGGAGATTTCTGGGGTGGAGTCATAGATTTCCAGCCACCTCTTAGCCCAGGCTATGCATCTGTGCTGCACATAGCTGCCCATTCCTTCCTTAGCCCCATTTAACTTGGCACATCTTTAGCCCCTTCTATATGAAGGCCTTCAAATCTTCCAGGTCAACTTGTTGCAAGGAAATTAGAATTATAAAATTTGAACTTTTTTCCATTTTGAACCAACTTTATTCCATAAGAAATATTTTTTGCCTGGAAAAAGTCACTGTGTACAAAGCAATCTTTAGTTTTGAGTAGTGTAGGCAGAAATCCCCAAGTTCCTCCAGAACAATAAAGGAAAGTGTGGATCTCTGTAGCCTTTCTAAGGTCCACTTCATAAGCCATGGGGTTAAGGACTAACACAGCAATATGTATCCTTCCTCTTAGGATTTCAGAAGTCAGATGTTTTAAAATAAATAGTCCCCAAAAATCCTTCTTTAATTTATAAGACATAAACTCTTATACCCTCAATATGAGTGAGAACTTTCAGAGAATAGCTTTAACTTTCTATGTTGTGTTACACAAGGAAGCCTGTTTCGTAACTCATGAGACGTGGACAACAGAGTTATATATAATCTTAAAGTTTTGGACAAAGCATTCAATTTAGTACAAATTTATGGGATAGCTCATTTTCCCTTTGTCCATGGTATTAGAGTTTAGTTTTACCAACCAAGACCCAGCTAAGAAATAAATTTCCTATCCTTCATTGCAACTAGTTGTAAACATGGGTCTACGTTCCAAGCAATGGAATTTGAGTGGACATAATGTGCACATCTTCCTCATTACCTGGAAAGAATGAATTGTTTATCCTCCATTTCTTTTCTTCTTTCCTTGGCAAGAACTATAACGCCTGACCCAACTTTAGCCATGCTAATAAGAACAGCGCCCTAGGGAATGGAGGAATAAGGGTATGAAAGAAAACAAGATCTACAATGAACCGGGTCAAGTAGAACTTTCCAGTTCTAGATTGCTATACTTCTGAGGGGAAAAAAATATATTTTTGTCTATGCAAATTAGACAAATAGACTGAAATTATACATGTAATAACAGAGTTACGTATTAATGACAGTGCCAACAACAACAACAAAAGGGTGGGGAATCAATGTATAGAGAGCACTTAGAAACAATTGACAATAAGATAAGTACATAATGCTTAAAATAAAAATTTTACAGTTTCCGAAAGAGAGAAAAGCATGATTCTGATTCAAGGGTGGTAACAACTTCTCTAACCTTTCTCTTTATCATCTATTACATAGAAAGATTTCACTAGGTGATAAAAGTAGCTCTACTCCAAAAATCTATAACTTAACTTTCATTATTACAGAGAAATTGTGAGTGATGACCTATTAGCCTCATTCTCTCGTCCTTTCACATACAGGTTGCTTCTGATTATGTTTCTTTATTTTCCCTTGTTCGTTTTACCCACTATTATTTATTTCACAAGATTAAGAATAAAGGACTCACAATATGATTTGTCCTGTTTCTAACTCACCTTTATGACATTCTTATAAATACAATTTAGAAATAATGTTCAACTGACCACATGCTAGCACAATAAAAAGAAAAAAACCTCTAACACTTTAATATTGCTTTCAACTCTTATGAAATTTAAGTGTTCAACTTGAGCACAAACTCAGATTCAAACTGTAGGGGAGGGAAAAAAATGTTTTCCTCTGTACTATCCAGTTCATTTCCTGGGATCCTGCAAACTAGACTGATAAAAGGCAGATTAACAGAAGAAAGGCATATAAATTTTATTTGAAGTTAATTTGACATGACACAGGAGCCTTCCTAGGAAAGAAGTGAAGACTCAAAGAAGCAGATAGGCCTGAGAACTTTTATACCATTTTAACCAACAGTAGTAAATTGTGGAAATGTGACAAGACAAACAAAAGGGGTTTGGGGCTTTCAAGTAGCACAAACTGGGAAGGTAAATATACAGGAAAATCTAAAGGTAGATGAGGGCTATTTTTAAAAGGTTTGTTTCTGCAGGTACACTTTGGCACTGATTTTTCTTCTTTATAAGGCCCACCAGACTTTTCTGAGAACAGGAATTTATTCCAATCTTTATTTCTCAGGAGTCTGTTTTTAATCATATAAGGAAAGTTCTGGGAAGACTTATATCTGCATCTGTTGAATCTCAAAGGTCTTCAGCTCAAAGTAATTTTTCTGCCAAGGATGAATATTTTGAACAGCACATTTTCATTCCATTCAGGCCATAGCTCAGAATACCTTCTGATGAACCAGACATATAGGTGTAGCAGGTATCAAATTACTTGGGAATTTTGGGCTGAAAGAAAAAGAGGAAGTGGGATTGCTGAAGGAGTCCTTGGTGAGGAATCAAGGGGAGGGATGAACAAGGGATGAGTGAGTGACACAATATCTGTTCAAGACACTGATTGACCTGACTTAAATCAAAATCTGGAATGTTCACTCCTGGAGTGAACGAGAGAAGGCAAAAGCTAAGGAGCTGTTTTCATGGAGAATTTATGGAACACAGGCAATGATGCTTGAACAACCAGACAGCAAGAGTGAGAAAAGTAAAGACCTATCATATCATAGACCTTCAGGAACACAATGCTGCTTTGTCATCTCATAGGTTTTGTATTAGTCAGTGTTCTCCAGAGAAACAGACTCAATAAGACACATATGAAAACATGTATGTGTATGAGAGAGATTTATTATAGGAGTTGGTACACTTGTTTATGCAGTCTGAAAAGTCCCACAAGATCCTGACTGCAAGCTGGAGAACCAGGAAAGTCAGTAATACAATTCAGTGCAATTAAGAAGGTCTGAGAATCGGGGGGTTGATGGTGTAAGTCCTGGTTTGAGTTCAAAAGCCTGAGAAACAGAAGCATTATTGTCCAAGCGAGAGTGGGTAGGTTTCTCAGCTCCAGTAGGGAGAGCAGACGTGCATTTTCTCTGCCTTTGTATTCCTTTCAGGTCCTGCCTGGACTGCATGATGTCTGCCTGCCTTGGTGAAGGGGAGCTTCTTTACTCAGTCTGCTGATTCAAATGCTAATTTCTTGTGGGGACACCTTCACAGATACACCTGAAAATAATGCCTTGCCAGCGATCTGAGCATCCATTAACCCAGTCACATTGACACATACATTTAGCTATCACCGATTTCTAGTCTGAAGATTTGTGCAAGATGGAAGCTTCTGGAAAGCTAACATATAGCATAGTGACTCTAGTTAATGATACCATGCTGTGCAACATGTCAGGTCCCCAAATGACCTTGGGCAACAAACTCCCCCACTTGCTTAGAATTCTTGGGTAGAATGTACTGAAAATACAACATTCTGAGATAAGGAAGAACTTTCCAGAACAGCACAGGTGTGACATTGCCCCACCTAGAATAGGATGCCCTGTAACCTCAAGTTCAGCGATCTTAGTGACCTCCACAGAGCATCAAGAGCAGAAGGAGCCTTTGGGGCAGGGGGTGGGGAGGAGGTTCCTCAGCTGTGTTGTGAAGATTGTTGAGATTTCACCCACCCTATGCAGCTTTCTTGAAACTTGGAGAGCTTGCTCACGATGGAACCTGGCCTTGTTTGTTCTGCCTGTCTGTGAGTAACAAATTAGCTATGCCCAACTTGTACAAATGTTCTGTGTCACCGGGCCCATTCTCTGGCAGCTGGGTTTGTGCAAAAACTTCTGCCAGAGATCAGAAACTTAGCAGAAATTGGTGAAATGTTTACAGTTCTCCCCTGGGATTGGTAACCTGTACATACTGTTCTCCTCCCAGGGATTGAAACCAGTGTAACAATATTCTGCTTAATGTACTATAAATTTGAAATTCACTTGGGGGAGTCCAACCTACAGCCTGTGGACCACATGAAGATTATTTGAGGACTGTTTGGTTTTACTTATCTGTGGTGTCGGATATGATGAAAAGTATGCGTGGACTTTTGCTTTTGCTCGTCTGTTTTTGTGTATTTAATGTGTGGTCCAAAGCAACTCTTGTTTTACCGATGTGTGCTGAAAAGGAAAAAGTATGGACATCCTGGTATATCTTAGTGTTTTTATCTCAAAAGAAAAATAAAATAGGCCAGTGGAGTGGCTCACACCTCTAATCTTGCACTCTGGGAGGTTGAGGAGGGTGGACTGCTTCAGCTCAGGAGTTCAAGACCAGCCTGAGCAAGAATCAGACCTTATCCGTACTAAAAAATAAATAAATAAATAGCCAGGTGTTGTTTGTGGCAGGTGCCTATAAGACCAACTACTCAGGAGCTGAGACAAGAGGGTCACTTGAACCTAAGAGTTTGAGGTTGCTGTGAGCTACGACAATGCTATCACTTTACCCAGGGCAACAGGGTGAGACTCCATCTCAAAAACAAATAAACAAACAAACAAAATGGTAGCTGTGTGAGGTGATGTATATGTTCATCATCTTAATTTTGGTGATTATTTCACAATATATGCAATAGAAACAGTGCACATAGAAAAATAAAAGGAAGTCCTTATTTTAAAAACAACTTACTTTTTAATGCAAGCATCTAGTTTATTATTCAAATTGCCTCATCTGTATCATGATTGTTTGTCCTTGGTTTATTTCATCTGAGTCAGGAATTTAACACATTTCTTACTCTGAACACATAAAAAGTAAATTAAACTTATCTAGTGTTTTAAAAGAACCCAACACCTACTTTATCTTATCCTTCAGTCGGGTCATATGGAAATTGTATCTAATTCAGAAGAAGAAAGTATGGTGACTTATACTAGACAAATGTTAAATTTCCAAAAAGTGTTTGGTACATTCATCATGATCAAATTCCTTGCTGAAATATTATTATGATATTACTTGCCCACTAGAATTACAGAGAGAGGACAATGGGAACACCAGTCAATGCCACTGCGGTAGGTTGCAGTTGTGTTATTAGAGACACAATCTCTAGAGTAGCAAATTGAGTTGCTGAAGTAGCAATAACTATCTGCGGTTTTCAAATATGCACTCATCGGCCGAAATGTCTTGTTGTGTAGCCATTGGTTTTCTCACTTGGTTTGGCATAGGCGAGATTTTGATAAATGCTGCAGTGCACACGCTAGCAACTTAATCTGAAATAAAACAATAAATTTGAATGGAACCCAGGACACAGTAGAAAATATATTTCTGAGACAATGAATGCTAAAATGGAAAGTTAATAAACAGGACTTAGATCTGACGAAGGTCTCAGATCCCTCTTTATTTCTGTGACACAGCATCAGGCATCACAGAAGACATTTTGGCAGCTTCCTACTTTCTTTACATTTTGCATTTGAATTTTAAAAAAAAAAGTGTCTTCTCACTTTTTGTTTCTAGAGTTATATAGCCAAAATCACAGGTCTTTTTATTTTTAATTGCATTTTCTATGACTTTTCATTTCAGCGAAAATCACAGTATGGATATTAAATAAACTCAAAAAAATATACCTTTTGAGACTATCACCCCAAACTTTATATTCCATGAATATAAATAACATCAAAATGTTATAATTATGTGAACTGTAGAACGTCTTATCTTTTTTTGTAATTATTCATTTTGTTTATTTCAAACACTTCAAATAAGTCATAGAACATTTTAAAAGTTTGGCCTTGAAAATCATATTTAGCTAACACTATTGAATCATTCCTCCTTTTCCTCCAAAAATATTCTCTCATGCAAAGAAATTTTATTTCTAAACCATTTAAATAGTACTTCATGTTCATTTATGCCCTGATCAGTAGCATCGAAGCACCATGATTCTCAATGACGAAAGGAGATTCATCTTCTCATAATCTAGGTAGAAAATAATATAAAGCTTACATAAACTCCATGAGGGTGCTACAGTATTTCATTCAGTTTGAAACATCTTCAGTAGGTCAGAAAGTGCCTATCAGTTTGTGTTTCACCTTTCTGTTGTACTGAAGGATATTAGGACGTCGCTTTACTGGAATTTCACAGTAAGTAATGAGAGATCACCAGGTGACCAGTGATAGGAGAAGCTATCATAGTAGGAATCCCAGGGACATCTGAACTAATTATATCTAACAATGCCGCAACTGTGTCAGGGAGATTTATTGGTCACACCTATGGCAACTTTCTTCGGGGTCATCTAAAGGCAGCAAGGACTCTTTAAATTCCAAATAACAGAAATAGCATGAATAATGATTTAGTTACCCTAAAATGTAGTATCTTCAAACAACAATTATCACTTTTTATTCTTTTTGTTTGTTTTTGTTTTGTTTTATTTTGTTGTTGTTGTTGTTGCAGTTTTTAGCCAGAGCCGGGTTTGAACACACCACCTCCAGTATATGGGGCCTACTCCTTGAGCCACAGGCACCACCCTCAATTTTTATTCCTTCCCAAGTCTGTGTGTCAGGAATTCAGCTGGGGCCTTTGCTCCACATTTCTCATGAGACTGAGTTAGAAACTTGTCAGGACTCCATTTATCTGAGGTCTGCGTCAAACTACAGGACTTGCTTCTTAAGTTGGTTTAGTCACATGGCCCGCAAGTTGACTCAGGCTGCTGGCTAGAGCCTCTGTTCCTATCTGCATGGTCTTTTCCACATAGCTGTCTAAGTGTCTTTATAACACAGGTATTAACTACCCCTCAGTGCACATGACGCAAAAGATCAAGAAGAGGCTGAAAGGCCCTTGGAAGTCACACAGAGTCACACTTACTGTGTTCCCTGAGTCACACCAGCCATCTGATTTGATGAGGGCTGGAACTACACACTGTGTAGATGTCAGCAGGAGAGGATCATTGAGAGATAGAACAAAGGATGGCTAAGATCATCTAAAATTCTCTTATACTTCACAATTTTTTAATTTAAATTTAAAGTTTTTACCAAAAAAAGTTGAACTGTCTAAAAAGGCAAACATGTTTAACGTATGCACATTTATACATAGACTAGAAGAAATAGATCTTCTCAAGGATACACTTCCCATCCCTTTCCTAGTAAGAGACATCAATAAATTCTCCTCCCCCCCCAAAAAAAAACACACAGTACATATTTTCTGCAATAAATACTTAAATTTTATTTAGAAAAGTAATTTAATAGCATTACAAAAAGTTTGATAAATCTGAACAAGCCACCATTCATAATGCTATACAACACATTCTTCATTTTTATGTTTATATGCATAAATACATTATTTAAGTGGTCACAATAATAACAAATATAATTTTACATCCTACCTTTTCACTTAATATTTTCATGTTCCCCCATTACCATTACATTAGTTACATAAATCTCAGGTGGTAGTGAAAGAGGTTGGTATAGCCATTTTAAAAGGGATACTTGTGTTGATTTAAATTATTAATTCTATAACTACCAAATTCATTTGACCACTGAATTCATCTGACCACCTATCTCGCTAGCTTCTCCTCTAAGAACACATAATTTCTAATGTACAATAGTTTTACAGAAATACTTTTATTACATTTAAATATCTAATCTATCTACTACTCTGATCATGTAGTGATATAATCTTCTAAAATTTTCACTCCTTAATAAGCTTCCTTATTTTCAGTTGTTGAAAATTTTATAAAGCATGGCAATATCTGCTTAATAGTGTTCATATATATTTTTATGCAAATGAGAATGTTGAATCCCAGATATTTTCTCAATTAGCTGAATGATAATCATGAGAGATTCTCAATTTAATTGGAAAGACAAACAGCACATGCTATAGACAAGTGACAAAGACAGAGACTTTATATCAGCAGAGAAGAAGTGGTGTAATAAGGAAGAAAACTTCCAACTTATTCTAATTTAGAGCCAGAAGAGCTTTAGGACTGTTTCAGAATTAATCTTTCTATTTATCCAGAGTGAAAAGAAACAATTAAGGTTAAGAAAAATAAAATGTAAATGAGCAGATTTTCATTTTTTCCTAAGCAGTTTTCTAGCCAGTTTGCTAATAATTGAAGTTTCATAAAGAGAAATTTAGCATTAGCATTTTTTATACTTCCTTTACATATAAAGAAGAAAAGATGACTTGGGGATACAAATTTAACTTTTGATTATAAAATAATGTTTAAATTAAAATACAAATGGATAATCATCGAGAAATGTCAAACTTGAAAATTACATACTGAAATTAACATGATGTATTATAGTTATTGGTTTATGCGCTTTTCTTCCTCTATTAATCTGGGAATTCCATCAGAGAAAGATTCATCTTCTATTCCTGTCATCAAGAACACTGTCTGGCACATAAACACTCAAGAAATGCTTCCTAAATTGATTTTTTTTAATTGTCTTCTAATTTGAATGGAAGTAGAGAGTCTCAGCTGACTGAATATAAAACTTGCCTCTTTCTTCTAAACTACTATTTTATTCTTTTAATTTTATCATCTTGAATGTTCTGACATTGGTAGTTGACAAGTTTCCTTGTCTCCTATAATTGATTTTTGTTTCTAATGTTATTTCCTATAATTACATTGAAAGCGTATCAAGCATAACATTCAATGAAGCATTCATATACACGCACATATATTTTACATATATCTAAAACACATATACATACTTGGGCATGTTAGGAACTTAAACAGAATAATAAAACAGAAAGTAAACCACTCTCTCTCCCATATCTTTAATTTTCACTCTAAACTCAATTTCTTTTAAATATTTCTGTTTCTATATTTTTAGATGTCTATCTCTACTTCTCTAAATAACCATTTTTTATTGCTTTCCCCTGATTTATTAAATTTAGACCATAGTTATTAATCTCTAATCATGAAAGACTGGGATTTATTGCATATGTTTTCCTTCATCCCCCACTGGTTGAGAGTTACACATTATTTTTAGTTGTCTTACTAATTACTTTTGGAACTTCAATTCATAGGCTTATCTTTCTGTTTCTAGGTTTTGTAATTTCAGTTAGTATCTTGGCTGTCTGTTGGGAAAGAAAGTCTTTCCATGGGTTTCCCCTGCTACACATTCTATTGCGTATACCAAGAAGGCAAAGCCCTGACGGCTCTCACAGTGAGCAACCCAGAGGGATAAGGTAATGTCTTCTTTTGGGGAAAAGAGCAGTCTTGCTTAATACCTGCTATAAAAGATGTGTACTGACCAAGGTCAGTGTACCTCACCAATGATGCAAACCACTGTGTGCACAGCATCCTGCCAGATGCATTGAGAGCGGTGATTTAGGATGTCAGCCTGACCGGATTTAGGGGCATTCGGATAACTGGTAAAACATCATTTATTCACAGTACTTCAGTAGGCATTCAACCCATTCCTCATCTACAGAAAGGGAAACCCAAGTGCTTTCACTTTTGTTTAGAACGATTGGGCTTCTCTGGGTGTTTCTGCGAAGGTATTTTTAGAGGATATTGGTATACGAATCAGTGGACTGAGTGCAGGAGATCCACCCTCAGTGTGGGCAGTCACCATCCAATAGGCTGGAGTCTAGATGGTACAAAAAAGTCAGAGGAAGGGTGAATTCTTGTTCTCTCTTTGCCAAAAGTGTGACACCTTTCCCTCCTATGCCTGAACATCAGAATTCCAGGTTCTCTGGCCTACACCAGTAACTCCTGGGCTTGCTGGGCTTTGGCCTCAGGCACATTTATTCCATGATCTGCCTTGGTTCTGAGGCCGTCAGACTGGACTGAGCCGTGCTACTGGTTTTCCTTATTCCCCAGCTTGCAGATGGCCTATCCTGGAATGTATCAGCCTCTTAATAAAGAAAGCCAATTCTCCTAATCAATCTTTTCTTTATATTTCTCTCTATATATGTGTATTATGTATCCTATCAGTCTGTCTCTCTGTGTAAAACATTTATCCATAGGGCACTTGAGAGGAAAGGAAAACCAACCCAAACAGGGCACTCATGCTACTTGGTGTGCTTTGAATAAGTCTTTTGTCTCTGACCCAGGAGTATTGGGTCTTCTGCCAGCATCTGTAAAACAGTAAAAAGCCAACTTAAGCTTATCAGTCAGGTAAAATCGAATCATAAACACAACATTTCTGTCTATTTAAGATTAGACGTGACTGATCTCCCTGTCCTTTCTTCAGCCTCTTTCAACTCAGATCCAGCCTCAGTAAGCTATGTTCTTTTTCATTATCAAACACTTTAACATTTTCTTCCCATTTCTAAAGATCTAATTAAACTTTCTGTATTCAGTTCTAAATTGACTGTGTAATCTAAAATCCAATACACAGCTTACATTATTAATAACTGTTATACATTTATTATTCTAGCATTTTATGTCTTTCTTCAAGGGTCCAAGGTGCCACTCCACAATCCACCCTGCAGAGACTGTTCATTGCATCAAGAGCCCTTCAGCGGGAAATATTGCATCCTTCCTCATAAATAAATCTTCTATTATTTCCCTGCCTTTCCTATTTCTCTGTGCTCCTTTTTAGTTGGTTGCTACAATGACTATTCACCTCTTCAACTATCTGGTGCCTCTTGGTTTTTGTTCTACAGTCTTAGAAATTTGCTGAACTTATGTTTTATACCTTTAATTCAATTTTATTTTTATTTAACATTATTTTTAATCTGTGACAATACTTAATTAAGGCTTTTAAAAGAGTACTTCTATTTCCAATTTTTTTTTCTCCTAGGATATTTTTCTTTCTTTTTTTTTTTTTAATTTTCTATTTCATGCTGACATTTTCCCGATCCATCTGTGGTTTGGATGTGCTTTAGTATGCCCCTGAGACTCCTTTCTCAGGACTAAAGGATTTATTTCCCCAGATTCTGGGATGGTTGTCAGCTGACCACTCTCGGCTGTCTATGTACCCCTATGATTGCTTCATCTGTGCATTTCAGCTAGTCAAAAGTTATGTTCTTTTCTTGCAGTAACTCACATCCAATGTCTGGTCAACACTAGAACATAAAGCCCTACACCCTTACTCCAAAATCTTTGAAGGCTCATTCCAACCTCAGAGTTGGAATGGGGCCGGCTGGGTCTTTGCTGTATCATAGCCCCATTTCCTCCTTTATCCAATGAAGCCATGTTTCCTTACCTTACCGGTATTGATGCCAAGAACACTCTCTCATAAACTTCCTGCATGGTGCTCTATCAGACTCAGTTCCATGGGAAACCCAACCTCCAACCTGTGGTTGTTCATTCTCCAATATTTAAGAATGAAAATTGAGAGCTAGTAGCAGACACTTCCTCTGCTATTGAATAAAAGAGTAAATGTGGCCATAACCTGTATCCTGAATGGGAAACATTTCTGGGAGAGCTGTGTGGGATCTTACTGGTAAGCTTCAATTGAGGATAACCAGGCTGCTTTCAAACACATCAACCCTATGATGATTGAGTGACGAAGGCTCTCCTTGGAGCACTAACCCCCTCTAAGGGTATTAACTCTCCCCTAAATTATTTTTAGGAAGATACCATCATTAGTTTGTGGAATGCCTGGTAGTATATCCTTGGAAGAGAGAGGATTAATATTTCTAGAGAATTTCAATTAATTCCTTTATTTTTATCTCACTTTTTAATTTCTTTCTCTATTACAGTTATGTGTTAAAGCTTTTCCTTATTTCTAACAGCAGCTCAGTTCTTACTGCTACTGGAGTCCCTCTGGGATATTCTGGGCTCTGGTGTTCTCAGCTCTGTGTTCCCCATTAACTCTTTCCCATATTCCTCTAACTTCCAGAAACACAATGAAGTATATTATTTCGTGATAGTACCCTCTAACTCTTCTCATTTTATTTAGCTTATAGTCCTACATTTTTATTTCAATGGACTCCACCAAAGGATTAGGTGTGAAAAATTGACTGATCTGTTATCCTAAACTGAAACTGTTCACTCAATTTAAACTCAATTTAGTCTACTTAAATGAGATTTCATCTTATTTCTATAAATTGGATGGCATATATAGAAAGTGGTAGCAAAAGCACTGACCAGAAGATCAGGCAGCTTGATAGTTCATATTTCAAATAATTCACTATGTAGCACTGGGTCAGTAACTTCACTGGGTCTTATTTTTTTCTTTGTCCAAAAGTATGGATTAAAAGACAGCTAAGGTTTGAGGTATATTCTTAAATATGTATTTATGATAATTCCAATTTAGATACAAAGTTATGATAAAACAAATAATCAACAATGTCAAACCTTAAGTTTTTATAGCCACTGAGGACTAATATTCTGTTTCAGTGTTTATTGTGAATACCAGATTTGAATATTGTTGAGATGCTGACAAGAAGTGTTTAAGTCTAATAGCTTTCATAAGTGATGTGAGATAGCCGATTTCCTGGGGAAATCATTCTTATGTGTTTGGTTGTTCAAATCATCTCCACAGTTTCTGTTCCTCCTATGTCCATGATCCAGGGAGTGATGTGTCCCTGGGAACTCAGACTTTCTGTAATGGCAGCTCCGTTTTTCATTCACAACTGAATGTTTTGCATTCATATGTGATTTGGTGCAGAATAGGGGCATTTCGCAAGCTTCATTTGCTCTTAGCTTGGGCATCTCAAAAATGTTCTGGCCAGATTCTCTATTATGTGCCAATTAAGCTTATTTTGATGAATATGAGTCATCTGCAACTCATTGAACATAACATGGAAACAAAGTATTTTTAAAAATGAGTAAAACTAGGTCATAGGTCAGAAATGAATAAAGTCTTTATCATATTCCTTGGAACATTTTTGTCATTTAATAATGGAAGTATCTAATACAATTCTAGCATTTTAAATGTTAGTTGTCTAGATTGGATCAGGGTGAAGGGAACACTGCAAAATGTCTGCTCCCCTACGTTCACTGCCAATACTAAAACTTTAGATTTTTACTGTGAGTAAATAGGATTTCCATATAACTAGAAATAGACAGTGATACAAAGTTCCATCAGAGGGAACTTCTTTCTGAGCTGACAGGGACTAACACTGACCTCTAACTGTGTGACAGTGTTAAGATTTTGAGTTTTCAAATTTACTTCATAGGAACATCTTTGCATATGCATTTTAATTGAATATGATAATTATTTCTTTAAAATAGCCAAGTAGGAAATATTTAGAAACATTAAGTGCCTTGATTTTAAGGAAACTATAAAAGATGGATAACTTTTAAAATGGAGAACTGAACGAGAACTTTCTAATCATCTACTTCCAGCTCCCAAGAGTCTGCAACACACCCTCAGAATCATTCTAACACCTGACAACTTTGACATTTGAAAATAAATTTCATATCTAAGTGAAATTTTTACTTTTATAATTTATTTAATTTTTTTAACTATGCCATTGACTATGGAGCAAAAATTAGTTTCAGAAACTGGCTTTACTTATAATTATTTATTTAATAATTATGTGACCCTGATTCAGGTCATTATCCTCACTGTGCTCAATTTTCTCATCTGTGAAATGGAGACAATGATAATACCTACATTGGAGTGTCGATGTAGAAAGTAAAAGGGTTTTTACACATTAACTAATCACAAAATGCCTGAAAAATGGTCAGCATGTAATCGTATTTGCTGGGACAACAATAATTATTACTATTATGGCATATAAAGAGTGTGAATTCTATTTATTTTATTTTTTTTAGTTCTTCATTACATCACCTTGACTTTTTGATTTCAAAAATGAATACATTGATATCTGTAATCTTTAATAAAATCTTAGCAATTTCTATATATGTGATCATTTTAATATTAGACAAAATAGTGTTTATTTAGTGAATTCTGTGAGCTAACTGATATAAAACAACACTGGGAGGTAATGACTAACATGAAATTCATTGACCTCAAGAAGATTTCACATTAGCAGATTGCTGCCCAGCTCAGCAGAGACGAGTGGTGTATAGGGACCGTTCTTAACTCTAAATGTAAAGATTTAATAAAAACACAGAGAAGGAAGAAAAAGTTCTACTAAATTGTTGAGAAAACAAAAGTTGGCATTTGAAATAGAACTTGAAGATTTCAAAAGATGGAGACAAAAAAAAAAAAGATGGAGAGGAAAGGAAGGCCATTCATATAAAATATTTTAATTTACAAGAAAATACATAAATAGAAATGGCAAGCATCATAAGGCAAAGGTAAATCATCTAGTTGTTCAATCAAACTTGAATTCAGAAATATTTAAAACAATAAAAATATTGGACAGAGAGGTAATTACAAGGTTAACTACTTAGTATCGTGTTAAAACAATTTTTAGCCTTATACTATAAAACTAGTGTTGAGTACTGTATGTTACAGTACTGATCCAACTATGAAATTAAAACTGTTACAAATTTAATGAAAGGAAATTTTATTTAAAATGGTAAAATTCGTTACTGCACTGAGCCCCCGCCCACCCACTAGGATTTCCGCCAGCAGCTGAGCAGCCCCACGAAATGCAACCTGTGCCCACCCTAGCTTCAGTATGCCTGCCCCAGCCAGGGACTTGCTGGTGGCCCCACAGCACCACAACCGGAAACCCGTTCTCACCCGGGCCTCTGTGCACCTGCCCTGGCCAGGGAATCGCTGGCAACCACATGGCCCAGTGACCCACGCCAGCCCCAGCCAAGGACTCTGCCGACAACTGCATGGCCCCACACCCAGCATCCACCAGGCCTCTGCAAGCCCTGGCCAGGATCTCTGGGAGCCACGCAACCCATGTCCTCCTTCCCATACCCTCCCTGCTGCCACACTGACCTGCAAGTCTGGCCAGAGACTCTGGTAGCTGCATGCCCTCTGGAGCCCTCCCTACCTCTGCAGAGCCCTCCATACCCCTCAAGGGAACCACACAAATGGGCACCCCCAGAAGGTGGGTATTTTTTAAGGTTGTGTCAAAGTACCCTACTGTACACCTATATTGCTCTGTCTCCCTCTTTCTGTGCCTCTCTTCTTTTTGTCAATATTCCTTTTACCCACCCTCTCTCCTTTCTCTATTTTTCTTTGTTTTTCTCATAACTCGGTCCTCCTTTCTTTCATCCCTTTTTTGCTCTTCAACCTTCTCACCCTTCTGGTCCTGTAACCCTTAGTCCATAGGCATGAGAACTTAAAGAGCAAGAGGAAGTGAAAGGAAAATTTGGGCAAGGAAACAGATAAAAGAAATCACTCATGAGGAAGAATCAGCAGAAAACTCCAGGCAACATGAAGAACCAGTTCAGAACAACCCCGCCAAGGGACCATGAGGTAGCTACTGCAGAGGATTCCACCTATAAAGAAAAGCTAGGAATGACAGAAAGGGAATTTAGAATACACATGTTGAAAACAATGAAAGAAATGATGGAAACAATGAAGGAAACTGCTAATTGGAAAATAACCAAAAGGAAATCCAAAAACAGAATCAAATAAGAGATGAGCGATATGAAGAATATAAAAAGGATATAGCAGAGCTGAAGGAAATGAAACAGTCAATTAGGGAACTTAAAGATGCAATGGAAAGTATCAGCAACAGGTTAGACCATGCAAAAGAAAGAATTTCAGAGGTAGAAGACAAAGTTCTTGAGATAAGTAAGATAGTAAAAGAGGCAGAAAAGAAGAAAGAGAAAGCAGAATGTTCACTGTCAGAATTATGGGACTTTATGAAGCATTCCAAAATAGGAGTTATAAGAATTCCAGAAGGGGAAGAATGCCCCAGAGGAATGGAAGCCATACTAGAGAATATTATAAAAGAAAATTTCCCTTGGGACGGCGCCTGTGGCTCAGTCGGTAGGGCGCCAGCCCCATATACCGAGGGTGGCAGATTCAAACCCGGCCCCGGCCAAACTGCAACCAAAAAATAGCCGGGCGTTGTGGTGGGCGCCTGTAGTCCCAGCTACTCTGGAGGCTGAGGCAAGAGAATCGCTTAAGCCCAGGAGTTGGAGGTTGCTGTGAGCTGGGTGAGGCCACGGCACTCTACCGAGGGCCACAAAGTGAGACTCTGCCTCTACAAAAAAAAAAAAAGAAAATTTCCCAAATATCACCAAAGACTCTGACACACTGCTTTCAGAGGGCTATCGGACCCCAGGTCGCCTCAACTCTAACCGAGCTTCTCCAAGACACATTGTGATGAATCTGTCCAAAGTCAAGACAAAAGAAAAGATTCTGCAAGCTGCCAGGAGTAAGCGCCAGTTGACCCACAGGGGCAAATCCATCAGAGTTACCGCAGACTTCTGTAATGAAACTTTCCAAGAAAGAAGACAATGGTCATCTACCTTTAATCTACTTAAACAGAACAATTTCCAGCCCAGAATTCTGTACCCTGCTAAGCTAAGCTTCAAAATTGATGAAGAAATCAAATCATTTACGGATATACAAACATTGAGGAAAATTTGCCACAACAAGACCAGCTCTACAGGAAATACTTCAACCTGTTCTGCACACTGACCACCACAATGGATCAGCATCAAAGTAAGAACTCAGAAATTAAAGGACAGAACCTAACCTCCACACTGATGCAAAAGATAAAACTAAGCAATGGACTCTCACAAAATAAGACGAATAGAATACTACCACACTTATCAATTATCTCAATAAATGTTAATGGCTTGAATTCCCCACTGAAGAGACATAGATTGGCTGACTGGATTAAAAAACACAAGCCATCCATTTGCTGTCTGCAAGAAACACACCTGGCTTCAAAAGACAAATTAAAGCTCCGAGTCAAGGGTTGGAAGACAATTTTTCAGGCAAATGGAATTCAGAAGAAAAGAGGAGTTTCAATCTTATTTTCAGATACATGTGGATTTAAAACAACTAAAGTCAAAAAAGGCAAAGATGGTCACTTTATATTGGTCAAGGGAAAAATACAACAAGAAGACATTTCAATTCTAAATATTAATGCACCCAATTTAAATGCTCCCAGATTCTTGAAACAGACCTTACTCAGTCTGAGCAATATGATATCTGATAATACCATCATAACAGGGGACTTTAACACTCCTCTTACAGAGCTGGACAGATCCTCTAAACAGAAATTAAACAAAGATATAAGAGATTTAAAGGAGACCCTAGAACAACTGTACTTGATAGACGCATACAGAACACTCCACCGCAAAGATAAAGAATATACATTCTTCTCATCACCCCATGGAACATTCTCCAAAATTGATCATACCCTGGGACACAAAACAAATATCAACAGAATCAAAAGAATGGAAATTTTACCTTGTATCTTCTCAGACCATAAGGCACTAAAGGTGGAACTCAACTCTAACAAAAATGTTCGACCCCACCCAAAGGCATGGAAATTAAACCATCTTCTGTTGAATAAAAGATGGGTGCAGGAAGAAATAAAACAGGAAATCATTAACATCCTTGAGCATAACAACAATGAAGACACAAGCTACCAAAACCTGTGGAATACTGCAAAAGCAGTTTTGAGAGGAAAATTCATCACTTTAGATGCCTACATTCGAAAAACAGAAAGAGAGCGCATCAACAATCTCACAAGAGATCTTATGGAATTGGAAAAAGAAGAACAATCTAAGCCTAAACTCAGTAGAAGAAAAGAAATCTCCAAAATCAAATCAGAGATCAATGAAATTGAAAACAAAAGAATCATTCAGAAAATTAATGAAACAAGGAGTTGGTTTTTTGAAAAAATAACAAAAAATAGATAAACCATTGGCCAGAATAACGAGGAATAGAAAAGTAAAGTCTCTAGTAACATCAATCAGAAATGATAAAGGGGAAATAACAACTGATCCCACAGAGATACAAGAGATCATCTCTGAATACTACCAGAAACTCTATACTCAGAAATTTGACAATATGAAGGAAATGGCTCAATATTTTGAATCACACCCTCTCCCTAGACTTAGCCAGGAAGAAATAGAGCTTCTGAACAGACCAATTTCAAGCACTGAGATCAAAGAAACAATAAAAAAGCTTCAAACCAAAAAATGCCCTGGTCCTCATGGATTCACACCAGAGTTCTATCAAACCTTCAAGGAAGAGCTTATTCCTGTACTGCAGAAATTATTCCAAAAAATTGAGGAAGAAGGAATTCTCCCCAACACATTCTATGAAGGAAACATCACCCTGATACCAAAACCAGGAAAAGACCCAACCAAAAAGGAGAATTTCAGACCAATCTCACTCATGAATATAGATGCAAAAATTCTCAACAAAATCCTAGCCAATATATTACTGCTTATCATCAAAAAAGTCATTCATCATGATCAAGTAGGCTTCATCCCAAGGATGCAAGGCTGGTTTAACATACGCAAGTCCATAAATGTTATCCACCATATTAACAGAGGCAAAAATAAACATCACATGATCCTCTCAATAGATGCAAAAAAAGCATTTGATAAAATCCAGCATCCTTTTCTAATTAGAACACTGAAGAGTATAGGCATAGGTGGCACATTTCTAAAACTGATTGAAGCTATCTATGAGAAACCCACAGCCAATATTTTACTGAATGGAGTAACTGAATGCTTTTCCTCTTAGAACTGGAACCAGGCAAGGTTGTCCTCTGTCACCTTTACTACTCAACGTAGTGCTGGAAGTTCTATCCAATATGATTAGGCAAGACAAGGAAATAAAGGGAATCCAAATGGGAGCAGAGGAGGTCAAACTCTCCCTCTTTGCTGACGACATGATCTTATACTTAGAGAACCCCAAAGACTCAACCCCAAGACTCCTAGAAGTCATCAAAAAATACAGTAACATTTTCAGGATATAAAATCAATGTCCAGAAGTCAGTAGCCTTTGTGTACACCAATAACAGTCAAGATGAGAAGCTAATTAAGGACACAACTGCCTTCACCATAGTTTCAAAGAAAATGAAATACCTAGGAATATACCTAATGAAGGAGGTGAAGGACCTCTATAAAGAAAACTATGAAATCCTCAAAAAGGGAATAGCAGGGGATATTAACAAATGGAAGAACATACCATGCTCATGGACGGGAAGAATCAACATTGTTAAAATGTCTATACTTCCCAAAGCAATCTACCTATTCAATGCCATTCCTATCAAAATATCAACATCGTACTTTCAAGATTTGGAAAAAATAATTCTGTGATTTGTATGGAACCGGAAAAAACCCCGTATAGCTAAGGCAGTTCTCTGTAACAAAAATAAAGCTGGGGGCATCAGCATACCAGATTTTAGTCTGTACTACAAAGCCATAGTGCTCAAGACAGCATGGTACTGGCACAAAAACAGAGACATAGACACTTGGAATCGAATTGAAAACCAAGAAATGAAACTAACATCTTACAACCACCTAATCTTCGATAAACCAAACAAGAACATACCTTGGAGGAAAGGCTCCCTATTCAATAAATGGTGTTGGGAGAACTGGATGTCTACATGTAAAAGACTGAAACTGGACCCACACCTTTCCCTACTCACAAAAATTGATTCAAGATGGATAAAGGACTTAAATTTAAGGCATGTAACAATAAACATCCTCCAAGAAAGCGTAGGAAAAACACTGAAAGATATTGGCCTGGGGAAAGACTTCATGAAGAAGACTGTCATGGCAATTGCAACAACAACAAAAATAAACAAATGGGACTTCATTAAACTGAAAAGCTTCTGTACAGCTAAGGAGACAATAACCAAAGCAAAGAGACAACCTACACAATGGGAAAGGATATTTGCATATTTTCAATCAGACAAAAGCTTGATAACTAGGATCTATAGAGAACTCAAATTAATCCACATGAAAAAAGCCAACAATCCCTTATATCAATGGGCAAGAGACATGAATAGAACTTTCTCTAAAGACGACAGATGAATGGCTAACAAACACATGAAAAATGTTCATCATCTCTATATATTAGAGAAATGCAAATCAAAACAACCCTGAGATATCATCTAACCCCAGTGAGAATGGCCCACATCACAAAATCTCAAAACTGCAGATGCTGGCGTGGATGTGGAGAGAAAGGAACACTTTTACACTGCTGGTGGGACTGCAAACTACTACAACCTTTCTGGAAGGAAGTATGGAGAAACCTCAAAGCACTCAAGCTAGACCTCCCATTTGATCCTGCAATCCCATTACTGGGCATCTACCCAGAAGGAAAAAAATCCTTTTATCATAAGGACACTTGTACTAGACTGTTTATTGCAGCTCAATTTATAATCGCCAAAATGTGGAAACAGCCTAAATGACCACCAACCCGGGAATGGATTAACAAGCTGTGGTATATGTATACCAAGGAATACTATTCAGCCATTAAAAAAAATGGAGACTTTACATCCTTCGTATTAACCTGGATGGAAGTGGAAGACATTATTCTTAGTAAAGCATCACAAGAATAGAGAAGCATGAATCCTATGTACTAAATTTTGATATGAGTTCAATTAATGACAATTAAGGTTATGGGGGGGAGCAGAAAGAGGGACGGAGGGAGGGGGGTGGGGCCTTGGTGTCTGTCACACTTTATGGGGGCAAGACATGATTGCAAGAGGGACTTTACCTAACAATTGCAATCAGTGTAACCTGGCTTATTGTACCCTCAATGAATCCCCAACAATAAAAAAAAAAAAAAAGAAAGAAAAACAATCACAATCATGAAATGGAATCAATGGAGAAACTCTGGCAATATGAATAATCAGAGTAGATCAACTCCCTTAAGGAACAATAAGGCAGTCAGAGCACAAGATCGCATGCACAAACAAATAGCTGAGATGTCAGAAATTGAATTCAGAATCTGGATAGCAAATAAGATTGAATTAGAATTCCAAGCAGTAATCCAAAAGATGTCTCAAGAATTCAACGAATTCAAAGACCAAATGACCAAAGACTTTTACACCTTGAGACAAGAAGTTGCAGTCCTCAAAAATTTGAGAAATACAGCAGAATCCCTCAGTAACAGAATGGAGAAAACAGAAGAAAGGATTTCTGACATTGAAAACAAAGCTTTTGAATGCTCCCAAACTTTCAAAGAGGAAGAGAAATAGAGGGCAAAAAACAGATCACTCTCTCAGAGAGCTCTGGGATAATTTGAAGAAAATCAATATTAGTCTTATAGGGATCCCCTAATGCAATGAAGTGGCTTCACAAGGCACAGAGTCTCTTCTTCATAAGATTATGAAAGAGAACTTTCCAGACATGCCAAGAGATTCTGAAATTCAGGTAGCAGACAGTTTCAGAACTCCAGCACAAATCAACCCGAATAAGACATCCCTCAAACACATCATAATAAATTTTACTAAAGTTAATATGAAGGAGAAAATTCTGAAAGCAGCTAGACGAAAGAAACCATAACCAACAGGGGAAGAATATTAGAAAAAATGCAGATCTCTCTGCTGAACCTTTCAAACTGGAACAGGATGGTCATCGACTTTTAATATCCTAAAACAAATTAACTTCTTTTTGATGGAGAAATTAAATACTTTAATAACATTCACATGTTGAAGAAATTTTCCATAACTAAACCAGCTCTCCAGGATATTCTCAGACCTATCCTCCATAAAGACCAGTGTAATCCTCCACCACAAAATTAAACTCACCCAGAACTTTTGATCAAATTCCAACTTCCACAGTCGCAAAAGAATTAAAAATGTCCATTGGACTCTCGAAAGGCTTATCAATATTCTCAATTATTGTGAATGGTTTAAATTGTCCTTTAAAGAGGCACAGTTTGGTTGACTGGATATAAAAACTCAAGCCATATATCTGCTGCATACAACAATCTCATCTTACATTCAAAAGATAAATATAGACTCAAGGTGAAGGGATGGTCATCTATATTGCAGGCAAATGGAAAGCAGAAAAAAGTAGGTGTTACAATCCTATTCACAGATACTTTAGGCTTTAAACCAACCAAAATAAGGAAGGATAAGGATGGACACTTCATATTTGTTAAAGGTAATACTCAATATAATGAGAGTTCCATTATTAATATTTATGTACCCAACCAGAATGCACCTCAGTTTATAAGAGAAACTCTAACAGTCATGAGCAACTTGATTTCCTTGAGTTCCATAGTAGTCAGAGAATTTAACACTCCTTTAGCAGTGCTGGATAGATTTTCCAAAAAGAAGATAAGCAAAGAAATTTGAGATTTAAACTTAACCATTCAACATCTGAATTTAACAGACAGCTACAGAACATTTCATCCTAACAAAACTGAATACACATTCTTCTCATCAGCCCACGGAACATACTCCAACCTCAACCACATCCTAGGTCCCAAATCGAACCTCAGCAAATTTTAAAAAATAGAAATTATTCCTTGCATCTTCTCAGACCATCATGGAATAAAAGTTGAACTCAATAACAACAGGAATCTGCATACCCATACAGAAACATGGAAGCTAAATAACCTTATGCTGAAGAATAGATGGATTATAGATGAAATTAAGAAGGAAATTACCAAATTCTTGGAACAAAATGACAATGAAGACACGAATTATCAGAACCTCTGGGATTCTACAAAGGCAATCATAAGAGGGAAACACATAGCACTGCAAGTCTTCCTCAAAAAAAAAAAAAAAAAACAGAAAGAGAGGAAGTTAATAACTTAATGGGACATCTCAAGCAACTGGAGAAGGAAGAACACTCCAACCCCAAACCCAGTAAAAGAAAAGAAATAACCAAAATCAGAGCAGAATTAAATGAAATTGAAAACAAAAGAATTATACAACATATAAATAAATCCAAAAGTGAAAAGATCAATAAAATAGATAAAACTTCGGCCAACCTAACTAGGAAAAAAAGAGTAAAATCTCTAATTTCATCAATCAGAAATGGTAAAGACAAAATAAAAACAAAAACCTCAGAAATTCAAAAAATCCTTAACAAATATTACAAGAAACTTACTCTCAGAAATATGAAAATCTGAAAAAAATCGACCAATATTTGGAAGCATGCCACCTACCAAGACTTAGCCAGAACAAAGTGGCTAAGTTCAAAATGTTGAACAGGCCTATATCAACTTCTGAAATAGCATCAACTATACAAAATCTCCCTAAAAAGAAAAGCCCAGGACCAGATTGCTTCACGTCAGAATTCTACCAAACCTTTAAAGTGGAATTAGTACCTATATTACTAAACCTCTTCCAAAATATGGAAAAAGAAGGAATATTACCCAACACATTCTATGAAGCAAACATCACCTTGATCCCTAAACCAGGGAAAGACCCAACAAGAAAAGAAAATTATAGACCAATATCACTAATGAATATTGATGCAAAAATACTCAATAAGATCCTAACAAACAGAATCCAACAACACATCAAAAAAATTATACATCATGACCAAGTGGGATTTATCCCATGGTCTCAAGGCTGGTTCCGTATATGTAAATCTATAAATATAATTCAGCACATAAAGAAACTAAAAAATAAAGACCATATGATTCTCTCAATTGATGCAGAAAAAGCTTTTGATAATATCCAGCATTCCTTCATGATCAGAACACTTAAGAAAATTGGTATAGAAAGGACATTTCTTAAACTAATAGAGGCCATCTACAGCAAACCCACATCCAATATTGTATTGAATGGAGTTAAATTGAAATCATTTCCACTTAGATCAGGAACCAGACAAGGTTGCCCATTGTCTCCATTGCTCTTTAACATTGTAATGGAAGTTTTAGCCATTGCAATTAGGAAAGAAAAAGTGATCAAGGGTACCCACATGGGGTCACAAGTGATCAAACTTTCACTCTTCGCAAATGATATGGTTTTATATCTGGAAAACACCAAGCATTCTACTACAAAACTCTTAGGTGATCTAGGAATACAGCAATATCTCAGGCTACAAATTCAACACCCATAAATCTATAGCCTTTATATATACCAACAATAGCCAAGCTGAAAAAACAGTCAAGGACTCTATTCCTTTCACAATAGTGCCAAAGAAGATGAATTATTTGGGAGTATTCCCAACAAAGAATGTGAAAGATCTCTATGAAGAGAACTATGAAACTTTAAGAAAGGAAATAGCTGAAGATGTTAACAAATGAAAAACTTATCATGCTCATGGCTGGGAAGAATCAACATTGTTAAAATGTCTATACTACCCGAAGCAATATATAATTTTAATGCAATTCCTGTTAAAGCTCCAGTGTCATATTTTAAAGATCTCAAAAAATGATACTTCATTTTATATAGAATCAGAAAAATCCTCGAATAGCCAAGACATTACTCAGATATAAAATCACAGCAGGAGGAATCACGCTACCAGACCTGAGACTGTACTATAAATCAATAGTGATCAAAACAGCATGGTACTGGCACAAAAACAGAGAAGTAGATGTCTGGAACAGAATAGAGAACCAAGAGATGTATCTAGCTACTTACCGTTATTTGATCTTTGACAAGCCAATTAAAAACATTCAGTGGGGAAAAGATTCCCTATTTAACAAATGGTGCTGGGTGAACTGGCTGGCAACCTGTAGAAGACTGAAACTGGACCCATACCTTTCACCATTAACTAAGATAGACTCTCACTGGATAAAAGATTAAAACATCAGACATGAAACTATGAAAATACTAGAAGAAAGTGCAGGGAAAACTCTTGAAGGAATTGGCCTGGGTGAATATTTATGAGGAGGACTCCCCAGGCAATTGAAGCAGTATCAAAAATACAGTACTGGGACCTGATCAAACTAAAAAGCTTCTGCACAGCCAAGAACATAACAATTATAGGCAGCAGACAGCCCTGAGAATGGGAGAAAATATTTGCAGGTTATATCTCCAACAAATTTTAATAACCAGAATCCACAGAGTACTCAAACGTATTAGCAAGAAAAGAACAAGTGATCCCATCTCAGGGTGGGCAAAGAACTTGAATAGAAACTTCTCTGAAGAAGACAGATGCACGATCTACAGACACATGAAAAAATGCTCATCATCCTTAATCATCAGAGAAATGCAAATCAAAACTACTTTGCGATAGTAACATAACAAAATTCCAAACCAGAGATGTTGGCGTGGATGTGGAGAAAAGTGCACACTTCTACACTGCTGGTGGAAATGCACACTAATACGTTCCTTTTGGAAGGATGTTTGGAGAATACTTAGAGATCTAAAAATAGACCTGCCATTCGATCCTATAATTCCTTTACTAGGTGTACACCCAGAAGACCAAAAATCACAATATAACCAAGACATCTGTACCAGAATGTTTATTGCAGCCCAATTTATAATTGCTAAGTCATGGAAGAAGCCCAAGTGTCCATCAACCCACAAATGGATTAACAAATTGTGGTACATGTATACCATGGAATATTATGCAGCCTTAAAGAAAGATGGAGACTTTACCCCTTTAATGTTTACATGGGTGGAGCTGGAACATATCCTTCTTAGCAAAGTATCTCAAGAATGGAAGAAAAAGTATCCAATGTACTCAGCCCTACTATAAGGCTAAATTATAGCTTTCATATGAAGGCTATAACGCAACTATAGCACAAGAATATGGGGAAAAGGCCAAGGGAGGGCAAGGGAGGGGGAAGGTTGGAATGGAGGGAGGGTAATGGGTTGGGCCACACCTACGGTGCGTCTTAGAATGGGTACAGGTGAAACTTACTAAATGCAGAATACAAATGTCTACATACAATAACTAAGAAAATGCCATGAAGGCTATGTTGAACAGTTTGATGAGAATATTTCAGATTGTATATGAAACAAGCACATTGTACCCCTTTGATTGCAGTGATGTACACAGCTATGATTTAACAATAATAAATAAAATAAAATAAAATAAACAATTTGGAACATTTAGACCTACTAAGTTGGTCAAAGACTGTGTACCAGAAAATGGAACCCAAAATATGGGTAAACAATCAGAAACAGGTACCTGAAGATAAATCATCAAGCCCTAACTATCCATCTATTAGGACAGAGGAGGACAAAAATAACGATTTGCCAAAATTGTTAAGCACTAAGGCCAAGATTCAACATTCTTACTCCAAGCAGGAAATTGTTAATGGTTACAAAGTTTCAAACATCAGTCAGTCACTGTAAATCCAAGTAAGCTTTTGCATCTCAGGCTCAGAATTACACAATAAAAACAATGTTAAGGCTTCAAGCAAAAGAGGCAGCATATCTAGCAAGAGCAAATGCTAAACCACAAATGCACTGACTCTAGGTCTTTCATAACCTTGGTCTAGGTCCTTGAATCAGAATTGGTTTCCAAGACTGACTTCAAGTTAAATCTATAAGTATGCCTATATAATTTAGATGGTCTTGACCATGAGAAGCAGGAAATACAGTAGAGACAGGCATGCCTATAAAATGCAATTAGGATTTTTTAATTAAAATAATTGTTACAACTATACATGCACAAAATCTTTGTTATAGAAGAATTCCAGTTAAGTGGAAACAACAAGAATTAATTTGTAACTCTGTAATTCAGAATTATAGGATTTTACTCACATGTCTCTTAATTAAGATTTACCAGTTTATCCACCTAGCTTCATTTCAAAGTAAGCTAATAATATATTATTAACTAAATTCCACAGATTTTTCTCTGTCTCCTATCTTCTACTAACAGTGACACAAATTTAGAAAAGACTAATTAGCTGTAGCATCAACATATATCTCAGAAGAATAAAATTACCGCTTCATTTTCTTAGCCATATGGCTCAGAGATCACACTAGACATGACCTTTTCAGCAGGGAGGTCAGAATTTCATTTATAAATAGATAATTGGAAATGCATCCATCCGAGCTTCCATGGTGCTGAAGAACGTTAAGTTTTTCATAGAAAGCTATGTAAAGAGCAAAAGGATAAAAATTATCTTCTTTCACCATATATGAGCAGCCTTGGAGATTCTGAGATATTTAGTAAAAATTACATAAAATTATGCCTGTGTGTGTGTGTAATGAGAAAAATCTGTAAAAGCACAAATGTAAATATGTGTTTATAAATGCCTTATGACACATCAATTTCTCAACAACGCAAGTGATTTTTGAAGCAAATGCAAGTAGAGATTTTTCTCCCTTTATTTTTGGAAGTTCCAAAAAATTTACCTAATTTGCCCTTAATCAATGATTCTAAATACTGGTCACATATTAGAATCACCTTGGAGATTCTATTAATATGCCAATGTCATATTTTACTCCAGGTATTTAGATTTAATTAGACTAGGATGGTATTTTTCAAAAGCTTCCCATATGATACAAATGTGTGGTCAAGGTTGAAAATTGGTCTCAAGGATAGGTGAGGTAGATACAGAGTTGTGCTCCAATTTCAGATCTCCCTCTAAGAAAGGATTCCTTGTCCAGGTTGCAAGAATTGAATTTAGTAGACAACCTGGAGCTGTTAGCTCCTCCAGGTCTGCCTCAGCTTCTAAGAGCCACCTTGCCTGAGGCTATAACTACCCCATGAGTAACTAAACAAGGTGAAGGTAAAAAGGTCTAGCTATGGGTAAACAATGGAAGACACTCTGCTGGACAAAATTTGCTTCAGAGCTTAACCTGAAGGTATGATGAATCTGTGTCAAAATTTGACTTCTCCTGCCCAATTCTCCTTCCTTCACCAAACTTCATCACAGCCCCTGCTTCAGGAGAACTCAGTCTGCACAATAGATTTATTACATGATTGCACATGGTAATGGAGACCCTTTGATTTGCTTACCTCTAATTTTTTCCCCTTTGTTGTTAAATATGTGGGCTCTGGAATCAAAATGTCTGCATTCATACTCCACTTCTCTTTGACGTAGGCACCAGTATTTTTACTCCTTGATGTGCCTCAGTTTTCTGATTTGTGAAAGGTAGACAATTGTTGTTCCTTACTTGTAGAATACTTGTGAGAACTGACAGAGATAAGCCAATCAAGGTAGTTGCACAGTGTCCAGCATGTATCAAATGGTTCCTCAATATCAGTAATTTCCTGGTGAGATTAATTCAACGTGAATTGGATGGGCCTGTTCCCAGATTCAGAGGAAGATTCTGCTTAATTCCGCTTCCTTCTCCCATCTTTCACAGGTATTAAGCTCAAAAACCACCTGACATCAGAAACTTCCTCTCATCCTGTGATAATAGATCATGTGACTTAAGGGAGCTATTCTAAATTTTCCTGTGGGTGTTTTGTTTTGCTTTCTGTTTGCTTGTTTTTTTGTGTGTGTGTTTTGTTTTTAATTTTACCATGGGGTAGAATCTGATCCTGGGGCATATTGAACAATGGCTTTAAAGACATCCAGGTCATCATACCTAGAAAATAGAAAAGTTATCTTGAATGGCAAAAGAAATTTTATAGATGTGCTCAAAGTAAGAGTCTTGAGGTGGGAGAGTAGCCTGACTTATCCAGGTGGGCCCTTTGTGCAATCACAAGTGACCTTTTAAGGGGAGGTTGAGGAAAATTTGACTGCAGAGAGAAAGAAGGCTACACAACAAGGGAAACAGAGATTTAAGTGATGCACTTTGAAGGTGAAGGAAGAGGCCATAGCCAAGGAATGTTTGCAGCCACTACAACCTGTGAAGGACACAGAAATGGGTTCTCTTACAGTCTACAGAAGGAACCAATTCTACCAATATCTTCCCAGTCAATGTGATTTCTTACTTCTGAGCCCAATATAGTTTCTGACCATATGAACATATTTTCTATTTTAGGGCAATTCTTCATTATTTGGAAATTGTTGGAAAGCAAGACCCCATATCCCTCCATAGATAGGAAAAATGTGTCCATTCTGGGAACCAGATACCTGAAATGCCCAGAATTATTAATAGTACATTACAGAAACTTACAAGAGCTAGTTTAAGGAGATATGAAGTTAATTGAAACACTACCAACCAAGACACTCAAAAAAATGTTGGCAGAATTTGGCACAATAACATAGAAATCACACTGTGCACTGATATATCTACCACCCTAGTTGAGCACCAGATAACACAGTGCAGTGAACTTGAATACCCTATTAAGAACAGCCATCAGAGGAAAAGCTTCTTGCCTTTAAAACCTTCTGCCTTAGAGGGTTGCTATTTGTCATCACTAGACTAGAAATTGATTCTGATTTGGATTATGTCATCATGCAAGCCATACTAGCTGTAGTCTTACAGTTTGCCTCCTACACCATTGTTTTATGCCAACAGCATTATTAATGACCAGGAAATCATTGTACAGCAAAAGAAGTAAGTAATTGAAATAATATGCCAAAGTATCATCAGTTTTACATGACAATCAAATTAACTGGCTTTATAGAATAATGGAAGAACATGCAGAAACCTCAGTGAAAGCCCTAGTTTGTAGATAACATTTTGCCCACTGATGAACACTGAATCAAAATCTGGGCATGCCACCTGACTGTTTGGGACCTGTTATTCCAGTGGAAGAAAAAGCAACAAGGATATTATACTTGTAGAGATCAGGGCAAAAGCTACCCTTTTCCCTTTGGTTGGTTAGCTGAAAGATCAATTCACAATTATGGTAGACTAGTAAGAGTTTTATTTCCAAATAACATGTGCATGGGGGGAACCACAAGAATGATTACCCAAAGTCTCAGTGAAGGTCAGAGACTTTTTTTTTTTTTTTTGTAGAGACAGAGTCTCACTTTATGGCCCTCAGTAGAGTGCCATGGCATCACACAGCTCACAGCAACCTCCAACTCCTGGGCTTAAGCGATTCTCTTGCCTCAGTCTCCCGAGTAGCTGGGACTACAGGCGCCCACCACAACGCCCAGCTATTTTTTGGTTGCAGTTCAGCCGGGGCCAGGTTTGAACCCGCCACCCTTGGTATATGGGGCGGCCCCTTACTGACTGAGCCACAGGTGCCACCCAAGGTCAGAGACTTTTATACATGCCTTTTGGAAGGAAGAGGGGAGAATGTGTAAAGTATAGGTGGAGTAAGTGGTTGCTGGGGGCAGGGGGTGTAGATAGGTGGAAACAGATTGATTTGTAGATTAACCTGAGATACAGGCAACATGCTTCAAATGATCCTGGGGCTGGGTCTATTAGCATGTGATAAGGAAATCAGCATCCCCTTTTTGTTTCTCAATCGGGTTACTCAGAATTTATGTAGGTAGAGGATCCTGATCATGAATGGCCTTTAATTCAAAATATTCTTTATACCAAGGAGTCATATTTTGGAGCAAAACTTTCTTAGCTCCTTCATATTGCTGTTGTTAACTTGGCAACAATGGAAGTAAAGTCATGGAAGTGTTAGTCCAATTTTATGGGGATAATGCCATGAAGAAAACAACAGTGTACAAGTGTGTTAAACATTTTTCTGAGAAAAAGCTTCACTGATGAAGAAGAGAGAACATGGCAGCCAGTAATGAACAGAACTGATGAAAACATTACAAAGATTTGTTGAATTTTGTATCAAAATTGTCAGCTGACAGTGAGAAGCATAAAAGAAAAAGTAGACATTGATAGAGAAACAGAAAAACTTAACTGAAGATCTTGGCCAACAACTCATGGCTCTTGCATCACAACAATGCACCAGCTCACAGGGCACTGTCTGTGAGGGAGTTTTTAGCCAGTAAACAAATAACTGTGTTAAAGCACCGTTCCTACTCAGTGATTTTTTTTCTTTATCCAAAGATAAAGGAAGCATTGAAAGGAAGATATTTTGATGATATTTAGGACATTGAGAGTACTATGATGACAGCTTTGATGGCCATGCCAGAGAAAGATTTCCAAAATAACTTGGAAGGGCGGACTAGTAGCTGGTCACAGTACATAACTTCCCAAAGGGAGGACTTGGCATGTGACCATAGTTTTATTCAGTAATGAGGCACATAGCACTTTTACTAGAACGAGGTTATAAACTTAATTGTCAGACCTCATAAAACCTACTGTACTCTGATGCTGCTGTCCAGGAATACTTAGAAAATTTTTTAAGTATGGTTTGGAAAATAAGGTTAACTTAGGACTTGTTTTCTATTGTCCAGAGTTAGTGGTACTAGCTGTGGTAGGTGTGACTGTGGCTTTAGAGGCAGCATGTGAACTCTTCCCAAGCTGTGGCCTGGGATTCTTAGCCTCTTCATGTTCAATTCTCCAACCCAGTTTGCTGGACTGCTCATATATTTAGTGAACTACTGAATATTCTTCCAATACATTTATTTTTCCTTCTTTACTTGAGTTACATGTTTGGCCTCTGTTTTATAATTTAGAATCTTTCTTGGTGCATACAATTTAGTAAGCTAGCAAAATGTAAGTCTTGGGCTCACAGTGGCTACTTTTAACTATAAGTAAAGGGTATGCCTGAGAAATGGTAAGAGAGAAAAAGAGAAGGGGCTGAAAACATGATGCACCTCTATATGTATGAGTGTGTGAAGCCTTCTACCAGCAGATTTTGTATTCATCTAAGATGAGCCAATAAATCCCTTCCAAGACCCCTGCCTTTTGTTTTGTTTGTTTGTTATACTTAACGGAGTTCCAGTTCCATTTCTGTCACTTAAAACTATAACAATCTTGAATGGTACATGGGAGTTTATGGGAAACATAGCACTAATTTTATGGTTACTGGGACTTCATGCATTGTTAGAAGCTTGTAGACTGGTCCTATATAACTATGCATACATTTAAAATAATAAACTCTCCTGGCAGAAAAATAAGAAAAAGTATATTCCTGCTAACCTGAGTTTCCAATATTAGATTTTTCCCTAGAATTATCCAAATCATGTTTGAGGGAATGAACTGAAGAATCTCGTCTAATTAAATGTTCATCAGCTCTGAGAGTTGAAGGTCACTATCAAAAATCAACATGGGGAAGGTATATAAGGAAAATAAGAGTAAAACTCAGGGCTCAGGGCTCAGGTAAAAGAGGTTTATTTGGGATCATCATTTCCAATGAAAGAGGCTCAAATTGGAGTTTTCTGGGGACCAATTATGAAGCCAATTTTTCTACTTTCTCCCATGAATGTTTTTATAGGGATGTTGAGGGCCCTGCAAAGAAAGAGACTCAAAGAGCTGGACAAAAGTTTAACCTGCTATAAAAATGTTGATCACCAATGTCTCTGTAGTAACTTTTTCCATGTTATTAAATAATTGAAATTATTAATAATTGTTGAAATCCCCTGCTAAACAGAAGTGCTTTAAAAATTCAAAATTTCATCATTCTCTGCAGTAATCTTTCTCTCTAAATATCTCCATAACCCTTTGGCTCACCCCTGCCTGTCTCTTTCCGTCTCTTCTATTCTCTTTCATGAAGGTCTTTTTCATTAAATGTTCTTCTATATTGCAGTCCAGCTCCCCTCTCAAGTTTTATTTCTATAATCCTGTCCTACTGGGAAAAAGGATTTTTCTCAAAGATTACACAACAGAAAAGAGGAGAAGAAAGAAAATACTGGAGAGGAATCCGTTATTTCTATTCTCTTTACTTGTACTGGTGGGGGGGATTAGCTTTCATTGTCACATATATCAACACATACATCATATACATATATCTATATGAATATACATATACAGAGTTATGAAACCTAGGATGTAAATACCTACGAGGAATGGGCAATTAGTTGCTCCCGGCTTTGGTAGGGTCATCCTGGTAGGCTGATTGAGGCTCCAGGGTAAAGTGATTAGTCTGACTTGGGGTCCACAGGGCATGGCCGGATATCTACAGGGAAGAAGTAACATGTTACTCCTTATATCCACCCCCCACTATCACAGCACTTTGTGGGTATAGCAAGTAATAATTTAGTGATGGAAATTTCAAAGGTGCAGTACTTACCAACTGGCAACTGTTTTAAAAATTCAGATATAAGATTTTAATGAATAGTAGATATATATTGAAATTTTAATGAGGTTTATACTTCATGAGGATTCTATAATAAGTCCTTTTTCTGAGTGTATGATATTTATTACACGCTAATTTTTTTTTAAAAAAAAGATGTTTTGAACTCGGATGAGATCATATTGAGATCCCTTTGAGTCTGTTTCCAACTGCCATGCACAGCCCCATGTAACTTTTTTTTGTCCTTTATTGACTATCACAGTTTCAACTTCAACTGGCTTTGAACAGGAGACATGTAAATGTGTGCTTTCTTCATCCCGGTTGTTACCCCTAGCTTTATAGTGAGTTAAGGATTTAAGAAGACGCAGCAGTGATTCTCAACTTGGAGCAATTCTGGCCCCCAGGAAACACTGGGCAATATCGGGATATGTTTTTGATGTTCTCGACTAGCGATTGGGGTGCTGCTGGCACCCAACGTCAGGGGTGCTGCTTAACATCCTACAGTGCCCAGAAAAGCCACCGCAATTAAGAATCATCCAGTCAAATGTGTCAGCAGTGCTGAGGTTCGAAAACCTTGAGTTACAGTATGGAAGGCTATACAATAAATGTGCTATTACAATGAAAATTATTCCTTAGGGTAGAGGTAAAAGTGATTCAGCTATCGAACCTTCTTTTCTCTTGACTTGCTGTACTGATTTCTATTTAATTCTAACATGGATTTTTGCATGCTAATTCAGATTAACCAAGTCTGACTGAATGTAATTAAAAAATTAGAAAGACAGAAGCAGTCCATAAAGAAAAAGAAGGACAATCTTCCTTCAAATGCAAACAATTAGATTAAATACTTCAACTGATACAGAGCAGAAAGGTAGAGAGGGGCAGCAAGTGGGAAGTTTTTTGAGAAAAAGTGTGTTCTGCTTTTGTCATTAGGAAATAAAACATGCATTCCTAACAAAATGAAATGATCCAAAGAATAAAATAGATTAAAGCGATCAGCAATTTTGACACCATGGTGGAATTCATTATTGAATCCAGTTAGATACATTAGATATTTATGCTAAACAGTATTGTTATACCAAGAGCAGCAAACCAGCTAATGTTTCCCTACCACCTCTGCATCCATATGTGTATGGCCAGCATGCAGAGAAGCCTGCTCTGTTACTATGAAAACACATGTAGATGTCAGCAGACTCTTACATCCTTCTTAAGCCTTCTAGAACTTATCCAGGCTGAATAACAATATAATATAGATCCTAGCACCCTGGGTGGCCGAGGCAGGTGGATCACTTGAGCTCATGAGTTTGAGACCAGCCTGAGCAAAAGCAAAACCCTGTCTTTATGAAAAATAGAAAATTTGAGGCAAGAGGATCGCTTGAGCCTGAGTTTGAGGTTGCTGCGAGCTATGACGCCAAGGCACTCTACCCAGGGCAACAGCTTGAGAGTGTCTCAAAATAAAAACAAACAAACAAAAATATAATATAGAAGTAAGCACATTAACAAGACGACAAGCCCATAAAATAAATAAGTTGCAGCACAATAGAAATAAAAGTCCTTATGATTATGAAAATGCCAAATGAGTTGTTAGACACTGATTATTTCCATGCTTAAAGGGAGGCTGAGGCAGGAGAATCGTGAAAGCCCAAGAGCTAGAGGTTGCTGTGAGTCCTGTGACATCATGGCACTCTACCGAGTGTGGTAAAGTGAAACTCTGTCTCTAGAAAATAAATAAATAAATAAAATGTCTGAATAATCTCAAGTGGATTTGAGAAATTTAAGAGTTATCACACTTGTTAAGGACAAAGTATATGGTGGATCACGCCCTAGAACTTTAGATGAGCCCCAGTTACACACCATCAGATTTTTAGAAATAGATTTTATTAATTCAATGCACTTTTATAGTCAAACGTCTCATGGAGAAATAAGTGTCTTTTTAAAATTCTGCTTCTTTGTTGTCCAATACTATTAGAAGGAGCCATGTGAAACTGCCATTTTTACAGTTCAAAACTTGTCCAGTTTCAACAATGTAAACTGGATTTATTTTTACCTCCGTACTGCTGGTGATTCTGTTCTGCTTCTGCTTTTGTCTTTATGTATGTTCGATGCTAACAAAAAGGCTATTGATTAAAACCAAAATTATTATAGTCTCACATTTGGGACCAACATTTTCTTTTGCCATTATAAGAAAGAAATAGGTGGTGATGAAGATGTGATATGTTAGAAAAGATGTGCGGAGGGCCTGCTATCGATTTTGACATTTGCCTAAGTAAATTCCTCTCTAAGTTACTGCAATTTACTATTTAGGCGAGTTCTTGCTAAGTTACTGAAATTCATTATCTTTTATCAAAAAATAGCTTAATCAGATTTTTAATTATTTTCCTAATGTGTACTGTGTTTTGTTCATTTCTATTTATTGTAGTTTTTAAGATGCATGTACTTGGCTCTTTCTCTGAAGCTCATGGCATTTTATTCTTCACCTTCTACTATGTATTTCATTGTCTAAATGTATCCTGTTTATATATTTCTCTACAGCTAGATTGTAGCTATCATAGGATAGAAGAATGTGTCTGTTTCATCTTTATGACCACACGGTGAAATATGTATTTGTCAAAAAAATATTTTAATTAATGAAAAAGTGATGGAGTACATCAATGAATTTCTTCCAAAGAAAAGACACAAAACGTTTTCAGATCCTATCCTTTGAAACCGACTTGGGTTTTTAACTTCTATTCTATGGATTTATTCATGAACTTATTATTTAGGGGAAAAGTAATGGATGAGAGGGTGGAGCAGCACGTCAGCATGTGTGATTCTAACAAGCGGCTCTATTATGGACAATAGTGGGATATTTTTAAAACTTAATGGAGAGTGTGTTATATCAAGGGAAAGCTTTTATCACTCTTCCTCCCCATCTCTTGGCCTTAAAAACCAAGTGAAAAGAGATGTTAAATTAAGAGAAAAGTTCTAGGGTAATCAAGTACAAAGTCCAGAACTTGTCCTCTGTGAATATAAATGATTAGCTCTCTAAGAGGCTTAACAATTTGTTCATGGATAAGAAGCTACATTTTGTCATATGTGCAGAATCTCTTATAAGTAATGAATCTCACTGGATTTAAAATTACCTTCCTGATGCCTCTTCATTACCTAAAATTAAGACAAGAAAACTTACAGGGAAAACAGTGAAATGTACACATAATCCCACCACCCCAAAACAAACACTCCTAACACACAGCTGTAATTCCTTCTTCTGTTTTTACGACACAGTTACATAGATAGCTATGAAAAATATGGAGAGAAATACGTACATACAGAGTGAAAGAGTGTGATCACAACAGAATAAAAGTAAAAGGGCACAAGCACAAGGATTTTTTAATGCAAAATCAGAATATTTTTCCTATTACGTGCCTATGTTATGCTTTTTTCCATTTAGCATCATATTCTAAACATTCATTTGTGACTGATAAGTTTTTGGATGGTTTCAAAATATTCCTTTCCATGCATATGTCATATTCAATTCAGGCCCTTGTCATTGCTGAATATATAGATTGTTTCCAATTTCTAAATATTGAAACTCGTGTAAAAGTGAATTCTTTATTTGCAGATTATTATTTGCATAATAAAGTGTCCTAAATCAGAACGAATGGATTAAAGCACAAGAGCTACTTCAAAATGTGGATACACATTATCAAGTTGTTTTCAAAAAAAATAATTGATGCCTATTTATACTTCTAAAAGTAATGTGACAATTTCACCGTACCTTTACCAAACTGAATTTGCTTAGACTCCTAAAAATGTGATCTGGCTTGATCAATGTGAAAATCTCAGGTTTTGGTAACATTAAAGTCTTTGATTAGAGCTCAGCATGTGTAGACACCCCACTCCTTCCCCAGAATAAAATAGGCACACGATGCTTCCTCCGCAAAGCCCTGGCACCACTTCACCGGCAGTCCCACTGCTGCCTGGATGTTAAGAGTTTTCCTCCACATGTACAAATTGTGCTTCTGTGTGTTTCCAGGTGGGAAAAAGCAGAAATGGAGAAAGGATTCTGATCATGATGTTAAGGATACTGAGGCCATAAAAAATACTGTTGTCTAGGTTTTGAACCACTGAGGACACCTGAGACAGAGAAAGTTGAATGGACAAGGACAAAGTATCTTTCTGTCTTCTTCCTATGAGGTGGCATCACTATTTTATGAAGTCAAAAATGCGTGAGTGGGCTATCATTTCTTTAATGCAATCTTTAGAAAGGTTACTTTTATTTTGGCATGCTGTCTATTTCAATATTTCGTATCTTTAGAAGAACTCCAGAGAAAAAGTGAGATGTTTGAATCAGCAGTATATTCAACTACAAGGAAGAATTCCAATTTTAGCAGCTTAAACACAGATAGCTTTATTGTTTTCCCATAACAAGAAGTCTGCACTTAAGCAGCTTCTGACACTTGTTCAGCTGCTAAATGATATAAAGCAGAGGTTGGTAAATTACATCCCATTAGCCAAGTCTGACTTGTCATTTATTTTATTAAATAAAGTTCTATTGAAACATAGCTATATGCCTTTACTTAAGTATTGTGTGCTGATGCTTTTACAATACTATAGCATAATTGAGTGTTTGTGACAGACACGATATAGCCCATAAACATAAAATATTTATATGTGTACTTATACAAAAAAGAAACTGTCAATGGATGATGCAAAGTATGAAATCCCTGTGATCTCTTGACCTTTCTTCCAAGGTTGCAAGATTGCGGCTATCACCATTCCATACCAATGAGAAGAAAAAAGAAAGGAACAAATAGGTGTACTTAGCTGTACTTGGCATTGATTATCCGGAAAAGCCAAAGCCTTCCCATAAGGTCCATCAACACTCTGCTTGTTCGTATGAGCCAGGACTGTGTCACACGGTACCCTTATCTAGAGGAAAGGCCTCAAAAGTGAGCTTGTGTATTTCTTATCAGTCAGAAGTAGTTTGGGATTCCTGTTGGTTAGGTCCATAATCAATGCCTATGATAGGCTATTAAGAATTTTAAATAAAGATTGTTGGATATCTCACTGGCTTCTGCTCGCTTGTTTTTTTCCTTATCTGAGTAATTACAAGGCAATACTTTTAGGAAGCAAAGAAAACACTCTAGAAAAATGAAAATAAAATTTAAAAAATCTTTAATACCCCAAAGAAAGAAAAGAAAGAGGGGAAAAAAGAAACAAACAACACAAAAAAAAAATAGTAAAATGCTAGACATATGTCTACAAATACCAATAATTACATTTAAATGTATGTAGTCTAAATAAAAATTAAAGCAAACACATTACAATGGTGTATTTGAAGAAATGAACTATATGATATCCATAAGAAATTTCTTTCAAATATAATGATATAGGTAAGATTAAAGCAAAAGGATGAAAAAATACACAGCATGCAAATATTAGTCAAAAGAAACTATGAGTGGCTATGTAACTACCAGATAAAGAAAACTGCAGAGAAATCAAATTATTAGGTCTAGATAGTGGGACATTATAAAATGGTTACTACACGAAGAAAACATATACCAAACAATAGTGCTCAAAATATGTGGCACTAATCCTGATACAACTAAATGAAGTAAAAACAAATCTACAATTATGGAAATTTTAACATCCCTCTCTTAATAATTGGCAGATTATCCAGACAGTAAATCAACAAGAACAGAGAACTCAACAACCAGCCATCAACCAACAAGATCTAATCAACATACACAGAATGCTCCACCTAACAACAACAGAAGGCACATTTTTTTCAAGTGCCCATAGAACATGAGCCTTATGCAAAGGTAACTATATAACATATAGCAAGACAGATGACTTGACTTTGAAACAAACCTCAGAAAATTTAAAACCATGGAACCATGTAGAACGCATTCCCTAATCATGTGGCAATCAAACTAGAAATCAGTGACTGAATGATGACAGCAAAATTATCATTTCTATCCCCAAACAATAGAAATGACGTATTCCCAACAATTCATAGTTTAAAGATAAAGTCTGAAAGGAAATTTAAAACTATATTAAACAAAATGAAAATGAAAATACAGGAGAGTGAAATTTGTGGAATGCAGCTATCCAGTTCTAAGAGAAAATTATAGCATTGAGGGCTTATGCTTGAAAGTTAAGAAAAGCCTCAAAATAATCTAAGCTCTTACCATGTAAGACCAGAAAAAAAGACACTAAACCCAAAGCAAGCAGTAGAAGGAAATAATAAAGACAAAAGCAGATTAAAAAAAAAATTAGAAACATAAAAACAATAGTGAAGAGAAAAACTTTGTTTTTTGAAAAGATGAATAAAATTGCCAAGCCCCTAAGCAAGACTGAGAAAGAAAAATAATACACAAAACATACAATATCAATATCAGAATGACACAGGCTTTATCCCTACAGACCATGTGGACAACCAAAATGATAATAAGCAAATGTTATCAACAACAACTCTACAAACATAAATTTAACAAGTTGGATGAAATGGAGCAATTCCTCCAAAAACATAAATGACCACAAGGTTACTAATATTAAGTAGATAATTTGAATAGCCCTATAATTATTAAGGAAATTGAATTCATACTTTTAAAATTTCCTAAAAAAAAAAAAAAGAAAGAAAAGAAATATCTAGTCTCATATGGTTCAACTGGAGAATTCTATCAAACATTTTAAAAAGTCCACATGGTTACAGAAATCAAAAGAGCAGGGGACATTTTCCAAGTCCTTTTATGAATCTGGTATTACCAGGATACCAAGAAGACACAAAGACACAAGCCAATATCCCTCATGAACATAGAAGTAAACATCCTTAACAAAATATTATCAAATAAAATTCAGTAACAAATAAGAACATGGACATGCAATGCTGACTCAACACTTGGACACCAAAAAATGTAACCACCAAGTTAATAGGCTAACAAAGAAAATCACACGATTATGTCAATTGATGCAGAGAATGCACTTGACAAAATTCAACAACCACTCATCGTAAAAATGTCTCAGAAAAAAACAGGAATACAGAGAGATCTCCTCAACTTAATAAAGAACATCCATAATATTTCAACAGCCAACATTATATAAAATAACAAAAGAAAGAATGTTTCCCTATGACTGGGAAAAAGGCATTGATGTACACTTTCACCACTACTATTCAACACAGTATTAGAATTTCTAGGGAATTCAATAAGACAGGAAAATAAATTAAAGACATTAAGGATCAGAAATGAAGAAATTAACCGCTGTACTTGCTAATGACATGATCACCTATAGCAAAAGTTCAAGGACTCTCTTAAAAAAAAAAATCCTGTAACTAATAAATTTAGCGATGTCACAGATTATAAAATGAACATACAAATATCCATTGTGTCTATTTACTAGCAATAAATACATAGGACACTAAAAGTTTTTAAAGCACTATTTATTATGACTTTAAAAAAGGAAATAAATGCAAATCTAACCCAACATATACAGGACTTGTATGCTAAAAACTAAAACATGTTAATGAAGGAATCACAACTACTGAAATAAATAGAAACACATAGCATTTTCATAGATTAAACAACTCTACATAGTAAAGATGTCAATTTTGTCTGAATAGATGTATAGGTTTAATTCAATTCCTGTCAAAAATCTCAATGAGATCATTCCATAGATATATGCAAGACTATTACAAATTTATATGGAAAGGCAATGAACAGTAGCTGAAACTATCTTGAAAAAATAATGAATTGAGAAGAATTAGTCCACTCAATTTCAAGATGCATTATATAGCTACACCAAGCAACACAGTGTGGTAACCCGCAGAAAAAATAAACACATAGATCAAGAGAACAAAATGGAGAACCCAGAAATAGTTCAGTAAGTAAAGCCAACTGATTTTTTACAAAATTGGAAGACAATTCAATGGAGAAAGGATTTCTTTTCTCAATAAATGAGAGCACAGCAATTGGAAATTCATAGCCAAAAATACAAACTTCAGTCTAAATCATATGTCTTATACAAACATTAACCTAGTAGACCCTACATCAGAATATGAAGCCATAAAACTATAAACCTTTAGTAATAAAATATAGGAGAAAATTTTCAGGACGTAGGAAGTGTTTCTGGATTCCACACCAGAAACATAACCCATAAAAGAAAGAATTGGTAAATTAGTGTTATCAAAATTAAAAATCTTTTGCTCTGGAAAAGGCTCTTTTAAAAGAATGAGATGGGGGGAGAGACAAAATGGCGGACTGAAGCCAGCTTTCAACAGAGGCTCCCGTCTAGAAGGAGAGTTAAGGGACAGGAATTTAGTAAGTATCCTGGTGGATTTGAGCTGCACCAAGATAGAAGGTTGAAGAACGCACATCAACACCGCTGAGGCAAGCTATGATCACAAGGACGCAAACAAAAGCAAAACGGCTCACTTCTGGATATTCTGAAGCCACACCCCCTGTCTCCCTGGGCAACCAGAGGAGGCCACCAGTGAGCAAAGGATTGCCTGATGCTGCTCACAAACCCGGGAAGTTTCCAGGGCAGGGCCGACTCAGAGAGGTAATCGGACACAAACCTCCAGCAGCAAAGACGTTTGAACTCAGAACAGCCCGTCTTCTGTAGGCAATTTTAGCAGAAACAGAGACAGAACCCCGCAAAGTTGTCTGTTCTGTTCTGTTAGCAGCATCAATCAGGGACGGGGCTAAGCCTGAGTGAACACATCCCTCCCACCACCTGCATCAAGCACTCAAAGATATCAGGCCCCATCTCCTCCTGCTAGATAGTGGCAGACTGCAGGGGCCTGGCAGACTTCCTTGCAATTCAGGCAGGTGCAAACCCCTGGAGTATCTGTTCACTACAGGCAACTGGGTTAGCTATCTGCAGAGATACCAGTGACTGGGTCCGACGGAGGGGCAAAGTGGGGAAGGAGACATCAACCTTCTCAGACTGATCTATTTGCTAGGTGGCTACTCCTGACTCCACGCAGCACTGGAATAAGCCATATCAGAGGAGTAACCAGACCCCTGTGATCCAGTTCCCAGAGACCTCTTGAACTCTCCCACCTGAGACAGGTGCCAATTGAGACAATGGATTTGAACCTTTTGAACTGAACTAATAGACTGAGAACTTTTCAGGCAGTGCCCTGGGTATGCTGTTGTAGGAAGGTTTGATTTTCCTTTTCCTTTTCCAATTGGTGCCAGAGGTGGGCAGGCGGGGTGACTTAATTGCTGTTTTTCCACACAGCTGAGACTTCAAGCCAGAGTAAATGTTACAATAGGATCAAACAGAAACCAACTGAAAACAAGACAGAACCACTTCACCCCACCACACAAGACAGGGCACCAGTTTCTCAGGCCACAACACTGTACGGGCCCTCGATAAAGCCCCAGGGGAAAAATCAAAGGGAGTAAAATAAACATGGGACGGAATCAGCAGAAAAACTCTGGTACCATGAATAACCAGAATAGATCAACCCCCCCAAGAAAAGATACGGCAGATGTGATTGAAGATCCCATTCATAAACAACTGGCTGAGATGTCAGAAATCGAATTCAGAATTTGGATTGCAGACAAAAATGGAATTAGGAATTCGAGGAGAAATTTAAAAGTTGTCTCAAGAATTTAACGAATTTAAAGACAAAACCACCAAAGACTTAGACACACTGAAGCAAGAACTTACAGCCCTCAAAGATATGAAAAATACAGTAGAAACCCTCAGCAACAGAATGGAGCAAGCACAAGAAAGGATTTCTGACATTGAAGATAAAGTCTTCGAACGCTCCCAATCTCTCAAAGAGGAAGAGAAATGGAGAGCAAAAACGGATCACTCACTCAGAGAGCTCTCAGATAATTTGAAGAAAAGCAATATACGAATAATTGGGATTTCGGAGAATGATGAAGTGGCCTCGAAGGGCACAGAGGTCCTTCTGCATGAAATTATGAAAGAAAATTTTCCAGACATGCCTAGAGAATCTGAAATTCAGATAGCAGACAGCTTCAGAACCCCAGCACGATTCAACCCCAATAAGTCATCCCCCAGGCATATCATAATTAGCTTCACTAAAGTTAACATGAAAGAGAAGATTCTAAAAGCAACCCGGCGAAAGAAAAACATTACGTACAAAGGAAAGAATATTAGAATAACTGCAGATCTCTCTGCTGAAACTTTTCAAGCCAGAAGAGGCTGGTCATCAACTTTTAATCTCCTAAAGCAAAATAACTTTCAACCCAGGATCTTGTATCCAGCTAAACTGAGTTTCATTTATGATGGAGAAAATAAATACGTCAATGACATTCATATGTTGAAAAAATTTGCCATAACCAAACCAGCTCTTCAGGATATTCTCAGACCTATCCTCCACAATGACCAACCCAATCCTATACCACAAAAGGAAACTCACTCAGAAACTTCGGATCAAACCCCAACTTCCACACTGGCGAAAGGATTAAAAATGTCCATTAGACCTTTGAAAAACTCGATACCCAAAATTCCACCAGATTATCAATACTCTCCATTAATGTGAATGGCTTAAACTGTCCTCTAAAGAGGCGTAGGTTAGCTGACTGGATACAAAAACTCAAGCCAGATATTTGTTGCATACAAGAGTCACATCTTAACTTAAAAGACAAATACAGACTCAGGATGAAAGGATGGTCATCCATATTTCAGGCAAATGGTAATAAGAAAAAAGCAGGTGTTGCAATTTTATTTGCAGATACAGTAGGCTTTAAACTATCAAAAGTAAGGAAGGACAAGAAAGGTCACTTCATATTTATTAAGGGTAATACTCAATATGATGAGATCTCAATTATTAATATCTATGCACCCAACCAGAATACACTTCAATTTATAAGAAAAACTCTAACAGACATGAGCAACTTGATTTCCTCCAGCTCCATAATTGTCAGAGATTTCAACACTCCTTTGGCAGTGTTGGATCAATCCTCCAGCAAGAAGCTGAGCAAAGAAATCTTAGATTTAAACCTAACCATCCAATATTTAGATTTAGCAGACATCTACAGAACATTTCATCCCAACAAAACTGAATACACATACTTCTCATCAGCCCACGGAACTTACTCAAAAATTGACCACATTTTAGGTCACAAGTCTAACCTCAGTAAATTTAAAGGAATAGAAATTATTCCATGCATCTTCTCGGACCATCATGGAATAAAACTTGAATTGAGTAATAACAGAAATCTGCATACCCATACAAAAACATGGAAGTTAAATAACCTGAATGATAGCTGGGTCAGAGATGAGATTAAGAAAGAAATCGCCAATTTTTTGGAACAAAACGACAATGAAGACACAAACTATCAGAACCTCTGGGACACTGCAAAGGCAGTTCTAAGAGGGAAATGTATAGCACTGCAAGCCTTCCTCAAGAGAACAGAAAGAGAGGAAGTTAACAACTTAATGGGACATCTCAAGCAACTGGAAAAGGAAGAACATTCCAACCCCAAACCCAGTAGAAGAAAAGAAATAACCAAAATTAGAGCAAAATTAAATGAAATTGAAAACAAAAGAATAATACAACAGATCAATGAATCAAAAAGCTGGTTTTTTGAAAAGGTCAATAAAATAGATAAACCTCTGGCCAACCTAATCAGAAAAAAAAGACTAAAATCTCTAATATCATCAATCAGAAACAAAGATGAAATAACAACAGACTCGTCAGAAATCCAAAAAATCCTTAATGAATATTACAAGAAACTTTAATCTCAGAAATATGAAAGTCTGAAGGAAATTGACCGATACTTGGAAGCACGCCACCTTCCAAGACTTAACCAGAATCAAGTGGAAATGTTGAACAGACCCATATCAAGTTCAGAAATAGCATCAACTATACAAAACCTCCCTAAAAAGAAAAGCCCGGGACCAGATGATTTCACGTCAGAATTCTACCAAACCTTTAAAGAGGAATTAGTACCTATATTACTCATACTGTTCCAAAAGGTAGAAAAAGAAGGAAGACTACCCAACACGTTCTATGAAGCAAACATCACCCTGATCCCCAAACCAGGAAAAGACCCAACAAGAAAAGAAAATTATAGACCAATATCACTAATGAATATAGATGCAAAAATATTCAACAAACAGATCCTAACAAACAGAATCCAGCAACACATCAAACAAATTATACATCATGATCAAGTTGGTTTCATCCCAGAGTCTCAGGGCTGGTTCAATATACGTAAATCTATAAATGTAATTCAGCACATAAACAAATTAAAAAACAAAGACCATATGATTCTCTCAATCGATGCAGAAAAAGCTTTTGATAATATCCAGCATCCCTTCATGATCGGAACACTCAAGAAAATTGGTCTAGAAGGGACTTTTCTTTTTTTTTTTTTTTTGTAGAGACAGAGTCTCACTGTACCGCCCTCAGGTAGAGTGCCGGGGCGTCACACGGCTCACAGCAACCTCTAACTCTTGGGCTTCCGCGATTCTCTTGCCTCAGCCTCCCGAGCAGCTGGGACTACAGGCGCCTGCCACAACGCCCGGCTATTTTTTTCTTGCAGTTTGGCCGGGGCTGGGTTTGAACCCGCCACCCTCGGCATATGGGGCCGGCGCCCTACTCACTGAGCCACAGGCGCTGCCCGAAGGGACTTTTCTTAAACTGATAAGAGGCCATCTACAGCAAACCCACAGCCAATATCATATTGAATGGAGTTAAATTGGAATCATTTCCACTCAGATCAGGAACCAGACAAGGCTGCCCATTGTCTCCATTGCTTTCAACATTGTAATGGAAGTTTTAGCCACCACAATTAGGGAAGAAAAGGCGATCAAGGGTATCCATATAGGATCAGAAGAGATCAAACTTTTGCTCTTCGCAGATGATATGATTGTGTATCTGGAAAATACTAGGGACTCTACTACAAAACTCCTAGAAGTGATCAAGGAATACAGCAGCGTCTCAGGTTACAAAATCAACATCCATAAATCGGTAGCCTTTACATACACCAACAATAGTCAAGTTGAAAAAGCAGTTAAGGATTCTATCCCATTCACAGTAGTGCCAAAGAAGATGAAATATTTGGGAATTTACCTAACAAAAGACATGGAAGATCTCTATAAAGAGAACTATGAAACTCTAAGAAAAGAAATAGCTGAAAATGTTAACAAATGGAAAAACATACCATTATCATGGCTGGGAAGAATCAACATTATTAAAATGTCCAAACTACCCTAAGCAATATATAATTTCAACACACTCCCTATTAAAGCTCCACTGTCATATTTTAAAGATCTTGAAAAAAACAATACTTTGTTTTATATGGAATCAGGAAAAAACTCAAATAGCCAAGACATTACTCAGAAATGAAAACAAAACAGGAGGAATCACACTACCAGATCTCAGACTTTACTACAAATAGATAGTGATCAAAACAGCATGGTATTGGCACAAAAATAGAGAAGTAGATATCTGGAACAGAATAGAGAACCAAGAGATGAATCCAGCTACTTACCATTATTTGATCTTTGACAAGTCAATTAAAAACATTCAGTGGGAGGCGGCGCCTGTGGCTCAAGGAGTAGGGCACAGGTCCCATATGCTGGAGGTGGCAGGTTCAAACCCAGCCCCAGCCAAAAAGAAAACACACACACAAAAAAAAAAATGCAAAAAAAAACATTCAGTGGGGAAAAGATTCCCTATTTAACAAATGGTGCTGGGTGAACTGGCTGGCAACCTGCAGAAGACTGAAATTGGACCCACACCATTCACCATTAACTAAGATAGACTCTCATTGGATTAAAGATTTAAACTTAAGACATGAAACTATAAAAATACTAGAGGAGAGTGCAGGGAAAACCCTTGAAGAAATTGGTCTGGGCGAGTATTTTATGAGGAGGACCCCCCGGGCAATTGAAGCAGCTTCAAAAATACACTACTGGGACTTGATCAAACTAAAAAGCTTCTGCACAGCCAAGAACACAGTAAGTAAAGCAAGCAAACAGCCCTCAGAATGGGAGAAGATATTTGCAGGGTATATCTCTAACAAAGGTTTAATAACCAAAATCCACAGAGAACTCAAATGCATCAGCAAGAAAAAAACAAGGGATCCCATCGCAGGCTGGGCAAGGGATTTGAAGAGAAAATTCTCTGAAGAAGACAGGCGCGCGGCCTTCAGACATATGAAAAAATGCTCATCATCTTTAATCATCAGAGAAATGCAAATCAAAACTACTTAGAGATATCATCTAACTCCAGTGAGACTAGCCTATATCACAAAATCCCAAGACCAGAGATGTTGGCGTGGATGTGGAGAAAAGGGAACACTTCTGCACTGCTGGTGGGAATACAAATTAATACATTCCTTTTGGAAAGATACATGGAGAACACTCAGAGATCTAAAAATAGATCTGCCAATCCTGTAATCCCTCTGCTGGGCATATACCCAGAAGACCAAAAATCACAACATAAGTAAGATATTTGTACCAGAATGTTTATTGCAGCCTAATTCATAATCGCTAAGTCATGGAAAAAGCCCAAGTGCCCATCGATCCACGAATGGATTAATAAATTGTGGTATATGTACACCATGGAATATTATGCATCCTTAAAGAAAGATGGAGACTTTACCTCTTTCATGTTTACATGGATGGAGCTGGAACATATTGTTCTTAGTAAAGTATCTCAAGAATGGAAGAAAAAGTACCCAATGTACTCAGCCCTACTATGAAACTAATTTGGGGCTCTCACATGAAAGCTATAACCCAGTTACATCCTAACAATAGGGGGAAGTGGGAAAGGGAGGGGAGGGAGGGGGGTGGTGGGTAAAGGGAGGGGGATTGGTGGGATTATACCTGTGGTGCATCTTACAGGGGTATTTGCGAAACTTGGTAAATGTAGAATGTAAATGTTTTGGCACAGTAACTGAAATAATGCCAGGAAGGCTATGTTAACCAGTGTGATGAAAATGTGTCAAACGGTCTATGAAGCGAGTGTATGATGCCCCATGATCATATCAATGTATACAGTTATGATTTAATAAAAAAAAAGAAAACTCATATAAATGAAAAAATAAAAAAAATAAAAATAAATAAATAAATAAAAGAATGACATGAAAAGCCACAGATGGGGAGAAAGTATTTGCAAAACACGTATTTGACAGAGGATGCGTATCTAGAATATATAAGGGATTATCAGACTCAATTACAAAATACCAAACAATCCAACTAGAAAATGAGCAAAAGACATAAAAAGACATGTCTTGGAGGAGAGTTTATGGATGACAAATAAGCACAAGAATAAATATTCAAAGTCACAAGCCATCAGGGAAATGCAAATTCAAGCACATGAGCTATGATGACACACCTATACTAAAAACTAAAATAAAAATCGTGACAGTACCAAATTCTGGCAAGCATTCTGAGAAACGGAATCTTTCATACATTGTTTACAGAAATGGAAAATGGAAAAGTTAGGAAGTTTTTAATAAAAGAAAAAAATACATAGGCACTTACCTCGCAATGCAGCAATCTCCTTTCTGGGCATTTATGCTAGAGAAATGAAAACTTATATCCACATAAAACCTGTACAAAATTATTCATAGCAGCTTTATTTGCAAAAGGTCAAAACTGGAACAGCCAAAGAGTCCTTTAATGGGTGACTGGCAAAAGGTGGCACATCCATGCCATGGGATAAAAGGAATGAGTCATACCAAACAATAACAAAAATAAAAAGAATTATTGGCACCTGCAACACTTTGGATGCTTCTCAAGTGTATTATCCGAAGAGAAAAAAAGATCAGGCCAATCTCACAAGGTCACATACTGCATGATCAAAATTGAATAATATTCTCTAAATGATAAAATTATAGATATGAAGAACAGATTAGGGATTGCAGCGTTGACAGATGGTTGAAAGAATGATACGAGAAAGGAGTGTGTGTGAAAAGGGTAAACGGGACAGAGACCTTTGAAGTGATGGAATAGTTGTCTGTCTTGACTACAGTGGCCACACAAATCTGTGCACATGATAAAATGTCTTGAAACTCTGCATACTCAAGTACCAAGGTCAATTTCCTAGTTTGGGTATTGTAGTTACTCAAGGTGGAACTGCTGGAGGAAACCAGGTAAAGGATACAGGAGACCTCTCTATACCATCCTTGCAACTTCTTTTGCATCTGTAATTATTTCAAAATAAAAAGTTTTTTAAAAATCACGTAACCTAAGTCGTTCTAGGCCTTTCCCTATTTAGTCAAATACCACACACTTAACGAAAAAAAAAAATCTGGATAAATAAAGAAAAGAAATAATGTTTTGTATTTTTTTTTTTTTTTCTGAATTAGAAAATGAGGACTTTAGAAGAGGTCTAAAAGCAAGATCTGGGGAAAATCTCTCACTCTTAAGGCCACTATGTTGCTATATTTTACATGAAGTGTTCTGTTTACTAGGAATACAAAATGTTTAAAAGTGAGCCAATTAAATATATATCTGTGTGAATGTAGACCACATTAACTTACATAAGAATAAGCCTAGAGCACGAACATATTATATTCAATCAAATATCCATCAAATGCGTACAGAGGTTTCTCCATGCCTACTTTATTTTTTCATAAATTAGTCATAAAATTTCATTAAATTAAATTCAACCACATAATAATTACCACTTGCTATTTAATTCAATCTGCCAATAGGCAATTTTACATGGTCAATACAGGTAGATAGTTGGGAACTGTTAGCCTACTAGCAAATGAGTGCTAATTTATGTAATTTTTAAGTGGGAAGACTCTCAGGGGAGTTCCAACAAGGATGCCTGGGCTAATTTGGTCAGCTAGCCACACATTGGGCATCCAGGGACTAAATGATCTCTTAGGACCTTCCAGCTCTAAAATGCTAAAATTAAGACAATGTGGTGATATCAGGTAACATTGTTGTCTCAAGAGCACAATTGAGAACAGCTTAATTGCTCAGTAGAAATCTTCATAATTTGATACAATTCTATTTGTCAGAGACTCTTAAATTAGAATTTTTAGCTCAGCTCTAAGATATTAACAATGGATGTAACTAATGCAAAATTAAAAATAGTATGGATTCAGATTAACAGGCTAAATACCTAAACACAGGAATTTATTTCCACTGTCCACCAAAAACCAAATTGTAATACAAGGAGGATGTATAGAAGAGAATAAATTTGTAACAGCACCGAAAATGAGGTCATTGGTAAACATGATATTTTGACAAATATCTGGCAGTAAACGAATGAAATCACATGACAGACCAGAGTAAAGAGAGTCTAGAAAATACACCAAAGGAAGTTGACATGGAAAAGGAAGCTTCTGTTTAACTTTTGTGGAATTCGTTTACGTGTAGATTACCTTTATTTTTTATCCCATTGCACAGTTTCTCAACACCATTTATTTCCACAGTTCATCTGACTTAGCCTGAGTTTTTCCTAAAAGTATAGTCTAGAACAGAGGCCATTTTTTTTTTTTTTTTAAGAATGCATTCTCAATGGTAGGAGTGAGTCGCAGGCCCCACCAGGGAATGCCTGAAACCCAATCCAGGCTTTTTCTAGTGTGTCATCACTTCAGGTGACTAGTTACCCAGCATAGGACATTCTGTGTTGCATTATGACATGTGCCTCGGAACCGTTAATTCAAGATACAAAAGAGAGAAGCATTCATTCATTAGCTCCCATCGCTCTTGAATTGACATGTACCAGGGTCACGAGCACTCATTGGGGATTATGAGAGAAGCCCCTGGGCAGAAAACAAGAGATACTTAATGTAAGCAAGGAACTGAAAACCCACACAGAACTGTGTACCAGGGCAGGGCTGCAAGCAGAGATCAGGGCAATCAGGACAAGAGGCTGTAAGAGTCCTGGTGGTGTCACACACTTCTTTTTTTTCACCACATCTGAAGTACTTGCTTAACTGTGCAATAAATTTCTCTCTCTCCCTCTCTCTTTCTCTCTCTTATATGCAGGGTAGCTATAAAGTTCATGTGCAATTTAAAATACTTTACTAATTTATAAATTGCCCACAAAATTTATGGACACTTTGTATGTATATGGATGTCATGTTCCCTTCCGAGAGTCTTTAGTATGTTCTACTAACCAATGTTATTTTTCCTATTCCAATGAACCCAAATTTTTATTAGAGTAGCTTTCTAATATAAGTTGACGCCTGACTTAGATATCAACCTCATAATTATATTCTTTCTAATATGTCATGGCTATTTTTTGTACCTTATTTTCTAGTGTATGTAAGAATCACTATGTTAGAAAACAAAAATCTGTTAGAAGTTGGAGTTAGGGATTGTTTTGAACTCGTAGATTAATTTGAAGAGATTTGAGAACATTATGATATTATACTTTCCATGTAAGAATACAGTATTTTGCCCTATTGTAGTCTTTGAGTCTGTTGAGTCTTATATTTATTTTTGTATAGACATTGTATATTTTTGGCTATGTAGTTGAGAATCATTAGTAGATATTTATTATTATATTTTCTAATTGATAGTATAGTATAATAAAGTTGTAGATTTTTGTATCTTAATTTTCTGTGGGATTATTTCTTAAACAATAGATTATTTATGTTCATCATTTTCTATTTTGTTAATTCACTTAGAAATTCTGGTATGTAACCATAGTCTATAATTATCATACACTTTAACACATTTATCAGTATTCTAATAATACTATTTAAAAGCAGGACTGCAGAGTACCATTGAATGTGGAAAGTATTCATGAAGCAAGCTCAAAATATTGCTAACCTTTATATTATTCTTGAAGCCAATGTATAAAGGTATGTCTAGGTAAATTAGGGTATAACTAAGAGTTTCTCCCATTAATTTCCATTAGAATATATTGTTTATTAAGAGGTGTTGGCCAAATACGATGGCTTGCCTCTGTAATCCTAGCACTTGGGAGGCCAAGGCAGGAAGATTGCTTAAAACGAGGAGGTCAATACCAGCCTGAGTAAGACCAATACCCCATTGATACAAAAATTAGAAAAACTAGCTGGGTGAGCTGGTGCATACCTCTAAGTCCTAACTACTTAGGAAGCTGAATATCTTCTGGGAAGCAGAATCATTTGAGCCCAGGATTTTGAGGTTTCTGTGAGCTATGATGATACCCCTGCATTTCAGCCTGGGCAACAGAATGAGACCCTGTCAAAAAAACAAATTATAAAAAAGAATATGATGGTTAATTTTATGTGTCAACCTAACTATGTTAAGGGATGCCTAGACAGTTGGTAAGACATTACCTCTGGGTATGGGTATGGCATGTCTGTGATGGAAGAGATTACCATTTGATTCAATGGACTGAGTCAAAAGAAGATGCCCAACGTGGTGGGTGGACATCATCCAGTTGTTAGAGGGCCTGAATAGAATGGAAATGTGGAGGAAGGGCAGATGAAATTGCTTCCTGCTTGAGCTAGAACATCCACCTTTTCCAGCATCTCCACACACACCTGGGGCCTCCTCCCTGCTGGCCTTTGGACTTTAGTCCATCCCTGACCTTCCTGCTTCTCCAGCTTCTAGCAAGTGGCAGATCCTGGGACTTCTCAGCATCTGTAGTCACACGAACCAATTGAATCCTATAACAAATCTCTTTATACCTCTATGCTTTTCTCCTATTGGTTTCGTTTCTTTGGAAAATCCTATACAAAGGGTATGAAATTAAAAGGTACTAATCAGAAGCTTAGAATTATGACATTGAAACTTAACAAACCCATAGCATTCTCTTGGAACTTAATACAACAATTTTTCCCCCCTCAGGGAGGAATATTCTATTAATGGTATTGCTAAAAAAAATTCAGCAAATGGTTTTTTGTCTGTTTTGTTATTATTTTGTGTTATCTACAGGTGAACGTCTCTTGATGGCCTACATTGGGGACTGGTCCCTCTACTGTCCCATTCTTGCTATGTCACTGATCACTAATAGGAATTTAAGAGATGACAACTATAAACAGCATTTCAACATATGAGAGGGGTGGAGAGTTTTCAAGAGGAAGTTTTTAGTGAAAACTAGAAGAACCCAGGACACAAGCATAATGATCTTCAAGTATAGTAGCAATGTGAAGGTCATAAGAAATAAGTAGAAAGGAAAAAGCAAAGAATACATGTGACAAACGAAAATGCAATCCTTAACATCACGGGGGGGAAATTTTTAGAATTACTAATTTTTCCAAGGGATTTTCACAAGGCAAAGTAATTCATATAACTTCAGAGCATCTAACCTCTGTGCCTGCTTTACTGTTATGTGCTTGTGAATTAAGGTAAAAGAGTGAGGAGTTTTGAATGCCTTTGTGTTTTGACAAATCAAAGAAATAAAGCACTGTTAATTGGTATTGCAAATACCTTATGTGTAACCAGTTATAAGCATCAGTTCTCAGGGCTAAGCTTTTTATTCTCATATATTTTGATTCTGCATAGAATTTAGTCTTCTAAAGCTCCATTGGACTGCAACCAGGTTGAGAGTGTTGATAATGAGTCTCTCCGAAAACGCATGAACAATTATCAAGACTAACTTTGTTATTCTTCTGACCCAGACATTAAGCTGAGGGCAGACTTTGAAGGTTCTGGGATGGCTTTCAGAAGCTTTGTGTTTATCCATCTGTCCCCAGGGGCCAGCACTCAGAGAGAACAGCTGCATCAAATTCCAGAAAACAAACTTCTAAACCATGAAACCAGTAAGCACTGGGTGAGTTGGGCCAACACTCTATTTGAAAGGGAATTACAAATTCAGGCAGGATTGCCTTGACACTATTCAAATTTGAAGTGTATTTTATGCTTATAATTATGATCGTAAGTGCATTAATGTCACCAGAGATTACAAGTTCAATTTTTATAAATGTTGGCTCCTATTGCCTAGATCTACAAGGTAATATTTAAAGCAATGGCAATATAGCAAGGAAAATGTTAGATTATTATTTTTGTGTAGATTGCTTGAGTAGTGAGCCTCAAAGGACTACTGTTCAGCTAAAAATTTGCTAGACCCTTAAAATAGTTTGGGGAAAAAAGGACTCAGCTTTTCACCCTTCCATGTACCCATGATCTTCCCCATAAACTTTGTAGGAGGAACTTAAAATCTGAGTTCAGCCATGGTTTGCCAATGTGATTTCAGCAAATGCAACACAAGTGAAGGGTTGAAAAGTGCTTACTTCACTGGGCTTTCCTGTTCTTGCTCCTGTAAGATTTCCATGAGAACAACACTAGGCCAGCCTGCTGGATAACACGAGACATATGGCAAAGAGCCATGTCATTCTAGTCATTCCAGCTGAGACTATCTAGATCTGCCCGTGGCTGGCCAACCTCTGTACTCATGAGCTAGCCCAGCCAGGGTGAGCAGAGCTGCCTACATGACCCACAAGTAATTAAGCCAACCCAGCCCAGATCAGCTAAACCTCTCAGACTCACAGAGAAAATAAACACATATTGTGTGAGTCACTTAAGTTTTTGTGGAGTGGCATTAGATAACTGATACAGCCTTGTCATCTTTCAAATAGTTTTGAAAGAGCCTAGTACTTTCTACAAAGTTAGTAGAATATAATAAAGACATTGATATCATAGAAAAATCTAAAGACTCTTAAATCAGAAGACTGACTTTGAATGCTAAGCCTGCTACTTATTGGTTTTATGACACATAGAAAATTATTTAAATTCTGTGCACCAGCCAACTGGGTAATTGTGAGGATTAAAAGATATGTTATGTCAAACTTGCTGTGTGACCTTGGGCAAGTTACTTAATCACCTTAATCTCAGTTTTTGGTAGTAAAATGGCGTTTACAATGGCAATTATGAAGACAAGAAAAAATATATATAAAGGATTTCCTGGAGAGAGCTTGGTGATTTTAAAATTCTAAATGTTAAAATTATTATTACATGTTAAAATTATTTTTACTATTAGTTACACTTTTAGTTGTGACAACAAAAATGAAGCATTGTGGCTAAAAGGTATATGATAAAATGCATTTCATTTAGAAGGCCTTCAGGGTCCCCAGTGAATGAGTCTACATCCTATGGCCTTTCTTTTATTAGCACAAAGAGGTTGTTTGATGACAAATTAGCTAATTGTCACCTTGGAGGGTGAAGAAGTCTTATAAAAGAATGAATTCTAAAAATTCACAGAGGTTTAAATGAAAAAAGTGAAGGAAAGGGAAAGATAAAGTATCTTTGTTAGCCAGAGAGATCATGACATACAAGCAAGAAGACCCCCAAAGGGTGGTGGGAATTCTATGGATAAGACCCCAGGAGGGGTCAAAAAAAGGCCTGAGAATTAGAGTACAGACGGGAGAACTGGAATGTAATTAAATAATCCTAGTGAATTGGTTCAATGAAAGTTTAAAGTTGGTGTTTCTGAAATTATACTTCTTATATCCTGCAAAAAATAAACCAAGTTGGACAATGTAGTAGTGTTCAAACTATCCAATGTGGACTTCCCAGGAGATGATTAATGCTTCACGTAAAACAAGATTTGGTCCTCCAGAAAGTCTACACAGGTAGTGATTTCGATTATTACAAAGATGAGCACCTCCAACCAACTATAACAGAGAAAGAAGAAGGAGAAAATGTACAGCACTCCCTAGAAGCAGATCCAAGAGAGGAATGCTTTCAGAATGAAGGCGGAGGAGCCTTACAGAACTCAGCAGCTCTGGGAACTGAAGACAGACCGGAATTGAAATAGTTGGCAATTAAATCATAGCAATGGATGGAGCACTAGCAGACCTTTAGAAAGGATTTCTCCGGGCGGCGCCTGTGGCTCAGCAGGTAGGGCGCGGGTCCCATATGCCAGAGGTGGTGGGTTCAAACCCAGCCCTGGCCAAAAAAAAAAAAAAGAAAGGATTTCTCCATTTTTCTAGCCTGCAGATAATAAATCTAAATATCTCAGTATTTTTCTTACTAATGTATGCCAGCACAAAGAATAATACCACTCAGAAAAAATAAATACCCAAGAGAACACCCTTTATACCTCTGAAAGTGAGCCTGGGACTCTCAAAGACTTAGAGCAAACGTGCCCCAGCCACCAAGACCTTAAGACAAAAAATAAAAAAGAGACAGCTGCCCTAGAGAGCTGACTCTCAGTTAATATGCACAGCAGGGACACTCCGGAAGTAAAAATGAGGGGAATATTAAGCTAATGAGGAAAATTCTGTAAACAGGAGAAAAACAAGTTGTATAAGGGAAGGTGGATGATTTAAGGAAAGACAGTAACTGCTTTTTGTAAGTTCTTTTTGGTTTGTGTCACAATAAAAAAGACGCTCTGTCTGATACTCTGATACTGCTCATCAGTGACTTAGTGGGTCAGAATAATGTTTTCCCCCTTCCCCCAAATAGGGACATACTGTCATCACCTCGTCACCTCTCAAAGAATTTATCTTTTGTGTCTGCTGTTAGAATTTCTCACTGAATATGCCTAACTTTTCTTAAATTTGATAAAGGGAGCAGTTATTATCAGAGCATGTAGAAATGGACAGGAAAGAGTCCTCAAACCTAGGCCCACCACTGTCAATAGCCTGAACTTGGGCTATTTAATTCTTCCTTGGTGAAAGCAAGAACTTCAGTTAAAAAGAGGTTATTTGTTAGCAGGTTTCTGACCGGAAACATTGCTCCATAAAGATGTTGCAGTGCAAGAATCAAAAGCAGCAAAGAGATTGATCTCAATAGAGCACAGAAGCTTCCTTTTATAAAGATTCAGACACCTCAGAAGTTATATTTTGCCTTTAACAAAAAGGTGGCCCTAAAATTTTAACATAGATAACCATATTTGGATGCCACAGACCTAGATTAATACTATCAAGCTTTTTTTTTTTTTTTTTTTTTTTGCAGAAGCACAATAATATTTAAAGTTTCCCTTTTCTCTAGATCATATACAAGCAAATTTTGGCACTGATCTTATTAATTCATTCATTCAGTCGCATATTTTTTGAACACCTGCCCTACACCATGTCTTGTTGTAGGTGCTGAAAATAGAACAGTGAGAACAAACAAATACACAAAAGAAAATCTTGATCCTCTTGGAAGTTGCACTGTAATTGAGGGGATCTTTAAGAAATTTAAATATATAAATAAATGTGTGTGTCTCTGTGTGTATATATGTATATTAGAAGAAGTAAATATTTTGAAGAAAAATGGACGAGATTTCAAAAATTATTGAAAGGTTTCATTTTTCTCCTACTGAGACTCATTGAGAGATGACCTTTGAGAAAAAGATTGTCAAGCAGTGAAGGAAAGGACACTTCCTAGGCAGAAGGAATATCAGGAGGCTATAAAGATACTGAAGCTGGTACCTGAGTGGGCCTCAGTCTGGTACAGCAGGAGGTGAGAGCAGTGAGTAAGTGAAGCTTCATCTGTGTTTACAGCTGCTCCCCAGGGCTCCTATCACTGCCTGATCTCCGCTTCCTGTTAGATCAGTGGAAGCATTTGATTCTCATAAGAGCACAAACGCTATTGTGCACTGTGCTTGTGAGGGATCTACATTTCACATTCCTCGTAAGAATCTGATGCCTGATGATCTGAGATAGAGCTGAGGCAGGGGAGTCGCTGAAAATAGATTATCATTGGTAGAGAGGTTTGACTGCACAGGGACCACAATAAATCAATTGCTTGCAGACTCATATCAAAACCATCCTTCCCCACCCAGTCTATGGAAAAATTGTTTTCCATGAAACCCGTCCTTGGGGCCAGCTAGGTTGAGAAATGCTGTGATATTGAAGCAACAAGGCAGCTGCTGTGGCTGCAGCAGATTGGGGAGGGGGGAGAAGAGGAGGAGGTGTGGGAGCAGATGGCTGGCATGTCAGGTGAAGGCTATTTCAGCCATCATAACATGTTGGCTCTGGGGTTTGATTTTTTTGTTTGTTAGTTTTGTTTTTCTTTTCTTTTTTTTTTTTTCATTAAACCATAACTGTGTACAATTATGGGGTACAATGTGCTGATTTGATATACAATGTGGAATGCTTGTATCAAGCCATTCTAGGGTTTGAGAAGGGGAACAATGCCACATGAGTAAGTTTTCACTTAGGTAAACTCTGACTGCCATGGTGTGGGGAGACTCAGGGTGGGGGGTTGGCAAAGGTAGCAGTTAGAAGGACATTGCATTAAAATAGGCAAGATATGAGAGAAAAGTGGACCTCGTGGGAACTGATGGGAGTGTGAATGAGTGATTACTTTCTGATACATGTTCAAGGTAGAACTGAGAGTACTTTCAGACAGATTGGATCTCAGATGTTTTAGCAAAAGAAGACTGAAAGATGACTGCAACATTTCTGGCATTAAAATCCAGAAGGATGGTGGCCTTGCCATTCACTAAAATGGGAGCACAGGGGCGAGAATGTGTTTGGTTGGGGGTACTGTAGATCGAGTATTTGATTTTTAACACATTAACATTGATATTGTATCTTATATCCAGGGGCAAAATCCAAATAAGTAAGCAGATACAAAGCCTGGAATCTGGGGAAACCTACAGATTACAACAATAAATATAAGACTCATAAATTCAGCATAAGCCAGGAGACCAGATGTCATCACAAAGAAATGAATGCAGATGGAAGAGAAAAGAGCACCAGGGGCTGAGCCCTGGGTGTTCTGCAACTGAAGGACTGGGAAGTGAGGCGTAGGAGACTGAGGAAGAGTGGGTGGGTAGGCAGAGGGAGAACTGGGGAAGTCTGATGTTTTAGAAGCCAAGTGATAAAAATGAGAAAGAAGGGCTAAGGGGTGTTTGGAGGTTGCCCATTCTCTCTTCTGCCTTCCTTTCAATCATCTGGAAGAAAGGAAAAGAGAAGAGGGAATGGACGAGGGATGCCCCATGTGACTCCTGATCTCACGCTTCCACCTATCTCAGCAATCACTTGATGTGCTCCCACCTAGTGGGCACAATGTAAGGGAATATGGCGCAAATCCTGGGAGCGGGACCCAGCCACAACAGGGACCTCACCTAACAAACACAAACATTGTTACCTAATGGTTTGTACCCTCCTGTTAATCTAAAATTTTTTTTAAAAGAATTTCAAATGGAATTAGTCAGCCAAAGTGTGACTTTTCCTCCAGGTGTATTAACTGATGCCCAGTGATAATGCAGAATGAGCAGGTATAATCAGCATGGGGGTGAGGTTTTGCTGACTCTATGTGTATAAGGAGAATAAGCCAAAGGGTCACTACACCTATAAGGGCGTGATTGTGACTGATCATGGAGTACAAACTGGGAAGAGGAATGAGGATAGGAAGAGGCTGAAGACAAGTGAAAATCAATGTATTTTAAGTCCCAATAATGAAAAAGAAAGATGGGTGGAGTTGTCTAAGCATTGAGTATTTAATACTGAGGTGATGGAGGAGTCACAGTTCCATGGAGAGGCAGGATTGACGGCATACTCAGGAGCATGCAAGTCTGAAGGAGGCTGTGGGATAAGGTCAGAGGAGGAAGGGAGGTCAACAAACTGAGCTCCCAGGCTCCTGGAAGGATAATCTATAGGACTATTGATGTCATGGGGAAGTACACCAAGGGCAGTGCTGGACAGCGTCAACTATGCTTGGGGGAAGCAAAGCATATCAAGGTGTTGAAATATATTTTTTCAATGTGCCTGAGAATTTTTCCAGTGACATAAAATCAACAAAGAGCACATACAATCCTTTATTTGAATTGATTTCTGAAAGAAGCATTAGGTTGTGTTCACATCCCCCACATTACTAAGCATCTGAATCTTTCATGCTTCTCATTGTGTGTTCTGGGCAGCATGTTTTATATTATTGACCAAAATCTCATTTACAGTTCGATTAATGCAGTGGAGAAAACATGGTACACGCCAAGCTCTTCTGTTCTTTATGGCCTGCATTGCAATTCTGGCAAGCTAAATCCAATTAATTCAAAAGAACAAGCAAAGGAGAGATGAGATTTAGTTCATTCTTATTAAGAGCCAATAATTCCTCCCGTTCAAACAAAATCTGTGGAAATGTTGATATCAAAGTAACTGCATCTGAAAGTTCAGGACCCTTTTGACATTTTATCTATTAACTTCCTTTGAGATTTATGAAAAATGTCAGTCACAACATTTAAACCCACAGATACATGTGCAGGCATACAGAGACAGCCTCATATGTCATATTTTGTCCTCCTAGATGAAGAAAATAGTTCATGCAGTCTCTAGTCACATTAATATTTCCTTCCACAGTGATTTGGGAAATTTTGCCATCCTGTTGCAAACAGGTACATACACCTAAATCAATTGTATTCTTAAGTCGAATGCTGAAAATGTGGATGCAGAATTGGATGGTTGATAATATTCTGCCATGTAGTGTCCTTTGAGCATCGTTTGATTTTATTCGTACTTCCTTCACTAGAAATTATAATCTCCTATCCACAATGCGCTATCAATTTTGGTGCAAAATTTCTTGTCAAGAGACTTCTTACACACTGAGATACTGCTATCTAAAATAATAGATTGCTTTGTATAGAGGAAAAAGATATGATTTGGTATAAACAATAGTTATCTTTCATTAATCCTTACCCCATTGAAATAAAACCACCATAAGCTGTAGATAAATAAATACTCTAAGGCTGGATGCCTTTAAACTTAAAAAGATGTTTTGGCATCCTATAATAATGTCTTATTTGCAACTACTTCTTAGTAATATGGATAGTGTCATAATTTTTTTTATGACAAAAATAAATGGTAATTTATCAAGTTCAGGGTCAAGTTCTTATAAGCTCTTTTCTTAATTCATTTTTGTTTATCAGAAGAAGGGCTATAAAACATCCAGATAAATTTGCTTACATAAAAAGTCTATGAAATTATTTAAAAGGATTTAATTTGGTCAGGAATATAAAAAGAAAATAATTGGTTTGGGGTTTTATCATATAACCCATAATAGTCCAAACTTGAACAAGCAGGGAGGAAAATAAATTTTCTTCGGTATTTAAAAGGAACTTGTAATATTAAGTGAACTTCAGAGATGATAGAGGGGAATAAACTGAAATATTAATTAGAAAATAAGGACAATGTTTTCATTTCTTCTCTATTTAGCATTGATTTATAGACATCTTATACAATCTTATGATTTTAATCAAACTATCACCCAATTCTGAATTAGATGGAAAACCTTCAGCTTTAGATGTTTCTTTTTGCCATTACTATTCTGTCTTAAAGTACAAAATATCACAAAGGAGCACCCTAAATTCTTAGGATTCTCAGTTATTATAGTTTCCTAACTTTAGGAACTATAATTTCTTATTTGTTTTTTTTTTTTTTTAACTCAGAGCTTCATTATACCCTGGACTATCAGATATTTAATTCATGCATATTTGGCAAGGATTATCTCATCTGCAACTTAAATAATACATTCTGCTACAGTTCAGATTTGTGTTACAACTACCAACACAATAATATAAATTCGACATCTGGTGTAGGAAGCTGAAAGACTCGAACAAGGAGTACAGGAAAAACAAAAGTATAAAGTAAAAGATCTCTACAGTTTCCTGAAATCTGTTCCAGGTCTAGCAGTGGGTCAAATGCAGCTGCCAAGCTCTCCTGCTTTGGAAGCTCCATAGCATTTTATCTCTTCTCTCTTTTGGCAGTAAACTCGGTTCCATCTTAACAGCTCCCATAATGAGAATAAAGCAAAAATAAAGAATCTTCATCTCTCTCCAACACTCACTATCTTTTGAGCTCTACAGCAAGAGCTCCATGTGGAACCCAGTTATGTATGGGACACTGTTAAACTCATAGTCAACAGAAAACATTGGCCAAACCTTTTTGAGCCTTCTATCACTGCCCAATGTGAGCTGTGAATTAGGTGAAGCTAGCAAGGGGCCACAGAATGCAAGATGAAAAACATATTTTATCCTAGCACCAAAACCAACACTGACACTCATTCTCTCTCAAAATGCTGCTTCTCCCCAAATAAGAGACTATTCTAGTCCTAAAGTGTATGTGTGTGTATATATATTCCTAAAGTATATGTGTATTTAGGAATATATATATATATATACATACATATTCCAAATGACTCATTACATTTCCAGTGTGGAGCATGGACTCTCTGAATCCTGTTCAGGTTAAGAATTGTTAAAAATAGGAGGAAACTCCAACTTAAACAGGGGTCTCTACACAGAGAAAGGGAAAGATGTAAAATGGGTAGTCACGTGACACCAACTCTCTTCTTATGCAGATTTGGAACCTCCAAATATTAGTGAACAAATGGGCACCCAGAGTAAGACCAGATAGATTGGCCTTTGTTGTGGGTTTCTAAGATTCTAGCCAATGTAATAGCAACACAATATATCAAGAAGTGGTAGTGAAAATTTCAAGAAAGTGCTCTACTACTTACATGGAGATGAAATGCCCAGCTCACAAATAGCATGTTGGACCCCAGAATGGAAGCCAAACATTGAAGATGATGGAGAAACTAAGTGGAGGAAACCTGGCCTGTGATAAACACACAGGCTCTAAACCAGTCTTGCATCTTACAAGGGTACATGTGAAACTTAGTAAATGTAGAATATAAATGTCTTAACACAATAACTAAGAAAATGCCAGGAAGGCTATGTTAACCAGTATGATGAAAATATGTCAAATGGTATATAAACCCAGTATATGGTGCCCCATGATTGCATTAATGTACACAGCTATGATTTAATAAAAAAGAAAATAATAATAAATAAAAAAATTAAAAAGTAAATTAATAAAAAATAATAAATAAATAAATAAATAAAACCAGCCTTGCAAAGTTTCACAAGGGAAAAATAAACTGGATCTCTTTTCAGCCACTGTTTCATATTTTTTTCTGTTGCGTTCTTTTTTCCTGTCACATGCAGATGAAACTAATCACAACTAATATATCAGGGAAGGCTAATTGTCTCATTTTATTAGAAGCATTCAGAAACAATTATGAAGAACTCCCTTTCACAGGTGTTCCTGGGAGATGATTTCATATTATATGCCTTTCAAGAAACATAATAGCATCGGATGATATAATTAATCCAACTCATTTTGCTCCCTCACCCATTCTCTGAGCTCTACCGTTCCTATCAAGCATTTAAGGCAATGCTGTAATCATTACAAATGCTCACAAAATTCCTGGTTCTCCTTCCAGACACCTGGTAGGGTTGCCATTCCCTGAAAATTTGGAGTCAGGTGGCTGCGTGATTAGATTGACCGAAGAAATGTGAGTGGAAGCGACATGTCACTTATGGGAGAAAGCTGTAAGAACCAAAGTTAAGATTCGTGATGTCCCCTTTCTCCCATAGTAGGACTTACAGAAAAGCACCTTCTGAGATGGAGCCTCTGTCACTGGGTCCCTGCATGACCTTGCCATGCCACAACAAACATGATGTAGAACAGAGAATAAACATCATTAAAACATTGGTGACATGAGGAGAGTTTCCAAAGCAAAGTTGAGTCTATCCTGACGGACACAGGTAGCTCTCGGAGCAGTACTGTTACCCAGATCATATTTTTTATCATGAGAGAGAATAGTTAACAACATTTTAAAGCTGGAGCCAATTGAAATATCAAAGCCTTCGTTTGCCCAAGGGATTTTCTCTCTCCACTGGGCTCTCTGATGTACCCCCCAAACATTCTCAGGGTTCTCTTCCTTTCCAAAGCATCTTTCTCTCAAACTGTACCTTTCCAAGATATGACCTCAGGGAACACCTTTATTCTGTTTCTGAACATCTAAAAAGGTGAATTTCTATTAACTTTTTCACCCTCCTTCAATCTCTCATCCCTCACATCCATGATCCCTCCCAAAGCCCCTGCTGCTCTTTGTCCCACCACTCTATGAAATGCTGTCTGTGGGGACACCAGTGACTGCATAGTCACCAGACCTAACAGCCTGATCTCCCACACACATTTTGTCCCTTGGGTCCCTGATATTTCCTCACAGCTATGAAGATATAACACTTCTTCCTGGTCCTGTTCCTATCTCTCTAGCCATTTTTCTCCATCTGCTGGTAGCTTTTCTAACCTTAGCCACCATCAATCAATTCTCCCTTTTTTATTTTATTTGCTCCCATTTTTTTTCCTCCAAATGAATTTATCAACCCCATAGGCTGTGAGCTAATGTCTCAAAACTCTTAATCTACAACCCCAAACCTCACTCCACAATCTCTCACAAACCTCAGAAGCTCCAGCTTCTCATAACCAAAACAGAAATCATTATCTTCTGCCTCAATGTTTTCTCTGCGTCTTCTATTTCTGTCTCAACCCAGCAGGCTACAAACCTCAGTCATTATTGACTCTTCTTTCTCCCTAACCCGTATCCAATCCGTTTCTTCAGTATGTTTCATTCTCTGCATAATCACTGGCAGTTCCTTTTGCCAGATTTGTGTCATCTCTCACACGTCCTTTCAAATAGCCTCCTTACTAAGCTGCCCTCCTTCCCTGTACCTACACAACAATCCTTCATTCAGGAGACCATCTGCATCATCTCTCTCAATTCTCGATTTGATCACAGTACCCTCACACAAGTCAATGCTAATTATTATTGTCTTACAAAGTCCTCTAAATCTGACTTTATGACTTTTCATTTTTTATTCCTTAATAAATCATAACTGTGTACATTAATGCATTTAGGAGGTACAATGTGGTGCTTTGACATACAATGTGGAATACTTACCTTTATATCCCAAACTACCCAGAGAATTCTGTCATTCAAAAACACAGATGTCTGTGTGTGTGCCTCAAGCCTTTTTCCCCCCAGGCTTTCCCCTTCTCCTTACATTTTTCTCCTCTACTTTATTCTTTTATTTCCTCAACTAAACTATGCATTACTCTCTGCTTTATTAATCTCAGTATTTCCAGCACCGAGAACAAGGCCTAGCAATTGTTAATCAACATATTATGCAGAGCTAGTTTCTCTTGACTTTATTACCATTTTCCATTTTAGTCAAAGCTCAATATAAAAACTAGTTTTTGCTCTTTGTAAAAGTTCATGTTTATCAAAAAGAAAATCTTTCATTTAAGTAGAAACTATTTTATGATCTTTATAGAAGAGGAAAGTTGGTTCTAAATTACTTCAAAATGCTATAAAGTAAAAGCCATAATGAATAACTTGTTCACATTTTGTATGTGGAGACATTTTTGAGCAAATCTTAAAAGCAATGCATAGGGATTTAGCCATGAGACTTTCAGCAAAATTAATGGAAGCAATGCTCCTCAAATCTCCCAGTGCAGCTTTGAAAATTTCCTCTGTGCTATCAGCGATGTCTTTGTGACTTAAAATGCTGGCTTTGGTTTCAGGTTGCAGATATAAGGAAGCAACGGATGTGTTTGATATTGACAACTTTGTGGCCTCAATTATATAATAACAAGATACCAGGTTTTGGTGATAACCTAAAGACTATCTAATACTTGAATTCTCTCTACAGAGCTGGGCAAGTAATCATGTTACCTCCATTGAACAGGGAAATTACTGCCTCCCAAATGTCCATTTCATTTTTGACAAACAAGAGACAAAGATTAAAGTAACTTAATTTATTATGGTGATAGAAAGGAATTTTAAGTCTTTGGAGAATAAAATTTCATTTTATGCATAGTTTCTTGAATATCCCAGGAAAGTTGGAAGCCTCTAATGATGATTGGAAGACAACAATCACTGAGGGCAGCGTCATTAACGTTAGCACATCCTTGAACATGATCCTCCATGTTTGGCTGACTGTGAGATGTCTCTTCTTCACAGATATTCTTAAGTGGGACATTTGTGAAAATCTCTACTCAAAAAAGGAAACTTTCCTCCATTGAGAGCAGGGAAAGGAAAATTCAAGAGGCCTAAGATTAAGTTTAAACAAATGAAAATAACCTTCATTTTGAAGAGTCAAAATGTTCAGAGGTTTCTAGAACTAATCTCTTTCTTTCACAGACCTTCTATATCACCAAAACAATTCTTCCATTTGATGACAAACTCTGTGCCAGTCTCACCTTGATTTAAATCCTCAGAGGGCTGTAACCATTGTGAAAGGCTCAACAACTAGCTCTCTAAAATTCCACGTTCTCCTACCCTCCAGACAAGAGCTAAAATACATTAATATTTTTAAAAATATCTCTTTGTTATAATATGTATGGCACTACTTTTATGTTGTCAAAATCATTTTTTAGCAAGTTCTATAACATAAAACTTCCGTTAAATGTGCCACCAACTTTAGCCAAAAGGATGTCAACAGCAAACATATTTCCACATGAACTATAATCTATATCTCCATAGAGAATGCTATTTCAAATGCAGCATTCTGCCAGAGTGCCAGCCCAAGAAAAAGAAAACCAATCCATTTTTTAAATAGAAAAGCCTAGAATTTGAAGAATGGAAAGCTAACCAATCTACCACTTAACATTTCAATTCAGAAAGTTACTACAAAGTGTGATTTTACAGTGCTATTGTTTCTCATGGCACCAGGTGGAATATCTTGAAGACAATCATACTCTTTGGTCTAAATTATTTTAAACTGATGTTGATCATTATTACTGAAATATGTAAGATGTTTAATAAAAAAATCAAGGATGAATCAGGCAACTCTCAGATTGAAAGGGGGTGCCCTCGTGGGGAAAATTCACCATAAAACTATAGATTGAGAATGTCTACTGAAAATATGTATATGTGCATGTTCTTTTGTATATATATCAGAATAATAAGCTCTGAGTTCTGTTGACCTGACTGGTCATGCAGAATCTCAACTAATGCAACTGGGTGGGTGGGGGTGATGATGGGAAAGAGGATGTTTTCTGGAAATTCTGGAGTATTTAGAGCATGAGAGGTAGGAGAAGAGATAAGAAAAGGACAGAATAACCCCTTAAAAGAATTCCTCCTAGGAAGTGGGTGAAGAAAGAACACTCATAGTTGACAATTTTTTAGTCACTGTTCTCTTTGAGTAGAATTGTCCTACAGTCAGAGGACCAAAATACATTACAGAAGCTTTAATTGAAATAGTCTTTGCTCTGATAATAAAACCATAGACTGGAATTGTGGAAGGAGAAATTAACACAAGAGGTGGCAGAATGAAAAAAAAAGATGAAATTCAGATTAAAAATCAATGTAATTAATTTTGTTAGCCTATGCCTACCTTAGTTGAGTAAAAAAAGGCACCAAGAGAAACCAAACTTCTAATTTGTTTGTTCCTCCTTGATTATATATGGCTTTCATTTCTGTTGTTGTTTTTGTTACGTAAGCATTCTCATTTGATTTAGTGTTCAGCAAGATGACAGATGGCTTTGTGTTGATGAACAGCTAAGTGAACATGGACAGAGTTTTAGGAAGCCCCTTCAAAGAGAGTAGGTGGAGTTGCATTATTTTAATATTGTTGACGTGAATGGAAGCTGGACATTTCCCCCCAGATTTATATGGGAAACAACTGGCTTTGTTTCAGGCATAATTTTTTATGTTCTGTTCTAGGCAAATTATTGCACTTCGGTGTTTGAATGTTGTGATCATGTACTATGTGCTATTAGACACATATGTCTGTTTTACCAAATGAACCCACTCTGGAGAAATACGTATAGTATTTTGCAGCACAGGCAAATTGTTTGTTCATAACCAGAATGTATTCAGATTTCCTTTACAGGTTACCCAGCTTTAACAAGACCAAAGTACAGAGATTAAGAGAAAAATTCTAACATACATAGTTATCTCTGTTCCAAATTGCCCTTATAATTACAGATCTGAGGTTGTTCTGCTCTACCCTGGAAGAAAGGCATTCCACCTAAACTTTATTGAAAGCTTCTCCTCTAAGTGCGAACTTCCTCTAGGCACCCTCCACAACCACACAGGGAAGTTGTCTAGTTTAGCCCAGATTTTAGTAATAGCATTCCTAAATAAAAACAAGCTCCATGAAACCATAGTTCTGTAAGATAGTGTTCTTCCTAGATTTGCACAAATGGAATCAAGTTCTGTGATCCATATGTAGGTCACTAGGAAAGTTTTGAGACAGACTGTTAAGGTCGATTATTTCACTTACAAGAAACACAGTTGACAGCATCCTTTGTGGTTCACCTGTGCAAGTTCAAATACCTTGGTGTATCAGTGTTGTTGGAGGGCTTCATTTTCTGTCCACGTGGATTTTATGTTTCTTGATTTTTGTGCATCTCATAACTTCTGTAATGACCTACGTACATATGGTGTTTATTTTATGTTTTCTGGATATTTCACTTATGATAATAATGTCCAATTTTATCTAAATTCTTGCAAGAGGCATTAAGTCACCCTTCTTGTTGGGTAGGTCATTCTCCATGGCACTTGGGTTGTTTCTTGGGGTGCGTTTGTGAATTTTGCTGCAATAAAAATCCAAGTGTATCGTTGATAAAATGACTTCTTTTCTTTTGAGTAAATACCCAGTTTTTTCAAATACCTAGCCCCATTCTTAAATTCAGAGACACTCCAATGTTTCTACAATATCCTCTTTGCTAAAACTAGTTTGAAATGGTTTCATGTTGCTAGCAAAAAAAAAAAAAAAAAGTATCTCCTAATAAAACACTAGAATGTAACTTAGGTGACTTTAAAAGGTCCTTGAAAGGTAGAGTGTCTTGCTTTCAGGCAAATGGTCCCCAGCAGTGTATTGGACTCTGGCCATCCTAGACTTCCTTCCCCTTATCTGGGATGCTGTAGTCAGTTTCCAGTGAGAGGGATCTGGACATTCTGTCAGGCTCTGGACAAGTGTCATCACTTGGCTGAATTACATATCCATCAAGAGGCTGTGGCAGATGCCTAATGGCCCTATAAAGTCCAGGGCTTCACTTTTATGTTAACAGTGCTTAAAATATATGAATTTACATTCCCGATAAAGGTAGCCAAAGCCAAAAAAAGGGCTAAATGAGCTCTCAAATAAGCCTAGATGACCTAAGGTATGGCCTGGTGAGAAATGTTCTTATAAAATGAATTTCATGAAGGGCTTTATGTGACAAGTACTGAATATTACAAGCAAGTTTTCCTAACAAACACAGAACAATACTGTATAGTCTCATAATACCAAATATTGTATAGCTAATACCTATCTGGATTTTTTCCAAATTTTCTTCTCTTTCAGTGGCTTCTAGTTGCCTAGCTACTAGTTACTTCATTCTCTGCAGTGTTCTCCTACACAATTTTCTACTCTAATAAGTTTAAGGTGAATCCTTATTTTTATAAGACAGGGTCCACAGCAAAATCCACTCAATCCCATGACTCAGGTAAATGAGGGCCCATGTAAACGTAGAAGACAAGCCAGGAGGGGTAGGATTGACTTACACATGAAATAAATTGCCTACATGATATGGTTTTAGATCAGGAATCCAATCCTAATGCCCTCTCCAAATATCTTCCTCGCTCATTGATATATAACAGAAATCCCACCTCTCTCTTAAAAGCATTAATCCATTAAAAAAAAAATCACCCAGAATAGGAAATGTTGGAGACTTTTTTCTATTGTACATAGCTTAGTGGAAATGAAGGATATGAGTAGATTTGAGGAGTAAAGAGGGTGGTGCAGGGGGAATAACATCATGTACAGGTACGGGGCTGGGGGAACGAGGGGTAAAAAAATCAAACAAAAAGCTAGAGTTTGCCAAAAGCAAATGCTTTCACTAGATAATTTTTACTCTTTTTTGCCTTCATAAAAAGAGCTTAAATGGCCTTTGTAATAATCTTAAAGATATGAATGAGATTATGAATAAGATTATTTTTGTCTTAAATACTATGTGAAAAGTTTAAGCAAATTGGTATAAGATGAAAATAGTGTCTTAATAGCCGGCCACCATTGCCCACATGACTATTTTATGATTTATGATCATTTATGATTAAATGAGCAATTATTCTTATAAGTATTATAAGTTATGCTTTATTGATATTACATAATTATTGTTTTATTGATAACACAACTATAAAACCACAAGTAACTTAATAAAGTATAAGATCCTTGGGGGGAAAAACAAACAATAATTGATTTTTCTATCTCCTACAGTGCCTAGACAAGAACCTGGGATATGTTAGAAACACTAAACACTTCGCTTATTGAAAATTACTTAAAAAAAATATTAATGTAAGCAAATTTAGAATTTCTATGTTCAGTTAGCTGTCTTTATATTTAATCTTTTTAATCGTGATCTTAATTTTGTTCTTCCTAAGTCTTGTTTTAACCAAATTTCCCAATTATGGTAAAATACATAGAATATAAAATTTACTATCTGAAACATTTAAAGTTTATATTTCTGTGGTATTAAGTACCTTCATAATATAGTGTACAAACATTATCCCCATCCATCCATCCATAGAACTCCTTTCATCTTGTTAAACTATACCCACAAGAAAGCAACACCTCAGTGCCCCTCTTCCTCAGCCGCTGGCAATCACTATTGTGCTCTTTCACTGTAATTCTGAGTACTCTCTAATGCCTTGCATAAGTGAAATCATACAGTACCTGTCATTTTGCAACTGGCTTTTTTCACATAGTACAATGTCCTCAAGTTTCATCTATACTGTAGCATATGTTAGATGTCTCTCCTCTTTTAAGGCTGAATAAAATTCTATGGCATGTATACAAGGTCGGATAATTAAGTTCATGAACTCATACTGGAAAAAGTGCTGCGTACCTCATTGCTTAATATCACTAAGGTCACTTTCGAAATACTCCCTTTGGGAAGCTGTGTGCTGATACCAGCACCTAGTCCATCTTTCAAAGCAATATTGGAACTCTTTTTCTGGAATGGCCATCAGAGCCATCATATTGTCCTTGATGTCCTGAATATCATCAAAAGGTCTTCCTTTCAATATTTCCATTATCTTTGGGTAAAGAAAAAAGCCACTAGGTTGATCAGGTGAGTAGGCAAGATGTTCTGATACAATTATTTATTTACTGGCTAAAAACTGTCACACAGACAGTGCCATCTATGTCATAATGCAAGAGACATAAATTGTTGGCCAAGATTTTCTTGTTTCTCTATCGATGTTTACTTGGTCTGTTACACTTCTCATGGTCAGGTGATGATTTTGATGCACAATTCAATGAATTTTTGCAATGTTCTCATTGGTTTCACTGTTTCCTTACTGGGCATCATTGATGTTTCTCTCCCTTCAGGAAAATGTTTAATCCATTTGTAAACTGACATTTTCTTCATAGTATAGCCCCATAAACCTGGAATGACATGTCCATGATTTCACTTCCACTCTTTCAAAGTTTAACAAGAAATATATGAATGTTTGTACATTGCTCTAATTCAAGCTCTAACATTCTTGCACAGCACACAAACACACGCAACAACAACAATGGGCACCACTCAGCAAGACTCCACCACGCATCAACACAAACACAACCGTGAGACATACCGAATGGTTCATAAAAGGCTGCCATCATAACCACATGGTGACAAGTTCACAAAAGTACTTGTCAGACATCAAACATCACCATTTGCTTCATAGGTAATTACTTGCAGGTTTTACCTATTAGGAAAAATACTTTTATGAACATGGGTGAACAAATATTCCCTCAAGGCTCTGATTTCAATTCTTTTGGATATATATTTAGAATTGCTGGATGATATGGTAATTCTGCCCAGGCTAACAGAGTGAGACTCTGTCCCAATATCAACAACAAAAATTGGGCTTTGATAAGCCTATCAAAAACATTCATTGGGGGAAAGAGTCCCTATTTAACAAATGGTGCTGGGTGAACTGGCTGGCGACCTATAGAAGACTGAAACTGGACCCACACCTTTCACCATTAAAAATTGATTCTCGGGGGCGGATATAAAATGGCTGACTGAAACCAGCTTTCCACAGAGGCTCCCATCCAGAAGGAGAGTTAAAGGACAGAAATTTAGCAAGTAACCTGGTGGATTAGAGATGCACCAAGAGAGAAGATTGAAGAACGCACATCAACCCCGCTGAGGTGAGCTGCGATGCCAAGGATACAAACAAAAGGTACAAAATCCATCACCAAGTGGATGAGCGTCCCCTCCCCCATGAGAATGGCTCAGAGTGCCCCACAGACAAATGAGCAGACTTCAAAGTTCCTCCCACTACACTCCACGGGAGAGACCTTCTACAAACTGGACCTACCTCCCCTACTAGGGTGCCACAGTGTTCTCCTGCCAGGCATAAAACTGTATATATTCTCTACCTGAAATTCTGAGCTCCCAGCACTCCCCTCCACTCTCACTCTGAGGTCTGGAGGCCGGTCCCCCAGGAGTCCAGATTCTTGGGTGATTTCTCAAGGAGTGTGGGCAGGGCCTAGACTGCAGCTAGTCAGTGCTGATTCTGTGGCACGGGAGTGAGGAGAGGACAATTGGCTGAGAGGGAATCACACCAGAGATGCGGGGCCTCAAGGCTCATAGCAGCAGCCATTTTTGGCAACAATATGGCTTACTCACAGATATTATGAAGCCACACCCCTGTCTCCCTGGGCAACCAGAGGAGCGTGGGCATCTTCTCAGGTGGCAACCACCACAGAACAGATCTGGGACTGAAATGCAGGCCCTGTGAGTAAAGGGTTAGCCTGAGGTGGTACTGGCCTGTGTGGAGCGTGAGGACTAGAAAATGCATACACAGAGCCAGGAAACTCCCAGGGCAGGGCTGACTCAGAGGACCACTTTATTGAGCCTAAGACGCACCCGGCCCTCAGGGCATCACCAACCTACAGACAAAGGAAGGCAGGGGGTTGGAACTGACAGCTAACCAAATACAAACCTGCAGGAGCAAAGACAGGGTCTGAGGCGCAGGATCTGGGAACTCAAAACAGCTTCTTTTCTGCAGGGGAATTTAGCAGGGACAGAAACAAACTCCCACAAAGTTGTTCTGTTCTGTTCTGTCAGTAACATCAATCAGGGGTGGGGCTGGAACTGAGTGAACAACCCCTAGCCTCCACTAAGTGCCCAAGGTTGCCAGACCTCACCTCCTCCAGCTGGATAGAGGCAAACTGAAGCAGCCTGGCTGAACAGATATAGATTTCCTTGTGATTCAGGCAGGTGCAAACACCTGGAGTATCTGTTCACCAGAGGCAACTGGGTCACAGCCCTACGGGGCTATCAGTGACTGGGTGTAACAGAGGTGCAAGGTGGGGAAGGAGGCATCAACCTTCCAAGACTAATCTATTTGCTGGGTGGGTCCTCAGGACTCAACAATGCACAGGAGCAAGTCATATCAGAGTTGTCACTAGACATTTGTGATCCAGTTGCCACAGACCTTTTAAACTCTCCCACCTGAGACAGGTGCTGACTGAGACAATTGACTTGGACCTTTTGAACTGAGGCAATCACCCAAGGACTATTCAAGTGGTGCCCTGGGTGTGTGGTTGTAGGAAGGTTTGATTTTCCTTTTCCAATTGTTGCCTGTGGGGGGCGGGGTGACTTAATTGCCAGTATTTCTCCATAGTTGGGATGTCAACCCAGAGTAAATTTCACTAGGGTTGGACAGAGACAGCTGAAAACAAGATAGAACCACTTAGCCCCACCACACCAAACAGGTCCTCAGTTTCTCAGGCCATAGCACAGTACGGGTCCTCGACAAAGCTCCAGGGGGAAAAGCAAATGGCATAAAATAATCATGGGGCAGAATCAGTGGAAAAACTCTGGTAACATAAATAACCAGAATAGATCAACCCCCGCAAGGAAACATATGGCAGATGTAACTGAAGATCCCATTCATAAACAGCTGGCCGAGATGTCAGATCGAATTCAGAATTTGGATTGCAAACAAGATTAATAGAATGGAGGAAAATTTGGAATTAGAAATTTGAGAAGCAAAACAAAACTAGGAATTAGAAATTACAGAAGAAATTCAAAAGTTGTCTCAAGAATTTAACAAATTTAAAGAAAAAAAACACCAAAGATTTTGAAGTACAGAAGCAAGAATTTGCAGCCCTCAAAGATCTGAAAAATACAGTAGAATCTCTCAGTAACAGAGTACAGCAAGCAGAAGAAATCATTTCTGACATTGAAGGCATAGCTTTTGAACGCTACCAAACTCTCAAAGAGGAAGAGAAATGGAGAGCAAAAATGATCATTCTCTTCTGAATTCCATTTGCCTGAAAAATTGTCTTCCAACCCTTGCCTCAGAGCTTTAATTTGTCTTTCGAAGCCAGGTGTGTTTCTTGCAGACAGCAAATGGATGGCTTGTGTTTTTTATAACCAAAGCAAAGAGACAACCTACACAATGGGAAAGGATATTTGCATATTTTCAATCAGACAAAAACTTGATTACTAGGATCTATAGAGAACTCAAATTAATCCACATGAAAAAAGCCAACAATCCCATATATCAATGGGCAAGAGACATGAATAGAACTTTCTCTAAAGATGACAGACGAATGGCTAACAAACATATGAAAAAATGTTCATCATCTCTATATATTAGAGAAATGCAAATCAAAACAACCCTGAGATATCATCTAACCCCGGTGAGAATGGCCCACATCACAAAATCTCAAAACTGCAGATGCTGGCGTGGATATGGAGAGAAGGGGACACTTTTACACTGCTGGTGGGACTGCAAACTAGTACAACCTTTCTGGAAGGAAGTATGGAGAAACCTCAAAGCACTCAAGCTAGATCTCCCATTTGATCCTGCAATCCCATTACTGGGCATCTACCCAGAAGGAAAAAAATCCTTTTATCATAAGGACACTTGTACTAGACTGTTTATTGCAGCTCAATTTACAATCACCAAAGTGTGGAAACAGCCTAAATGCCCACCAACCCAGGAATGGATTAACAAGCTGTGGTATATGTATACCATGGAATACTATTCAGCCATTAAAAAAAATGGAGACTTTACATCCTTCCTATTAACCTGGATGGAAGTGGAAGACATTATTCTTAGTAAAGCATCACAAGAATGGAGAAGCATGAATCCTATGTACTCAATTTTGATATGAGGACAATTAATGACAATTATGGTTATGGGGGGAAGCAGAAAGAGGGATGGAGGGAGGGGGTGGGGCCTTGGTGTGTGTCACACTTTATGGGGGCAAGACAGATTGCAAGAGGGACTTTACCTAACAATTACAATCACTGTAACCTGGCTTATTGTACTCTCAATGAATCGCCAACAATAAAAAAAAAAAAAAAATGATCATTCTCTCAGACAGCTCTGGGATAATTCGAAGAAGGCTAATATCCACCTCATTGAAATGCCTGAAAGTGATGAAGTGGACTCGCAAGGCACAGAGGCCCTTCTCCATGCAATTATGAAAGAGAATTTTTCAGACATGCCAAGAGATTCAGAAATTCAAATAGCAGAAAGTTTCAGAACCCCAGCACGACTCAATCCTAGTAAGACATCCTCCAGGCATATCATAATTAACTTCACTAAAGTTAATCTGAAGGAGAAATTTCTGAAAGCAGCCAGACATAAGAAAGTCATTACTTACAAAGGGAAGAATATTAGAATGACTGCAGATCTCTCTGCTAAAACTTTTCAAGCCAGAAGAGGGTGATCATTGACTTTAATCTCCTAAAGCAAAATAACTTTCAACCCCGGATCCTGTATCCAGCTAAACTGAGTTTCATTTATGAGGGAGAAATTAAATACTTTAATGACATTCATATGTTGAAGAAATTTGCCATAACCAAACCAGATCTTCAGGATATTCTCAGACCTATGCTCCATAATGACCAGCCCAATCCTCCACCACAAAAGTAAATTCACTCAGAAACTTTTGATCAAACTCCAACTTCCACACTGGTGAAAGGATTAAAAATGTCCACTGGCCTTTCAAAAAACTCAATACCCAAAATTTTACCAGACTTATCAATATTCTCCATTAATGTGAACAGCTTAAACTGTCCTCTAAAGAGGCATAGGTTAGCTGACTGGATAAAAAACTCAGGCCAGATATTTGCTGCATACATGTAAGTTACATCTTACCTTAAAAGATAAAAATAGACTCCAGGTGAAAGGATGGTCGTCCATATTTCAGGCAAATGCTAATCAGAAAAAAGCAGGTGTTGCAATTCTATTTGCAGATACAATAGGCTTTAACCCAACAAAAATAAGGAAGGATAAGAATGATCACTTCCTATTTGTTAAGGGTAATACTCAATATAATGAGATTTCAATTATTAATATTTATGCACCCAAGCAGAATGCACTTCAATTTATAAGAGAAGCTCTAACAGACATGAGCATCTTGATTTCCTCCAGCTCCATAATAGTTGGACATTTCAACACTCCTTTGGCAGTGTTGGATAGATCCTATAATAAGAAGCTGAGCAAAGAATTTTAGATTTAAACATAATCAACAAACATTTGGATTTAGCAGACATCTACAGAACATTTCATCCCACCAAAACTGAATACACATACTTCTCATCAGCCCACAGAACGTACTCCAAAATGGATTACATCTTAGGTCACAAGTCTAACGTTAGTAAATTTAAAGGAATAGAAATTATTCCTTGCATCTTCTCAGACCACCATGGAATAAAAGTTGAACTCAGTAACAACAGGAATCTGCATACTCATACAAAAACCTGGAAGTTAAATAACCTTATGCTGAATGATAGCTGGGTCAGAGATGAGATAAGAAGGAAATTGCCAAATTTTTCTAACAAAACAACAATGAAGACACGAATTATCAGAACCTCTGGGATACCGCAAAGGCAGTCCTAAGGGAAATTTATAGCACTGCAAGCCTTCCTCAAGAGAACGGAAAGAGTGGAAGATAACAACATAATGGGACTTCTCAAGCAACTGGACAAGGGAACATTCCAACCCCAAACCCAGCAGAAGAAAAGAAATAATCAAAATTAGAGTAGAATTAAATGAAATTGAAAACAAAAGAATTATACAACAGATCAATAAACCAAAAAGTTGGTTTTTTGAAAAGGTCGATAAAATAGGTAAACCTTTGGCTAACCTAACAAGGAAAAAAAAGAGTAAAATCTCTAATTTCATCAATCAGAATTGACAAAGATGAAATAACAACAGACTCCTCAGAAATTCAAAAAATCCTTAATGAATATTATAAGAAACTTTATTCTCAGAAATATGAAAATCTGAAGGAAATTGACCAATACTTGGAAGCTCGTCACCTTCCAAGACTTAGCCAGAATCAAGTGGAAATTTTGAACAGGCCAATATCAAGTTCTGAAATAGCATCAACCATACAAAAATCTCCCTAAAAAGAAAAGCCCTGGACCAGATGGCTTCACATCAGAATTCTACCAAACCTTTAAATAGGAATTAGTATCTATATCACTCACCCTGTTACAAAATGTAGAAAAAGAAGGAAGACTATCCAACACATTCTATGAAGCTAACATCACCCTGATCCCCAAACCAGAAAAATACTCAACAAGAAAAGAAAATTATAGACCGATATCACTAATGAATATAGACGCAAAAATATTCAACAAGATCCTAACAAACAGAATCCAGCAACACATCAAACAAATTATACATCACAACCAAGTCGGTTTTATCCCAGGGTCTCAAGGCTGGTTCAATACCCATAAATCTATAAGTATAATTCAGCACATAAACAAATTAAAAAACAAAAAACATATGATTCTCTCAATTGATGCAGAAAAAGCTTTTGATAATATCCGGCATCCCTTCATGATCAGAACACTCAAGAAAATTGTTATAGAAGGGACATTTCTTAAACTGATAGAGGCCATCTACAACAAACCCACAGCCAATATCGTATTGAATGGAGTTAAATTGAAATAATTTCCACTCAGATCAGGAACCAGACAAGTCTCCCCATTTTCTCCACTGCTTTTTAACATTGTAATGGAAGTTTTAGCCATCACAATTAGGAGAAAAAAGATGATCAAGAGTATTGATCATTGGGTCAGATGAGATCAAACTTTCGCTCTTCGCAGATGATATGATTGTATATCTGGAAAACACCAGGGATTCCTCTACAAAACTCTTAGAAGTAATCAAGGAATACAGCAGCGTCTCAGGTTACAAAATCAACATTCATAAATCAGTAGCCTTTATATATACCAACAATAGTCAAGTTGAAAAAACAGTTAAAGACTCTAGTCCATTCACAGTAGTGCCAAAGAAGATGAAATATTTGGGAGTTTATCTAACAAAAGATGTGAAGGATCTCTACAAAGGGAACTATGAAACATTAAGAAAAGAAATAGCTGAAGATGTTAACAAATGGAAAAACATACCATGCTCATGGTTGGGAAGAATTAACATTGTTAAAATGTCCATATTACCCAAAGCAATATACAATTTTAATGCAATTCCTATTAAAGCTCCACTGTCATACTTTTAAGACCTTGAAAAAATAATACTTCTTTTTATATGGAATCAGAAAAAAACCTCAAATAGCCAAGACATTACTCAAAAATAAAAACAAAGCAGGAGGAATCAAGCTACCAGACCTCAGACTATACTACAAATCAATAGTGATCAAAACAGCATGGTACTGGCATGAAAACAGAGAAGTAGATGTCTGGAACAGAATAGAGAACCAAGAGATGAATTCAGCTACTTAGTGTTATTTGATCTTTGATAAGCCAATTAAAAACATTCAGTGGGGAAAAGATTCCCTATTTAACAAATGGTGCTGGTTGAACTGGCTGGCAAACTGCAGAAGACTGAAACTGGACCCACACCTTTCTCCATACTAAGATATACTCTCATTGGGTTAAAGATTTAAACTTAAGACATGAAACTATAAAAATTCTAGAAGAGAGTGCGGGAAAACCCTTGAAGAAATCGGTCTTGGCAAGTATTTTTTGAGGAGGACCCCCCCGGGCAATTGAAGAAGCTTCAAAAATACACTACTGGGACCTGATCAAACTAAAAACTTCTGCACAGCCAAGAACACAGTAAGTAAAGCAAGCATACAGCCCTCAGAATGGGAGAAGATATTTGCAGGTTATGTCTCTGGCAAAGGTTTAATAACCAGAATCCACAGAGAACTCAAACTTATAAGCAAGAAAAGAACAAGTGATCCCATCGTAGTCTGGGGAAGGGACATGAAGAGAAACTTCTCTGGAGAAGACAGGTGCAGGGCCTACAGACATATGAAAAAATGCTTATCATCTCTAATCATCAGAGAAATGCAAATCAAAACTACTTTGAGATATCATCGAACTCCAGTAAGATTAGCCCATATCACAAAATCCCAAGACCAGAGATGTTGGCGTGGATGTGGAGAAAAGGGAACACTTCTACACTTCTGGTGGGAATGCAAATTAATGTATTCCTTTTGGAAAGATGTTTGGAGAACACTTAGAGATCTAGAAATAGATCTGCCATTCAATTCTATAATTCCTCTACTAGGTATATACCCAGAAGACCAAAAATCACATTATAGCAAAGATATTTGTACCTGAATGTTTATTACAGCCCAATTCATAATTGCTAAGTCATGGAAAAAGCCCAAGTGCCCATCGATCCACGAATGGATTAATAAATTGTGGTATATGTACACCATGGAATATTATGCAGCCTTAAAGAAAGATGGAGACTTTACCTCTTTCATGTTTACATGGATGAAGCTGGAACATATTCATCTTAGTAAAGTATCTCAAGAATGGAAGAAAAAGTATCCCATGTACACAGCCCTACTATGAAACTAATTTATGGCTTTCACATGAAAGCTATAAGCCAGTTATAACCTAAGAATAGGGGTAAGGGGGAGAGGGAAGGGTAGAGAGGGGGTGGAGGATGGGCAGAGGGAGGGTGATTGGTGGGATTACACCTGCGGTGCACCTTACAAGGGTACATGTGAAACTTAGTAAATGTAGAATATAAATGTCTTAACACAATAACTCAGAAAATGCCAGGAAGGCTATGTTAACCAGTGTGATGAAAATGTGTCAAACGGTCTATAAAACCAGTGTATGGTGCCCCACGATTGCATTAATGTACATAGCTATGATTTAATAATAAAAAAAATTGATTCTCACTGGATAAAAGATTTAAACTTAAGTCATGAAACTATAAAAATACTAGAAGAGAGCGCACACAAAGAAATCATGCTGGGAAAATATTTTATGAGGAGGGCCCCCTGGAACTTGAAGCAACACCAAAATATATTACTCGGATCTGCTCAAATTAAAAAGTTTCTGCACAGCCAAGAGCACAGTAAGTAAAGCAAACAGACAACCTTCAGAATGGGAAAAGATTTGCAGGTTATGTTTCCAAAAAAGGTCTGATAACCAGAATCCACAGAGAACTCAAAGTAATCAATAAGAAAAGAACAAACAAACCCATTTCTATGTCAGCAAGTGACTTGAACAGAAGTTTCCCTGAAGAAGACACATGAAAAAAATGCTCATCATCTTTAATCATTAGAGAAATGCAAATCAAACCAATTTAAGATATCATTTGACTGCAGTAAGATTAGCCCACATCACAGAATTCCAAAACTATGAATGTTGGCATGGACGCTGAGAGAAGGTAACACTTCTACACTGCTGGTGGGAATGCAACCTAATATGGCCCTTTTAGAAAGAAGTTTGGAGAATACTCAAGGAACTAAAAGTAGACCTACCTACTGTTTGATCCTGCAATTCCTCTACTAGGTATATACCCAAATGATCGAAAATCATTTTACAACAAAGATATTTACACCAGAATGTTTATTGCAGCTCAATTCATAATTACCAAGACATGGAAATAGCCCAAGTTACCAATGACTCATGAATGTATTAACAAATTGTGGTGCATGTATATCATGGAATACTATGCAGCCATAAAAATATGGAGACTTCACATTTTTTATGTTTACCTGAATGGAGCTGGAACATATGCTTCTTAGCAAAGTATCTCAAGAATGAAATAAAATGTACCCAATTTACTCAATACTACTAAGAAACCAACATATAATCACCTACACATTCATATGAATGATAGAACATAACTATAGTCCAGAAAAGGGGGGGGAAGAGGAGGGAGAGCGAAGGGGAGGGGAGAGGCCCAGAGGAGGGAGGGTATTTGGTGGGACCTCACCTAAGGTGCATAATACAATGGTACATTTTAAAACTATTAAGAATAGAGTAGAAGTGTCTTACCACAACAAATAAGCAAGCAAGGTGATAGTTATGTAATCAGTTTGATGTAAGCATTCCACATTGTTTATCAATTCAGCACATTGTACCCCATAAATGCATTAATGTACACAGTCATGATTTAATAAAGGAAAAAAAAAGAAATGAACAGAAACTTTTCAGAAGATGCAAATGGCCAAGAAACATGTGAAGAAATGTTTAACATCGCTAATCTTCTGGGAAATACAAACTAAAACCACAGTGAGATATCACCTTACCCCTGTCAGAATGACTATTATTAAAAAGTAAAACAAAAAAAAAATAGATGTTATCAGAGAAAGAGGAATGCTTATCCACTGTTGATGCAACTGCAAATTAGTGCAACCTCTGTGTAAAATAGTATAGAGAATCCTCAAAGAACTAAATGTAGGCCTGCCGTTTGTTTTAGCAATTCCATTACTGGGTATGTATCCAAAAGAAAAAAAGTCATTCTATCAAAAAGACACCTACACAATTCACAAATTCAACCCAAGTGCCCATCAATTCATGAGTAGATTAACAAATTGTGGTATATATAAACCATGGAGTATGACTCACCCATAAAGATGGGTGACTTAATGCCTTTGCAACGATTTGGATAAAACTGGAGATCGTTATCATAAGTCAAGTATCTAGAGAATATGAAATAAACACCATATGTGCATAGATCATTACAAAAGTTATGAGATACACAAAAATCAAGGAATAAAAAAATCCACATAAACAGAAACAAATGAAGACCTCCCAACACACTGATAAACCAAGTAAATTGAAACTTAGGCAGCTGTCAGAAAGGATGCTGTCACCTGTGTTCTTTTAGTCTTCCTTAATCCTAATGGGAATAGGGTCATGGCCAAGTGAAAGATGGATGACCCAGGAAAGACAATATTAATGCTTTAACTGCCAACGACTAAACTGATTGCTCCTCGACCCAACTTGTGTCAAATTAAGTTCTTCCCAAGGTTTCCTAAACAGGGCTCATATCAAGAATAAGAACCTATTGCCTCTTTGATGCTGAGACATCAATTTCTGAACTCACATTCCCTGCCATGTGTTTCCTAATAGCTAAGAGAGAATAAAACAACCCACAGGCAGAAGCAGAGAAGAAAAGAGGAAAGGGGAATTTACCACATTCTTGCCTTTGGATCCAGCAAACACTAGTCATACCCTTTTATAAGTAAGCCAATCAACATATTATCCTTTTCTATTAATATTACTCTGATTCAACTTGGTCTTCTGTCACTTGCAACTAAACATGCCTGACTTATACATATATTTAAAATAAACACATTTTAAACAGTGGGACTGTGCTAAATCCTAATCTTAAAAGTTGTAAGTGGAATGACCTTCAACGGTCACCTACTTCATTTCCTTGCCTTCAAAAGAATGACTCTTCCACCATCTAAGAAGGCATGTGGATTTTTAATAAATACCATCTGTTGCTGACTTATGCCTGTGGGATTTATAAGTGTAAATTACAATTATATGCTACTCAAAAAAATGTTTTAAAGAACTATACATTTCTATTGCTTTCTCTGTAAGGTGATGAATCATATTAAAAGTGCAGACTTTGTTTCTCTTTTGGAAAGGGCATTACCAATTACTTGAGAAATTAGTTTTAAACAAAGTTGAAACTGCCTTAATGAGACTATCTCAAAATATCTGCTTTTAAAAAATATATTCAACTATCAGTAAGGGAGGGGGGAGGTTAAGGTGGAGGGAGGGTAACGGGTGGGGCCACACCTACGGTGCATCTTAGAATGGGTACAGGCGAAACTTACTAAAGGCAGAATACAAATGTCTACATACAATAACTAAGAAAATGCCATGAAGGCTACATTGAACAGTTTGATGAGAATATTTCAGATTGTATATGAAACCAGCACATTGTACCCCTTGATTTCACTAATGTACACAGCTATGATTTAACAATAAAAAAAGTCATATCTTTGACAAACACTTGTGTTTTGCTATTTTCCATGCAGCATGAAAGAAAAAACAAGTTCATGGAAACTCACACTCTTCCCAAAACTGTAATGACATCATTTCTGACATTACCTAAGGTGTTCCCAGCAAACATACAGCCCACAAACCAGGACAGAACTGGTGTTTCTGCTGTGAGAGCCAGCAACAATATTCAGTGTTCAACAAAAAGTAAAGGATTTTCTAAGAGGTAAAGAGAAAGATTTATTTAGGATCCTAGAAGAACACTACCAATAAAGAAAAAGGGATAAAACCTACATCAATCATATCATCTCAAATGCCTTAATATTCCATTATTGTCAATATCATAGTTCATGAAAGTAACACAGTAGAACCTCCACAGTTGACCACCTCCCTACATTGACCACCTCAAGTTGACCTCATTTTCATAGACGGGACACGCACATGTACATATCAGTACAGTAGGCCTAGTTCCTAAGGTGACCACCTCTGCGTGTTGACCACTTTCAGATGTGACCAGTTTGTTATAGTCCCTTGGATGGTCAACTTACAGAGGATCTGTTGTATTTGAAATCCAAAATAGTCTACCTAAGGATTGCATATTCAAATCTGGAAAAGAGCATATTCCCAACATAGCTCTGTGAAGGGAGCTGAGTACAGTGACATTCACTTTAGAAACCAAAACAGTGACTAAAGACATCAGTGAAGTCCACCCCACTCACATTCTTTTCATAATGTTGCCCAAGAAAGCGCTTTAACCAGGACTTTATTTAAAAACAAAAGGAAGAGGGTGGCTCCTATGGCTCAAAGGAGCAGGGCTCTGGCCCCATATGCCGGAGGTGGCGGGTTCAAACCCAGCCCCGCCAAAACTGCAAAAAAAATAAAAAAAAAAAAAAAGAGGAGGAGATAAGTGAAATGTAATGCCCCTATTCCATTCAATGTGTTTAGGAAATTTAAAAATATGTGTGTTTGCAAATAAATGTATGTTTGTGTATGTGGATCTGTGTGCTGTGCATATGTCTCTCTACTTCAGTATAAACTCGCTTTTTGTCACTCTGAGAACAGTGGTATAGACTATTCTTCTCAGAACTCTCCATCCCAGGAAGCCGGTCTGCCATTTTGTCTGTAATAGATGCCAGTCATGGGGGTGACCTAGCAGTAATAAAATGTGATATTCAAATTAAATACGCAAACCTGTTTCTTTGTCCAATTTACATCTCCCTCTATAATAAAAGGAATCATGTTTTCTTCAAACAGTTTTCTTAACTCCATAAGCAACTCCCTTCTGCCTCTGGCTGAAAGTGAAGCCAGGTTATTTCACAGTCAATAGTACGAAGAATTTTACATTTTCTTTTTCTTTTTCATTTGTTATGAAACATATGTCCTTTGTGAAATAATTAAATCATATTTTAAATTTATTTAATTTTCCTTTACTTCTCACATGTAGTATATTAATATATTGACAATTTATTGGAAACTTTTTTTTTTTTTTTTGTAGAGACAGAGTCTCACTTTATGACCCTCGGTAGAGTGCTGTGGCCTCACACAGCTCACAGCAACCTCCAACTCCTGGGCTTAAGCGATTCTCTTGCCTCAGCCTCCCAAGTAGCTGGGACTACAGGTGCCCACCACAACGTCCGGCTATTTTTTGGTTGCGGTTTGGCCGGGGCTGGGTTTAAACCTGCCACCCTCGGTATACTGGGCCAGCGCCTTACCGACTGAGCCACAGGCGCCACCCTATTGGAAACTTTTAATTTAAATTTTGTACCTTTACTTAATTTCCCAAAGTAAGCCCTACTGAACACTAGTTACAGGAAATATTTAGCATGAAATTTTAGTGAAAAATATCTTTGGAAAATGCTCCTTGTAATTTACCTAAATCCCTCTGGGAGGCTGAGGTGGGAGAATCACTTGAGGTGAGAAGTTCAAGATCAACCTGAGTAAGAGAGAGAACCCATCTCTCTTAAGAAAAAAAAAGTATTTAGAGCCTTATGATATATACACATGCACACACATGCACATTTATATAATTTTGCTTAAGCCATCATTCCCTGAGTTATATCACCATAGACCACACTGAGGGAAACACCATAAAAAAATCCTGAGGGAGACAGAATCAAACACAGAGAACCCTCTCAGGGACACACCAGAGAATGTGTGTCCACAGAATGTCCTGATGGAAACATTATTTTAATTGATCAACTTTATAAGCAAGCCTAATATTCATGAAGATGGGTTACAATTAAAAAAGTGCTAAGAAAAAACCAACTACTAGTTACTCGTGTGTTTCATACCTGAAATACTAATTGCAAAGAATCCTCATACTATTCATAGTTGTCTTATATTGAGTCTGCCTTTCAGGTATATTTTCATTAATAAATCAAACATCCATAGGAAGAGACCAAAATAAAGTCATAAAGAACACTAGGTTGGGTTTTAGGTAGAATGTTTTGCACAGGAGTGATCTTGTCAACAGAAACCAGCATTTATGTGTACAGAGATATAAAACCACAGTCTTCCTGACCTGGAAGACAAAAATATAAAGTAGACAGTTAATGCTAGCTTTTCTTTGTAATCTAGAAGAATTAAAACAGGTACCTTTAGGTTGATCTCCACCTTTGCTCTTTTTCTCATTCTGAACAGACCTTAAATGCATCCTTTGCTTTTCTCTTTATCTTATTTTAGTATTTTCCCAAAGCATTTCCCAGATCTATTAGAAGCTGAACCTTCTAGTAGTTTGGGTACATCCCAGATAAATGCCACACTTATATTTCCATTCTTGTGCTCGTCTTACCAACTTTTTAACATATGTTAAAACATATATCATCATCTAAGGGCAGACTGTATCTTCAGGAGACCTCATCAAACCCTGCACCTTTGCCTTCTCGCCGGCGTATTTGTAACTGCCTCCTTCCTCTATTTCTAAATAGACCATTTAAACTTCACTGACTTCTGCAGGTTTTCATGTCCACCAATTATACTTTTATTTATGCCTTTGGTTCACCAGGTAAATAAAATTTGATTATGTGAAAAAATAAGTAATATTACAGAAATGAAATAATAATCATCATCACACATTACCTTATACGAAAAGGAAAAATATCCCACAATAGAACCTAGCAGATTCATAGTTAATTTTCAAGTTTTACATTATTTCACTATTTTATATTTTTAGGTTAGCTAAAAATTATTTCACTATTTTATATTATATTTAGGTTAGCTAAGCTCTTACATCAAATAGAACTACAAAGGGAGGTAAAACAATTAATAATGATTATAATCAATTAATAATAATAAATTAATCTTATATAATTAACCAATAATGACCATTAATAGTGATTCCAAAATTATTTCACTACCTAGGTAAGTAAATTATGTGCTAAATGTGGTTGGCTCAGATTATTTAGTACTCTGCTAATGAACAGTATTTTATGTTCAAGTCTTTTTAGATCGATTAGCTTTGAGGTCTCTTGATAAGAAACAACAAATATAAGCCAAGCTAGCCAGCCAGCTCACAATCACTTTTGGTCAGCTGTTTGCCTGGACAAGAGAATATGGATGGAGCTCAATGAAATAAAAAAGAAATCACGGTAATAAATAGCTCACTGCGTGAATAATAATTTCATACTTACTGGTAGAGAACTCATTCATTCCAACTAGACACTTCCAAACAGTTTATACTGTCTCTACCAAAATTTTTATGTGCACATTCCTTTTCCTGGTAAGTTGTTTTCCCCTTATTTGCAATGTTAGCTCATGTGGATTTTTCAAGAAAGGTCAAATGTAGCCTTTTTATTATTAAAAGTACAAAAAATTACAGATGCTGGCAAGGATGCAGAGAAAGGGAATTCACACACTGTTGATAGAAATGTTAATTAGTACAGCCACTGTGGAAAACAGTATGGAACCTCTCAAAAAAACTAAAAATAGGCCTCCCATATGATGTAGCAATCCAACGCTAGGTTTTTATCCAAAGGAAAATGAATCAGTGTGTTGAAGAGATACCCACACTTGCACGTCTATCCCAGTACTGTTCAGAGTAGCAATGACAGGGAGCCAACTTGTGTCCACCACCGGATAAAAGGGTAAAGAAAATGGGACACACGTGCACACCAGAATCCCAGTTGGTGACGCAAAAAAATTAAATCACCTCCTTGCAGCAACATCATGGATGGACCTGGAAGCCACTACGTTAAGTGAAATAAGCCAGCCATAGAAAGACAAATACCACATGTTCTCACACATGTGGGAGCTAACCAAGTTGATCTTATGAAGGGAGAGAAAAGAATAAAAGGTTCTGGAGGCTGGGAAGGGTGGGAGGTTGGACAGTTAGAGAAGAGGAATAAGCCCTAATAGGAGATAGCAGAGTAAGGTAACTGTATATTTGAAAATAGAAGAGAGGACTTGAAGTATTCCCAACACAGAGAAATAATGAAGACTCAAGGTGAAGGACACCCCAGATACCCTGACTGGATCATTACAGAGTCTGTGCATGTATCACCTGTGCTCCATAAATACCTAAAAACGTTATGCATCAATTAAAAAATATAAATATAGCCTCTTTAAAAACAGGCCTTCAGCTGTAGGTAGGGAATCTTCTCTGGCATGGTCCTGCTCTTTTCTTACCCATTTCTGGAATGGGAACTTCTCCTGCGTCTCCTGCCTTTAATTTTTGCAATGACGTTAAGTATTGTCATGACTTAATGACGTATGCCAACCTTTTTTGTCTTCCCCAGAGGACAGTACTTCCCAGATGGTAGGATTAGATATATTTCTTTTGCGTTTTTCAGTATAAGTATTTAACAAGAGTATTTCTCCTAACAATTTGGAAATAAGATAAATGCCACCTTCCTAGACTAAGATTTAAAAATCATCATAAATTAGAAATGAATACATCTTTTTAGCTTGAAAAAAAAATCAGATCAATCAACTCTAAGCCTCATATCAGGGTAGCTAAAAATTAGCCCTAAGTAATTTGCCAGGGGAGAAGAGCCCTCTCCATCTTTCTAATATTATGCAAGAGTCGTAAGGATTTTAGATAAACCAAAACATCTGGGGACTCCCTGCTCCCCGGTGTACTTAGCACAGTGTTGACACTGTCTGAGCCTGAAGGGAAGCTTTCTCTGCCCATGATAAGCATGGGCACAGAAATCTTTCACCAACAGTCTCAAGATCCCACCATCACACCTTCAAAGACCCTTTATTCCCCTAGAAAATCATTCCTGAAAGTGGAACCCCAGTCGAGCTGCCTAGCACACACCTGACATAGCCACCTTCTCACCACTAGGGTCTGGGGCGGGGGCTGAGAACTAACCTCTGCTCATACTTTTCCCATCTACACAACCTTAACTTAACTCTTCTCACAGTGAATATTCCCCTGGAGGGGAAGGAGGAGAATATGGACGATCTATTTGCCCTTGGATCTTTACATTGCTGGTCTCCTTTTCCTGAGGTCCAAGTGAAGAAAGGAAATATTAACACCAGTTTGTTCGTTTGTTTTTAATTTTCTATTGGATCAGTTGTTAAGCGATCTTCAGAGGAAAAGACCAGTTGGCCGTGTCAGTCAAAACAAGGAAGGAAGGAAGAGGAGAACATTGTCCTGGAAAAGGCAGCCTGCACAGTGAGAATCCAAACCCCTCGGCCCCTCTGCAGCGCTGACTCTGTTGTGAAGATGGGAGCATCAGGACATCTTCACTATAATGTCTAAGAAAATCTCTTATTTTCTGTGATTCAAGTTCCAGATTCACCAAAAAGCCTTCTCACTCTAGCTTGGCTCTCTGTGCAGTTCTGGTTATGAGGAAACAAGTGGAAACATGAACCACCACGCTTGTCACTTATCCCTGCTTGCGTGGCGGTCATTTCTTCTCACCCTGGAGTAATAAAGTGGCATTTTAGTTTTGTAAATTAATCTTAGGAGCTTTGATAATGTGCATCTTTGGCTGCAGAAACAAATTCCCTGTTTATGATCCGACAATATTTGAAAGGTAGAAAATCACATTGGGATCTTGCTGCCCTGGACAGCCTGGGAGACCACTGGGAAGCTGCCCTGGAAACTTCTCCTAGGAGTATCAGTCACTTTGTGTTCTCTCCTCAGCAGTCTGAATCTTTACAGGGGCTCAATAGCTATCTGTTAAATGATTAATTCTCTTAAATTTCTACAACATTGTATAGATTACAAGATGTTTCCCCAACAATTATATATTTATGATCCTAAGATAATACTGAGGGATAAATATGAAATCCCCATTTCATAGGTAAAAAAATTCGTGAGTCCCAAAGTTTTGGTAGGTCACACAGCTAGTAACCAGTCAAGCCACAACATGGTAACAAAAAATGAGTGCAAGTGTTATCAAGCTAGACCCATGATTAACACCTTCTTAATCAAAATTTGTTGCTCAAGACTCAAATAAGTAATAACTTAATAACTTTGCAATGATGCAGCTCTTACTGTGGGCAGGGAAGAGTTCTAGGCAATTTACATACATTAATCTGTTTAGTCTTTTTGATAACCCTATGGAACTAGTACAAATTATTATTCCCATTTTATAAATGAGGAAATTAACCACAGAGAAATTATTTATATAGGTTCTCTAAAGTCACAAAGTGAGAAAGTGGCAGAGGTGAGAATTAACACCAGACAGTATTGATCCTAGAACCTATGCTTTTACCTGTATTATTTATTCTGGGAACCTATGAAAACTCCTTACATCATTGGATGCCATAAATCTTGGATTCTCCTTCCAACTTAATTTTTCTTGTGCAGAAGGCACCTTTTCCATTTGGTTTAGTAGCCAAATCTGAGATTTGTTTTCTATGCATGAATTTCCCTATGCTTGAACTTGGAAATCTGTCAAGTACTCCAACTCCGCCACATCTGCTGACTTCATTTACTTTGTTTACTACAATAAAAACAGTCCAGGTAATTAACCTCCTATACTCCAAATTCTGGATTACCCTTTTCTCATTCAATCTGCTTCCAAATAAGCCCAGTTATGATAAGCAAGACGAGATGGAGTTTTATTCTGTTGCAAGACAATTCCTTTGGAATTCCAAATATTAAATGAATTCCTGCCCCAACTTTCCTGTATATATTTATCAGATTTCAAATCAACTCATTAGATGCCAATGTGGCTTTCATTAGGTTTTCCACCTTCTCAATATTCCTGAGAATAATCTCTCCCTTAGGCTGCTTACCATAATCATCCATTCTATTCTTTCATCTAAGAAACATTTATTGAAACACTAAAAGGTTTAAAGCCTAAATCTAAGCTGAATCTTTTGAAATAAACAAGGCAAAAGACAGCCCTTGTTGAGGACCTACTCTTTCTCAGAGCTTAAAAACATACACAAATAAGTATTAAAATGAGTTTGTATTCTGAGAAAGTATAATTTATTAATAAATAATTTATTTGTTATTAGTTGCAAAAGATCCCCCCCCACAAAAAAAAAAAGCAACAACAAATCCTGGAAGTCTAGAGTAGAGATTATTCCATTTATTTTAAGGAAACAAAAAGATCCTGAAAAAAAAAAAAGAAGAAGAAGGAAGAAGAAGAAAAAGAAGAAAACCTATTTAAGTTGGAGCTGAGCAGGTGTGCAGAGGAGAGAGGCAACTCCAGGCAGAGCAAACAGCACAAGCACAGGACAGGGACCAAGTTGGTGCAGAGCATTCATTGAGCTTGGCTGGTTGGCTGAATTGAAGGATGTGCAAAGAAATCATCTGGAAAGGCAGGTTGGGGCCAGAATACGCAGCATCCTAAGAGCACAGCCCTGCACTTCAAGCCAAAGTAGCTCTGGAAGTGAGTAAACTTCATTTTTTTGCATAGCTAGGTGGATCAAGATGGTGAAATTGAAGAACATCTCTAGATTTGGCCCTAAGTATCATTGGTATCATTGAGTGAGTCATTTAACTTTTCTAAGCTTCAGTTTCCTCATCTGTGAAATGACAATAAATTTGAGGACTATATGTCAAAGGCTTGTGAGAGCAATCAAATAAACAAATGCTTACAAAAGTAGATGGTTTGAAGTTGCCAAGAGCAATACCAAGGAAACATTCACAATATTAAATGAACAAACAAATATTCAAAGTCTTTTTGAACTTTCATAACTCACTTTGTACCTTAGATAACTTTGAATTTGTCTGTGTCCTTTAGTCTATGACCTGTAGGTGCTGACACCGAATTCCAAGTGTGTACGTTGCACTGGCATGCAAGCTGTGCTCCCATCAGCTGTCCCCCACCTCTGTGACAGCATTGCCTTTCATCCAGCATGCACATCCACTATGCACATACAACTTGGTCTTTTTCAGATGAGCTGTGACTATCACACCAGGCCTCCTGAAGCCTACGCTTATGCAATTATCTTTATGCCCGATTTGTAGAATTTTAAACCATCTCTGTTAATTTAATTGAATTGATTTCAATCAAACTTTTCCTTGTAGAGATCTTTCTAAAATTACTAGTTTTATAAAAAGTATTAGCTTTGAATCACCTGAAAATTTGAAAAGCACTGAACTTACTGCTAAAAATATCTAACTGGGTTAGAACCAGGAAAGAGTCCTGAATTGCATCCCTTTCTGTGTCCCCTCCAGTTTATTAATCCACTCATCAGTACTGTTAGGTTTAATCAGATAATTCAACCAACTACATTTTCTCAATATGAACTTCTTTTTTTATTTTTATTTATTTATTATTAAATCATAGCTGTGTACATTAATGCAATCATGGGGTACCATACCCTGGATTTATAGACCATTTGACATATTTTCATCACACTGGTTAACATAGCCTTCCTGGCATTTTCTTAGTTATTATGTTGAGACATTTACATTCTACATTTAGTAAGTTTCACATGTACCCTTGTAAGATGCACCGTAATATTGACTTCTTGACTGGGAAGGTTATCGTGAAGCAGCGGAGCAAATACCCTGCCCAATTAGGACGGGACTTATCCCTCTCACTCTCCATAATAAAAAGATAAACAAGTTCCTGTTCCCATGACCCATTTTCTGTAAACACATGCTAGTTCTTAGAGATCACTGTTCTTTTTTCTAAGCAATCCCAAAGTCTGTTTTTAATATCCTAACCCTAACACTTCTTAAAGTTCCCAATGCATGTGCAAAGAAAGGTTTGTTCATAGGTAAAGATAAAGTCAAATTTCCTTTGCAACAGCTTTTCCAGGGAAGGTGATGTGGATGCTTTGACATATACATTAGCAGTGTGGTCAGGTTGTAAAGAGATGGATCAGGAGACAGAGCAAAGCTTTTAACCACACCTGTTTAATATATTATGAAATGGGTTTATTTACAAAACCCCTTATGTCTACAATGCAAATCAAGTAGCTTAAGTCTCATATGTTATATCATTTTTAAGGGCAATTTTGGTACATTTTGCAAGAGAGAGAACATATTCCAAGTCCTTTCATTTAATTTTTATGTGGAACCATTACATATGCAAACAGAGAATGTACCGATTACTTTTGTTTCCTGAAGTCATTTCAGTCAAAAACAACAGCTGGAAATTCCACTATTTCAAACAGGCATTAGCAATTAACGGTACCAAAAAAAAATAATAATTAACAGAGAACACTACAATTTTATTCTGCCCAGCAATCAAGAAAATAAAAAAAAAAAAGGCTCCGACTACAGAATATGTTCTGTCCAAGGGAGTTGAAAGGGGTTTCCTTAGACCCTGATCACAGTTCCATTTGTAGCTCATTGTCCCAAATCTCTTGTTCTAAAAGGCTTTCACAGAGCAACACCTAGGCAACTTGTTCTGTCACTTCTATTGTACTATGTCCAATAAATTGGGTCAATATACTTTTCTTTTGACTCAATAGGATGCTGGCATCATTCCAAACCTGCTAGCTCCCAACCTTGGTTTCATAGAAATTATTTTTTTAAAAAATCAATGAGTGAAAAAAAAAAATCTCTCTGCCTAGCTCAGCTGACATAGCCACAGGCTGGAGCTGGCCGGTGCTATTCAGTATTATTCACATGACCAGCCAGACTTAGATTCTGTTATTGCACAGTTTCCCCTGTCAACCAAGTCACTCAATCCTTGCAATCAGTGCTAGTGCTTCAGGGTGAAAAGAAATAAATAACAATTGGAAACTAGCACACATAGTGCTGTGAATACACACAAAACAGCAGTGTAGGCAGAGTCCACCTGCCAGGGTCTAAATCGGCTAATCAATTCCTGATTTTTTTCTTTTTCTTATTTTTTTTAACGTTTTATCACTTAACAGATTGTGACTCAAGAAATTACCTCTTTGAAAAGAAGCTTGCTTTAGGTAACACTGCTCTTTCTAAAAGAAAAATGTACTGACTATGGCATCATTGGGTGAGAGCACCTCGCATGGGCTACTGGAAGCCAAGAGGAAATCAGAAGGCTGACCTGGTAGGTAACAAGGCGCAGGTCCTCGCTTTGGAGGATATGAACGTCTTAAAAAGCTTTAGGAGCTATCACCTTTCCATGTAGTCACCTAGGAATGGTATAATTCATTCAAAGAACCTCATTTCAAAATTGGAAAAATAGAAATATAAACCTATCCAACTTGGCATGAAAAATACAAATGGGCTTGAATAATTGAAAGCAGGCAGATTTCACCCTATTGCAGCCAAACTCAAACATCCTGGCTCTTGCTACATGGGACAGCAATCCAAGGCCTTATCTCCTGTGCCACCCGTTCTGCTTTTCTCTATGAAAACTGTAACAAAAAAGATTTCTGTTTTGAAGATGAAAACTAGATATAAATACCTTAAAGAGTGAGTAGGAATGTCTTTACAGTGCTGAAAGGCAGATATTTAGAAGGAAATACGCGTATTCATATTTTGCAGTTCTGTCTTTACTCTGTGCTGAGTAATAGGTTTTCTCATCTATTATGGTAGCACAAGATGTTTAAATGTTGAAGGTGGGAGAGGAAAGGAGGTTGCTAGGGGCAATTCCATTTCTGTTACCTGTATTAAAAGAAAAAAGCATATCATTCCAGTAAAGGGGGAAAAAGGCCTGTTTTCATCAGTAATACTAGAATTTCATAGCATTATTTCACTATTTCAACCTCTCCCAAATTAGCTTTCAGCCCCTATCACTACACTGCCATATAACAGACTCGGTGCCAAATATAACATACACATATTTTCTGGGGTGAGATGTCCAAATTAGAGTCATAGATTTACAATAATGGAAGTTGTGAAATCAAGTAGGATTTCCTTTGGAAGCAGATATTCTCGTTTTATTGTTTTTGTCTTTGAGACAGAGTTTCTCACTTGGTCCCCCTGGGTAGAGTGTCGTGGCATCATAGCTCAAAGCAACCTCAAACTCTTGATCTCAAGGGATCCTCTTGCCTCAGCTTACCAAGTAGCTGGAACTATAGGGTCCCGCCACAACACCTGGCTATTTTTAGAGGCAGGGTCTCACTCTTGCTCAGGTTGCTCTCGAGCTTCTACACTCAGACAATCCACCCGCCTCAGCCTCTCAGAGTGCTAGAATTATAGGCATGAGCCACCATGCCAGGCCTGGGAATCGACATTCTTATTGTCAGTTTCACAAAGTAGGAGCAAAAAATAAAAACAATGGGTGAAGACATTTTTAGAAAAGCTGTTTAGTTGTCTCTGGGACATACATTGTTTGGAGCAAGTGATTAATTTCATTAGAAAAATTACAGTCAGAATAGAAATGGCAGTAATCAAACAAAAGTATGTAATGGGGACAAAAAAAGTAATAGAAAACTGGGTAAAATTTGGAAGAATTAACCAGGAGTTTTTTGTTTTTTGTTTTTTTTTAATTAGACCATTAAAGAGAATGCATGACTGATAAACTCCACTGTGATTAAGGAGGTAAAATGTAACTAAGGAAAAAGAAAAAAAGATGACTCACTATTGATTGTGGAAGAAGAGATATATACCCTCTGAATCTGTCAAGTGCTCTGGCCTTAGTAAAACCTTTGCCACACCTCCTTTCTTTCTCATAAGTATTGGTATACCAACCCACCCCAACATTTGAGAGGTGCTTCTTATACGAAGAGTATTATGACTCATCTTTGAAAGCAAGTAAACTAAGCCTGGATTAAAACAACAGAAGTCCATTCTGAGTAGTAAAATACACAGGGTTTTCTCCTTTTAGTGAATGCTTACCTCAATTATTCAGCAAAATGGAATCACCTCAATGATAGTGGCCTCTGGAGAAGGGTGCTCATCAACTGGGTCTGACACTGTCTGGCTGGCATTTCTCAAATCACTAAAAAGATTTTTCAGACTTCACAGGCTTACCACCAAAGCTGCATCCTGAGCATATGGCTGTACCATAGGTCGACAGATATCCCCTAAGGTGTATAATTCTCTCCATCACATGTAATTAACTTCATAACATCCAGTGCTCCCTTCACTGCAGAATGAGAAGCTCTGATCGAGGCCATCTGAGACTGAATTTCAAAAGAGAGGAAAATGATAAGGAAGTTTATATTCACTGGTTCTTTTTGTACACTTTCAGAAGTTTTAGTTTATGAAATTAAAAGGTTCTAAGAGTTTATTTTGCTTATTTTTGTAGAGTTTTTAAAAATATATTCTGCATTTATTTCTTCTTATGTAAATAATGCCAAGATTAACAAATATGAAAAGAAAATTTTTACTATTTTTATCTAATATGGATTTTAAGGGTTTATTTCTTGTTTGAAATAGCAGAAAAGTCCCAATTGATATAAAAATTTTTTGCAGAGATCATAGTTGCATCAGTATCATTATTCTCTTGACCAACAAATCATTATTACCAAGAATTTATACAAATGTCTATCAAATAGGATCCTTATATCTCAGACTAGATCAAATGAATTCATGAAACCAGACCTGGAAAAATATATTTGATTGAATGAAATAATTATTTTACTGGTTATTCTAAAGGGAATCTAGGTTTCTGCTGTGCTTATAATCACCTATGAACTTGAATTTGAACTCAGATCTTTCTAGTTCTAAGGCTTAAGCTCTTTTACTTTCACCTCCAAGTAGCCTGAAAAATTTCCTATGACTGAACTTTAGCAGTTGTATTTTAGCAGGCAGGTGAACTGACATTTCCTGCTTTTATACAGATATTTTCCTAAAAGATGGCACACTGGCCTCAGGGATGACTTAAACGTAGATATTATCTTTCTACACCACTTTCCTCTGTGATCATTTTGTGTGAGCTGTAAATCAGATAAGGATGGATGTAAGTCAAATGTTAATGTATATGTCAAATATAAGCTGTGTTGCCCATCTGTTGACCTACCAAGGCACTCAAAGAGAAAAGAAACCGTTCGTGAGCATTAGTGTGTTAATTCAGAACTGCTAAGAAGGTTGGATTAGAGACTAAAGAAAGTTATTGGCAGTGAGCATGGTGGAGGTCTGACACCTGTAGAAGGAGCAAGGGATGGAACATAATCAGGTAGAAGGATTTTCTTAACTAGGGTAGAGCTCCAAGAAAGTTTCAGCCAGGTTGGTGGATGGAGAGTACTCAAGGCAAAGACCTCCATAGGAGGAGTCCTGCATCTCATAGAAAGAGGCCACCATAATTCCCTTCCTATGCTCAGTCCCTGGCTGAGAGAAGCGCACCGGGAAATGTGGCCTCAGGCAAACACAAGGGTGAATCCAGAGGGACAGACGCTGGGGCCATCAAGCCCTATGGTCCCCCAGCAGAAGATCTCATATGTGTATTTTCTTGGCCACTGCAATTATTGCATCTTTGCAACATTTCTTTCTACTTCAAATAGAGAGATTGACTAAATCAATGATATAAATCCATTTAAAACATAAGTGACATTGAGGGGAAACTAATTTCTTTCATAAACTTTGATTAAGCACATAGTATATTTCAAGTACCATGCCAGCTGCCATAGAAAAATGATTAAAATATAACACCAGCCTCATGGAACTTGTGGGTACAGTTGTGAATGAAAGAAAACAAAATGGATGTGTAATGGCATGTAAAATGAAATAAGACTTTCTTTTTAATACTTTATCATAATGTGGAAACGTTTTAACATGCTTATGGCATCTTCACCCAGTTAAGCATTTGATAAAACATTTGAATGTGAAGAAAAATAATTCTAATGCTTAGCCATTTTATAAGTACATGTGGTAAAGCAAACAAAACTGTGTGAAAAAAATAAACATCTTTACTTGTAAAATTAGAGCATTTCTGGTGTAAATGAATTTAATATTTTGGAAATCATACAAATTTCATTTTTTCCACTGATGAAGTAAGCTTTTTTTAGTTGGATCTGCTAATAACAAAGGTATGATCCTAACTTTTCTCTTTTCCTTAATTTTGACTGAGTTTTTGAAAAGTTAGAAATTCCATGATTTCAACTGATACAACCTAGCAGTGGTAAAAATAGGAAAATCATGGAAGTTTATTCCAAAAGAAGAAAATCATCCCAGAATGCACTCATTCATTTAATAAATGAATTATTGGAACTCCACTCTATGCCAGCCATTTCTCTAGGTTCTAGGGAAGAAAATAAAGAAAATTCCTAGTTTCATAAAATTTACCTTCTTGGGATGAAGGTGAAGAGCAAAAATTAACTATACACTTATATACACACACATACACCTGAACAGTAGTAATAATTTACTTCTCTAGGGAGAAAAAAAGAAAGAAAAGGGAGGTAGAATTTTGGAGGGATAAGGAAGTAGGTAGTAAAAATTTTATATAAGTGGACCAAGAATAAAAATTATGTAGAATCATAATAATAATCCATTAATTCTAGTTTGTATTTGTGTTTTTTAACAAGCATTTATTTTTACATGCCAGGTGGTAAAAACACAGAGATGAATGAGATGTGATTCCTGCCCTCATATTGCTTTCTGAGTAGTAGGAGAGAGAAAGTTAATCATAGTACATTCCAAAAACACTAATATCTGAGCTAAAACTGAAATATTAATGTATTTTTATTTTTACCTTTTTAAACAAACTGGTGATGGAAATACATATTTTCATATATAAACAAAAGTTAAGCCTCTTGGTATCAAACAAATCAACAACTGCCAATGTAACAATGGCAGTGGTGTAATTTTTTTTAAATACCTCAAATCCTCATAGATAATAAACCAGGAGTGAAAAAGAAGATAAAATACAACCAAACTGAAAGATGTTTGGTGAACACTTAGAGATCTAAAAATAGACCTGCCATTCAATCCTATAATTCCTCTACTAGGTATATACCCAGAAGACCAAAAATTACATTATAACAAAGATATTTGTACCAGAATGTTTATTTAAGCTCAATTCATAACTTCTAAGTCATGGAAAAAGCCCAAGTGCCCATCAACCTACGAATGGATTAATAAATTGTGGTATATATACACAAGGGAATATTATGCAGCCTTAAAAAAGATGGAGACTTTACCTCTTTCATGTTTACATGGGTGGAGTTGGAACATATTCTTCTTAGTAAAGTATCTCAAGAATGGAAGAAAAAGTATCCAATGTACTCAGCCCTACTATGAAACTAATTTGTGGCTTTCACCTGAAAGCTATAACCCACTTATAACCTAAGAATATGGGGAAGGGGGAGAGGGAGAGGAGGGGAGGGAGGAGGATGGGCAGAGGGAGGGTGATTGGTGGGATCACACCTACGGTGCATCTTACAAGGGTATATGTGAAACTTACTAAATGTGGAATATAAATGTCTTAACACAGTAACTAAGAAAATGCCAGGAAGGCTATGTTAACCAGTGTGATAAAAATGTGTCAAACGGTGTATAAAGCCAGTGTATGGTGCCCCATAATTGCATTAATGTACACAGCTATGGTTTAATAATAAATAAATAATGCAACCAAACCATGGGCAACATCTTGAACAAAACTAGGGACAAGTTTGAACTTCAGAACAGGCAAGACCTGTGGCCAGACCACCCAAGCTGCACAACCTGCACGTAACAGTCACGTGGTTGGGGTTCAGAATGAATGGGTGATACCCCCTTACCCTACAAGCCACAGAAACTACATTTTCCTCCAAAATAATCACATCTGCAATAAAATGACCCTATTGAAATGGAAACCAGGTCATAAGAATCCCAGAACATCTTAAATGGCCTTATAGGATACAAGTTGCCCCAAGAAAAAAATGTTGCTTACGAATGTAGGAAGATCAACTAGAGCTTCGTCACTGTAAGTCTTTATGAAATATGAGAAATTATTTTTAGATGAAAAAATCCCCACTCTGAAGGAACATAACTCAAAACAAATACTTCAGGTAAGCAGAAATGGGAGCACTGGGTGTAACAATGAGACAGACACACAAAGGAAATAAATACTAGAAGTAGTATATAAGGCCAAATATTGGGTCTCATCTGGAAGCAGTGCCTTGGGATGCAAGCATGAAGACAGAAAATTTCTTGAGAATTAACCTAACAACATGTTGATAGAGAATACACCAGGGAAATTTGTCAGTAACATAAGTGAAAGTGAGTAATTAAAATAAAGAAAGCAATTGTAGCTTTGAAAATACCATAACTTTTAGTAGGAAAGCTTACAAAGTATATGCCTAGACATCAAGAGGCTATAAAAACAACAGATCTCAAGAAAAAATTAGTAAAAAATGCTCAAAAAAGCTAAAATGGAAGGAATACAAAAATGAATATGTAGCTCAGAGTGTTACAGAAACCAACGCAGAATGAAAAAATTATAAAAATTTAACAGAAATATAGAGATGAAAGAATTTGCAAGGAAGAAAGGCAAAACCCAGGCTGAGCAAATACATGAATAATTGGAGTTCCCAAAAGGAAAACTAAAGCAAAGAAATAAAGCAAATATTTAGAACTGTAGTCCAAGAAGAAAAACTTGAAGTAAAAACTGTTTAAATAAACTTAAATCTACATTTTCGGAGGTATATCCTACATAACATACATAACAACCCAGAGTAAATTACGCAAATTTAAAGATACAGAAAAAATTATTGGGAAAACTAGCCTGAAAGTCCAAATCTATTACAAGGTAAAGAAAATCAAACTGGTATGACACTTTTAGACAGCAATACTATATACTACAGGAAACGATGATCAATATTGTAAAGGCAGAATACAAATGTCTACATACAATAACTAAGAAAATGTCATCAAGGCTACGTTGAACAGTTTGATGAGAATACTTCAGATTGTATATGAAACTAGCACATTGTACCCCTTGATTGCACTAATGTACACAGCTATGATTTAACAATAAAAAAATAAACAAAAAAATATTGTAAGGATAATCAGAGAACTAAAATATGAGCCAAGAAATTTTATTTACATAAGTAGTCAAAATATTCAACTATAAAAATGAAAGATAAAGTTATGTGTATAAATAAACACATATAAATAAATAAAATAAAATACATATTTTAAAGCTCAGAGAAATATTTTTCTCATATTTTTCCTAAAGAATATACTAAATAATGAGGTTCAGGCAACCTTAAACTTGTTAGACAGGCAGCGGCATACCTGTGCGGACAAGATTTAATATATTTGTAAAATTCAGCATTAAAATATATGGGGAAATATTGAGACAATAAAATGTGTATGCTACATGCTCTAACAGGGAGAAGTAATTAAAAACAACCTGTCCACCCCCCCCCCAAAAAAAGGAAGAGGAAGATGGGTTAACCAGAAAATAGAAAAAGAATTACTGATTTCTTGACTGTTTTTTTTTTTTGCAGTTTTTGGCCAGGGCTGGGTCTGAACCCACCACCTCTGGCATCTGGGGCCGGCACCTTACTCCTTTGAACCACAGGTGCTGCCCAGAATTACTGATGTCTTTGACAGGTAATAATTGGAACTAAAGGGGATATCTTTACTGATGACAAAGAAAATGGAAATGTAAGTGTATTATAGACCTGAAATTGTCACTGGGCCATGGTAAGGAAACTTCTGTAACCTAACCTTTATATAAACTGTTATATTATCTGTTACATAACCCAAATCTGTCAATCCCCACAAAAGAGGGAAATGGTAACCAATGCTGCCAATAGAAAACAGGACAAACCAGTGAGCATAAAAAAGACAGTGTGTGCTCAGCCTTCCAGATCTTTCTCTGCTCCTGGAGATGACCCATCTCTCCTTATGAGATGTACTTTTTCACTTTGCGATAAATGTTGTACGTGTGATCACTTTGTATCCGTGATCACTCTGTCATGGGCTCGGCTCAGCACCAGTCAGTACTCATCCTTGTCTTTGGGAACCAGGGACCAGGAAACATCCAGACAGACCTAATCCCTGTTATTTTAAAAAATAATTGCATTATATTTCCTTGTATTTTTATTATTTACACATTATATTTTTAATATCTTACATACAATTTCCTAGAAAAATATATCTATTTTATCTAAATTTTTCTCTTTGTTGTCAAATAATATACACATTATATTTATATAATATTTTAATCTTTGAATGTGGATAAATAAAACTCCTACTAATTTTTAATTTTTAACAGCTGTGTTCTAAAGTTATTAGACCAGACTTGCCAAAGTTGAATCTATGTATTCTGTCTTTCATTTTTACAGTTTAAATCTATTTCATTAATCACTGCTTTTATTTTTATGAATTACTTCCTTCTATTTTCTTTTACTTTGTTTTAGTATCTTCCTTGAATCTTAAAGTTATATTTTTATTCCTTTTTCCAGTTTTTCTTGTCTAACTTCAGTATTTAAATGTATTTAATATATGCAATGGAGTTAAAGATTTACACGTCTCTTAAATTTATCTTGAGTTTTTAAATACCAAAACTGTCCAACCAATTACATCTATGTTTTAATATTTACACACAGCCTGGTAGTTGCATATATTTGAAAATATTTTAAAGTAGGGTGGTGCCTGTGGCTCAAGGAGTAGGGTGCCGGTCTCATATGCCGGAGGTGGCGGGTTCAAACCCAGCCCCGGCCAAAAACCACAAAAAAAAAAAAAAAAAAGAAAATATTTTAAAGTGTTTAAATTTACTTTTATGATTGGACTTTTCATAGACTGGACGTGCACCACATATAGGTATCAGCACAGTAGGCCTAGTTCTAATGCTGATCACCTCCGTCTGTTGACCAGTTTATTACAGTCCCTTGGATGGTCAATGTACAGAGGTATGCTTTTTATATTTAGTGCACTCCTTTATATTATCTTAACCTTTTTGACATTAAAAGTAAATATTCTGTTTTTATTTTAAAGTATCAATTTTTTTTTTATTTTTTAAATGCTGAGCCTCCATGTCTCTAATTGTGAATATCAGTAATTTCAGAGCATGTCTTGACCTCTTCTATGTGGAATAAGAAAATCACCACACTTCTTTCTTCCACTTCTAGCCTTCTCATTTTCATTTTTTGTTATAACCTATGTTTATAACTTTCTTATTTTGTAATGATTTTATTACAATAATTATTGTAATGATTTTGTCTTTTACCATCTGGTAACTTTTTTTTTAGGAACACTTCAAATTCTTTTTTGAAATTTACTTACATGTCAGTCAACTTCAATATGACTTTCAAGTGTTTTTTTTTTTTTTAATTCTAGAACAAATAATGGTTTTAAGTCTTTCCCTTTACCCATGTGAATGAGAATTTGACCAGGTTCAGAATTTTTAAATCACAACCTTTTTCCTTAATACCCCTTGTAACAGGGATTTCAACCTCATGAACCTAGAATGGGTCACAGGTGTCATGAGGAAGGTGGGAAGCACCTCAGCCCTGAGGATGGCATTTGGAACACTACAGCAGGCACCTCAGGCTACAAACAGCACTGACTATTAACCATACAATGTTTTTACAGCACCATGTTGTAATAATGTTGGAAAGTGCTCTATAGATGTTGCTGTATTCTTTTATCTTGTTATAGTAATGGAAAAGTTTAAAACCCAGATTTTTTTTTTATTTTTCTAATCTTTTTCTTTTCATCCTAGATGTATGTTTCTCCTTCATTGTTGAACTTCTAGACTTATGTGAAATTGTATGTCTACCTGCATACAGTGTCTTTTGGTTACAACTCCTGAGCCATTCGAATCTAAAAAGTAAGTTTATTCTTCTGTTTGGAACCTTTTTCCTCACAACGCTTTACATATTTCTTTTAGGTCGTTTTTTTGTGTTTTTTTTTTTTTTTTTTTTTTTTTTTGGTTTTTGCAGTGGTTTTCTTGCAGTTTTCGGCTGGGGCTGGGTTCAAACCTGCCACCTCATGTATATGGGTAGGGTGCCCTACTGCTTTGAACCATAGGCACTGCCCTCTTTTAGGTCATTTGTTTTGATTCTCCAATAAACCAATGTTTCCTTATTTGAGACATTTGTTATCTTTTATGTTTATCTGATTTTCATTAGTTGTTTTCATCTCTCTTTTTTTTTTTTCTTCCTGCTGAATTATAGGCAATTTCTTTAACTGGCCTTCTGATAACTCTTGATTTCCTATAGCTTCAGTGCTATTCTTTACTTTTTCTACAATGGGTAAAAAATTATCTTTCCAGTTTTTAATAAATTATATAACATTTTTGTATGTATTGTCATTAACCATACTTATATCACTTTAAATCTCTTGGCCTGCACATGTTTTCATCTCCATCACCTTCAGGCGTTTTGTTTCTACCTTGTCAGATGTATCTCACTTTATAAAATTTGATTGGGTCTAAAATTTCACATTAAATGGTGCTACCTGATCGTATGCACTTTCTTGGCCTCTTAGCACTATTTATCCACTCTTTTTTATTACTGATGCTCTTCATATGCTCCACATTCTTGATTTAATTGTTTATTTTCTATTTTACACAATATTGAGAATTTTATACAGACATCTATTCCTTTTACCCCCAAACAGGCAACTAAGTAATTTTGGAATCTCTCATTCTCCAACTGAATGACAACAGTTTCCTCTTATTTTACTTGAAGTTGAAGAATTACTTGATAGTTTACATTTTTAGTTATCTAAAAGCCTGAGGTATATAGAGAAAAAGTTTGCCTAATAAGAAAATTTGGCATTTCAGTGCATTTTTTTAGTGTTTCTATGAATGGAAAAGATCTTAGCCTACATGCCAGAGCAACCATCTTAGGGTTGTCACCAAGTACCTCAAGAAAGAATTTCTGCATTTTTTAAAAAACAACCAAAGTCCTATCCAAACTTGCTATCACTCACCTTCTACCAGTAACAATCACCTAAGCCCAGGATTTCCAGCATATCTGCCCTCAAATTCCCGCTGGTCTCCTCCACAGGGTTCCATCAACCACACCAGAAAAGAGCCCTGACCCTTTGGGCAAATGCTCTTTTCTTTTCCAAAATAAAAGAGCTGGAACACATACTTAAATTTACCTGGATCTGCGTGTTTTTTTTTTTTTTATTTTTATTAAACCATAGCTGTGTACATTAGTATGATCGTGGGGCACCATACACTTGGTTCATAGATCGTTTGACACATTTTCATCACATTAGTTAACATAGCTTTTGTAGCATTTTCTTAGTTATTTTGCTGAGACCTTTACATTCCACATTTACTAGGATTCACATATACCCTTGTAAGATGCACCGCACGTATAATTCCATTAATCCCCCTCCTTCCCCCTCCCTCCCCCCTCCCTCCCCTCCCTTTCCCCTTTCTCCCTATTCTTAGGTTATAACTGGGATATAGCGTTCATGTGAAGGTCCTACATTAGTTTCATAATAAGGATGAGTACATTGGGTACTTTTTCTTCCATTCTTGAGACACTTTACTAAGAAGAATATGTTCCAGCTCCATCCATGTAAACATGAAAGAGGTAAAGTCTCCATCTTTCTTTAAGGCTACATAATATTCCATGGTGTACATATACCACAATTTATTGATCCATTCGTGGATCGATGGGCACTTGGGCTTTTTCCATGACTTAGCAATTATGAATAGGGCTGCAATAAATATTCTGATACAAATATCTTTGTTATGGTGTGATTTTTGGTCTTCTGGATATATGCCCAGTAAGGGGATTACAGGATTGAATGGCAGATCTATTTTTAGATCTCTAAGTGTTCTCCATATCTCTTTCCAAAAGGAATGTATTAATTTGCATTCCCACCAGCAGTGCAAAAGTGTTCCCTTTTCTCCACATCCGTGCCAACATCTCTGGTCTTGGGATTTTGTGATATAGGCTAGTCTCACTGGAGTTAGATGATATCTCAAAGTAGTTTTGATTTGCATTTCTCTGATGATTAAAGATGATGAGCATTTTTTCATATGTCTGAAGGCCGTGCGCCTGTCTTCTTCAGAGAAGTTTCTCTTCAAGTCCCTTGCCCAGCCTGCGATGGGATCCCTTGTTCTTTCCTTGCTAATGCGTTTGAGTTCTCTGTGGATTCTGGTTATTAAACCTTTGTCAGAGACATAACCTGCAAGTATCTTCTCCCATTCTGAGGGTTGTTTGCTTGCTTTACTTACTGTGTTCTTGGCTGTGCAGAAGCTTTTTAGTTTGATCAAATCCCAATAGTGTATTTTTGAAGCAGCTTCAATTGCCCGGGGAGTCCTTCTCATAAAAAACTCGCCCAACCCAATTTCTTCAAGGGTTTTCCCTACACTCTCTTCTAGTATTTTTATAGTTTCATGTCTTAGGTTTAAATGTTTAATCCAGTATCATAGGTCACTGCCCTCAGATTCGTATTTAAAATAAAGACCAAATTCTATGTCCTATCTCCATTGTTTCTAACCATTTCCTGTAAAAATGCTTATTCAGTATTTGCTTTCCAACTTGCCTGCACAATGCATTGGTGGATTAGAAGAGCCCCATTACTGCATGCCTTCTAGTGTCTGGGAACCCCTTGCCCTTTAGGGAGTTCCCTGCAGTTTGGATCATAGGTGATAAGAGTTCAGAGCATCAGTAAAAGAAAGACCATGGAATTCATGATTCAGCACAAATTACAGCACATTACTTTATCTAATCAGGGTAGATATTTCCTCTATCTCATTCAAGAGAATAAAAAAAATAATAATAATAAGTCACAGATGTGCAGTCTGTAGAGGCCATTGTAACATGAGGTTGAAAAGAAGAGTAAGTATGGGTATCAGGTCACACTTGTAGCTAGTGAAGGATGGAGAAAGACCTATTGTTATGGGTAACTTGGCTCATAGAACTCTAGACCAGTGCTGGCCAATAGAACTTTCTGCAATCATGGGAAGATTCTACACATGTGTGTACACATGTGTGTACATTCTATATAGTATTCATTAGCTATATGTAGCTATTGAGCACTTGAAATATGTTAGAATGGCTGAGAAATAGTATTTTTAATTTTATTTAATTTTAATTTAAATATCCACCTATATTAAACAACATAGTCCAAGCCAAATCACTGACTTGTTTATAGTCAACTTTCTTCCTCTAACATCCACCCTCCAGCCCAGTTATTTCCAAAAGCTGTGGGGAGCTTATATCAAGAAGTGTTTGAAACGAATGTTGTCTTGGTTTCAAAGGCGGGTCTGAAAGGTTGAAGGAAGCATCGGCCTTTGCCCTGCAGTATTTCTGTGTCTTGTATCACAGGTAGGATGCATCCTGTGGTCAATATAAGTCCTGGAGAACTCAGGACCCCTCTAAGCTTGACAAAATCTTTTGCAGAGAACTTGACAATTTCATCCTCACCTGGTCTTTCATTCCCCTTCTGGAGTCCGTTCCATCTACTAACTTCTATGATCAGTGATCCTATCAATGATCTCAGGGTCTTTATCCTCCCTTCCCAGGAAATGGCAAGACACATTCTCATAAAAACAGACACCCAAATCTCACACTGTATTTTTCAAACCTGTTAGGAGTCTTGCTATCACAGGCATTCAACTTGTAATCTCACTGTGTCTGTAAAATAATGTATTTTTACTGCATCTGATAATATTTTACTTCTAGGTATTTTTTAAATCACCTAAATGACCTATTTTATACACAGTATGTGGTTAAAATTAAAGCTATAATACTGCTCATTCCACATACAAACTATTTTTCATCTTTGGAAAAAGCATTGATTATTCCCAGTGAACATTGCTGCACAGTTGTTAATACTTCACCATCTCACAGACAAAGAATAAGAAAAGGAAATGAATAAAAACCAAAAGAAGGACATCTGTGTGGAGGCCTTGCTAGAATCAAGGATAAACTTTTAAAGTCTGTGATGTTATTATCTCAATGTCAGATCAGTCCTCTCCATATTTGAGATTATAAACATAAATCATTCTCAAATAAGCAATAGCTTATTTAAGGGAGGGAGTGAAGGAGGGAGAAAAGAGATGAGATAGAGATAGAGAAAGGAAGGAAGAAAATAAAGATCTTATAAAGCTATTATTAGCCCCATGATGCTATTAATTACAGCAAACATTTTGTCAACTTAGTCCATGGAAAAGACGCAGGGGTAGACATTTGTGAAACATAAATATTTCCGCTTCCTCCCCCCACCCAAGTTTAGTCAACTGGAAAATATCATGAAGCCAAATAGCCCCTTACATGATTGACAAATCATACACACAGACACACACAGACACACACACACACACACACCCCAAAATGGTTGCTCTGCCCCTAAATCTCTATCAGCTGCACAGCCCGCCTTATCACTGCAAAGATAACTAACTACATACAATAATATGTGGGTGGGTGAGTGGGTTGGTGGGAAGCTTGTACCAATTTTGGGAATCTTCGGGTACATAAAGAAGAGAGAAAGTTGTTTCTCTTTTGAAAAACACCTTTGAAGATTTTATTCCAGAGGAAGGTCTCAGTTACAAATATTCTATGTGGCTTTATCTGTCCCCAACATCTCTCTTTTCTTCCTAGACATACTTATATCAGAAATCCCTTTCTTTTGTCATAATGCCTAAAATTCTCCAATGAGAGGGCATTATTATTAATAATAAATCTCTTTTAGAATTCAAATATCTTTGAGAATCTTATAAATCTCACTTCACCAACAACTGATCACATGCTATGTTAGGGAAATTCGATTTTTAATTTGTGGGGCCTGCAGGACAACTATTCCATGCAACAGAGCAGGAGGGCAGATAATGCAAAATGGCAGCCAATAGTTTTCATGCTTTAACATCTGTACCATCAAATTCTATAATTTTTAGAAAGGCAAAACTTTTGGCTCCACCTCAAAATTCTCAATCAGTAAATTTGCAGCAGGTGCAGGAATTTTCTTTGGAACAAGTGTCTCTTGCATGTTGTTCAATGGCAAAGCATGCTGTCCCCAGGAACCGTGCATTGCCTAGTCTGTGAACCCTGCCAGGGTCTGTCTGTACATCACCTCCTTTGATAAACACTTAGGCAATTAGAATACATGAAACATTGAGGCTCAAAGGGAAACGGCAAAGACTGAAAAGTAGATGAACATTTTTGAATGACTCAACGCTGAAAGCATACTTTGCCACTTCAAAATTTCATCAAGATTTGGCTTTCTACCCATAAAAGCAGCAATTCCTCCCCTTTTCTTCCTTCTTTTCTTCTATAAAACTTTCTACTCTCATAGCCTGGATTCTATTTTAGTTTGTATGGACCAAATAACTGTTGTGTGTTGTCTTGGAAATCTGTCCATCATCTTTAACATGACTTCAGTATGAAAATGTACAAAGTAGAAGCAATCCAAATACCCCTTCCAAAAAATAGAAGTTTAAAATTTATACTAAGAAGGAAACCAGACAGCCAAGATTCCAAGAAAGGAAACTCTGCATTTTCAGGAACTAGTGTTGTAATTTGATTATAATGTCCCTTAAAAAAAATTTCAATGAGCAGGAAGAATATACAAGGGAATTTTGCCCCATGCTACGGTTTCCCAGATTTTTATAGTTATTCCTTTGAATGTTTCAACAAAAGAGCTCTATATTTTCACTATGTAATATAAACTTAGGATCGAATAAGTAGAAAAGAATATTATCAAGCCATTTGGGAGTGAATTTTTACATTATTCATCTGCTAATTTCCATTATTCCTTTGGTTTACAAAGAATGGGTATACCTTAAACTTGTACAATCACCCACCACCTGGGAGCTTGGTAGAAATGCAGTTTCAGGTACTAGATTTTCTGAATCCAAATCTACTTTTCAATAAGATTTCTGGTGACTTGGATGCAAATAAACATTTGAAAAAGCACCATTTTATTTCATATCTAGACTTCAGCTCTGAGGGAACTCAGAGCAGGAATGCTGTGGCTACTCTCCAATGTAGATGATATTCAATGCCTTGAGTCTGGGTCTGAAAATATAAAAACATGCATAGAGATCAAAGCATTCGAATTGATTTTTAGAAATGAATCAATTTTTATAAATGTCACTTTCTGTTAAAAAATACATTATTGCCATTTAATTCCTGCTAAGGATTATATAGAAGAAAGCTAAATTCCTCAATTTAGTGGCTGATCTATGAGTAAATAATGGCAAAATCTCTTTCACCAGAGGGTGGGACTAAGGATCATACTGCCTTGGATTTTTTAAAATTCATATTCAATCATACTGTAAAATAAATGTATATTCCATTTTTATACTGATAGCAACTTTAATTACATCATTTGACGGTCAGCCACATTCAGTGAAGTTGCAGAAGAGAAAAGTGTCCAGTTGAGCATCCTTGAAGCCCTTTAAATTTCTTCGGTTACTAAATCTAAAAGCAAATTGTCATTTTTCAATTTATGATTCCCAACCTAAAGTATCTAAACTCTCTCAATAAAGGATATCATCAAAATTCTGTAAGCATACACTATAATAATAGAAGAAATAATAGATAAAGGAACTCTTTCATACTGACATTTTTAATTTTTTCTTTCTAGTCTAAATCACATGTTTTGCTTGGTCATTACCTTCCTAGAAGTCAGGTTATAGATGTTTTAATCTAAAATTTGATTTCAGGTAACGTGATTTCCTTAATGAGCCATGATTGGCGAAAGTGATTAGTTTACCTCGGATCAAGGACAGAGTTTCTGTCCATTAGGGAATGTTTCCTTCACTTCATTCCTCAACTATAACTTCAGCCCATGCACAAACCAATCATTATGAACATACATTCTGAAAATTTTAAAAGCAACATGTAAAAGCCATCAACATAATCAAATAATTTAAAGCACATTCCTTTAATGATGTATATGATGAAAACACTTCTTATTATCCACCATAAAAAAAACTCTACAATTTTGATGGCCCAATTTTTGCTCATTCAAATTATTTCACATCTAATTTACTTTAATTTACTATTTCATATTGCTACCCTTGCATTATTCCCATTCATCACAATCTCTGATTCCTTCTCATATCACCTATTTTAATATTTTAATAACGCTCTTTTCTAACATTTGGATATTTCCCAAGTGACTAAAATATTTGAAGTAACCAGCTTCTCATGCACAGAAATTGACTGTATCATTAGTATGGAAATGCCATATATTTGTTAAACAAAGGTATTAGTCCAGCACTTTTCTTTGAAAAATACATACCCTCACTTCTCCACATATGTAGAGAATAAAGGAAGATAGATATTTCTGATTTAGCTTATATAATTCAAAATCTTCATTTGTATGATAATTACATATATTTACTTTGGCTAATTGTTGGGCAAGGGGGGATAGTAAATGTAGCTTGATTTAACTTTTAATCAGAAGGAAATATTACTTGATTTCATAGAACTGCATCTTTATTGGTAGGAATCGTGAGTCTAGCAGCCTTTACAAATATCCAAACACATATACACAACCAGTGTGCAGTGTGTGCAGCGTTCTTCAATGCCTATCAAGAAGCTTACTGCTATCAAAGTCCTTCAGTGATAATGAAAGTCAAGGCTCAAAGGACAGTAAAAATATTATTCCATATAATGTATTATGCATCAATCGTTTCAAGCGGGCAAATCCTACCAGCCTCTCAGGCCACCACAACAGAGTTAGTGAAAAGAATATTAACCGATTCAAGAAAAGGAAAAGTAGAAAGAAGAAAGACACCAAAGGGAATAAAACTATAGGCGCCCCCTCTTTTCTTCTTACTTCCATCCACCTTTATTCTTTTCACCTGGGTTCCCAGAAATGAAGTCCGTGTGCTCTTTGCTCTGTTTTCCATTCTCCAAATCTTTATCTGATCCATCCTTTCTTTGCCTTTACTTCTCTCTTCTTTGCATTTGGGGGGGGTCTTTATTTGCCATCAAAGATCAATCCAAGTTCAAAGTCAAATATATAATTATTGCCATTCAGCACCAGATATTTACCTGCCAAAGAAAAGCTATTTTCAATCAATTCTTTATTATGACCACACTTCAACTCTGATCCTGACTGACATGTGTACCCCACAGCCCACAATGTTCATTCCACCTGAGCAATATTCTTTCTTTGCCCTGTATATATGAAAACTACCCTGTTTCCAAAAGTAAATTTTAAACATTTTTCTGAAGTCCCTTTGCCCTGTAATAGTCACTAGCTGTCATTTTAAGAAGATAAATTGGGTCTATTATCAGGAAATAGTCACTATTTCCAGTTTTTTGGGGCTAAAACTGCTTGATAATCTTTAAAATCATTCTTTTCATCTCTTTCATATTATCTATTGTATCAGACATACATATTTTAAGCAAATGAAGATCTTTTCTCTTCGTTGTGTAAGAAATGAAACATTTCTATTTGTGTTTAGCAGAACAGACATGCTTCATTCCTTGTGCAAGGCTAACATGTAAATTCGTGAAGTATTTTATATTTAAAAATTAACATATGAACATCAGACAATTAACTAGTGTTGCAAACCTCATTGCTGAGTATCACTACAGCCGCCTTCCAAGGGGTCCGCTTAGGAAGCTTCATACTAACACCAGCACCTTGTCTACCCTTCAAAGCAATTTTGGAACTCTTTATCTGGATGACCATCATCATTTTCATCATATGAGGTCTGACAATTAAGCTTGCAAATGTGCCACCAAAAGCTTATCAATGTCTCACAGCTCTGTTTGTGTTCACGTGTGGCAGTGTTTTGCTGAGTGGCGTTTATCACACTTTTTGCCTATTTTTGTGTAACATATGACATCTCTAATGGTCATTCCAGAAAAAAGTTCTAAAATGGATTTGAAGGGTGGACTAGTACTAGTATGAGTGCATAGCTTCGAAGGTGACCTTGGTGATATTCACCAATGAAGTATGTAGTGCTTTTTCTAGGATAAGTTTGCCAGCTTAATTTTCAGACCTCTGTACTCTTATTATCAGGCAGATTAACAGAAACTAAGCCAAGTTATTACAATATACAGCACATTTATAGAAATTTTCATGAGTATTTTATAAAGGTAATACCTCATGGGTTGAAGTAATGCAGAGAGAAATTTTTTCAACTTCGTCATTTTCCAAAAGCAGCACAGATTGCCAGCTTCCCAAGACTTTCCCCTGTTCAGCTTAGGTATAGTACATGCTGAAGTGTTTTATCATGTGGGTTTTCAAATACAAAGGAGGACTTTTGCCATGTATCAGGGATTTGCCAACTAAAAACTAAATCAGGGCAGCGCCCGTGGCTCAGTAAATAGGGTGCCAGCCCCATATACCAGAGGTGGTGGGTTCAAACCCAGCCCTGGCCAAAAACTGTACAAACTGTATCAATTGTTTTCTCAATTTTCTTTTGGCTTTGCTCGCCTCTTCGATCAAAGCTACAGACTCTGGGTCTCTCGCTCTTTGTATGCATGCTCTGACTTCAACAGTCTGCTCAGAATGAATCTCCTCATCAGTTCTCTGTCACAATAAGTATGTTCATGTGTCTGATCATCTTTTTTATTGCTCCTCTTTACATATAGGCAAAAGCTTCATGTAGGAATGAGAAAGTGTCAGTCAAAGATTTGAGAAATTTCAAACTTTCAGTGAAATACATTTAGAATGCTATGGAAATTTTGTAAAATAAATTGAGTGAGTGGTAGGGAGGTTCTCATTCTGTTTTATTTTATTTTATTTTCCAAGAGAGTCTTAATATTTTAGCCAATATTTCACACAATGCCACATTTCATAGATAGTTACAGGTATAGATGCCTGTATATGTACAATCATTTGATATGTGTAAATTACTTAAAGGGAGTAGAGAATGAACTGAGAACAAAGGCTCCCTGGTTTGGACCTGAGCTCACCTCCCTACACCCTCTGTCTCCCCGTAGTGGCTCTCACCCACTCCATCTGTCTCCTCCTTGGAGTGATTCAGGAAACTGTGCATTGCAATCCAAAAGTATGCCTCAAGCAGTCCCTGTCACACAAGTAATGTCATAAGGATCCTGGGAAAAAGTTACCAAAAATGCAGCTAAAGGCCAGGCATGGTGGCTCACACTTGAAATGAAATTTCAGCACTTTGGGAGACTGAGGCAGAAGGATCACTTGAGGCAAGAAGTGTGGAACCAGCCTGGACAATATAATGCCACCCTGTCTCTACAAAATACTTTAAAAATTAGCCAAGTGTTGTAGCTCGAGCTGTAGTCCCAGCTAATAGGACGGCTAAGGCAAGACAATCACTGGAGCCAAGGAGTTGAAGGGTCTGTAGTAAGCTGTAACCGTGCCACAGCACACCAGCTTGGGAAACAGAGAGATCCTATCTTAAAAAAAAAAAAAAAAATCAATGAAGTAAATATTTAATCTCTTGCATCACTATCATACAGTGGAATCTGTAGCAGTCTTTTTCTGATAAACAAAAACTATTTGACTATTTTAGAGAGAGCACAATTCAATATTTTATTGTGCATGTTTTTACAAACTTTTGAAAGATAGACCTGAAGTTATACATTGAAGGTAAATTATGTTTGAAATGAGTTATTTTGTATAGTTTATAACAAATCATTCCCAGATGACAGTTGAAACTCAAAAATAGAGTCTAGAATTCAGTACCATTCCCTTGGATTATGGAATTTAGAGGCTAAAACAAAATGAAGGGCCCACATCTGTTAAAAGCGTGTGTTTTTTGCCTCATTGCTCCTTTGAGAATGTTCATCATGGATACTATGGGATTTCTGTCAATTCCTAAAATAACCAAATATTCCACATCTTTTAGAAACATAAATAAATATGAATAAACACAGCATCTTTCACATAAAACAGCATCAAGTTCAATATCAAAGTTGGGAGCTAAATCTGTTAGCTAGAATAGTTCAGGGCAGAATGAGGCTACATCGGAATTGCCTCTGTTCTCTCATTTCTTCCCTTCCCCCCACTACTTTATCAGATGAATAGTCTTCTTCTGCCTTGGGGAAAGAGAAATAGCAAAAGGCTACAAATGCTTTATTCTTTCATGAATTTTTTTAACTAGAATATATTACAGAATCATAAAATAATATCAGAGCACATTTTTGGTGACAAATTTATTCCATTTTCATCATAGTGAATGTATGTGGCAGTTTACCATTATAAAGACAATGCAATAGAGAAGTAAAAGACCATAATTTTGGTTTGGGAAAGGGTTTGACATTCAACTTCAATGGCTACCCAACAAGTATCAATCTGTCTGAGCCTTAATTTTCTTCTCTGTTCAAATGGGAATAATACGTACTTTTCAAGGACCAGTAATAATGTCTATAAAATCAACAGTTCAATCTCTGACATATAATAGGTGGTCACTACAAGATCTACTATTGTTGCAGGTATTATAGGAACAAATAGAATTCAGATTTATTCAGCTATACCTCCTGGGATCTACACCCAAGAGCATCAAAGATACATACAGATAGGTAGAATAGCAGGTGAATTGATGGGTAGATAAATGAATGGTAGATGGTAGATGGATGGATTGATTGATTTTACATCTAAATAGAGTCTTGTTTCACTATGATTTTAGATATGAATTGGAACCTTGTAGTCCCGGTTTTGAAAAAAGCAGAAACTCACTGACTGCTATTTTATAAACCAGCTAATCACATCATTTTAAACTATTTTCTAGTACATTTTCTTAGATGCAGTGTTTCTTTGACAAAATTTATTATAGTTTATAATTAAACAAGTACCAATAAATTTGGATAAATATGTAGCTTGTAGTTCAAAGTATGTTTGACTAAAACTACGCTAAACATATCAGGAAATAGATCATTGACACATTAACCTCCTCTACCCTGAGGTTTATCAGTCTGTGTTGCACCCCTCAATGATGGTACTGCTTTTACCTAGCCCTTGTCCAGCCAGATGGCAGAAATAGAGACTTACCTTGCCATTTTCAGACCCCTCATGGGTACCCAGATCTTTCTTCTGCATCACTCTAAAACTGTGAGATGGTCTCTGACATTTCTGGTTAGAATCCCTAGATAGTGTTTCTCCTCTGGAGTCCTATTGTCTGCCAGTGGACCCTTGGTCTTTTCAGAGACTCTGTCCACCATTTTCTCCTGTCTTATTCTTTGCCCCCCTCTCACACTGGATGTCCCAATTCTACCTATTCCTTGGATACCAGTTTGAAGCACATCTATTCCTTGAAGCATAGAGAGGTGATTCTTTCTATTATTGCCATGTTAATATATGCACTTTTTACATTAATTATTAACAAACACACGCTAACCTGTCATTTACAGTAAAACTTACCAGAAACTTGGGAGTCACCTTCATCTGCATCTTTAGCTGCAACTCTTCAAAATGGTCACCTTTTGCTGCCACTTGCTGTCTGTTCCACCCCTTAGCTCTTGGCCCTTCACACTTCCCACTCTTTATCTGGTCCACAGAAAAGAGCACAGATTGATCTTCCTGCCTCCAGTCCTGAATCTCTGTAATTTTTTTCTCCACACCCTCACCAGAATGTTCTTTCAAAGCACACATCTCATCATGTCAACAACTTTGGACATCTTTTTTCTTTGTCTACTTAATATATGTGTATAAGTTTGAGGGGGGCTGTGACTGTGTTCTTCATAGGAAGGCAGGTTTGGGCATCCCTGGCTGACCCTGGAGCACCTGCAGCCCAGTTTCCCCACTGCCTAGCTCTGACCGAGGCACCCACCAGCTCTTTCAGCTTCAACTTCATTTCCATAAAGTGAGCATTGTGGGAGCATTAAATGCAATAATGACTTTCTAGTGATTAGTAGAGGGGCTCCCATATAACAACTGCTTGAAAAATGGTCATTATCATTACTCACTTCAACTGGTGATTCTACCCTCATCCTCTGCTTCTCCCACCTCTAACTCCACAGACCAAAAGTTCCCTGACCTTTTTACCTTACAACATACTATTATACCTGGAAAACTTTTTAGCTTTCCTTATTTCATTAATGGTGATAATGATGGTAATAATATGTAGTAAGTATGATTCTGTGCCCACCATTTTGAGCATGCAAGAAATAAAACTGTTTTTAATGTTATTAAAACTAAAATTAATTTTCTCTTTGAGCTTCATTTCTGTGGTTGATAAAACTTGCTATCAACCAACTCAGGTATTCACCTCCCTTTTATGGCCTCCTTGAGGCTGGTCTAAGTTCTGAGACACTCACACAGAACAAAGGACTTGGCAAGGGGCAGTTGTGTGCTGAGGTTTATCCGTCTGTGTTGCATTCCCCAATGATGGTACTGCTTTCATCTAGCCCTTGGCCAGCCTGATGGCAGAGCTGTGAAGTCTCTTTGCTATTTCCAGACCCCTACGGGGTACCCGGGTATTTGTTCTGCATCATTCTAAAACTGTGAAATGGTCTCTGACATTTCTGGCTAGATAACCCAGATAGTGCTTCTTCCCTAGGGTTCTATCTTCTCTCTGAGCAGAATTCTGTCTCCCTGTGGATCCCTGATCTTTTCACAGGCTCTACCCAGTGTTTTCTACCCAGATCTACTTACCCACCCTTTTTTGGGGGGAGGTAGTACAATGTTCCTTCTGAGGGATCCACTAGTCGAGACTCCATGAATCCTCCTTCTCAACTCTCCCTTCTCTGACTTATCAGAGTCTTTCCTGAACCTTTAGTCCTTCAGAGTCTTCATTTTACACTCAAAAGTTGTTTTATTTTTCCCTGCTATGGCTATAACAAACCTTTCAATACAGCAGTGAAATCAACAGCCTCGCTGCTCTAATTGGAAACAGTAAAGTGATAATAGGCAATATTGGAAGGAAAAATATTGCTTACATTTCAAAATATTATCACAGTGCAGTATTAAAAATAGCTAACATTTATTGGGTGAGTTAGACAAATACATCCTCACACAATTTACAGTCTGTATCAGTCCGAGTCTCAACAGGAGACAGATGGTGCACTCAAATTAGGATGCTTTGAGTGGAGTTTAATAAAGGAACTATTTGAAAATGTGTGGGCTGGGTGTAGATAAATCAAAAGAGATAATGCAGCACCCTGGGGATAGTGATGTGGTGGGGAGGTTACCATTACTAGACCTGAAGAGATAAAGAAAGGGAGAGGCAGCTGGAAGCTAGATGTAGAGTCATGGAGACCTGCCACCTTGAGTAGAGTGGTGACCTGTAATTAGGAGACACAGCCATCCAGGGGTAGCTCTGCCAGAGGGAATCTCGCTAAAGGTAGTCCTAGAAGGGGGAAGCCTTGAGGAGTAGATACCACACACTCACTTTCCAACCCCCATTTCATCTCCTTCCAAGGATGACTAACCACAAGTTAGAATTTCAGGGAGACCTATGGATATAGCCCCTGTGGGTCAGTCTGTGGAGCACAGAACTAGGTGTAGAACAGAGAGTGTATCCACAGGAGCAAGTGGTAGGTATAGAGTCCATGGTATATAAGGAAACACCGGGATTCTTCAAAGTTCAATTTCCAGCTGTCATTAACAAAATCTAGGGATGGCTTAAGCAACCATTCCCACATCTCCAGAGGCTAGAATTCCAGGACCAAGGTGTGGGCAGGTTTGGGTTCTGGGGAGGGCTCCCTCCTCCACTTGCAGATGGCCACCTTCCTGTTGTATGCGCACATGGCCTTTCCTCAGCATGCATGCACAGATGGGCCTCTCTCTCTTCCACTAATTCCGTATGACCTCATCTAGCCCAAATTACTTCCCAAAGACCCCATTGCCAAATACTATCATCTTGGGAATTAGGGCTACAACATTCAAGTTTGGGGGGAACACAATATTCAATTCCTAACAAATTCAGATAGTGCTTAATTGTGAATCCTTAACCATACAGTAGAATTGGTTTTTCCTAGATTTTATTTCATATTGTAATGCTTTGTACACACCGGTGTGAGGGACATGCAAACATTATATGTATTACTATAAATGCAATGTCTTTCTCCTTCACTGGCTTAAGACCATCATTGGTGTAAAAAGAAAAAAAAAAACAAACTAAAACTAAAACTTTGTGTTCCTCCTTTTGCTTTTTTTTTTTCCTGACACCAGTGACAATGCCTAACATATAAAATATAGTTTGCTAGATGAATAAACATATAAATGAATGAATGACCTCTCCCTTGTTCAGGATTCAACTCCTTAAAGGACAATTTTTTCATGGATAAATAAACTAATTCATGGTATCTTCCTTCCCTTCCTGGTAAAATACATGTTGTTTAGCCATAGCATTTTGCAAATAAAATCCCAGTATTTGTCAAACACAAACCAGCTTGTTGTGATATTGTGAATTTTAGACATAGCAAGAGAAAAGGGGAAGAGGAATCTCTGACAGGGTGATAAAATATACTCTGTGTATATTTGGAACCAGGCATAGCTCTGAAGTTCTCCAACTTGTCAACATAGAACTTACATCTATTTGAGAACAAATGACAACATAAATTCAGCAGGAAACTCATACCTGCAATTCCATCTAGAAATATGGTACAACTTAATGGATTTTTTGCCAGGATAAAGTTTTCTGCTTTAGAACAAAGCAAATACATATATATAAACTGGGATTAATAATAAATTGTCTATCTTACATAGAGGTACAAATACAGCTATGCAATCTGTGTACTGCACAAAGCCATTGGGTCTTTGACAAACTTGGGCCCTAACATGGGACTACATGAATCTGAAGGAAGAGTTGCCCCACATACACAATGGTATAATTTATCAACCCAGAAGAGGTACAACTTATTGAGAGGCCTCTTCATGCAACAGCAGCCAAGACCTCAAGTTCATGTCAAATTCTATACAGTAGAACCTCCATATATAGTTGACCACCTCCCTACATTGTCTACTTCCTTAAGTTGACTTATTCATAGACCGGACTTGCACCACATGTACATATCAGAACAGTAGGCCTAGTTCCTTATGTTGACAACTTCTGTATGCTAAACAGTTGTTACACTCCCTTAGGTGGTCAAAATATGGAGATTCTGCTATAAATTCAAACAGGTTCTTTATCCTGAGCACCTCTCTTTTTTTTTAATGGCATCATCATATATTGACCTAAATGGAGTTGGAGAACATTCTACTTAGTGAAGTATCACAAGAATGGAAAAGCAAGAATCCAATGTACTTAATACTAATACAAAACCAGTAGATGAACAAATACATGCCCACACAAGAGAAAAAGACAATTAAACTGAAGTGGGGGGTAGGGAGGAGAGGGAAGGCGGGAGGGGATTGGTGTGCTCTCACCTAACAGGCACAATGTAAGGGTAGGTGGCCTATCTCCTGGGTGAGCGGGCACAACTACAACTTGGACTCTACCTAACAAATGAGAACAATGTAATCTAATCATCGGTACCCTCATATTAATCTGAAATTTAAAAAAATAGTATAATCATTATCTTAAACTTGCTTACTGAAGATCAGGATATTATTTTCTATCACCTCCTTTAATTTGTCCATCAGTCATCGATTTAAGTTCTCCTATTGGAATAGGGAGACATTTAAAGAAATGGAAATATTTGTACACAATTGTGTGCCAGGAATTATATTAGCACTTTAGGAAAAGTAAAAAAGAATGTTAAGAAAAAATCCAGACTCTCAAAAAGCTAAGTACTTAGTTTGAAAGATGAAAACTATAAAGTCAAGGGGATGACTAATAATTGAAAAGGACACAAATGGAAAATGCCCAATGATAACAGCAGAAATAGTCATCATGATCACCATGTGACCCAGACTCCATCTTCCTTCATGCCATCTGTGTGCCTCTGCTAATCCCCAAGAAATAGATCAGACAGTGTGGTAACATCCAGCTCCCTCAGCCTCCTCTGTTGCCATCCTATACAATAATCAATGTTTTCTAAATCTTATGCAAAATATTATTCTGGGCATTTTATAAAGCTTTATTATTTTTACTAATTGAAAACACACCGTCTAAGGGCAAACAAATAACGAATATGATACACAATGCATTTTGAGACATTTCCCTCCAATAGTTTGCTCACAGAAGTCCAAAAAATATTTTAAAACTACACAGACCCACATACATTTTTAAGCTCACATCTAAAATTTTTCAACGTAGCTTCTAAATAGTTGCAAAGGATATAATTTCTGGCATACTATAAATGTTGGCTAGTTTAAATTAAAATGTTACCCAGCTCATTTAAATGTATCCCATGGAAAATTACCAGAGGAATTTGAAACCCTCCATCATCCATTTAAAAAATACATGAACAAACTTTTTATATCATTCTTTTTTTCTCCTTGAGTTCATATTTCCAGTCCATTTCCTGACAGAATGCCCATCCTAATGTAATAAGTTTTTATGCATGATGTCTTTTCTTGGCAACCCATCCATATATTGCCATTTCCTGAGACCATAAGCCTCTAAATATTTTAGCTAAATTAATTTTTTAATAATTACTTTATAATCAATCAAAACAACATAAATATATTTGATATTTTGATAAATAATTAGCAAACATACCATGTAAAAGATTAGCAGAAATACATATCTGACATTTTCTTAAGTAGTTCATGAATCTATGCATTAATTTTATTTTTTTCTTTTATATAGAAGTAAGCATTCAGCAACCTTGTTTAAATAAATAAGTAGCTGGGAATAAAAGCCTTTCTTTTTCTCATCATAACACTACTCAATTAATTAAACTACCTCCATCTTTTATGTAAAAGAATCACACCTTAACTAAAATCAAAAATTAATAATCAACTATCAACCTGATTAGGTTCTTCATTACATTTCATTGAAATAAATGCATCAGAAACTAGTTGTCAAGCAAATAATTCATTGTCAGGGTCTTCATTAGAGGCTTTCACTGTCTTAACACCAGCAAAAATACCTCAGATTGTCTCCTTGTTTGATATGCAGGAGGATCACCCAACCCAGAGCAGTGCACCACAATCAGACTCGGACTGAAGAAAGGAAAACTTCACCTCTGGACGTGGGAGAAAGGTCCTGGTGAAAGAAGAGACAGGAGCAGAGAACCAGGATGGCATCTCAAACCAATAATGAGATTTAGGAAAAAGTACAAACATAAGTTTTCTGAAATCAGTTTCCCTAGAATAGTGCCCATAAAATGTCTTTATGGAATCCCAAGGATACACATGCCCCATGTTAAAGACTAGCTGCCCTATCCCAACTCTTTCTAGTCAGATTAGGTAGCCTAACCCTTCCATTTATAATGGAGCTACTGGTATTCATGTCCCAAAAATAACTTTTCACCTGGCCACTTTAGCATTGAATTAACTCCCAATGTCGCTTCAGTGCATAATATATCAACACATAATCCCATGAATCAATCTAAATTTGGCCCTTTCCTAGTCTGTCCTCCCACCTTGACCTCACTCCTGGGAATCTAAAATAAGCATTCCCTGATTTAGTCACACCAGTATCCTTCCTTTTTAATGTGTTATTTTGTTTGATTCAGATCCTGTCTTTGCCCATGTGGCTTCCTTAGCATGGAACGCCTCATCTGCTATCAGCCCCCTATTCAGATGTGATAATCTTCTTAGATTCCTTCCCCTAGGAAATCTTTCCTTCCCACTTGCAGAAGCAACTAATCTCTGAATTCTCATTAACTTATATACACAACATGTATAAATAGCTAGACTACTTTTTTTGAGGGGAGAGGAATTAATGTAATTCAGTTAAAGATGTCCCTTCTCACCATTCCTTTTTAACATTGTACTAAAATCTTAAGACAAGAAAAAGAAATAAAATGTCTACAGATTGGCAAGGAAGAGATAAAAAGATCTTTATTCACACACAATACGATTGTCTATGCAGAAATCCAACAAGGAACAACCAAAAGAACCTCCCAGAACTAATAACTGATTAGAGAAAGGTTGGAGGATCCAAGGTTAACTTACAAAAGTCAAGCACATTTTTTTTTTTTTTTTTTTTTTATTGTTGGGGATTCATTGAGGGTACAATAAGCCAGTTACACTGATTGCAATTGTTAGGTAAAGTCCCTCTTGCAATCATGTCTTGCCCCCATAAAGTGTGACAACCAGGATCTATAGAGAACTCAAATTAATCCACATGAAAAAAGCCAACAATCCCTTATATCAATGGGCAAGAGTCAAGCACATTTTTATACAGCAGCAATTAACCAATGGAATTTGAAATTTAAAACATAATAACATTTAAACTAGCCTCCCCCCAAATGAAATACTTAAACATAAACTAAGAACATATATACATACCCTGTATGAAGAAATTATAAACCTTTGGTGAAAGAATTCAAAGAACTAAATAAATGGAGAGATAGCAAGAGTTAATATTGTCAAGATGTCCATTTTTCCCAACTTGATTTATAGATTCAGTGCAATCACAATCAAAATGCCAGCAAGTTATTGCCTGAACACTGAAAAAATAATTCTAAGGCTATATGGAAAAGCAAAAAAGCCAAAATAGCCAACACAATATCAAAGGAGAACCTAGTTAGAGAATTAATGCATCCTGACTTCAAGACTTACTAAGCAAGACAAATGCATTTCAAGACAAGCAACCAAAAATATTTTGCTCACATACTTTTTGACTAAGGCAAAGGCAATACATCAAAGCAAATGGGACAGGAACAATTGGACACCACATGTGAAAAAAAAAGATCTGGACGCAAACTTGTCACTTATCACAAAAATTAACTCAAAATGGGTCATAAACCTGAATGCAAAGTGCAAAACTATAAAATCCCTGGAAGGTAACATAAGATAAATCTCAGCAATGTTGTGTGATGATGACTTGTCAGATAAAGTGGAGATGTTTGTCTAACACAAAGGTGGGACCCATGAAGGAAATAATTGATAAGCTAGACTTTATTAAAAACTTATCCTCTGCAAGAGACAATGTGAAGAGAATGAAAGATGAGGAGAAAATCTATCCAAAATATACAAAGAATTCAAAATTCAACAATTAAAAATAAATAAATAAATAAACAGCCTTACAAAATAATTGGGCCAAAGACCTTAATAGACACCTCACCAAAGAAGATATACTCACAGAAAATAAGCATGGGAAAAGAAATTCATATCATATATTATTAGAGAATTACAAATTAGAGCAATCAGATGCTGCTATCTTCCTATTACAATGGGCATAATTCAAAGCACTGACAACAGCTAATACTGGCAAGTCTTATTCACATCCCTGCCAGCGTTCAGTCCTGTGCTGTAGGGATGCAAACAAGTCCAGCCTGTTTGGAAGCAAGTGTGTCAGTTTCTTACAAAAGCAAATATACTTTTAGCATACACTTCAGCGATTGCACTTCTTGGTTTCTACCCCAAATAGTTACAAACACATGCACACAAAAACCTGCATGGAGACCTTTATAGCAGCTTTATTAATAATTGCCACCATTTGGAAGGAACCAAGGTCTCGTTCAGTAGGTGAATGGATAAACAAGCTGGCACATGATGGGGTATTATTGAGTGCTTAGCATAAATGAGCTACTAAGCCATGAAGAGACATAGAGGAAACGTAAGTGCGTGTTAGTGAGAGAAGACAAGCTGATTCTAACTATGTGCATTGTGGAAAACGCAAAACTATGGCGGTAGTAAAAGGACCAGAGACTGTGGGAGGAGGGAGGGTTGAATAGGCAAACCACAGAGGATTTTCAGGTCAGGGAGCTACTCTGTGTGATTTTATAACAGTGGGCACATGACCTTGTGCATTTGTCAAGACCCATAGAATGTACAACACCAAGCACGAACCCTAATGTTAATTATATGGGTGATGATGGTTTGTCAGTGCAACGACAATTGTAACAAACGTACCACTCTGGCAGAGTCTGTTGATAGTGGAAGAAGCTGTGCATGTTTAGAGAGAGGGACTATATGAGAAATCCCTGAATCTTCTTCTATAAAAAGAAAATCAGAGTCTCAGGGCCACCACCCCCAAACTCCCTATGCAAAAATGTAAAAGCCCCAGGCACCTGTGAAGAGGTGGCCCCTCAGATCATTCACTAAAGCAATTCCTTGGGAATCTTCCATAAGAAAAAAGAAATTGGTTGGAAGATTTTTTATTGTTTCTTTGATCTCAGTGCTTGAAATTGGTCTGTTCTGGAGCTCTATTTCTTCCTGGCTGAGTCTAGGGAGAGGGTGTGATTCCAAATATTTATCCATTTCCTTCACATTGTCAAATTTCTGGGCATAGAGTTTCTGGTAGTATTCAGAGATGATCTCTTGTATCTCTGTGGGATCAGTTGTTATTTCCCCTTTATCGTTTCTGATTGAGGTTACTAGAGATTTTACTTTTCTATTCCTCGTTGGTCTGGCCAATGGTTTATCTATTTTATTTAGTTTTTCAAAAAACCAACTCCTTGTTTCATTAATTTTCTGAATGATTCTTTTGTTTTCAATTTCATTGATCTCTGATTTGATTTTGGGTATTTCTTTTCTTCTACTGAGTTTAGGCTTAGATTGTTCTTCTTTTTCCAATTCCATAAGACGGCTTGTGAGATTGTTGATGTGCTGTCTTTCTGTTTTTCGAATGTAGGCATCTAAAGTGATGAATTTTCCTCTCAAAACTGCTTTTGCAGTATCCCACAGGTTTTGGTAGCTTGTGTCTTCATTGTTGTTATGCTCAAGGAAGTTAATGATTTCCTGTTTTATTTCTTCCTGCACCTATCTGTTATTCAACAGAAGATTATTTAATTTCCATGCCTTTGGGTGGGGTCGAGCATTTTTGTTAGAGTTGAGTTCCACCTTTAGTGCCTTATGGTCTGAGAAGATACAAGGTAAAATTTCAATTCTTTTAATCATGAACGGGAAGAATCAACATTGTTAAAATGTCTATATTTCCCAAAGCAATCTACCTATTCAATGCTATTCCTATCAAAATACCAACATCGTACTTTCAAGATTTGGAAAAAATGATTCTGCGTTTTGTATGGAACCAGAAAAAAACCCCGTATAGCTAAGGCAGTTCTTAGTAATAAAAATAAAGCTGGGGTCATCAGCATACCAGATTTTAGTCTGTACTATAAAGCCATAGTGGTCAAGACAGCATGGTACTGGCACAAAAACAGAGACATAGACACTTGGAATCGAATTGAAAACCAAGAAATGAAACTAACATCTTACAACCACCTAATCTTTGATAAACCAAACAAGAACATACCTTGGGGGAAAGACTCCCTATTCAATAAATGGTATTGGAAGAACTGGATGTCTACATGTAAAAGACTGAAACTGGACCCACACCTTTCCCCACTCACAAAAATTGATTCAAGATGGATGGATAAAGGACTTAAATTTAAGGCATGAAACAATAAAAATCCTCAAAGGAAGCATAGGAAAAACACTGGAAGATATTGGCCTGGGGAAAGACTTCATGAAGAAGACTGCCATGGCAATTGCAGCAACAACAAAAATAAACAAATGGGACTTCATTAAACTGAAAAGCTTCTGTACAGCTAAGGAGACAATAACCAAAGCAAAGAGACAACCTACGCAATGGGAAAGGATATTTGCATATTTTCAATCAGACAAAAGCTGGATAACTAGGATCTATAGAGAACTCAAATTAATCCACATGAAAAAAGCCAACGATCCCATATATCAATGGGCAAGAGACATGAATAGAACTTTCTCTAAAGATGACAGACGAATGGCTAACAAACACATGAAAAAATGTTCATCATCTCTATATATTAGAGAAATGCAAATCAAAACAACCCTGAGATATCATCTAACCCCAGTGAGAATGGCCCACATCACAAAATCTCAAAACTGCAGATGCTGGCGTGGATGTGGAGAGAAGGGAACACTTTTACACTGCCGGTGGGACTGCAAACTAGTACAACCTTTCTGGAAGGAAGTATGGATAAACCTCAAAGCACTCAAGCGGACCTCCCATTTGATCCTGCAATCCCATTACGGGGCATCTAACCAGAAGGAAAAAAATCCTTTTATCATAAGGATACTTGCACTAGACTGTTTATTGCAGCTCAATTTACAATTGCCAAAATGTGGAAACAGCCTAAATGCCCACCAACCCAGGAATGGATTAACAAGCTGTGGTATATGTATACCATGGAATACTATTCAGCCATTAATAAAAATGGAGACTTTACATCCTTCGTATTAACCTGGATGGAAGTGGAAGACATTATTCTTAGTAAAGCATCACAAGAATGGAGAAGCATGAATCCTATGTACTCAATTTTGATATGAGGACAATTAATGACAATTAAGGTTATGGGGGGGAAGCAGAAAGAGGGACAGAGGGAAGCGGGTGGGGCCTTGGTGTGTGTCACACTTTATGGGGGCAAGACATGATTGCAAGAGGGACTTTACCTAACAATTGCAATCAGTGTAACCTGGCTTATTGTACCCTCAATGAATCCCCAAAAATAAAAAAAAAAAAGAAAGAAAAAAGAAATTGTACCTACAATAAACCTGTTTGATTTTACGCTAATAGTTAATTACAAGTTTATCTTATAGGTAACAGAGTGGAGAAAAAATCAGACATTCTTCTTCATACACAGGGACATCTATGTAATTGATGCTTTCTTTGTGCTCTTATTGTATGTAAAATATAGATTTTGGGGGCCTCACAAGAGTGTAACCATTACCTCATCAGCCCTCCAGCACCCGCTCATTCCTTCTCTCGGTATGCTTTTAAAATGGTGAAGGTTCCAACTTCCTCTTTGACAAGAGTAGCCACAGTCTTATTTCTGTTTTTCCCAGACGCATCTTAGAAATCTTGTTTAATAAACCTCCATTAGCAGAGAGATTTTTGCTCAAGTCATTATTTGGGTTGACAAATCTAAGATTGCTTTTAAAAATTTAGATTTAAAAAAAATTAGTTGTGTTGTTCAAACACACATTGTTTTAATATTTGTTATTCTTTTACATTTATTAATTTTGAATTCTCAGTCTAACAGTGTCTTTCTTAGGAATAGTGTTATATTTCTGCATTTGTCACACTAACATGCCAGAAATTGAAAATAGAAAGTATTAAAAAAGATGTTCATTGATTTGAACCAGATTCAATCCACAAATGTGCAATTGCCTTTTTTCCCTGATTTGTTTTGGGTTATCGACACATTTTTCCCTAAGGAGAAAAATTACTAAAAGTTTTGGCATCAGAGAACAAGTTAAATCTTCCAAAGGATCTGGGGCTAATGAACTGACATAATACTTATTTGCTACAAGTTTTATTGAAGGGGGACAAAACTTTTCTAGCAGCTGTAAGGTATCGTGTCTTTGTCACTAGATAGTAAAATCGATCACAGATTAGTGAACTGAAACCGTGGGATTCTACCAGAGAGAAATTTTGCTAAGTAAATGAATTCATGGGTTGTGAAATGTATTTCCTCTGCAAAACAAGTGTTGACTTGTCACAATGACACTTTGGGTCCCTATTCCTCATGATAAAAAACATGCTTTATTGCAGTGGTTTGAAACCTTCCTAATGCCGTGAGCCTTTAACACAGTTCCTGTGGGTGACGACCCACAGGTTGAGAACTGCTGCTTTATTGCTTCCTACAAAACATTGCATAACAGACTTGAAATGGTATAACAGAAATGGATTGTAAAATACAGAAGTCTAATTAAAACCTCAACACCAACATGGTTCACCTCGGATTTGTTTTATTTGCCACAGTCAACTGTTTCCCTCATCTAAGGTAAATAGACTAAAGGCTGTATGCTTTTGGAGTTTGTTTGCAAGGCCTAAATAAAGTTAGGGCATTCATAACGAATGTTTCCCCTATCCCAGAGGCCTGAAATCATCTATTGTTAGACTGAACTCCAATTATAGTTATTAGAAGTACTATTAATTAAATAATGCCCTGGTTTCTATTATATTGATGTTTAAATATTTAGAATATATACATTTCCCACACCTCCCAGGGAATCACGAGAAGGGTACAACACAGTACCAAGTGCTCTAACCACATTGCCTTTGTTAACAAAAACTAACTTAGAGTTTCTTTAGAATGGGTTTCTATAAAATTACTTGAGCATTTTGGGGGCTACATGTATGACCTTCACACAAAAGATGCAACAAGTAAGATGTTTATTTAATAAAAATGAGTTCCTAAGTACAGTCTGATCACTGAAGTTGGATGCTGATGCATCTGTAGATGTCATAAAATGTGCAGGAAGAGGCAAAGGGCACAAAGTGAGGTCCCTCCAAGCTTCTCTGCCCCTTCCTTCTGTTGAGAACTCCCTTGCCTGGAGCAGGCTTCTGAGGGTGCTGCGCACCAGTGGCATCAGAGAAACATGGCCAGGTCCATGGTGTGGTCCCCAGTGTGGCAATGCCACGTTGTACCTGCACAAAGCTCATCAGAGGCTCCACAGGGCCCACTGATGCAGGAATGGCCTAAGTAAGATGTGGGTCCATGACCTGACATCAAAGACGTTGTCCAATACACTTCAATTCAGCTTTTCTGATTCGTATTTTTATTATTTGTTTAAAAGTCTGCCTCAGCCACTTAAAATATACGGGTACAATGCACGCTATCTGGGAGAGGCGTACGCATAACTTTGAGTCAAGCTATACAATTCATGTGACCAAACCTTTGTACCCCCATAATATTCTGAAATAAAGAAAAATATGGAAGCCACAAAAAATTTAAAACAAACAAACAAAAAAGAAAAAGCATCATACTAATTAAAAAACAAAAATAGACCCCTAGGAAGCACAAGTGAAGCTTCTTCAACGTTAATCTCCAGAGTCAGATGTACTGCCTGCCTTAAAGACATAGCTCTATAGAACGTCAAGGTACAATTCACCCCATTTCATATGTGCCTGAGAACCACAACGGTGAGTGATAAGAGTCGCAACCTTCCCAATCAAAGGGCCAGGCCTCTGTGCAAATCATGCTCAGGCAATCTGAACACACCCCTCACACACAGCACTGCTTAACTGCCAGTGACCTCCATGAGGGAATCAGTCTTGGAGTGAGTTGTGGAAGAGCTAAGGGGAATAGTGGAGGTGCTTTGCCTTCACTCCAGGCAAAAAGAGAGGCAAGAAAATCGCTTGAGCCCGAGTCTGAAGTTGCTGTGAGCTATGACACCATAGCACTCTACCAGGAGTGACAAAGTGAGACTGTCTCAAAAAAAAAAGAAAGTTAAAAAAATTCACTTTAAGTGTGTGTCCTGTGGAGCTTGGAGAGGCCCAAGGTTTGGAACTTAACATGTGCCTGATAATTACAAAGCAGATGGCGCATTGTCACTACCACCCACCTGGCCAAAGAGGAGAGAATTGATGGGCTGCCCCAGGAGCACACTGCACTTTACAGATGGCAAAGCAGGGATGCCTGTAATTTTTTTCCCCCAAGAGAACTGAGTGGAATCTCAGAAGGATTTTGACAATTGCATAGGGAAAATCCACTATTCCTTTCTACACCCTCATGATGCTCAACGCCTTCAGAACATTTCATTCAAACACCAGATGTGTAGACATTTTACCCATACCACGAAATTCTCCAATTCTACAGATGCCAAATTAGTGTCCTACAATTTAATATGATTCTAACACTGTCTATCTGGAGTTAGTATGAGATCCCACCAATTAAGGGCTCAAACTCCCAAGGCTTCAGGTGCCAAATTCAAGTTCTGGCTTCTCATACTTCTGACCAAATCAGAAGTTTCTAAAACTCTTCCTTGGGTTTGATAATTTTGTATTATGTTTTACAGAACTCAGGGAAATATAACCCTTCTTAGATTACTGGTTTACTACAAAGGACACCATTCAGGACTGCCAGATGGAAGAGACGCATTGGGGTATCGCATGGGGAATGGAAGGGCTTCAGAGCTTCCATGCCTTCTCCAGGAGGGCCACCCTTCTGGCACCTTCACATATTCACCAAACCAGAAGCTCTCTGAACCCTCTGCTTTGGGAGATTTATGGGGGCTTCATTACATAGGGATGGCTAATTAAATTATTGGCCACCAATGGTTAACTCAACCTCCAACCCTTTCCCCTCCTGGAGATCAAGGTGTGCAGCGGAAGTCCCAACCCCCTAATCACATCGTTGGTTGCCCTGCAACCAGCTTCATCCTGGGGCTCTCCAAGACTCCCAGCCACCAGTCATCTCATTAGCATGTAAAAATCACCCTGGAGATTCCAAAGACTTTAGGGGGGTTGTGCGAGGAAATGGGATGGAGACCAACTATATAGTTTTTATTATTAATATTTCAGAGCACCCTAACAAGGAAAGTCTGTTTGAGGAAGACATTGGTAAGATGCCACCAGTAGCAAACAAGAAGAGAGATAGAAGCCAAATTTTGGAAAAATTCAATTTGTCATTGGCAAAGAACCCAAAGTCTGTAAAATGATTGAAGGATGTTTATTCTGAGCCAAATATAAACATACCATGGCCCAGAGTGCCTCACCCAAGAAGCTTTGAGTAAGTGGTCTCACTGTGGTTGGGTTACAGTTTGGTTTTGTGTATTTCAGGGAGATAAGAATTATATTTAAAATCATAAATCAATACACAGAAGGCAAAAAGATAGGAAGTCTCATAGCAGGGAATTACAGGTTATAGGTGAGTTAAAAGTATCTTGGATTTGTAATAGATTAAAGAAAATGAAACTTTGTCTAAAGTCTTGGAATGTTTTGAGTCAAGATAAGAAAGTCTGTTAATCAAAGATAAGCCACCAGACATATATTCAGACTCATATAATCTGTTAAGTAAATTGAGGACTGTAGGTGCAGTTTAAGCTTTGTCTTGCGTAACATTAGGCCTATGAGTTAGAAATGATATCTCCAAGAAGGGATGGAGGGCATAATGAGGCACATCTGACCTCCTTTCTCATGGCCAGAAACTCAGCTTTAGAGTATTTCTAGAATTTTCTTGGCCAAAGGGGTGTCCATTCCTTCAGTTAGGGGGCTTAAGATGTGATTTTAGTTCACAAATTGGACCTATACTCCTGAAAGAAATCCCAGAAAATGCACAAAGGCAAAAGAAGCTTGGTAGGGAGGCTTGCAATGTAGAATTCAACTAAGCACACACCAAGTAGAATATGCCCTCTCCTGCTTTTCTTCACTCCAAACTCAACCATGGGGACACCAGAAACCACTATAAGCAAGAGAGAAAATAAAATTAGTTCAAAGTTCAGAGATGTCATTATGACATTGAGCTGAACATCTTGATTACTAGAAAGCTATTGTTCTTGGTTCAGAAGATAATAAAAGTTCTTTCTATTAAATCTCAGAGAGACGACAAACAGTATGATCTCTGTGATACTCAGCCCCTGGGTAGTGTGGGGCAGAAGGAAACTCCCCCTTCACTCCAGGGAGGACTGCTGAAAGACCACTCAAAATAAGGCAGATTAATAAGAGAAAGAGATTACAAATTTACTTACTGTGCACATGAGAATAACAGAATGAATATCCAATGTCCTTGTATGATCCAGAAGTTTAAATACCCTTATTTAAAAGGGGAGTTGGAGATGAGTGATATAGGTCATTCTGTTGAGTGGCAATAAATGGTTAGTAGGAAGTATGAATAGACATTTGGGAGAATGAATGGATGGATGGCAGGTGGGGGAAATTGACTTGAAAGTGATTCTATTTCAAAATTAATTTAAACTGAGAGACAGGTATTATCCTTAAATGGTTTGTTCCAGGTCTCGTTGAATTCTTTTTTTTATTATTAATATTAAATCATATCTGTGCACATTAATGCAATCATGGGGTACCATACACTGGTTTTATAAACAGTTTGACACATTTTCATCACACTGGTTAACATAGCCTTCCTGGCATTTTCTTAGTTATTGTATTAAGACAATTATATTCTACATTTACTAAGTTTCACATGTACCCATGTAAGATGCACCACAGGTGTAATCCCACCAATCACCCTCCCTCTGCCGATCCTCCCCACTCCTTCCCCTCCCTCTCCCCCTTCCCCATATTCTTAGGTTATAACTGGGTTATAGCTTTCTTATGATCTTCTTTCCTGTGATATACTAAGATGGCAGTGAGAATAGATTGTTCATTTTATGGGTCCATCTGGTTTTATGCAGATAGAGGGAAAGCCCCTGCTAATACTTGTTGACCTCTAAGGATCTTTAATTCAAAATACTCTCAAAATATTGGTGTAAAATTTCCTGAACTCCTTCAGCAAGAAATCCCCAGTCTACAGATATGTAGGGCTTGAATGGGCCTTGGGGGAAATGTTTTCTGCTGTCACAGTATTAAGTTCAACACATACAACATAGGTATATATTTCTCAGAACTTCTCAATAATCATTTCATGAGTGCATTCATAAATAAATAAAGTACCGGTGAAAGACTTCCTGTATCATCAATATGGAAATCACTAAAGGCAGCTTCTAATAAATTTCTATAAAATTTCTACCTTAATCGGAATGGTTGTAAACCTTTTAGCTAGGGTGACATCATGTTTTCAGAGAGCCAAAATTAAATGAATGAATTTCATTATTTCAGAAGCAGTATATCTCAAAGCATTACATAGGAGAAACACAGACTCATTATGTAATTGTTCTATCTTTTCCTTAAAACCCTTTGATGTAAGAAGTTCCAATTGGAAATTAGAATAGACTATTTCTATTTCCAATTAGAAATAAAGTGAGTTTGAAAAGCATTATGAAAGCTAACCATTTGTTTATGATTTTATGGAGAAAAGTTTATAGATTGAGTTAGAGGAAGAAGAAAACAAAATTGGAAATACTAAGTAGGTGAAGTTAAAGACAAACTAAAAGAGGAGAAGATAAATTTGGAGAAAAAGTGGTATGCCAATTATTTTGCCATAGTTTATTCCACACTTTAAGTTTCTGTTTTGACTAAAACTTTCCTATTCTTACTATCATATTCTCTGGAATCTATTTCATTTCTTACCCCCTAAAACATTGGTTCTCAACCTTCCTAATGCCGTGACTCTTTAATACAGTTCCTGTGGGTTGCGACCCACAGGTTGAGAACTGCTGCCCTAGAAGGTTCAGTCACCCATTCTCTCAATTTGTTTTTATTCTCTGTGCTGACTAATGAATTTCATTCAAGCATCTGTTGCAGGCTTTGACATGCAACAAGAACAAAATTTTTCATATACATGTATAAGCATTCCTTGCTTTCCTCATACCTTCATTTCTTGCTCCTTCTCTAAGGAAAAAGGATACCTTCTGATTATTTCCTGGTTTATCTTTTTTCTTTTTTTTATTGACGATCTCATCCATGTATTTTCTTTGCCACCGCAATTATTGCATCTTTGCAACATTTCATTCTACTTCAATAGAGAGATTGACTAAGTCAATGATATAAATCCATTTAAAACGTAAGTGACATCAAAGGGAAACTAATTTCTCTCATAAACTTTGATTAAGCACATAGTATATTTCGTTTTCCTTTTTTTTCTTTTTTTATTGTTGGGGATTCATTGAGGGTACAATAAGCCAGGTTACACTGATTGCATTTGTTTTTTTTTTTCTTTTTTTTTTTTTTTTTTTTTTATTGTTGGGGATTCAAGTAAAGTTCCTCCTGCAATGCTGTCTTGCCCCCAAAAGGTGTGGCACATACCAAGGCCCCACCCCCTCCCTCCTTCCCTCTCTCTGCTCTTCCTTTCCCCAGCCCTCCCTCCTTCTTTCTCTCTCTGCTCTCCCCTTCCCCCACCCCCACTGTGACCTTAATTGTCACTAATTGTCCTCATATCAAAATTGAGTACATAGGATTCATGCTTCTCCATTCTTGTGATGCTTTACTAAGAATAATATCTTCCATCCTTTGTATTAACCTGGATGGAACTGGATTATCTTTTGCAGTGCAGAATTGTGGAATAGGATGAATTTCTTGAGAAAGTCATTTAGGAGTTGGTTGTATTTCTTCATTGTCCCTCCCAGTTAGAAACATTAATGAGGCTTCTGAGATTCAGGGGTAACATTTATTTTGTAGAAGAAAAAAAAAAAAAGATAAGATGAATACATGCCCAGAATGGCAGTAGAGGCAAAAAAAGATGGATAGAATTTCTGCAATTACCAAGATAGCTTCTGAGTTTCAGGAAAGAGTTGGGTTTGGTCAGAATCTGAGAGTAACAAGTAAAGAGAGACTTTGGAGCAATTGCATGAATCTGAGGAGGATGTCAGACAGGAGAAACGAGAAAGGAGATCTTAAGAAATGTTACTATTGGTTATAAAGTTACATCTAATAGAACATTAATTATAAAGAATATTGAAATATTCTTTGGAAAGTGCACATGGTGGCAGATAGAGTCCTTTCCTTACATAAAAGCCGTTGTTCTCTTTTATCCCCTAGTTAAAAAAAAAAAAAAAAAAAAAAACGCTTGGATAGCAGGCAGGAGGGAAATCTTGATCTGAGGAAATAGCAACATCAGCCCCCGGAGACAAATCACGACCCAGTGATCAGTCACCACACTAGCGTTGCTCTTGGCCAGTGATTGCTTTAAAGTAGAATGTGTGTCCCAGGCCTGGCTAATGGGTAACTAAGGAAATCTGAATGAGAGAGAAGAGGGCCTCCATTCCTCAATAAAAACACAAACCTATTAAAGAAAAAGTCCCTTTCCCATCTCCTTCCTTTATTCTTTCTGTCTTCAAGCAGAATTGTGTTTGAGAATAAAGCAGCCATCTTGGTCTTTGAAGATAAAGGCCAAGAAAATCTTAGAGACCTAAGTACTGACATTATTGAGCCACTGAACTGATGCCTTGAGCACTGCTTTAGTGTTTTCTCTGGGTGTGGGGGTGGTTAAATTCTACCACTATAGTTGGGTTTTCTGTTACTTGTCACTGAATGCATTCTTAGTTAATCAAGTAAACATCCTACTTTTGATTACCAGACTATATTTCTAGGAATATATTGAACAAGTTTCAACCCAGGACTTACAGTAACCCTGGGATATTGTCACAATTCATCATATTAATAACTAATTATATACATATACCCCTCTCAAGTCATAACACCCTCAAGAATGAGAATTGCATTTTGTTCATCTTCCTATATCCAATCTTATCCCAAGTATAAGGCACACTGTGTGAAATTAAAAACGCTGGTTGAGTGAATAGATAGAATTGGGATAAACCCAGGACAGAGAAGCAAAAGAAGAGCTATGCAGGTGGAAAAGGTATAAACAGATTCTTCAAAGCTAACTCAGTAAAGTTTACATTCAATCAATGCCTTTTCTCCTACCTTTAGGCATTTGAACCATAGGACTTTTGAAATAAATTAACTCTGAAATTTCTAAGGGCTGAGTTTCTAAGTCTATCTTCCTATACACAAGGCCCACCCAGCTCCCATTTAGAGTTGCTTAGGTGATAATCCAACCCATAGGACAAATAATTTCAATTTATATCATACTTCCTATACTCAGTGTTTTATTTTTTCTATGTGCCAGAATGGTTGAATCAAAATACTAATTTGCACATTCTGCATAAATTTACATATTATTTTCAAGCATCCTTAACTCCAAGCTTGTAAAATAAAACCCAATTAATTAATTAGTGCAACCCACTGCAATTGTATTTAAACCCAATAGTCACAGCATGACACACAGTGTATTTTTAAAGCAATTAATTTAAGCACATTCCAGTTCAAAAAAAGGCAGACACATAAAGACAAAGAACTGGTGACAAACATGGAAAAAGAGGTAAAACTAGAGGGGACCCCAATATGGATTCAAATTTAACATCAACTTTAGAAGTCAGAAACATTAGAAATATGGACTAGAAATCTTGAAGACCCTAATGTCAGCAACAGTCCTAATGTAATCATAAGATATTTAGTCTGGGTGAACAAAAAAAAAAAAAATGGGGACAAATTGCTCTTACTACGCAAGTTCTACACAAGTTATTATTACATCGCCAAGTATTATGGAAGAATTGGGTTCTTGCTCTGGGTTACCATTGTAAGTGCATCTGTTACTGAAGTCCATGCTACTGTCTCTTTGCCCTGAAATATTACTTTTACAGTTACTATCACACAATTTAATACTTAATGACTCTGTAAGTATTTTATGTAGGCTGTTTTCTGTCTTTAATTTGACTGTAATCTCTACAAAGGCCAGAATCACACCTTGCATTTCTATAGAGCCACAAGTTCCTACTGCCTTGAAGGATAAGTGTTCAATAACTATTGTAACCAGAAAGCATTTTTGAAGTGTTCAAGGATAAAACATTTAAGATCCTGGCTAGCTTCACATAGATGACACAGTCTTGTTTGTAAGTGGCTCAGAATACTGGCACCCTGAGGGACAATATTGATGGGAAAAGTCATATTGCACAATCGGGTTCAAGCGGAGATACCTAAGTTCAGAGTTCAAGAAAGTAAAGGATGTGATAAAAAAAATGATGAAAAATTATAAGGCAGAATCAGACATTATGAAAAATATATAAATGGGCATTCAATAACTAAAAATATATATCTAAAATTAAGAACTCAATAGATAGGTTCAACAGCAGGATGGATACAGCAAAAGACAAAATTGGTAAACTCCAAAAGAAGTAAAAATAACTGAAATACACACAAGAAAATAAAATAATGGAAGAGCGCTCATAGGGCACATTGGACAAAGTAAAAAATCTACTCTTTATGAAATTAGAAAATAAAAAAAGATGAGAGAAGGAATGGAGTAGAATTATTACTGAAATCATAACCAAGAATTCTTTAAAATATATATAAAAGGAATAAACCTAAGGATTACAAAGCCCAGCACACTCCATATAGGATAAATGCAGAGAAAACCACAACTAGATTCATCCTGGTAAAAATGCTAAGCATCTATGTCAAAGGGGAAATACTTAAATTAGATGACAGCCTTCCAAGGACAAGAATAAGAATGATAACTTTCAACGGTTACCAACTTACAGTGAAAATGTCTTCAAAGAGAGGACAATGGAATGACCTCTAAGCAATAAAAGAAAGCAACTGCTAACCTAGACCTTGATAGCCACCAAAATGCCCTTTAAACTGTTTCCAATTCCTATGTTGGACTTCCTCTGACATATGATTTTCCTGTTGTGTTCCCGTGTGGGAAGACATCAGACATGTTTCTGTGTTGTTGTTGCTTTTGTTGCCCACTCTGCTGTCCACTGGTTTCTTTTTACAGGAGGGACTCTACCAACGGATACGGCAGGTTGTACTCTTTCTGTCTTTTGGCAGGCCATGTGTTTTGATGTGAGCGGGTGATTGTGCATTGTATTTTCACTGTTGTGATCATAGGAAAATGACCTGCCCAAAATAAATAAGAGCTGGGGAGTATACAGGTGGAGAAAAAATTGCATTGGAAAGGGTTAAAAAATGATAAAAGAAAAATACTTTCCTTTTTCTTATTCAAAGAATTCATTTCCAACAGAATTCAGAAAAGGGAGTTCTTTGAAAGAAGGAAAATTTTCCTAGGAAGAATGAATGAATGAATAGAAAGAAATGCAGGAAAGAATGAAGGCAAATATGCCAATCAAGGTTGGAAGATATTGACTATATGAAATAATATCTGTGGCTGGGCACCATGGCTCTTGCCTGTAATCCTAGCACTCTACATTATTGGTCTATGGTATATTATTAATAGGTTGTTGCTACAGCAACAAACACCTGGCTTAGCTTGTTTAGATAAACTAATATTAGCCAAAATAGACCTTTTGCAAGAAACATCGCAAAAGATTTTTTCAAAAATCATTTCAAAATGATTACAAAATCAGTCCAATAAGAAGATATCAGAATTTTAAATTGATATGTGCTCAATAGCATAAATTCAAATTATGCAAAGCAAACATTGACAGAATTCAAAAGAGAAATAGAAAAATCTGTAGGAGGACTTAACATAGTTCTCACAACAACCTGGCACAAAGAACCAAACAGGAAATCAGAAAAATGCAGCCAATTTGAACAACACATGTAACAAAATTGACCTGACACATATAAAATAGGGCACGGAGCTGGAACATACTCTTCTTAGTAAAGTATCTCAAGAATGGAAGAAAAAGTATCCAATGTACTCAGCCCTACTATGAAACTAATTTATGGCTTTCACATGAAAGCTATAACCCAGTTACAACCTAAGAATAGGGGGAAGGGGAAGAGGGAGGGGAGGAAGGGGGGACGTGGGCAGACGGAGGGTGATTGGTGGGATTACACCTGCGGTGCATCTTACAAGGGTACATGTAAAACTTAGTAAATGTGGAATGTAAATGTCTTAGCACAATACCTAAGAAAATGCCAGGAAGGCTATGTTAACCAGTGTGATGAAAATGTGTCAAATGGTCTATGAAACCAGGGTATGGTGCCCCATGATCACATTAATGTACACAGCTATGATTTAATAATAAAAAAAATAGGGTACTGAACACAAAAAGATGCTTCCACATCATCAAGAGCATGTGAGAACATCTTCCCATACTGATCACATATTGAGCAGTAAGAAAAGCATCAGCAAATGTTAAAGCATTTAAATCATCCAGGGTATATTCCCCAGCTATAGTAGAAATGAACTAGAAATTTATAATGAAAAGATAATTAAGCAATCTCTTATTTCTGAAAATTAAAAAATAAACGTCTAAATGATCCAGAAGGCAAATAAAAAATTTTAAAAAAGACAAAACTAGAAAATATTTCAACTGAATGATGAAAAATATACAACATATCGAAACTTATGAGATTCAGCCAAATGCAGTGTCCAGAGAGAAATTTGTGCCTTACAAAAGAAAAACATCTAAAAGCAATAAGGTCTTAGCAAAATAACTAAGAAAATGCCACGAAAGCTATGTTAACTAGTGTGATGAAAATGTGTCAAATGGTCTATGAACCAAGTGTATGGTGCCCCACGATCATACTAATGTACACAGCTATGATTTAATAAAAAAAAAAAAAGAAAAAAAAAAGCAATAACTTAAGCTTTCATTGCAAGGAGCTGAAGTACAAATAGGACCAAAAGAAAGTAAAAGTTAGGAAACAAACATAACTTAATGACATTGTTTTAAAAACATGAAATATAAAAAAATCACCCACTGCAAAATTTGTCTTTCAGAAGGATTAATTAAAATTGATAGACTCTAATAAGGTTGATGAAATTAAAAGAGGAAAACCTTGAATTTCCAGTAGCAGAAATTTAAAAGAGAAATTATTACAAATCCTAGAGATACTACAGGTTATACTGTGGATAACTTTATGCCAATTGGCAATTTGGACAAAAATTTTTTTTGGAAATAAACTGATTTTCAAAAACTGTCCCTTAAAGAAAACCCCAGACACAAGTGTCTTATCTTATTAATTCTTCCAAATATTTAAAAAAGAAAAAGCAATCACTTTTATACAAACATTTATAGAGGGGGAAAATAAAGGTATGACATACTTCCCAACTATTATAATGAGTGGAACATAATCTTTATAATGAAATCTGAAAAGAGTATGAAAAATAAAGACAAGTAGTGATCCATTTCTCTCATGAATGTAGATGCACAAATCCTAAACAAAATATCAGCCAATGGTACACTATATAAAAAGGAAAATACATCATAACAAGCAAATTTACTTAATGAATACAAGAGAGGTGTAGCATTTGAAAAATCAAAGTATGATACAGCATATTAATAAAAGAAGTAGAAAGTATATTATCAAATTAATGTGTGCAGAAAATGTACTTAATTTGAAATCAAAACCCTCAGTCAAAACTTACGCAAACTAGAAATTAAGAGACCTTCCTTAATCTATGTATCTACCAAAAATCTTACAATAGAACGATCATAGTTAATAGTGAAATATTGAATCCTTTTTCCATGAGGTTGGGAGTTAGCCAAGGATGCCCACTATTATCATTTATGTTCAGCAATGTATAGAAAGTTCTTGCCAGTGAAATAAGAAAAACAACAATTCCAAAAGAATACAAATTAGAAAGGAAGATCTAGAATTATTATTATTTGCAGAAGATACAATTGTATACCTAGAATATTCAAAAGAATCCACAGACTATTAGAATTAATAATAGATTATTACAAGGTCAATGAACATGAAAATCATTAAAATCAATATATAGAAATTAGTTGTGTTTCTATGAACAGGCAAAGAACGAAGAGAATGACATTTTAAAAACTGCTACTGTTTGTGCTACCATCAAAATCATCAAATACTTAAGAAAAATCACATAAAAGTGTGTATGACTGCTACACAGACTATTCTAAAAAATTTTTAATGAAATTTAATACCTAAATATTTAAAGTAATCAGTTCTATTTATGGATAGAAATATTCAGTGTTTCAGAAGTTTCAGTATTTTCCAACATGCTCTATAGATTCCATGAGATCCAAATAAAATTCCCAACATTATAAAAAATTTAAATACAAATGCAAAAATTCAGTAATGGCCAAAGCAAAATTTTGAAAATGAATGAAACTGAAAGACTTATAAAACCAAATACATTAGTAGTGAATATAGCATAGTATTGGCACAATACAGACAAATGGAAAATTGGAAAATATGGGTCAAGAAACAGAGATACAAACATGCACAAGTGATTTATGACAGAGAGGTATTACAGTGCAGTGGAAATAGAAAGCTTTTTCATCAAATGGGTTGGTTGAATGTGCACATCTTTTAAAAAGTGCTTTGACCCCTACCAACCACCATATATAAATAACGATTCCAAATGGATTACTGATCTTTATGGCAAACATAAAATGTCAAAGCTTTTAGAAGAAAATATAGAAAAACAGTTCATTACATTAGCATAAGTAATAATTTTTTCAATAAGGCATAAAGACATAAAAAATATTTAATGAAGATGTTAAATTGCACTATATTAAGATTTATAAAAATACATTATTAAGAGAGAAATAAGGCAAACCATAGACTAGGAGAAGATATCTCTAACTTATGTGTGAAATAGAGGATTTTACCTAGGATCATAATCCCTAAAAACATTAAGAAAAAAGGGCAAAAGAGTTGAATGGAAACTTTATAAAAGAAAATCTGTATAAATGACCAGAAAAACATATTAAAGTTGCTTAACTCCATTTGTCTTTGGGGAATACAAAAACCACAATATGACACAAGTATAAAAAATGATTAAAAGATGCTACTGAGCATTAGCAAAAATACAAAGTGACCCTAATTCCATGCAGAATTCCCATAGACTTCATACTGGAGTGTGAATAGGTATAAGAACTTTAGAAAATTCTTTGGCATATCTATTAAACATTTATACCATAAAATTTAGCAATTTCGCTTCTAGAAGATACCCAAGAGAAATGTATAGATTCATGTACCAAAAAAGAAGAGTACAAGATATTCATAACAGCATTACTAGTAATAGTCTGAAGTACTCATCAGCAAGAGAAGAAATAAATATCTTGTAGAATATTCGCCCAGTGAAATGCTACACAGTAATGAAAATTAGTCAACTGTAGCTACTGACAATGATATGGGTAAAGCTCACAAACACCATGTAAGCAAAAGAAGCCAAGCACAAAGCATGTTGTTTGACTCCATTTTTATAAAAGACAAAAAGGGGGAGAATTAATCCCTCCTATTAGCTTTGGTGAGTCAGTGACTATAAGGGAACTCAGGAGTAAATTCTGAAGTCTATGTTCATCTTATGAAATTCACATGTGTGGCTGGGCACTGTGGCTCATGCCTGTAATCCCAGCACTTTGGAAGGCCAAGATAGGAGGATGTCTTGAGGCCAGGAGTTTGAGATTAGTCTGAGCAAAAATGAAACCTTGCTTCTACAAAAAAAAGAAAAATTAGCCAGGTATCATAGCACATGCCTGTAGTTCCAGCATCTCAGGAGGCTGAGACAGAGGATCACTTGAGTCCAGGAGTTTGAGGTTGTGGTGAGCTATGATGATACTATCACTCTCTACCCAGGGGAACAAAGCAAGATCCCTTCTCAAAAATAAATAAATAAACAAACAAATAAACATTCATGTGTGAATTTGTCCACTTTTTTGCCATATGTGTTGTAAATTATAAAAAGCTCAAAAAGCAATCCCAGCACATATCTAGTATAGTATCACTTAAATAGTGATTTCGTATGAGATGTGAATAAATTATGATTACTTTCTGCCCAGTGCTTTTGCTTGAGACACTCATAGAACTTTACATAGTTGTTATATAATTTAATACACACAAAAATTATGGAAGTTAAAAATTTTTGACTCATTTTCCATAAGGCATTTGGGAACCAAAAAAATTCAAGAAACCTGTCAAAAAGGCACTTTGTTACTGACAAGAGCTGTGACTCAGTCTTTGATCATCCTACCATCCAATTCTTCCTCCTAAAAGTCTTGAAATTTTAGAACTAATCCATGTTACAATAAGATATATCAACACTGATTCAATGTTTGCACAGGTTGGGTTCTCTGGAAGATCAAAACCTGTAAAGAAAGAAAAGGAATCCAGATTGGACAAATGGAAAAGGTGACCTGCCACACAAGCCCAGCCAAGCCTCAGCCAACCTGTCAGGAAGCTCCGGAGTAAGTATTTTCCATCACTGCATCCTTCATTTAGACAAAATGGCAGAGTATTTACACTACTCAGCTCCAATATGGGCTGCCCTGAGAAGGATGTGGTCTTTCATGAGGCAGCCCTCTGTTGCAGAAGCAGACTCTGAAAGGGCTGTCAGCTGGAATCTGTCCACAGCTCGCTCTCTCTTGAAACAGCAAGGACTTCCTTAGAGAAGAAAGTAGGCAAAGCATCTCCATGTCTACCACAAGAGATTGAATGACTTTGTTCTCTTTTAATTCCTACAGTATTCCTGTAGTGAAGCTGTGCAGATGCTCTGCTCAGACTTTGATAAACTGTAGTCTCTGTCAGGAACCAACTTTTTTCCTTCCTTCCTTCCTTCCTTCCTTCCTTCCTTCCTTCCTTCCTTCCTTCCTTCCTCCCTCCCTCCCTCCCTTCCTTCCTTCCTTCCTTCCTTCCTTCCTTCCTAAAGGGTGACTCTCTCCTGTCTTAGTTTTGTAAAGTTGTCAGAAAATACCAAAAAGTGAGTGGCTTTTAAACAACAGAAATTTATTTCTCGTGTTTCTGGATTCCAAAATCCAGATACCCAAAATCACACTGCTTGCAGATCGGGTGACAGGTGAAGGCCTGCCTCTTGGTTTATAAATGATGCCTTTTCAACCGTGTCCTCACTTGCTGGAGAAGGTGAATGAGCTCCCTTGGGCCCATTCATCATTGCTTCTCCCTCATGACCTAACCATCTTCCAAGAGACTTCGCCTCCTAATGTCACTGTCTTGGAGACTGAGGTTCAACATAGGCATACATACTGAGGGGACAAAGCATTCAGACCAAAGGGCTTACCTCTTTCACGTCATCTTTCAATTCTCACCATCACAGGGAGGCCTGACCAATATGTTAAATTGCAACCAACTCCCATGACTTTTTCCACATCCTCTGTATCTTATTCTGCTTTTGCTTTATTCCTTTGAAATACATCACCCCCTAGTATATTACATAACTTATTTTTCACATTATATTGATTAGTATAGGGCAGCCCCTGTCCTGGAATATGAATTTCACAAAGATATAATTCTTTTCTTATTCATTGATGTGTTCCTAGAAGATTACTTTGAATATAATAAATTTTACTAAGTACTTGGCAAATTAAATTAAACTAAATTTATTTTTACCCCTGAACATGCACAGATTGGTGAAATATGGTTAAAATCAGCATGAAAAGAAAGAGTAATTGCAGTTTCTAATGAGAAAGAGGAGGAGGATGCCTGCCTGTTAAAAAGAGGAGGTGAAGTGTTAAATAAGTGTATTGTTAATTAGCATTGCATTCTCTGTTTTCCCTAAGAGAATCTTCACACTGTATGTCACTGACTGGGGAAGTCGAAAGGACACAAAGGAGGGTAGGCACATAATGTACAAGTTGCTAAAAATCTATTCCTGGACTTTTTTATTTTTAGATAAAGATAGAGTAGCTCTGATTCTGAGAATCAGAGTTAAATAAAAGATGTTAAAAGTATAGAAATATTGGCATCATACAAAATGGTCTAAAAACACAATTATCTGTTTTAATAAAAATTGTAATAATAGCTAACATGTCTTGAGTGTTTACTTTGTGCCAGTTATGTATTAACTCCTTTTCATAAATTATCTCATTTAACATCTACACGTCTATGAACTGGGTCCTATCATTATCTCATTGTTATTTGATTGATATTATCATGACATTATAATGTAAAATTATTACTTTAACAGGGTAGGAAATCAAAGCACAGTTAACTTAATCAAGGTCAAAGAGTTAGTCTGTGATGAGCCAGAACTTTATCCAGGCAACGTGATTGTACAACAAATAACCACTCTCTTGGACCCCGATCTCTCCCACTGCCCTCTCCACTTCCAACTGGACATCACCAAAGCAAAATAAACTCTGTAATAAACCACTGTGTCCTAAATGTGTGCAATGCAGTTGCTGCCTTGGCATTTATTTTTAAGACTGACATGCGTAGTTTGAAACCCAGTTATACTGCATTGTCTTTGTTCTAGTTAAAACTTCCTTCCCCGTGATGTTGTTTGCAGTACAGTTGGCTTGCTTCTCATCCCACGGACCCAAAACCCAACACACCCTACAGCTACCTACAAAGCTAACACTGGTCAACACCAGAGTCATGTAAATAAGCTCCCCACTTAGAATGTGTTTTCTTTAAACTATCCAATCTACAACCTCCACAGGAAAGCCAAAGAATAACTCCCCTGAACTTAAATAAAGGCATAGCGCCACAGGCCCTCTCTCCTTCTCTCTCCCCCTCCATTCCTCTTTCCCTCCTTCCTTCTCTCTTTCCGTCTTCTTTCCTCTCTCATCCTGCCCGACCTGTCCCTTTGTGGTAAGCTACCTGTCACCCCTGGACCTCTTCTTGGCACCCTTAACTGCTCTGCAACCTGTGAGTAATAAATTTCTTCTTTTGCATGCATTCTGGTTTTCCCTCCACCGATGGACACATGTGGACTCTCCTTCCCACTCCCTGGGTCAGGGTTCTCCTGCAAAGTGGTTATCTTGTCTTGTAGCCCTCTCAAAAGAGAGACCTGCAAACTAAATTAGAAAGAAATCATACAATAGAAATGCCCCCACACTGACATATTGGAGTATATCTGTTTCAGCACTTGGTGTTTCTATGACTAATACAGAGCAAAGTTATGAGAATTCTAATGTGTATTTCTATAGTTTTGCATGTGACTTACTCACACAGGAATTAACACTGCTTGCTGCTCCAGGTTTTTAATTCCTTATGTCCTCGCCCTGCCCATCACTGCCCCTCATCAACTCAGCCCTCAGAGATGGTGGCAACCTGCAGAAAACAATCACAGAAGGGAAAAGCCTACATTGTGCTGAACCCAAGCCAGTCTTCACAGGATACAGGGAAGAAGCCCCTGCTTTGCTCACACTTGGGTTCCTAGTTCTTGAAGTTTTCTTCCAACCAGTAATAATGAGTCAAACTATAAAGGTACACTGGTTTTTACCTCTCCTCAGCTTGGCCAGACCTGCAAGTACCTGGAAGATCTCTCCAATCAACAGGCTCAAAACTAAGGCCTTGTATACGTAAGTCAAAGGCTTCCCTTCCCTGATTTCAACCCTTCATTTGTGGCACAAACCTAGACCTTCCTCAAAGGTGCAATGAGATACTTTAATACTCAGATTCCAATTAGTGTATGTACACGCACACACACAAACGCACACATTTTTTTCATTATCAAATGATTAGAGTTGAATAGGAGTCTTGCTGCTGTGATTGAAGTATTCCCAGCGCAAGATTGCCCTAAACATAATTCAACTTAGTCACATTCCGTAGACTTCTTCATTCTTGATGTCAAAAGAAAGAAAATTATTACAAAGTTCTAGTTCATTCTTCTCGTTTTACTACCAATCTTCCGACAAGGTGTGGCTGACAACTTGTCTTGTTTAATCATGAAAATTGGTATCCTTCTTTTATCCTTTTTTCCTCCTGTTCGTCCTTACATCAGTTTTTCAAGCTTTCTTCCACTTGCATCCCACCAGCTTGCACTTAGTCTCAATGTCACAACTGCTATGACAAAGGCCAAGAAGTGTGGCCTTTACCTGGGCATCCATGAGCCCAGTTATCACTCAGGAGTTCTCTTATTCAAAGCCGATTCACTGCACAGAGTCAAGCAAGAAAAAAGGGAGAATTGTTTGTGGGAGGCAACTGTTGGTCTTTTCTGTCCATGGAGTCACCATTCAGGAAATGTCAATGCACAGAAAGATGGGACACCTTCCTGCCGGCCACACCCACCACCATTGACCAAGGATTCTCATGAGGGTCTGGTTTATTTTGCTCACTTTTGCTTTTGTGAATGCTGTTGAGCTAGCATGATTTTGAGACATGATTAGGAAGAAGAGAGGCTGGAATGAGCTTGCCTGGGAAAATTGAATAACACAGAGGGGAGAAAGAGAAAAGAGCATAAGGCAGCCATCCTGGGGAGAAGAAAACTAGAGAAAGAAAAAATGGTTGAAGGGTTATCATTTTCTTTGATTTTCCATTTGAAGTTGTCTGTGCAGGCTAATTGGTGTATTATTCTTTTCTTCATCACCCCTTAAAAACATAAGTGAAGTATCAATTGTCCTTTCTGGATTTTTTAATATTCTTTGTGTTTTGGGAGACTTTTGCAAATCCTGAAATAGGCTGTATGGAAAGTATAGAGTAAGAGGAGATTAAGTCACACCAATTAGGTAGGATAAATACACAAAATTCTTTGTGTATTTATCAAAGAATCTCCTCTATTAGCCTTTTCAAAGTCTTACTGTTTTTTCTTAAACTATAATTAACCAAAAGGCAGGCACTGTTCTATGTGTATTATTGTATGTGTAAAATGCCAGCAATGTTGTGAGACTGGCCTTATTTTATTCTATTATATGAATGAGCCAACTAAACCTTGGAGATGAAATAATTATCCCAAGATTTCACAACCAACATGTAGCAGAGCAAAAATTTCAACCTAGAAACTGTCTAACTCCAAGGCTCATGCTGCCTTTATCTGGCCCTTCATACATCCTCCACTTTTGCAAAGTAATCAACTGCATTAATAGATGTCACTTTGTTGGGCCTTATTTCCACTCAGACTAAATTCATTGAAATTTAATATATATGTGTATGTCTATATATTGTGTATATATTTAAGCAAAAAGTATTGAATTACTACTGTGTACCAAGGATTATGCTGTGTTTCAGAGAAAAGAAAAACAAGACGTTGTATGAGACCTTGAGAGACATAATTTAGCAGAAATAAACAAGATTGTATTATGTCATTTACTGTAACAATGCATTGCTATTTTTCAAAAAGTCAGTTTGGAAATGTAAATAATGATTTTACTAACTGGTCACAAAAAAAAATAAAATATGCTATGGGAAATTATCAGTTTGACAATTTTTTTCATTTTTAGGCAGTTATATAAGATGAATGAATATTATGTTGGAATAGAAATTTTGTCCTGCATTATAAATTGTATTCTATTACTTCTAACAGACAATGGCTTTAACATACGTGTGTGTGTGTGTGTGTGTGTGTATTGCCTTCATTTGCTATTTTCCAGAAATCCATTCAATCAGCACTTAATTCACCTATAAACTAAAATGCATTAAGTGATAAATTATCTGGAATACGAACTAGCTCTGAGGAGCGTGGGCTCACCTGTCACATTGATGAAAATGCAAAATGCCCTGAAGTCCCAGAGAAGGGATAAAGAGGAAGTACTTAGCTGGCTCTATTAGACTGTCTTTTCTGATTAGCTATGTCAGAGCACTTCAGCCAGGTTTAATCATATGCTTCTCTTTGACTCTACTTCTCTTGGCTTGCAAAACTTCACCTGGACATAGTGTTCCTTCTCAAATCATTTTGACACAGTCACTTCTATAATGTTTTTCAAACATATCCCTACTGATGTAGTGAAATAGTGGCTATTAGCCTGAATAAAATGGAAATTTTCATGGCACCAACAATAATGCCTACAGTTACTGTCTCCTTTGCAGCTTAGCAAAGTTTATTCCCTATTCTTAATTCTGTTCTATCCTAGGGATTTCATTTGGCACCAAGATGAAATGTGAATGTTGACTATTATATCACTTCCATTCAATGATGTACACTTCCTCCTTATAATGCAACATTTCCTACTTTAGAATGTCAATTATTCTCCCCCAACTAGATGGGTGGCTTTCAAATTATATCCGGCAGAATTCTTTTATCAAATAACAATTGTTCAACAACACCCAGCATGCCACATATGTCATAATTAACTGTTTTCTCAAGAAGTTGTACTCTTTATTGTTTGTTGGAAAATTCATCACTGAAACCCTAGGATTCTATAGAGCTGTGTGATAATCACTCCCTTAGATATTTCCCATGTAACTTGTGAAAAGCACTGCATGAGACTGGGATGGCAACTACCCCTACGTGGCATCTTCAATTTGTGAGTCTTGTATAACTTTGTAAACTTGGATGACTGGAGTCAAATGGGACTGGACTCAAACTCTGATTCCATTGCTTGCTGACTAGGTGACCTTGAGCAATTTACCCTAATTCTAGAGTCAGAGCTTTCTTGTCACTGAAGTGAAAAGAACAATCTTGTGTTACATGGCAGTTCTGAAGAGTAAATGGGGTCAATACAGTAGACCTTTAACATTCAGCAAAGCTCTCTGGAGAGACTCTCTCCTCTCCTCCCCCACACTAATGCATCACTCAGACCACAAAAGCCGTAAAATGAAACTGTACTAGTCTCCTCAGTCCTGCTGGTACTCAGAAATTGTGGTAAAGGCTACAGGCTTTCCCTGAACTTGTTCCCCTTAAAAGGCAGGATTTTGTCCCTATTTAACTGCCTCTTAAACTTTCACAAAAATTTTCTCTGACATAGCAATAAAAGTTTGCACCATTTTCAGCATTTGATAAAATAGTTTTGAAATCCCTTTTTCTTAATAAGGAACTCACATATTTTTCATGGTACATACATGAATCACCATTATAGTCTTTAATTTTTAACTATAATAAATGCTGTATTATAACAATATGTGATCTTTACTATAGCTTGTTTCATTCATTATACATTGTCACTATGCATTAATGGTACTCTTTTAATCCTGGAATATTGAAAATGTTATACAATGGTTCGGTTCGGATGTGCTTTGGTGCAAATATTTATGTCATGCATGTCATTTTTAACTAACATGCACACTGGCTTAATAATTTTATGAAATAGTTGCCAAATTTTTCTCTAATCTCAGTTGGGTTCACCTGATAAAATGCTGAAGTGGCCAACCTCCGTACCCCTGCCCCAGCCAGAAACATGTCTGCGGCCAAGGTGCACCACAACCCATGCCCACCCAAGCATCCGTACCCGGACCCCAGCCAGGGACTAGCAGGCGGCCTCGCAGCAATGCGACCTGCACCCACTGGGCCTCTGCATGCCCTGGCCAGGAACTCTGGGAGCCATGCAACCTGCGTCCTCCCTCCCATACCCCCTCTGCCTTCTTGTCTGGCCAGGGACTCTGGTAGCTGAGAAATCGGCCCTCTTGTCTGGCCAGGGACTCTGGTAGCTGCAGGGCCTCTGGAGCCCTCCCTGGCTCTGTGTGTAGCCCTTCTCCTGGCCAGAGACTTCAGGAGCCTTGGGCTCTCTGTGCCAAAGTCACCAGGTGTCAGGCACTCCAGAACCGTGTACACCAGCCCCACCCTGTTGCTGGATCTAGGTGTGTCACACTCCACAGCTTCTCCCACAGTGAGAACTCCCTGGCTGGGGCAGCCCCAGAGGAGCTACACAGGGTCACTCCCTACAAAGATCCAGCAACAATAGAGTGATCCCGCTGGTCTAATCTTGGAGACACACCTCCCCGACTCTGAGGATGGCCAAAGGCAACAGAGAAAAACAATCATGAGGTGGAATCAACAGAATTCTGGCAATATGAATAATCAGAGTAGATAAACTCCCCCAAGGAACAATAAGGGAGACACAGCACAAGATCCCATGCACAAACAAATAGCTGAGATGTCAGAGATTGAATTCAGAATTTGGATAGCAAATAAGATCAAATTAGAATTCTAAGCAGTAATCCAAAAGATGTCTCAAGAATTCAACGAATTCAAAGACCAAATGACCAAAGATTTTGACACATTGAGACAAGTTGCAGCCCTCAAAGATCTGAGAAATAAAGTAGAATCCCTCAATAACAAAATGGAGCAAGCAGAAGAAAGGATTTCTGACATTGAAGACAAAGCTTTCGAATGCTCCCAAACTCTAAAAGAGGAAGAGAAATGGAGGGCAGAAACAGATCACTCTCTCAAAGAGCTCTGGGATAATTTGAAGAAAACTAATATTCATCTTATAGGGATCCCCGAAAGCAATGAAGTGGCTTCACAAGGCACAGAGTCTCTTCTTCATGATATTATGAAAGAGAACTTTCCATACATGCCAAGAGATTCTGAAATTCAGATAGCAGACAGTTTCAGAACTCCAGCACAACTCAACCCAAATAAGAAATCCCCCAGAAACCTCATAATCAATTTCACTAAAGTTAATATGAAGGAGAAAATTCTGAAAGCAGCTAGAAGAAAGAAAAGCATGACCTACAAGGGAAGAATATTAGAATAACTGCAGATCTCTCTGCTGAAACATTTCAAACTAGAAGAGGTTGGTCATCGACTTTTAATCTCCTAAAACAAAAGAACTTCTTTATGATGGAGAAATTAAATACTTTAATGACATTCACATGTTGAAAAAATTTGCCATAACTAAACCATTCCTCCAGGATATTCTCAGACCTGTCCTCCATAAAGACCATCGTAATACTCCACCACAAAAGTAAACTCACCCAAAAAATTCTGATCAAATTCCAACTTTCACAGTCGCAAAAGGATTAAAAATGTCCACCGGTGGGGAGGAGACAAGATGGCTGACTGAAGCCAGCTTTCCACAGAGGCTCCCGTCCAGTAGGAGAGTTAAAGGACAAAACTTCAGCAAGTAACCTGGTGGATTTGAGCTGCACTAAGAAAGAAGGTTGAAGAACGCACATCAACCCCCACTGAGGTGAGCTGCGACCATAAGGATACAAACAAAAGGTACAAAATCCATCACCAAGCGGACGGGAGTCCCCTCCCCCATAAGAACAGCTCAGAGTGCCCCACAAACAATCGGGCAGAGTTCAAAGGTACACTACACTCCATGGGAGAGACCCTCTAAAAACTAGACCTACCTCCTCTACTACGGTGCCACGGTGTCCTCCTGCCAGGCATAAAACTGTATAAACTGTATATAGTCTCTACCTGGAATTCTGAGCTCCCAGCACACCCCTTTACTCACACTAAGGTCTGGAGGCCATACCGGTCAGCAGAGAGTGGACCGCACCGGAGTGGCGGTTCCCTGAGGCACAGTGCGACAGTCATCTTTTGATGACAATACGGCCAGCCATAAAACTGTGTAAAGCTGTGTGTGTTCTCTGCCCACAACCCCAGGCTACCAGCACTCCCCACACTCCCCTCTGCTCTCGCTCCAAGATCTGGAGACCTGTCTCCCAGGGGTCCAGACTCTTGGGCGATTGCTTGAGGGGTGTAGACAGTGCTGGGCTGCAGCCGGTTAGTGCGGACTCTGGGGTACGGGAGCGGAGAGAGGACGGTTGGCCAGAAGGGAGCTACACCGGAGCAGCGGTTGCCTGAGCCATAAAACAGCAGCCCTCTTTTGCTAGCAATACGGCTTACTACCAAATATTCTGAAGCCACACCCCCTGTCTCCCTGGGCAACCAGAGACTCTCAGTATAGGATTTGCCTGAGGCTACTCCAACTTGCAAACCGGGGAAACTCCCAGGGTGGGGCTGACCCAGAGGTCCGCTTTACTAAACCTAAGACGCACCTGGCCCTCAGGGGATCGTCAGCCTATAGACAATACAAAAGCAAAGACAGGCTGATTTGGAACTCAATTCAGCTTCTCTTCTGCAGGGAAACCGCAGAGTTGTTCTGTTCTGTTCTGTTCTGTTCTGTTCTGTCAGTAACATTAATCAGGGGCGAGAATGGACCTGAGTGAAAACCCCCCAACCTTCATCAAGCACCCGAGGTTGTCAGGCATCACCTCCTCCTGCTAGAGAGAGGCAGAGCGCAGCAACCTGGCAGACTTCCTTGTGATTCAGGCAGGTGCAAACTTCTGGAGTACCGATTCACTACAGGCAACTGGGTCAGCCAACTGCAGGGCTATAAGTGACTGGGTGTGACAGCGGTGCAAGGTGGGGAAGGAGGCATCAAACTTCCCAGATTGATCTATTGGCTGGGTGGCTCCTCCTGACTACACGCAGCACTGGAGCAAGCCACACCAGAGTAGTCATCAGACCCCCTGTGATCCAGTTCCAAGAGACCTGTTAAACTGTCACCCAAGACAGGTGCAGACTGAGACAATTCATTTGGACATTTTTCAACTGAACCAATCGCCTGAGGACAAATCAGGTGGTGCCCTGGGTGCACAGTGGTAGGAAGGTTTGATTTTTCTTTTCCAATTGTTTGCCAGTGGGGGGTGGGATGACTTAATTGCTGATATTTCTCCACAGCTGAGACTTAAATCCACAGTATCTGTTTCACTTGGGTGGAACAGAAACCAGCTGAAAACAAGACAGAACCACTTAGCCCCACCACACCAGACAGGACCCCAGTTTCTCAGGCCACAACACTGTACAGGACACCGACAAAGCCCCAGGGGAAAAAATCAGAGGGAGTAAAACAACCATGGGGTGGAATCAGTGGAAAAACTCTGGTAACATGAATAACAAGAATAGATCAACCCCCCGAAGGAAAGATATGGCAGATGCAATTGAAGATCCCATTCATAAACAACTGGCAGACATGTCAGAAATTGAATTCAGAATTTGGATTGCAGACAAGATTAACAAAGTGGAATTAGGAATTCGAGGAGAAATTCAAAACTTATCTCAAGAATTTAAAAAATTTAAAGTCAAAACCATCAAAGACTTAGACACACTGAAGCAAGAATTTGAAGCCCTGAAAGATATGAAAAATACAGTAGAATCCCTCAGCAACAGAATGGAGCAAGCAGAAGAAAGGATTTCTGACATCGAAGATAAAGCCTTTGAACGCTCCCAAACTCTCAAAGAGGAAGAGAAATGGACAGCAAAAACGAATCATTCTCTCAGAGAGCTCTGGGATAATTCAAAGAAGGCGAATATCCAAATCATAGGAGTTCCAGAAACAGATGAAGTGGCCTCACTGGGCACAGAAGCCCTTCTGCATGAAATTATGAAAGAGAATTTTCCAGACATGCCTAGAGATTCTGAAATTCAGATAGCGGACAGCTTCAGAACACCAGCACGACTCAACCCCAATAAGACATCCCCCAGGCATATCATAATTAACTTCACTAAAGTGAATATGAAGGAGAAAATCCTCAAAGCTGCCAGGAGAAAGAAAACCATTACCTTCAAAGGGAAGAATATTAGAATGACTGCAGATCTCTCTGCTGAAACTTTTCAAGCCAGAAGAGGTGGTCACCGACTTTTAATCTCCTAAAGCAAAATAACTTTCAACCCCGGATCCTGTATCCAGCTAAACTGAGTTTCATTTATGATGGAGAAATTAAATACTTTAATGACATTCATATGTTGAAGAAATTTGCCATAACCAAACCAGCTCTTCAGGATATTCTCAGACCTATCCTCCATAATGACCAATCCAATCCTATACCACAAAAGTAAACTCACTCAGAACCTTCGGATTAAACTCCAATTTCCACACTGGCAAAAGGATGAAAAATGCCCACTGGACTTTTGAAAAACTTGATACCCAAAACTTCACCAGACTTATTAATGTTCTCCATTAATGTGAACGGCTTAAACTGTGCTCTAAAGAGGCATAGGTTAGCTGGCTGGATACAAAAACTCAGGTCAGATATCTGTTGCATACAAGAGTCACATCTTAACTTAAAAGACAAATACAGACTCAGGGTGAAAGGATGGTCATCCATATTGCCGGCAAAGGGTAATCAGAAAAAAGCAGGTGTTGCAATTTTATTTGCAGATACAATAGGCTTTAAACCAACAAAGGTAAGGAAGGACAAGAATGGTCACTTCATATTTGTTAAGGGTAATACTCAATATGATGAGATCTCAATTATTAATATCTATGCACCCAACCGGAATGCACCTCAATTTATAAGAGAAACTCTAACAGACATGAGCAACTTGATTTCCTCCAGCTCCATAATCGTCGGAGATTTCAACACTCCTTTGGCAGTGTTGGATCAATCCTCCAACAAGAAGCTGAGCAAACAAATCTTAAATTTAAACCTAACCATCCAACATTTGGATTTAGCAGTCATCTACAGAACATTTCATCCCAACAAAACTGAATACACATACTTCTCATCAGCCCATGGAACTTACTCCAAAATCGATCACATCTTAGGTCACGAGTCTACCCTCAGTAAATTTAAAGGAATAGAAATTATTCCATGCATCTTCTCAGACCACCATGGAATAAAACTTGAGCTGAGTAACAAACGGAATCTGCATACTCATACAAAAACATGGAAGTTAAATAACCTTATGTTGAATGATAGCTGGGTCAGAGATGAGATTAAGAAAGAAATCGCCAACCTTTTGGAACAAAACAACAATGAAGCCACGAACTATCAGAACCTCTGGGACACCGCAAAAGCAGTTCTAAGAGGGAAATTTATAGCACTGCAAGCCTTCCTCAAGAGAACAGAAAGAGAGGAAGTTAACAACTTAATGGGACATCTCAAGCAACTGGAAAAGGAAGTACATCCCAACCCCAAACCCAGTAGAAGAAAAGAAATAACTAAAATTAGAGCAGAATTAAATGAAATTGAAAACAAAAGAATAATACAACAGATCAATAAATCAAAAAGCTGGTTTTTCGAAAAGGTCAATAAAATAGATCAACCTTTGGCCAACCTAAAAGATAGTAAAATCTCTAATCTCATCAATCAGGAACAACAAAGACAAAGTAACAACAGACTCCTCAGAAATCCAAAAAGTCTTTATTGAATATCACAAGAAACTGTATTCTCAGAAATATGAAAATCTGAAGGAAATTGACCAATACTTGGAAGCACGCCACCTTCCAAGACTTAGCCAGAATCAAGTGGAAATGTTGAACAGGCCCATATCAAGTTCGGAAATAGCATCAACCATACAAAACCTCCCTAAAAAGAAAAGCCCATGACCAGATGGTTTCACGTCAGAATTCTACAAAACTTCTTAAGAGGAATTAGTACCTATATTATTCAAACAGTTCCAAAAGGTAGAAAAAGAAGGAAGACTACCCAACATGTTCTGTGAAGCAAACATCACCTTGATCCCCAAACCAGGAAAAGACCCAACAAGAAAAGAAAATTATAGACCAATATCACTAATGAATATAGATGTAAAAATATTCAACAAGATCCTAACAAACAGAATCCAGCAACACATCAAACAAATTATACATCATGACCAAATCGGTTTTATCCCATGGTCTCAAGGCTGATTCAATATACGTAAATCTATAAATGTAATCCAGCACATAAACAAATTAAAAAACAAAGACCATATGATTCTCTCAATCGATGCCGAAAAAGCTTTTGATAATATCCAACATCCCTTCATGATCAAAACACTTAAGAAAATCGGTATAGAAGGGACATTTCTTAAACTGATAGAGGCCATATACAGCAAACCCACAGCCAATATCACATTGAATGGAGTTAAATTGGAATCATTTCCACTCAGATCAGGAACCAGACAAGGCTGCCCATTGTCTCCATTGCTTTTTAGCATTGTAATGGAAGATTTAGCCACTGCAATTAGGGAAGAAAAGGCAATCAAGGGTATCCAAATAGGGTCAGAAGAGATCAAACTTTCGCTCTTCGCAGATGATATGATTGTATATCTGGAAAACACTAGGGACTCTACTACAAAACTCTTAGAAGTGATCAAGTTATACAGCAGCGTCTCAGGTTACAAATCAACATTCATAAATCGGTAGCCTTTATATATACCAACAATAGTCAAGTTGAAAAAAAACAGTTAAGGACTCTATCCCATTCACAGTAGTGCCAAAGAAGATGAAATATTTGGGAATTGATCTAACAAAGGACGTGAAAGATCTTTATAAAGAGAACTATGAAACTCTAAGAAAAGAAATAGCTGAAAATATTAACAAATGGAAAAACATACCATGCTCATGGCTGGGAAGAATCAACATAGTTAAAATGTCCATACTACCCAAAGCAATATATAATTTCAATGCAATCCCTATTAAAGCTCCACTGTTATACTTTAAAGCTCTTGAAAAAACAATACTTCATATTATATGGAATCAGAAAAAACCTCGAATGGCCAAGACATTACTCAGAAATAAAAACAAAGCAGGAGGAATCACGCTACCAGACCTCAGACTATACTACAAATCGATAGTGATCAAAACAGCATGGTATTGGCACAAAAACTGAAAAGTAGATGTCTGGAACAGAATAGAGAACCAAGAGATGAATCCAGCTACTTACCGTTATTTAATCTTTGACAAACCAATTAAAAACATTCAGTGGGGAAAAGATTCCCTATTTAACAAATGGTGCTGGGTGAACTGGCTGGCAACCTGTAGAAGACTGAAACTGGACCCACACCTTTCACCATTAAATAAGATAGACTCTCACTGGATTAAAGATTTAAACTTAAGACATGAAACTATAAAGATACTAGAGGAGAGTGCAGGGAAAATCCTTGAAGAAATCAGTCTGGGCGAGTATTTTATGAGGAGGACCCCCCGGGCAATTGAAGCAGCTTCAAAAATACACTACTGGGACTTGATCAAACTAAAAAGCTTCTGCACAGCCAAGAACACAGTAAGTAAAGCAAGCAAACAGCCCTCAGAATGGGAGAAGATATTTGCAGGTTATGTCTCTGTCAAAGGTTTAATAACCAGAATCCACAGAGAACTCAAACACATTAGCAAGAATAGAACAAGGGATCCCATCGCAGGCTGGGCAAGGGATTTGAAGAGAAACTTCTCTGAAGAAGACAGGCGCGCAGCCTTCAGACATATGAAAAAATTCTCATCATCTTTAATCATCAGAGAAATGCAAATCAAAACTACTTTGAGATACCATCTAACTCCAGTGAGACTAGCCTATATCACAAAATCCCAAGACCAGAGATGTTGGCGCAGATGTGGAAAAAAGGGAACACTTTTGCACTGCTGGTGGGAATGCAAATTAATACATTCCTTTTGGAAAGAGATATGGAGAACACTTAGAGATCTAAAAATAAATCTGCCATTCAATCTTGTAATCCCTCTGGTGGGCATATACCCAGAAGACCAAAAACCACATCATAACAAAGATATTTGTACCAGAATGTTTATTGCAGCCCAACTCATAATTGCTAAGTCATGGAAGAAGCCCAAGTGCCCATCGATCCACGAATGGATTAATAAATTGTGGTACATGTACACCATGGAATATTATGCATCCTTAAAGAAAGATGGAGACTTTACCTCTTTCATGTTTACATGGATGGAGCTGGAACATATTCTTCTTAGTAAAGTATCTCAAGAATGGAAGAAAAAGTACCCAATGTACTGAGCCCTACTATGAAACTAATTTAGGGTTTTCACATGAAAGCTATAACCCAGTTACAACCTAAGAATAGGGGGAAGGGGGAAAGGGAGGGGAGGAAGAGGGGAGGTGGGTAGAGGGAAGGGGATATTTGGTATTACACCTGGGGTGCATCTTACAAGGGTATATATGAAACTTGGTAAACGGTCTGTGAAGCTAGTGAATGATGCCCCATGAATATATCAATGTACACAGCTATGATTCAACAAAAAAAAAAAAAAAGAAATTTTCCTAAAAACAAAAAAAAGTTTTAGTCTATATTCTGAAATCTGGGGTACATTTGGAAGGACCCGGGCACAGAAAGACAAATACTACCCCGTTGCCCCCAAAATAAGACATCCTTCGAAAATAAGACCCACTTACAGGAAATATAAGACATCCCCTGAAAATAAGACCTAGTGCATCTTTGGGAGCACACCTTAAAATAAGACACTGTCTTATTTTCAGGGAAACAGGGTATATGATCTGACTTATATGTGGAATCTAAAATGTTGAACATGTAGAAGTAGGGAGTCGAATGATGGTTACCAGAGGCTGAGAGTAGGTGAGAAGGAGGAAATGGGGAGATGTTGGTCAAAGGGTACAAAATCTGAGTTAGAGAGGAGAAATAAGTTTAGTAATATGTTGCACAGCAGGGTGACTACAGTCAGTAATAATGTGATGAATGCTTCAAAGTAAATGAGAGCAAATTCCAAATGTCTTACCAGAAAAAAATGAGTCAGTGAAGTGACAGATATGTTAACTGGCTTGATTTAATTATTTCACATTGTATATGTATATCAAAACATGAGATAATATCTCATAAATGTATACAATTGTGATTTTTCAATTATAAATAATATTAATAAAAATCAGCATTCTGCAAAAAAAAAAAATATCCACCGGACTCTTGAAAGGCTTATCAATATTCTCAATTAATGTGAATGGTTTAAATTGTCCTCTAAAGAGGCACAGGTTGGCTGACTGGATACAAAACTCAAGCCAGATAGCTGCTGCATACAAGAATCTCATCTTAGCTTAAAAGATAAATATGGACTCAAGGTGAAGGGATGGTCATCTATATTTCAGGAAAATGGAAAGCAGAAAAAGCAGATGTTGCAGTCCTATTCACAGATACAATAGGCTTTAAACTGACCAAAATAAGGAAGGATAAGGATGGACACATCATATTTGTTAAAGGTAATACTCAATATGATGAGAATACAATTATTAATATTTATGCACCCAAGCAGAATGCACCTCAATTTATAAGAGAAACTCTAACAGACATGAGCAATTTTATTTCCTCCAGTTCCATAGTACTTGGAGATTTTAACACCCCTTTAGCAGAGCTGGATAGATCCTCCAAAAAGAAGCTAAGCAAAGAAATTTTAGATTTAAACTTAACCATTCAACATCTAGATTTAACAGACAGCTACAGAACATTTCATCCCCCAAAAACTGAATACACATTCTTCTTATCAGCCCATGGAACATACTCTAAAATCGACCACATTGTATGTCACAAATCTAACCTCTGCAAAATTTTTTTTATTAATATTAAATCATAGCTGTGTACATTAATACAATCATGGGGCACCATACACTGGCTATATAAACAGTTTGACACAATTTCATCATACTGGTTAACATTGCCTTCCCGGATTTTCTTAGTTATTGTATTAAGAAAATTATATTCTACATTTACTAAGTTTCACATGTACCCTTGTAAGATCCACTGCAGGTGTAATCCCACCAATCACCCGCCCTCTGCCCATCCTCCCCCTCCCTCCCCTCCCTCTCACCCTTCCCCATATTCTTAGGTTATAACTGGGTTATAGCTTTCATATAAAAGCCATAAATTAGTTTCATAGTAGGGCTGAGTACATTGGATACTTTTTCTTCCATTGTTGAGATACTTTAGTAAGAATAATATGTTTCAGCTCCATTTTTTTAAAAAAATAGGAAATATTCCGTGCATCTTCTCAGACCATCATGGAATAAAAGTTGAACTCAATAACAACATAAATCTGCATACCCATACAAAAACATGGGAGTTAAATAACCTTATGCTGAAGGATAGATGGGTCATAGACGAGATTAAGAAGGAAATTTCCAAATTCTTGGAACAAAATGACAATGAAGACACGAATTATCAGAACTTCTGGGATACTGCAAAGGCAGGCCTAAGAGGGAAATTTATAGCATTGCAAGCCTTCCTCAAGAAAATGGAAAGAGAGAAGAAGTTAACAACTTAATGGGACATCTTAAGCAACTGGAGAAGGAAGAGCATTCCAACCCCAAACCCAGCAGAAGAAAAGAAATAACCAAAATCAGAGCAGAATTAAATGAATTGAAAGCAAAACAATTATATAACAGATCAATCAATCAAAAAGTTAGTTTTTTGAAAAGATCGATAAAATAGATAAACCTTTGGCCAACCTAAAGAGGAAAAAAAGAGTAAAATCTCCAATTTCCCAATCAGAAAAGGTAAAGACGAAGTAACAACAGACCCCTCATAAATTCAAAAAATCCTTAACAATATTAAAAGAAACTTTACTCTCAGAAATATGAAAATCTAAAGGAAATCGACCAATATGTGGAAGCATGCCACCTACCAAGACTTAGCCAGAACGAACTGGAAATGTTGAACAGGCCTATATCAAGTTCTGAAATAGCATCAACTACACAAAATCTCCCTAAAAAGAAAAGCCCAGGACCAGATGGCTTCAAGTCAGAACTCTACCAAACCTTTAAAGAGGAACTAGTACCTATATTACTAAACCACTTCCAAAATATAGAAAAAGAAGGAATACTACCCAACACATTCTACGAAGCAAACATCACCTTCATCCCTAAACCAGGGAAAGACCCAACAAGAAAAGAAAATTATAGACCAATATCACTAATGAATATTGATGCAAAAATACTCAAAAAGATCCTAACAAACAGAATCCAACAACACATCAAACAAATTATACACCAAGTCCAAGTCGGCTTTATCTCAGGGTCTCAAGGCTGGTTCAATACACGTAAATCTATTAACGTAATTCAGCACATAAACAAATTAAAAAATAAAGACCATATGATTCTCTCAATTGATGCAGAAAAAGCTTTTGATTATATCCAGCATCCCTTCATGATCAGAACACTTAAGAAAATTGGTATAGAAGGGATATTTCTTAAATAGACGCCATATAGAGCAAACCCACAGCCAATATTGTATTGAATGGAGTTAAATTGAAATAATTTCCTCTTAGATCAGGAATCAGACAAGGTTGCCCATTTTCTCCATTGCTCTTTAACATTGTAGTGGAAGTTTTAGCCATTGCAATTAGGGAAGAAAAGGAGATCAAGGGTATACATATAGGGTCCGAATTGATCAAACTTTAACTCTTCACAGATGATACGATTGTATATTTGGAAAACACGAGGGATTCTACTACAAAACTCTTAGAAGTGATCAAGGAATACAGCAATGTCTCAGGCTACAAAATCAACACCCACAAATCTGTAGCCTTTAAATATACCAACAATAGCCAAGCTGAAAAACACTTAAGGACTCTATTCCTTTCACAGTAGTGCCAAAAAGATGAAATATTTGGGAGTATACCTAACAAAGGATGTGAAAGATCTCTATAAAGAGAACTATGAAACTTTAAGAAAAGAAATAGCAACATTGTTAAAATGTCTATACTACCCAAAGCAATATATAATTTTAATGCAATTCCTATTAAAGCTCCAGTGTCATATTTTAAAGATCTCAAAAAAATAATACTTCATTTTATATGCAATCAGAAAAAAACCTCAAATAGCCAAGACGTTACTCAGTAATAAAAACACAGCAGGAGGAATCACGCTACCAGACTGGAAACTGTACTATAAATCGATAGTAATCAAAACAGCATGGTACTGGCACAGAAATGGAGAAGTAGATGTCTGAAACAGAATAGAGAACCAAGAGATGAACCCAGCTACTTACCATTATTTGATCTTTGACAAGCCAATTAAGAACATTCAGTGGGGAAAAGATTCCCTATTTAACAAATGGTACTGGGTGAACTGACTGGCGACCTGTAGAAGACTGAAACTGGACCCACACCTTTCACCATTAACTAAGATAGACTCTCTTTGGATAAAATACTTAAACTTAAGATATGAAACTATAAAAATACTAGAAGAAGGTCCAGAGAAAACTCTTGAAGGAATCGGCCTGGGTGAATATTTTATGAGGAGGACTCCCCAGGCAATTGAAGCAGTATTAAAAATACATTACTGGGACCTGATCAAACTAAAAAGCTTCTGCACAGCCAAGAATATAGTAAGTATAGTAAGCAGACAGCCCTCAGAATGAGAGAAAATATTTGCAGATTATACCTCCAATAAAGATTTAATAACCAGAATCCACAGAGAACTCAAACATATTAGCAAGAAAAGAACAAGTGATCCCATCTCAGGGTGGGCAAAGGACTTGAAGAGAAACTTCTCTAAAGAAAACAGATGCGTGATCTACAGACACATGAAAAAATGCTCATCATCCTTAATCATCAGAGAAATGCAAATCAAAACTACCTTAAGTTATCACCTAACTCCAGTAAGAGTAGCCCACATAACAATATCCCAAAACCAGAGATGTTGGCGTGGATGTGGAGAAAAGGGCACACTTCTACACCGCTGGTGGGAATACACACTAATATGTTCCTTTTGGAAGAATGTTTGGAGAATACTTAGAGATCTAAAAATAGACCTGCCATTCGATCCTATAATTCCTTTACTAGGTATATACCCAGAAGACCAAAAATCACAATATAACAAAGACATCTGTACCAGAATGTTTATTGCAGCCCAATTCATAATTGCTAAGTCATGGAAGAAACCCAAGTGCCCATCGACCCACGAATGGATTAACAAATTGTGGTACATGTATACCATGGAATATTATGCAGCCTTAAAGAAAGATGGAGACTTTATCTCTTTAATGTTTACATGGATGGAGCTGGAATATATTCTTCTTAGCAAAGTATCTCAAGAATGGAAGAAAAAGTATCCAATGTACTCAGCCCTACTATGAAGCTAAATTACAGCTTTCATATGAAGGCTATAACCCAACTTTAGCACAAGAATATGGAGAAAGGGCCAAGGGAGGGGAAAGGGGGGGGAGGTTGGCGTGGAGGGAGGGTAATTGGTGGGGCCACACCTATGGTGCATCTTAGAATGGGTACAGGCAAAACTTACTAAATGCAGAATATAAATATTTACATACAATAACTAAGAAAATGCCACGAAGGCTATGTTGGACAGTTTGATGAGAATATTTCAGATTGTATATGAAACCAGCACATTGTACCCCTTGATTGCACTAATGTACACAGCTATGATTTAAGAATAATAAAAAATAAATAAAATAAAAATAAAAAAATAAAATGCTGAAGTGGCAACAGAATTTTGAAGGAAAGAAGATTTAAAAATGGACCAAGAGGGCTCAGCGCCTGTAGCTCAAGGGGCTAAGGCGCCAGCCACATACACCATAGCTGGTGGATTCGAATCCAGCCCAGGTCTACCAAACAACAATGACAACTACAACCAAAACATAGCTGGGTGTTGGGGCGGGCGCCTTTAGGAGGCTGAGGCAAGAGAATTGCTTAAGCCCAGGAGTTGGGAGGTTTCTGTGAGCTGTGATGCCATAGCACTCTACCCAGGTCAACAGCTTGAGGATCTGTCTCAAAAATAATAATAATAATAATAGTAAAACAAAATAAAAATGGACCAAGAGTACGTATTTTTTATTTTTTTCTTTACAGATTGACTATTTTCCTGCAGAGTATTTCTTGAAGAGGATTTCATATTAGTGTTTTTAGAAATACCATACTCTTTATTTGTTTTGTTTTGTTACCCCTTGGATGTTCTGGGTGTTTTACCTTTTGCTATTTTTAGGAGAATTTTAGGTTCATAGAAAAGGGACAGGAAAATACATAACTTCCATCTGCCCCTTCTCCCTTAATACAGATAACCTCCTCCATTATCAACATTCCACGCCACAGAGGCAGGTCTTTAAAATAAAGGAAGCCACATTGTCACACCACTGTCACCTGGAGCCCATGGTTCACATTAGGGCTCACTCCTGGTGCTGCACATTTTATACGAGTTTTGACAAATGCACAATGATGTATCCACTGTTATCATGATACAGAACATTATCACTGACTGACAGTCTCTGTGTTCCGCCTGTTTACCCCTCTCCTCCTTCCTCAACCTCTGGAAACCACTAGACATTTTACTGTCGTCTTCATTTCGCCGCATTGTTGGAATCACAAAATATGGAGTCTTTTCTGATTGTTTATTTTTTCACTTGTTAATATGCACTTAAGATGTCTCTATGTCTTTTCATAGCTTGGGAGCACATTTGTTTTTAGTACTGTAAATATTCTATTGTCTGGCTGTACCACAATTTATTTGCTTGTTCACCTACTAATGGGCAACTTGATTGTTCCCAGTTTTGGCAATTATGAATAAAGCTGCTGTAAACATACATATGCAGATTTTTGTGTGCACATAAGTTTTCAGTTCATTTAGGTAAATGCCAGGGAGTGCAAATGCTGGATCGTATGGTGAGAGTGTATTCAGTTTAGTAAGAAGGTGCCAAACTGTCTTTCAAAGTAGCTGCACCATTTTGCACACTCACCAGCAATGATTGAGAGTTCCTGTTGCCCACAATCTTGTCTGCCCTTGGTGTCGTCACTTACTTGGATTCTGAGCATTCCAATTTTTACACACTAATATCCTGTTTTAATTGGTAGTACCCTAAGGATGATACAACGTTGGAGAACATTTCGTCTGCTTATTTGCCACCTATATGTTTCTTTTGTGAGGTGTCTATTCGTATACTTTGGCTATTTGTTTTTAATGTAGTGTACATTTTCTATTTTTAAGATTTTAGAACAGTTTGTAGATTCTGGATAAGGTCCTTTATTAGATGTATCTTTTACAAATGTATTTTTCTCACAGTCTGTGTCATATCTTCTCCTACTATTGAAATTGTCTTTTACAGAAGTCTTCATTTTAAGAAAGTTGAGCTTATAAATTCTTTTTTCATAGATCATGTTTATTGTCTTTCATTTACAAAGCCATCGCCATAGCCAAGGTCTAGTTTTTCTTCTGTGTGGTCTTCCAGGAGTTTTATACTTTTAAATTTTGCCTTTATGTTTATGACCCATTTTGTGTTAATTTTTGTGAAGAGTGTAATATCTGTGTCTAGCTACATTTTTCTTTTTTCATCTGGATGTCCAGTTTTTTTAGTACCGTATGCTGAAAAGATTATCTTTTTGTCATTAAATTGCCTTTATTTCTGGTCCAAGATCTGCTGACTGTACTTTTGCAGGGATGTTTCTGGTCTCTCTATTCTCTTCCATTGATCCATCTATATTTTCACCAACACTATCCTGTCTGGGTTACTGTAGCTTTATGGTCTTAAAGTAGGGAGTGTTAACTCTCAGACTTTGTTCTTATCCAAAGTTAACTTGAATGTTCTGGGTCTTTTGCCTTTGGAATCATTTTGTCAATATCCACAAAAGAAGTTACTAGGATTTGAATTCAGATTGCATTGAATCTATAGGTCAAGTTGTGCATAAGTGACATCTTGACAAAATTAAGTCTTCCTGTTCATAATCATAGACTCTCTCACATTTGTTGATCTTCTTTGATTTCATTCATTAGAGTTTATAGTTTTCCTCATGTAGATCTTGTATATATTTTTTCAGATTGACTTTTATTTCCATAGGTTAAAATTCCCTTTTTTTAATTTGCCATCAGTGAGATGGAAATATATAGGAGGTCAAAAAGAGATCTAGAAAAAACACCAGAGAATATACATGGACTCCAGTCACAGGGGGAATATATGAGATAGGACACATAATTTTATACCAAAACGACCTGAATTTAAATTCTAACAGTTTTTTCTTTAGTTACAAGAACTTGCTCAAGCAACTGCCTCAGTTTCTTCATCTATAATGTAGGAGGAATAGTGTTGTATAAATGATTTCTGTATAACACAATATTTTCTTTTTGAAATGAATGTATTTAATGAAAGCAGGATTGAAACATGTAGTTTTGAATGAATGAATGAATGAGATCTAGAATTCAAATGATTTAGTGGCTGAGTCAGGAAAGGAGTAGAGGCTAGAGGGAATGCTAACACAGAACATAATACAAGATATAGGTAAAAAGTGTGTATTCCAGTTTAAAGATTCTGAACAATAAGTGGCCAAAATCTGGGCCATAGTCTGCTCAACAATTTTAGAGTAATTGTTTAAAGAATTGATTTTTAGCCAAAGACTAAAATATAGTGCCTTAAATACTTTCTAATTGAGACAACCTATTTAGCATTTTTGGTATATTTTGCAGCATTAGAATTCAAGCCCTATCAGGGTAGTGGCTTTTTCTATTTTATTCACTGTTGCATCTTCAGCACATAGAAAATACTTGAAATATATTATGAACTTAATGAATACTTGTTGAATGAATAAACACATAAATTAATCCACAAGTTAGTGAGACCAAGCGACTTTCAGAAACTGGAAATAGTTTTACTTTACTGGGTAAAATAAAATCCAACATATAACATAACATAAACAGGATACTTTGTCTCCCTGGGAATTTTGGCACTCATTGTCAATATAGTGATTGATTTGTGGCCTATAATTTAAATTTGTAACTGCTTTAAGTTAGAAGTGTAATAATTTGAATGTGTCATGTAAAAGTAAAAAGCAACTAGTCAGAATGTGCCTGTTCTTTCTCCCTTTTGCTTCATTCTTGTCCTAACGCATTACCAGCCTTTGGCTTTTGTTTCCTCCCATTACAAATAAAACACTTTCCTTGGCTGCAAGCTAACATCTGATTACTTCCTGCCATTGAATAGCAATGATGGTATTGACTGGAGTCTAGGATAATGCCTTTCCTTGTAATTTTTTTCCTTAATTTTCCTAAGTTAAAAAAGAAGCCACAGTTTTAGAATAAAAAGGCAGCAAGATGTTACATACAAAAAAGTATCATAAATCTTTTGAAGAATAGCAAATTGAACAGTGATATCCTTGGAAATAATGTGCCAGAAAATCAGAGTTTTGTTAATCAGACTAAAATGGGTTACTACAGACTTTTGAAAACTTCTTGAACAATAGGTTAAGCATTTTAAATAAAGTTAACATTTTAAAATTATAAACATTCATTGAATTCTGTATGACAATTTACTAGTTTTATGCTATGTGCCTATTTTTATAGCCAATTCCTATTTCTTTATAAAGGGATACTCTAATAGATTTAAACTATTATAGGGGCTGAGAGCAGAGAGAAAAAGAAAATATTGGATATTGAACACAAGATCTCCTGTTATATTCTACTACAAGAGAATGTTTTTTATTAAAGTTTTCCCAAAAGAAATCATTGGGCAAGTGATGATACCTTCCTGTGTGCAAATATAGATATTTTTAGTTCTAAAACTAAAAAGTATGTGCAAAGACTGGGCCAAATCTTTGCACTGTCTGCTGTGCTTGGTAATAGTCTCTCCAAATAGTGGTTGGGTCATTTTCTGATGACCATGTCTGCTATAGTTCTATCACTGATGGTATTCCTGGCTGTCATTTGAGTAATTTCTGGAGAAAGAAAAGTTCTTGAAAGATAAATTTTGTTTTAAAAAAGAGAAATTTCCAAGGAAGTTAATTTAGATTGATTGGGGAACTCTAAAACATCCATTATGCCCTGTAAGCGTCCACTTACTGGCTTTCAGCACATCAAGTTCCATATTGCCATTTTGTTACATTATGGAAAAAGTATTGTCTCTTATAAAGTCTGCTCTGAATCCTCCCCACCCTGGTTTCCAGTCATTTATTTATGTTAGAACATGATTAATACCAAATATTAAAGATTAAGAAAGACAAAAGTTTATACAAAGAAAATGAGAAATAAGTTGTATCTTTCAAAGTACTATTGTGGCCTTAGAATATTGGTAGGAAAAGACGTACCACCAAGTATTGCAGTCCTAATCTTGCATGTGGTTCTGACAGGTCTTGGTGTTATTATTCAGAATGTGAGAATATTGAGGAAGACTTCTGTGGCAATTGCAACAACAACAAGACTAAATAAAGGAAACTTAATTAAACTTGAAAGATTCTGTACAGCTAAGGAGACAATAACCACAGCAAATAGACAACCTTCAGAATAAGAAAAGATATTTGCATATTACAAATCAAAGGCTTGATAACTAGGATCTATAGAGAACTCAAATTAATCAACAATAAAAGACCCACCAATCCCATATATTCACTGGTCAAGAGACATGAATAGAACCTTGTTTAAAGAAGACAGATGAATGGCTGACAAACATATGAAAAAAATGCTCATTTGTCCCTGATCATGAGAGAAATACAAATCAAAACTACTCTGAGATATCACCTAATCCCAGTAGGAATGGCCCAAATAACAGTCTCAGAGCTGTAGGTGATTGCATGGATGTGGAGAGAAGGGAACACTTTTAAACTGCTGATGGGACTACAAACTAATACAACCTTTTTGGAATGAAGTATGGAGAATCCTCAAAGAACTCAAATTAAATCTCCCATTTGATCATGCAATCCCATTACTGGCAACTACCCAGAAGAAAAAAATCCTTTTATCATAAGAACATTTGCACTAGATTGTTTATTGCAGCTCAATTGCCAAAATGTGGAAACAGCCTGAATGCCCACCAACCCAGAAATGGATTAACAAGCTATGGTGTATGTTTACTACGGAATACTATTCAGTCATTAAAAAGATAGAAACTTGGGCGGCATCCGTGGCTCAAAGGAGTAGGGCGCCAGCCCCATATGCTGTAAAGTATCACAGAAAGGAGAAGCAAGAATCCAACGTACTCAATTCTAATATGAAGGCAGTAGATGATTTAATACAAGGTTGGAGGTAGGGGAATGAGGGAGCAGGAGAGGGCAGGAGGCAGGGGGATGAGGGTCAGTGTATGTCACATCTCTAGAGGGCAGGACACAGGTATAAGAGGGACTTTACTTCACAAATCCTATCAGTGTAACCTAATTCTTTGTACCCTGAACAAATCCCAAACAATAAAAAAAATAAATAAAAATTTGAGAGTATTGAGGATCTTACCAGAACTTTTTCTAATTACTTAAAATAAGTCTTCTCTTTTCTCTTAAAAGGAGATTTTCTCATTGCTACATTTAAAATTATTATATTCTCAATTATATTTTTCTGGGCATAAAATAAAAAATTTTTGGATTATAAAATGTGATCTTTACACAAGCCTTTATTTTTATCAGGCTAAACACACACACACACAGAGCTTTATTCTTTATTTCTTCTAGATTTTCTTATGATTTTTATTTTTGTTTCTTTCTCATTTTAGTTATCCTAATTCTATTTTGCTTAACAAAAGAATACTTCATGCATACATATAAACAAAAGGAAATGCATTTATTGATTTACAAATCAAGAACAATGATGGCCAGACTTGAAGATTTAACCATTTTATCAGTGATCAATTTTTTCTCTGTCTTCTCCTAGCACTGCTTCAGTTATACTATTTTACTTTTCAGACAAGCTGTCTCCATGTGACAGGTCCCAGTAATTTCAAGCTTAGGCACTCCTCACAGTTAAGATAAGAGCACCCCTTTCTTGATGGTTGCCAACTTGGCCTGGAAGTCATTAATTAATTGTAGAATCTTTTGCTATCTCAACATTTTTTAAATCATCAAATCCTGGTTCCTTTTGTCTTAACAGTTCTTGCGATTTATCTTGTGTTTAGCCTGATAAAAATAAAGGCTGTGTAAAGATCACATTTATATTTCACTGTAAGAATAAACAGCACCTTCAACACTTTACTTGGCTATCTCCTTAGTTAAATAACCAGCTTCATGACTTAAGGGTTCTTCTCTCAACATAACTACAAGAGAAATTTCATTATTCTTTCTGCCACTACATAACATCAGTCTCCCTTCTACAAGTTTCTATTATGTTCCTCACTTTCTTAAACACTCTCACAGAAAGTGTCCTCAAAGTTCAGAGTTCTGCTAAGTCAGTGCAAGGCAATTTAGGCTTTCTCTGTGGCAGTCCTCAAAATCCTTCCAGTCTTTTGAATACCTGATTCCAAAGTCACTTTCAATTTGTTACAGTAATAACACTGCTAACACTGTGTTGATTCTTGTCCCCCTGAAAGAGATGGAGGCCAGGGCACTGGCTCACACCTATAAACTTAGCATTCTGGAAGGCCTAAGTGGGAGGACTGCTTGAGGTCAGGAGTTTAAGACCAGCTTGAATAAGTGCAAAACCCCTCTCTCCACAAAAAGTAGAAAAATACTCTGGGAGTGGTCATGCACACCTATGTAGCCCCACCTACTCGGGAGGCTGAGGCAGGAAGTTCTAACCCCAAGTACCTGTGAATGTCATTTATTTGGAAATAGAGTCTTTGCAGATGATTAAGTTAATATGAGGTCATTATGGTGGATCTTAATCCAATATGACAATGTTCCTACAAAAAGGAGAAATTTTACCACAGAGACAGACATGCTCACAGGGAGAATGCCATGTAAAAAGGAAAGCAGAGATAGGGTGATGTGTCTATAAGCCAAGGAATGTAGACACACATTCCACAAGGAATGGCTTTCAATGGAAAGCCAAAGATTTCCAGCAAACCACCAAAAGCTAGGACAGAGGCATACAGCTCTCAGAAGGAACCAGCACTGCCAATACTTTGGTCTTGAACTTTTGGCCTCCAGAACTCTCTTGAATTTCTGTTGTTTAAGCCACCCAACTTGTGGTATTTTATTATGGCAGCCCTACCAAAGTAATATACTCACTTCCAGATATTATAATCCAAATTTGTTATTTTTCACATTATAATTTTACTGTCACAAATTAAGTAGAATCAAACAACACATATGTAATCTGAGAGTCTGTGAGTAGATGTTCAGGCATGACCTTGCTAGGTCCTCTGCAAGTCTGCAGGGCTGTGTTCTCATCAGAAGTTCATGTGGGAAGGCTCTGATTCTGAGCTTATGTGATTATTGGCAGAATTCAGTTCCTTCCAGACTATAGGACCCCAAGTCTCTGTTTCTAGACTGCTGTCAGTCACAGGCTGCCCCACGTTCTGTGCTGATGACACTGTCCCCTGGGACAGCTCAAAACACAGCAGGAGGCTTCTTCAAGGGCAGTAAGGGAGAGTCTCCTGGCTTGATGGAAATTACAATTACAATCTTATGTATGGTAACCATAATAACATTCATCTAATTATCTTTACCAAGTTCATCAGTTATAACCAAGTCTTAGGTCCTGTCCACACTCAAGGAGAAAAGGTCATACAAGGGCAGGACTGGAAAACGCAGGGATCCTAGCTGCATGAGGGTGGGCCTGGTGCACTGCTCTTATATTTTAAATATATGACTTGTTGATAGCCGATGTTTTGGAGTTTTGTTCTTTTTATTCATCCTGACAATTTTTATCATTAATTGGAGTATATAGTTTATTAATATTCAATATAATTAATTTACATGGGTGGATCTGTGTATATTACTTTATCATTAATGTTTATTTTCTACTTGTTTCCTCCATTGCTGTTTCTTCTTTTCTGCTTTTGTTACATACTTGAATACTTCTAATTCCATTTTAATTTTCTTAATAATTTTTCAGCTATACAATTTTGTAGTATTTTTTGGTAGTTGTTCTAAGAATGCCACATACATCCTTGTCTCTTCACAGTTCACTTACAATTCACTTACATATTAGAATACTGTTCCACTTTGTGTAATATGGAAGTATCTTATAACAGTATAATATGATACATTCTGTATTTCATATTTTATGTTATATATATAATATCCAAATACATAATATACAAGGTGTCCATAAAGTTTGTGTGCAATCTACAATGTAAAACTATTTTAAATTACCCACAAACTTTAAAAACATCCTGTATTTTAAAAAACAATGTAATAATTTGTGTCATTAGTGGTTATATGGTCTATAAATAAATAAAAAGAAACGAAGCAAAAAGAAATTGCTGGGTTTTTGGTTTCCATAGTTTCTACTGAGAATTCAAACATTAATTGAATTATGTTTCCATATTTATGATGTGTCATTCTTCTTTCTATGTTCTCAATAAAACATGATTCCTGCCATCAAGTGTGGAGAAAAAGAAGCAAACAGATTCTGTTAAATATAATAAATGATAAGCTCATCAGCAGGGTTTTTTTGTGTCGTTGTTAGCTTAATTCTGAAGGAAAGTAATTTGCATTATTATTACTAGAATTTTTAAAATATTTTTATTGTCCTGAACAGTGAGAAACAAACAAAATGACACATAAAAATAGTTTTCCTCTGGCTCGGCACCTGTAGCTCAGTGAGTAGGGTGCCAGCCACATACTCCAAGGCTGTGCATTCAAGCCCAGCCCAGACCTGCTAAACAACAATGACAAATCCAACCAAAAAATAGCCAGGCATTGTGGCAGGTGCCTGTAGTCCCAGCTACTTGGGAGGCTGAGGCAACAAATCCCTTAAGCCCAATAGTTTGAGGTTGCTATGAGATGTGATACCATGGCACTCTACCAAGGGCAACATAGTGAGATGCTGTCTCAAAAAAAAAAAAAATAGCTTTCCTCAAATAAACTGACCAATATGTGTACATATGTATGGGGTATATGAAAAGGCAGTCACATGATGCATAATGACATTTTAGTGACACATATATAATGGGTATTCTTATGGGTAAGAATACACAGAAGCTGAAAGATGGCTACATCTAGTGATGTCAAGGTAATTGTGTTACCATTGCCTAGAACATTCAGTATAGTAACACTTTTCTCCAGTTTGTAGCCTAAGAACAACAGTGTACCACATAGCCTATGCGTGATACAGGTTTGTGCAAATACAACCCTACAATGTTTGCACCACAAAGAAATCACCTAACCATGCATTTCTCAGAACATATATTTCTTGTTAAACAACCCAAGACTATATACATATATATCTATATATTTATGAATAATATCCTGTATTTTGTTACATTTTTTAAATATATAGTTTTTCCAAACTACAATAAAAATGCACAGTGACAGAAGTGTTCAACTTGAGGTGCTCCATCTTTCAGAGAAATATCACCACACTGACTTATTATTTTATCAACTGTACTACAATTTACTTAGGCTATGTAAAAAAGTGAAAAGTGTCATAGTTTGTTGACTTGTCTAAGCAGTAAATGCTGTAGTCAGTATTTTATATCATGATGCTCTTAAACATGTCAAAATGAATTTCTTCCAAAGCCTGCGTGAAAGACCTGGATAAACTAAATAAAAATAACTGTCTGGAGGACTGTCTTCAAATCACTTCCTCTCCTCCTTCTGAAAGTATTAAGCTGCTAAAATATTATTTTGCCCTAGTAGTAATTTTCTGAATCTTTATCTTTCTACCTAAATTCCTATATTTTAAAGGGTTTTTTTTTTGTTTTGTTTTGTTTTTTGCCTTATTCTCAAAAGCCCTTTCTAAGTATGAGGATGTTGAGAGAAGACAAGCAGGTAGCTTCCCGGAGGTAGGTTTTATCAAGCAGGCCTGAGGTCCACCATACAGAATGTATCAACTTTTCCACTTGTTTGTTGTCTGTGAATTTATTTCAGTGCACCCAAAGCTTGTCCTTGCTTCTATATTCTAACCAGGACAGACAAAATGCACTGGCTCATCGGAGACACTTCCTTAGAAACTAAAACTTTATTTTTCTATCCACTCAATCTACCTACTTCTGGATTAAGCCTCATAAATATTGTATCTTTTGTATTGGTAAAGAATAGCTTAATTGCGAGATCCTACTGATTTTTCTTATATGCCAGACTGCCAGCTATTATAAATATAACTTTAAACATTTCATATGATGCTTGGGAGGAGTGAAACACCACTGGGACTTCAAATTAACTTTTAAAAATGTGCAAGAAAACACTTCCAGTGCATGAAATTTTTAGTTCAAGTCATTTTCTTTTCTGCCTACACTCACGTCTATATAAATATAAATACTTTAATATTTTAATATAAATATTTTAATTTCCTTAGCATATTGCTAAACTTTCCACACCAACATTTTTTTTATTCTGGTTATAAAATATTAAGGGACAAAGATTAACTTTGTTTAATACAAGCTTCTGATAAAATATCATAAAAATTGGTTGCTTCATTCAGTCATGAGCATGAGCAAGGAGTAGATGGGGAAAAGGGTGAACACTTGAGGAGTCAGTAAGGATGAGTCCACATGTTAACAGTACCAGAGGCCAAAACAAACCAAAGTTCAAGAGTCAACTAGAGACCAGGCAGTGCCTCTTTCTGTCAGTCGTAAGTAAGGAATCATAAGCAGATCTGTATAATTTCAACCCCTATCCTCTATCCTGACAGAGTTGGCAGATATCAAGGAAAGCTTATCTTCCATCAGTCTTCATGTTTCCCTCCCAAAAAAGGTATTATCATTTCAAATGGTATCATAATAAAATGCTAACTTCAAACTATGAGAAAACTCTAAAAGCATATTTTCAACAATAAGAAATACATTCTAAATTCATTTAAATGACAATCAATGTTATTGAACTTTGATAAATGGGTATAGCTTTTTCAAACTTTTAAGCAAAAATAATCTAAATTCCACACTGGGTAGTGGTTATGCCAGTTATTTTTTAATACATAAACTCGGGCAAGGGACATAATAATTGGATATTGTCAAGTTCCATGGTTTTGTTATCTACAAGGAAATACGAAGTTCAAGAATGTCAATTGGCAGCCTGTAATCCTAGTGCTCTGGGAGACTGAAGCGGGTGTATTACCTGAACTCATGAGTTTGAGACCAGCCTAAACAAGAGCAAGATCCCATCTCTACTAAAAATAGAAAAACTAGCCAGGCATCCTAGCAGGTGCCCATAGTCCCAGATACTCAGGAGGCTGAGGCAAGAGGATCTCTTAAGCCCAAGAGATGGAGGTTGCTGTGAGCTATGACACCACGGCACGCTACACGAGGTGACAAAGTGAAACTCTGTCTTGAAATTTAAAAAACGTTAATTGGTGGCTGCAAGTAGTTAACGAAATATTTTGATTTAGTACCAACAGCAGCAGTTGGTACAGAACACACAGCAGTTCTGTAAAATAAGACTACTGATATTATAAATCAATTATAAAGCTCAGCTACCATAATGAGCTAAAGCTTAGACTAACTCCTGTTGGCCCTAACATTTTTAAAGGTTATTAAACATTAAGACAGTGTTTTTCAACCTTTTTTTTTTTATCTCACAAAAGACTTGAACCTATAGTTAAACTCCTACAGCACATTTAAATTGTGTTGATCAAAAAAAAAATAAAAAAGAATACACTTACTGTGCTTCGAAGTTCTTTCAAAAGTAATTTAATTAATGATCTTTAGAAATTTTTGCAGCACACCTAAAATCTTTTCACAACACACCAGTATGCCATGGCACACCGGTTGAAAATCACTACAATAAGTTATTCTCTGAACCAAATGCTTTTCTGCATTGAACCAGGGAGAACTGACAGATATCCATCTCCCTCATAGTATAGTCAGAAAAAAAAATTCTTTAGAATTCTAAGAAATAAATTCATGTTAAGAACCAATGAAGTGTTCAGTGTGTGTGTGTGTGTGTGTTTAGGTGCTAGCAGAAGAACAACCTCCTTATTTTTCTGTAATGTTTATGCTAAGTCAACATCACACAACAATTGAGGAAAATTTAATACTAAACTTCTTGATCCAAAGGTAAGACCCATATTGATTTTGAAGTTCAGAGACATATTTATATGGAAGATGCACATTAACGTGACCTTAAATATGAGCAAGAATTCGACTAAGTCAAAGGGAGAAATAGATACTTTTCAAGTGAAAGAATTAATAGATAAAAATAACGTAAGTTATAATAAAAACTCATAAAATGTTGTCAAAGGCCTCCAGTGCTAGCCTGAGAGAGAGAACCAAGTTAACAGCACGATCACCCTCTTTCCCTCCTAGAGCTCCATCTCACACTGAAACGTTTCATACTAAGAGAACAAGAATCAAAAGAACCAGGTGGAAGACCCTGCCCAGGTGGAGGAGTCACTCTGGAGTCACTCCATTCTGTTTCTTATCTCCCTCTGATCCTTTTGGAATTGTAGTTTTCCTAAAGAACGGAAAAGGAACCCCAAAAATAATAAGCACAAATCTACATCTAATAATAAAGAAAACATTAATTTACAAGATAGCATACGCCTCCCCTTTTTTTCAGCAGAAACAGAAAACATGCTGGAGTCGTGCACAGCGTAATGCCGTTTCCATGGTGGATGGATCACGTATATGATGAAAGTCCCATAAGATTCTACATAATGAAACCGAACAATTCTTAGCACTTAGTAAGATCATAGCCGTCTTAACAGCATAACTCATTTGTCACGTCATTTACAGGTGATGCTGATGTGGACAAACTCGCTTTGTTGCCAGTCACTGAAAATACCACACCTACCCCTGAGTATGCACAGTACAAAATATCTGATGATAATAAAAAGAAACCATGTTACCAGGGTTTATTCTTCTATATTTTTATCATTATTTGAGAATGTACTTATGTATTAAATTTAGAATGTACTCTATGTATTAAAATAGAAAAGGTTAACTGTAAAATAGCCTCAGACACGTCTTTCAGGAGATATTCCAGAAGAAGTCATAGGACAGGACAGTTTCGGGGATATGACTGCCCCTGAAGACCTTCTGTGGGACAAGATGTGAAGGCAGAAGACCGTGATAGTGATGACCCTGGCCCTGTGCAGGCCTAGGGTAATGTTCGTGTTTGTGGTTTTGATTTTAGCAAAAAATGTTTAAAAACAAAAAACGAAATGAAAACTTTAAAAATAGAAAAACGCATAATGGAATGAGGATATGAACCATAGACGGTCTATTTCAGTAAGAGGTCAGGTCTTTCTGTGGTAAGACTTGAGGATATGTGGAAATTAGGAGTTCAAAGGACTAGATCAGGAAGTGCCGTGGCCTCTCTTGCCCCGACTGCCACTGGAGATGTTCCAGAAGGAGGGGGCAGCAGGGTGGAGGGAGTGACAGCCACACACTGGCCAAACAGGACTGGCCAGCCTTCCTTCAGAATCCCATATACTTTTATAACACGGCATATAAAGTTTAAAACATTCATGCAGCAACATAAAAATATAAAATATACTGTATCTGTGGTCAAAAATAATAGAAAGCAAGACAATGGTGATTGGTCAAAGGATAAACTGCAGTTATATTTAATAATAACAATAATAAACTATCATATTGAATACAGACTAATTCTAAAGTTCTTTTGTAGAATCAAAGCAGGGATGCTTAAAAACCATATACAGGTTGGCCATAAAGTTCACGTGCAATTTAAAATAGCGTGTGATTTAAAATTCCATGTGAACTTTATGGCCACCCTACATTATATGCCATAAATAGCTGTTTGTGGATATTCTATCCCCAAATGACTGAACAGAAATCCCTATAAAGAGACATAACCCCTAGTTGTAAATACACAGAGGTGCAGTAGGAGAATTGGGAAACGCAGAAAGACAAACAAAACCACACTTATGTCAAAAATGTTGATAAAGATAAGAAGAAATTAAACTAACATTCTAAATATAGTGAAAAATTGCAAGGATTGCCGCTGACCAATACTCTTTCTTTTCTTTCTGAAAGACAAAATCTCAAAGTGCCTGCAACACCCTGTAGAGAAAATGAATTCAGGCAGACTTGCAGAAAGAATGACATTTACTGAAGCTCCTTCTAGTTCCTAAAGATCACAGGTGTTCCTTGGAGATATATACACAAATAAAATCAAAGATTAACTTTTACTTTAAAGATTGTTCCATGGTCATTTTGTGTAGAGGAGTGGCCAGATTTTGAAGAAAAGTAATATGCTAAATGCCTATAATGGAAAACCTATTTTCCTGCTCATAAAAAAAGATGAGAAATACATTTATTTTTTTAATAGCATTGTGGACCATAAACTCAAACAGGTATGTTTTTGACAATATATCCTAAAATAATCTTGAATTATTTGAGAATAGGTTGACTTAATGCTTATCAAGAACAATATAATTGCAACATAAAAGGTAGGCAATACAAGATTAACATCTTTACTTAGCAACTGAAGTAAAATAATAGTTCTATGGATATCATTTTAAACCCAGAGACCCATGTGGTGCCTTGATGTTTGTGTTGTATGAGGTTTGGGACATTTTTTTGCCAGGACTCTTCTTGGCGTGTATGACAGAAATCCAACCCAAACTATTACAAGCAAAAGGAGAATGTGTTTGTTTAAGTGACTGCAAAGTCCAGCTGCAGATCTCTCTAAGCTTGGCTGGATCCAGGGCTCCAGCCACGGTTTTTAGGATTTAGTGCTGTTCTGCCTGTTGGCTCTATTTAGACTATGACTCAATTACAGGCAGAACCTCTCTTCTCTGTATCACCATCTCTGCCTCCTCCACCAAGACTGAGTTCTGCATGAGATTTCGTGTGTAGAAAATTAAATGCACATAGCAACACGGCGGGATCTAAAAAACAGAATTTTCTTTTTAATTTCAGATTAATATGGAAGTACAAACGTTTAGGTTACATTATTCTCATTTCTTTTTTTTTTTTTTTTTTTTTACTAAATCATAGCTGTGTACATTAATGCGATCATGGGGCACCATACACTGGTTTTATAGACCGTTTGACACATTTCATCACACTGGTTAACATAGCCTTCCTGGCATTTTCTTAGTTATTGTGTTAAGACATTTACATTCTACATTTACTAAGTTTCACATATACCCTTGTAACATGGCCCGCAGGTGTAATCCCACCAATCACCCTCCCCGCATTGTTCTCATTTCTAAGGTGAAGTTCAAGTTGTAGTTGAGCCCTTTCACCCAGGAGCATAGTGAACACCCTCACCGTGTGCACAGTAGGTGAGATCCCTCCTCCTCTGCCCTCCCCCTCGCTAGACTATACTTGTGTTATTTTCTTTTATGTGGGCATGTAGTTGTTTTATATTGGTTTCATATTAGTATTGAGTACTTTGGATACTTTTTCCCTACTAAGGAGAATGTAAAAAACAGAATGTTGAATCAAAAAGAATGCAAATGACACCCACAGCACACTAAATAAAGTTTACCAAAAAAAGTGAATAAAGAAAATGTGTGTGTGTATTTGTGTACACAGCTTATCCTTGAACAATACAGGTTTGAACTGCACAGGTACACTGACACATGGAGTTCTTTCAATAAAAACTAAAAAAGTAAAGCTCATAAAAGCACAAAGCAGAAAAGAGGTTACCAGGGGCTGAGGTATAAAGAAATGAGGAGATGTTCACCAAAGGATACAAAAGTTCATTTAGGAAGATGAATAATTTCTACAGCTCTACGTGCAGCATAGTGACTATAGTTAGTAATGCTGTATTATATTTTTAAAATTTTGAAGAGAGTATATATTAAAGGTGCTAATCACTAACAAAAAAAACTTACTATGTGAAGTGAAAGATACACTAATTACCTTCATGGTGAAATATTTTATAATTTATATTTATATCAAAGCATCATGTTGTGCTGCTTGGTTGGGATCAGCTATGTGCTAGGAGTGGCTTCCTCACACAGGGAAAGGGTAAGTGAGAAACTTCCCTGGCCCAAATCCCCACCATGGACTCATGCAATCCTGGCCAAAGGAGAGTCTCCCTTGACCTTCTCAATCCCTGAAACTAACATAGGGAGCTGCCAAGAGACTGTGGGACAAATTGCTCAAAAGAGAGAGTTCATACCGGGTCACACACCTTTCTGGGGCCTGAGCAGCTACAACAGGACACTATGTTCAATCCTAGCCTATGGAAGGATATTCTAGAGCCCAGGGGCATCAGGTCTGACCATTAGGGGAACTTGGGCTGTTCCTACTGAAACTCGGGACAGCCAGGAGTTCTCTCACAGCCAGGGCTGAGAAGCTAGCAAAGCACAGGCTGTAGTAATCAGTGCCGGAAAGCAAGTGCCCCAGGACTGGGACATGAGAGGGACATATGTTCCTAACCCATCAGCCTAGGTTGCAGCCACGGAGGCTTGCGCCTTCCTCTCCAGGCCAGGGTCTCAGTACATCTTCTACCTCCACTCACCTGAGCACTTTGTGTGGCGCTTGAAAATTGTTCCATCCCTAACCACAAAGGTAGGTGCCTGCCCTCACCACTGGGAGGCCTGACTCAATCCAACACTTTGGGCACTGAAGTATTCCTCCTGGAGACATGAGGGAGCTGTCGCCTATTTAGAAGTGCCACCTATAGGCCTGGAGACTGGCCCATCCAGTCCATCATAGCCACCTCCGCCTCAAAACACACTGCTTGAGACCCAGGGAATTATCCCATCATTGATGCTAATATTGCCCAGCACTTCCCAGGTGCTCAAAAACCTACCAACCTGCCTGATCCACCATTGCCACTATCAGCCTCTGAGCAAGCCACCTGGAGGCCAAGAATCAGGCCACCTGTAACAACTAACACAGGTGGCAGCATATAATGACCAGGGCATGCTCAGACACCGCTGCCACTACTGGGGCCCTGAAGATTGTCCCATTTGGCATCGTAGTCACCAGCACAACTTCACTACCAACCTCCCCTGATACCTACATCCTAAACCACTGAGAAAATAACAGGTACCCCCAATGCTACTGAGACAAAGCATACAGAGAAACAACCTTATGTGCCCAGAATCACAGTCAAAGTCTCTTACCCCACCAACACTATAGACCTATCTTCAGAAAAAAATGTTCTCTTCTTCAAAAGTAGATTAAAAAAATAAGAAGTGACTGTTATACCAAAAGCATGATATAAATGTGCAGACACAGGAAACTTGAAAAGGCAAAGAAATAAGATACCTCTAAAGGAATAAAACAATTCTTTAGCAATAGATTGTAATCAGAAAGAAATGTCTGATATCCCAGATAAAGAATTCAAGTACTGATTTTAAACAAGTTCAGTGAGAAACTAGAAAATTCTGAAAAACAATAAAAAAGAAATAAAATAATTTGAAGTTAGAATGAGAAATTTCTATCATTCTAAAGAGAGATAAAAGAGAGATAAAGAGAGATACATACCATAAAAAAGAACTGAAAGGAATTCTGGAACTAAAGAATTAATTGAGTGAAATACAAAATGCTTTCAAAAGCTTCAACAATAGATTAGATCAAGCAGAAGAAGAATTTTACAACTTGAAGACATGTCTTTTCAAATAATAGTTAGACAATACCTAAGAAAAAGTATTAAAAAGGAATGAACACAGAATTTGTGACATTTGGGACAACATAATGCACCTGAATATTCAAAAGATTGGTATCTCTGAGCACAGAGAGAGAAGAAGAGGATTAGGAACACGACTTAGCACAATAATAGATGAAAAATTTGCAAGTCTAATATGAAATTGTGATATCCTGATTCAGGATGCTCAATGAACTAACTCTAGGCAGAATGCAAAATGGTCTTTTCCATGGCACACAAAGGAAGACTGTCTAAAGTCAAAGATCAAAAGCAAATCCTGAAAACAGAAAAAGAAAACCCCCCAGTCATTTATTTATTTTTTTATTTCTGATTATTATGAGGGCATGTACATTTTTGTTATGTAGTTTGCTTTTATATGTATATGGTTAAAGTCAGAATTATAGATGCGCCCTTCACCCAGAAAATGTGCTATATACCCATGCCATGTACCTATTGGGTGGGTGGGAGTTTACACATCCCCTTCTCCCTCCTCCTAACTTGAATTTCATTGAGTTTTGCTTCCATATGAGAGCATATGAAGCATGTGTTTTCATGTGGAAGCATATGCTTATAGATGTTGCCCAATTAGTTCTGATTTAGCATTGAGTACATATGGTGTTTGTTTTCCATTCTTGCAATACTTCACTTGGGAGAATGGTCTCCAATTCCATCCAGGTTGTTACAAGACAGGAGGTGACCGTTTTATGGTTATATAGTATTCCACGGTATACATATACCACACTTCATTAATCCATTCATGAATTTATGGGCACTTGGATTGTTTCCACACCTTTGTGATCATGAATTGTGCTGCTATAAACATTTGAGTGCAAATGTCTTTATGATAAAATCTCTTTTTTTCCCTTTATGTAAATACTAATAGTGGGATTGCAGAATCAAATGGTAAATTTACTTTTCATCCTTTGAGGTATCTCCATACTACTTTCCAGAGAGGTTGTCCTAACTTGTTGTCCTAACTTGTTGTCCCACCAACAGTGTACGAATGTTTTTTTCTCTCTACACCCATGCCAGCATCTGTTTCTCCGGGACTTCATGATGTGAGCCATCCTCACTAGGGTTAGGTCATATTTCAATGTGGTTTTGATTTTCATTTCCCTAATTATTTGAAACAGTGAGCATTTTTCATGTGTTCATTGGCCATTCGTTTATCTCTATAAGAAAATTTTCTGTTAATGCATCTTGCCCAATTTTTAATAAAATTGCTTGATCTTTTCTAGTTGATTTGTTTGTGTTCTTTATAGATTATGGTTACCAGATCTTTGTTGGATGTGTAGCATAAAAATATCTTCGCTCATCCTATAGATTGTTTCTTCATTTTTCTGATTGTTCTTGGGCTGTGCAGCAACTTTTTGCACAGGTCTCATTTATTTACTTTTGTTGTTGTTGTGATTACCATTGGAGTCTTCTTCATAAATTCTTTCTGTAGGCCAATATCTTTAAAAGTTTTCTCACTCACGGGCGGCGCCTGTGGCTCAGTGAGTAGGGCGCCGGCCCCATATGCCGAGGGTGGCGGGTTCAAACCCAGCCCCGGCCAAACTGCAACAAAAAAATAGCCGGGCGTTGTGGCGCGGGCGCCTGTAGTCCCAGCTGCTTGGGAGGCTGAGGCAAGAGAATCGCGTAAGCCCAAGAGTTAGAGGTTGCTGTGAGCCGTGTGACGCCACGGCACTCCACCCGAGGGCGGTACGGTGAGACTCTGTCTCTACAAAAAAAAAAGTTTTCTCACTCTTTATTCTTTGTATAGTTTGTTGGCTTAGGTTCAAATCTTTTATCCATTGTGAGTTAGTTAATTTGTGTGAGTAGTGAGAGGTGTGGGTCCTATTTCAGTCTTTTACTTCTAGATATCCAGTTCTCCCAGAACAATTTGCTAAATAGGGATTCTTTTCCCCAGTACATGCTTCTCTTTGCTTTGTGAAAGATCAGATGGCAATATGAGACTGGTTTCATCTCTAGATTCTTTGTTCTGTTCCTAAGTCTATGTCTATTTTTATGCCAATACCATCCTGTTTTCATCACTACAGCCTTGTACTATATCCCAAAGTCTGGTTTGTTCTTATTTCATAGGATTACATTGGCTATTTGATATCTATTCTGATTCCATATGAGGAATAGAATTAGTTTTTTGAAGATCTACAGAATATGACCTTGGTATTTTAATGTGAATTATATTGAATCTGTAAATCACTTTGGGTATTATATACATTTTAACAATGTTAAATTGATTCTGCCAATCCATGTATATATGTTTTTTCATCTATTAACATAGCAATTTATTTTCTCAGTGATTTATAGTTCTGTCTATAAAGATCTTTCACCTCTTTTGTTAAATACATTTCAACATATTTCATTCTCATTGGTGCCACTGTAACGGGTATTGTGTCATTGATTTGATTCCCAACTTGACTGTTGTTGGCATATATGAAAGCGATTGGTTTGTGTACATTTATTTTATATCCTGAGACATGCTATATTTATTCATCAATTCTGGAAGTTTCCTGGTTGAGTCCTTGGGATTTTCTAGGTATAAGATCATATCATCAGCAAAGATCAAGTGACCACTTCTGTCCTCATTAGGATACCCTTGATAGTCTTCTCAGATCTGATTGTTCTGACTACAACTTCCAGCACTATGTTGAATTGTGCACTCAGTCATTTACATGTTTTAAAGGAAACTCCATCAGAAAAGTATCTGCTGTCTCAGCAGAAACCTTAAAGGTCAGAAGAGAATTAAATAATATATTCAAAGGGCTGAAAGAAAAAACAAAACTTCCATCCAGGAATATTGCATCTAGCAAAATTATCATCCATAAATTAAGGATAAATAAAGTCTTTCCTAGACAAGCAAATGCTATTACCATAGATTAGCTTTACAAAAAAATGCTCAAGGGTGTCCTAAACTTGGAAGCAAAGGATGATGTTTATCATTATGAAATGACATAAAAGCATAATGCTTACTGGTAAAGCAATAACTCAAAGGAGAAAGAGAAAAGGACTCGAGTGCTACCACTAGGGAAATCCACCAGAACACAATGACAAACAATAAGAAAGAAAAAGAAATGAGCGCAAACTACATAAAACAACCAGAAAACAATCACAACATGACATGGAAAAAAAAATCATGTATCAACAATAATGTTGAACGTAAGCAAACTAAATTATCCACTTGAAAGATACAAAATAGCTGAATGGATAAAAATGGATGACACAACTCTGTTCTGATTTCACGAAAGGCACATTACCAGTGAAGACGCATATACACCGAAAGCAAAGTGATGATAAAAAAATATTCCATGAAAACAAAAACCAAAGGAATAGCTATGCTTTCTTTAATCTTTTAATCATTAAAAAATACTTTCTTTAAATTAAAAACAGTTTTAAAAGGACAAAGGTGATCACTATTTAATGATAAAAGTATTGATCTACTAAGAGGATATAATAATTCTAAATATATATGTATTCAACCTTGGGACACCCAGATTCGTAAAGTAAATATTACTAGATAAAAGATAGATCTAGACAACAATACGACAACTCCAATACCCACCTCTCAGCATCTAGAAAGAAAATCAACAAAGAAATATTTAATTTAGGCTGAAATTTAGACCAAATGGAGCTAACAGACATTTACATACCATTTTATCCAATAACTACAGAAGATTCTTGTCATCAGCACCTGGAACATTCTCCAAGATAGATCATATATGTATGTATGGCCACAAAGCAAGTCTCAACAAATTTTAGTCCACAATGGAATAAAACTAGATGTCAACACCAGAAGAAACTTTGGAAAATATACACATAGATGAAAATTAAACAACATGCTCCTGAATGACCACTGGGTCAACAAAGAAATTAAGATGGAAATCAAAAAATATCTTGAAACAAATTAAAAGGAAAACACAAAATACCAAAACCCTTGGCATACAGAAAATGAAGTACTAACTGAGAAATGTATAGCAATAAATGCCTTGTAATAGTAGGATGATTACAAATTAACAATCTAACAATGCACCTCAAAGAAATGAAAACATAAGGACAAAGAAAATTAGCAAAAGAAAAGAAATAATAACAATAATAATAGACATCAACACCAAAAGAAGCATAATTAAATATAGAGAGAAAAAATGCAAAATATCACTGAAAATGTAAACTTTTTCTTCAGAAAGATAAACAAACTGTGTAAGTCACTAAGAAAAACTAAGTAAAAAAGAAAGAATATTCAAATAAACAAAATCAGAAATGAAAAGGAGGCATCATGACAGATACCATAGAAATAAAGGATCATAAAAGATTATTAAGGATTCTATGCTGAGAAACTGAAAAGCTTAGAGGAAATTGCAACATTTCTGGAGGCATACAACCTAACAAGATTAAATCAGGAAGAAATAAAAAACATTAACAAATCAATCACAAGTAGCAAGAATGAATAAGTAATAAAAATTCTCCCAACAAAGAAAAGCCCAGGACCAGATGGATTCATAATAAACTTACAAAGAAATGTTACCAATCCTCTTGACATTATTCTAAAAAATAGGGCGGTGCCTGTGGCTCAGTGAGTAGAGCGCTGGCCCCATATGGCGAGGGTGGTGGGTTCAAGCCCAGCCCCAGCCAAACTGCAACAAAAAAGTGGCTGGGCATTGTGGCGGGTGCCTGTAGTCCCAGCTGCTCGGGAGGCTGAGGCAGGAGAATCACGGAAGCCCAGGCGTTGGAGGTTGCTGTGAGCTGTGTGACGCCACGGCACTCTACCCGAGGGCGGTACAGTGAGACTCTGTCTCTACAAAAAAAAAATAATAATAAAAGAGAAAGGAATTCTTCCTAAGTCATTCTGAGGCCAGCATCCCGACAACAGCATGACAAAAAAAAAAAAGGAGACCACAGGTCAAAGTCACTGACAAACATAGACACAAAAATCCTCAACAAAGTAGCAGATGTTGGCGAGCAATCAGAGAAAAAGGAAAACTACACAATGTTGGTGACAATGAAAACTAGTACAAACACTAGGGAAAACTGTGGAGTTTTCTCAAAAATCTAAAAATTTGAATTAGCATTCAATCCAGTGATCCCACTACTCAGTATCAGCTGAAAGGAATGAGTATCTATGGAAAGGAGGAAAATTAAGGTGAAAAAGAGGGGCAGAAGGTAAAATAAAATAACCTATGAGACAGCTAGGCAAAAGCAAACCAATGATATTTTTACACAATGAACTGAAGACAGGTACATAATTATTTTGTGTATGGGACCATAGCACACGTAGTCACCCTCATCACCCTCCAATTCATACCTAGTGCCATGCAAAGCACCGTCACATATCACTAAGTACAGGCTAAAAGTCATCTCTAACAAAATTGAACAGCCAGGGCACAGCTACTGACAACACCAACACTCTGAAGTAGTGCTTTTCTCTTTCAGCCGACATCAGACCCCACACAAGAGGGTCTGCTCACTGTGAAGGCAGAGTTGGGCACAGCATGATCTGCCCCGGCCTACCTGGAACTCCCCCTCACCATTCCTTCTTGAGAGACATCCTAAAGAGACTGTGAAGATGCACTAGAAAAGACACTTCTGCAACAGCCAAGGAAGCTATAATTAGCAATCCACTCCTTTGGAAAGTGTGACCTAAAAACAAGCATTACCAGGTATAGTAGGAGGAGAGCTGACTACATGTCCGGGAGACACCTGAAGAGAGAGAGAATTAGCGATACTGTGAGAACTTTCCGACAGCTCCAGCATACTCAGAGTGATTATAGCAGCACTGCATCCGTAAAACAAAGAAAAGACAGAATGCTGTAGAAAAGGAAAAGCCACAGAACAAGGAGCTCTATGAGATTAAAAAAAAAAATTTCTTTCTGAGGATTTCATGGTTTTCTTTATAGAGGTCCTTCACCTCCTTCGTTAGGGATATTCCTAGGTATTTCATTTTCTTTGCAACTATGGTGAAAGGAGTTGTGTCCTTAATTAGCTTCTCATCTTGACTGTTATTGGTGTACACAAAGGCTACTGACTTGTGGACATTGATTTTATATCCTGAAACATTACTATATTTTTTGATGACTTCTAGGAGTCTTGTGGTTGAGTCTTTGGGGTTCTCTAAGTATAAGATCATGTCGTCAGCAAAGAGGGAGAGTTTGACCTCCTCTGCTCCCATTTGGATTCCTTCTATTTCCTTGTCTTGCCTAATTGTATTGGCTAGAACTTCCAGCACTACGTTGAATAGTAAAGGTGACAGAGGACAACCTTGTCTGGTTCCAGTTCTAAGAGGAAAAGCTTTCAGTTTTACTCCATTCAGTAACATATTGGCTGTGGGTTTGTCATAGATAGCTTCAATCAGTTTTAGAAATGTGCCACCTATGCCTATACTCTTCAGTGTTCTAATTAAAAAAGGATGCTGGATTTTATCAAATGCTTTTTCTGCATCTATTGAGAGGATCATGTGATCTTTATTTTTGCCTCTGTTAATATGGTGGATAACATTTATAGACTTGCGTATGTTCAACCAGACTTGCATCCCTGGGATGAAGCCTACTTGATCATGATGAATGACTTTTTTGATGATAAGCTGTAATCTATTGGCTAGGATTTTGTTGAGAATTTTTGCATCTATATTCATGAGTGAGATTGGTCTGAAATTCTCCTTTTTGTTTGGGTCTTATGGCCCACATCACAAAATCTCAAAACTGCAGATGCTGGCGTGGATGTGGAGAGAAGGGAACACTTTTACACTGCTGGTGGGACTGCAAACTAGTACAACCTTTCTGGAAGGAAGTATGGAGAAACCTCAAAGCACTCAAGCTAGACCTCCCATTTGATCCTGCAATCCCATTACTGGGCATCTACCCAGAAGGAAAAAAACCCTTTTATCATAAGGACACTTGTACTAGACTGTTTATTGCAGCTCAATTTACAATCGCCAAAATGTGGAAACAGCTTAAATGCCCACCAACCCAGGAATGGATTAACAAGCTGTGGTATATGTATACCATGGAATACTATTCGGCCATTAAAAAAAATGGAGACTTTACATCCTTCGTATTAACCTGGATGGACGTGGAAGACATTATTCTTAGTAAAGCGTCACAAGAATGGAGAAGCATGAATCCTATGTACTCAATTTTGATATGAGGACAATTACTGACAATTATGGTTATGGGGGGGAACAGAAAGAGGGAAGGAGGGAGGGGGGTGGGGCCTTGGTGTGTGTCACACTTTATGGGGGCAAGACATGATTGCAAGAGGGACTTTACCTAACAATTGCAATCAGTGTAACCTGGCTTATTGTACCTTCAATGAATCTCCAACAATAATAAAAAAAAAAGAAATACATTACAATTTATCCATACAGCAAAAAAAAAAAAAAAAATTTCTAAGAAAAACAACTGTAGAAAGCCTAGAAAATATCATTTAATACAACACCCAGAAAAGAGGGCAAAAATAGAAAGTATGTTAGTTTCCCATTACTATGTAACAAATTACCACAAACGTATGGCTTACGGTAATGCCCTTTTAGTTTGTTATCTCACTATTTGTGCAGATTAGAAATCCCAGCATTATATCTTTGATTTCTCTGCTCAGGGTCTCACAAGGCTGAAATCAAGATTTAAGCAGGGCTGTGTTCTCATCTGAAGTTGGCTGTCTTTCCAAGTTCATTTAGATTGTTGGCAGACTTCAGTTTCTTGTGTCTGTAGGACTGAGGGCCCAGTCTGATTGCTGGCTTGTGGCCAAGAATCACTTTCAGCTACCAGAGCTTTCTTCAGGTTCTAATCACTGCGGCTCTCTCAGAACAGAATAACTATTTTTTTCAAAACTGTCTTCAGGGCGGCACCTGTGACTCAGTCGGTAAGGCGCCGGCCCCATATACCGAGGGTGGCGGGTTCAAACCCAGCCCCAGCCGAACTGCAACAAAAAAATAGCTGGGTGTTGTGGCGGGCGCCTGTAGTCCCAGCTACTCGGGAGGCTGAGGCAAGAGAATCGCTTAAGCCCAGGAGTTGGAGGTTGCTGTGAGCTTTGTGATGCCATGGCACTCTACCGAGGGCCATGAAGTGAAAATCTGTCTCTATAAAAAAAAAAAAAAAAAAACTCTCTTCAGTCTAGTTGGAAGGAATCTTATATAATATAAATGCAATTACTAAATATCACTATTCTATCACCTTTATCTTTTAAATAACCTAATCCAAGGAGAGATTATTCCATCCACTCACAAGTCCACCCACATTCAAAGGGAAAGAAGACACTATGGGGGGGCGAGGGTTGGGTGGGGGGGGAGCAGAACAGGTGAGCCCCTTAGAACTCTTCCTACCACATTAATAAAAAAGACAGAGAAGACCAACTCGAGGGGTCCAATATTACACCACCAGAAATTCCAAAGAGAAAAGAGAGAGTAAATGAAGAATAAAGGTTTATTTTTAAATAAAACATTATTTATTTTTTTTTTTTTTAGTACTCAAGGGCACAGGTCTTTGGAAGGAAGAAATTTACCAAACATCAAACATCGGATACAAAGAATAAGCAGATCTGTATCTGGACATGTCATGCCATCAAAGAGAAAAAGAAGATTCTAAAGCTTTCAAAGAAGAATGAAACTAACTAATTAGCATTTGACATCATAGCAACAATTCTGGATGTCAAAAACAATAAAATAATGCTTTCAAAGTTCTGAGGATAAAATATTGTTCACCCTGGAATTTTATAATAAGCTCAGATAACAATCACCTATAGAGACATAATAAAGACAATTTCTAATCTATTCAAAAAGTATGTTTAATGTAGGATATTTTAAAGAACTGCATGAGGGTCTACAAGTGAGGGAATAAATCAAGCTGCTGAGTGATAGAGAAAGAAAGAGAAAGAGAGAAAGGGAGAGAAATAATAAGGGATCCACCTAGAAGATTCGGGGAAGTTCTAAGATGATTACTGTGATGAGATTCAAGGAGTAGGATAGGCAGGGACAACTCCAATAAACGTTATGTTTGGGTGGGAAAAAGAAGCAGAGTGCATCATCAAGGACATAAAAATATCAAACTTGTAATAAGGTAAAATGTTCAAGAATAACAGAACTCAATGGGGGGAAAAAAAAAGCTTTCCCCTCCATCAATCAATCAGTGGTATAGTTATGAAGCCAAACAAAATGTAGCATGATTTCAAGCAATTTGTAGAATGTTTTTTAAAAAAGAGAACACATTTGTCATTATTAGTAAGAACCCTCTCCTTCAAACGGCCTTCTGCCTATGGAAAGGGAAAGGTAATCTTCACAATTATCTGACACAGCACACAACAATATTCTCATGGTCATTAGATACTAATTATAAGTAAGTAAACATTCTTGTCAGCTATGAACAAATCCCTCAGGACCAGCTCATGGTTTTATTATAGAAGGTAAATATTAACAACCTTGACAAAGCAATTCTAGCTGACAGAAAGTGCAATTAAGGGATGGGGGGGGGTCACAGAGAAAAGTGGAGAGAAAGATTAGAACACAAATATTTTCAGGTAACAAGGGGAGACCTAAGAGATAATATCAAAAGTTGATCAAGCAGGAAACATATGTACATTATTTAAACTTATCCAGTAGGGCTAAACATAATAGAGTAAATATTAAAGTTTTGTAGTAGAGAGGAGAAGGGGAGAGTTAGTGGGAGAAAAATATTCATTTTTTTCATGTCCTGGAGTCGATAGATAATATTTAAATTTTATTTAAGAAATACAGAAATATTTTCATTGTCCTGAGTTACAGAGGAAACAAAGTACCTAAGAGTTTGCCTTTGGAGAGTGACACTCAAAAGGATTTAGAGGAAATAGGTGGAAGGCATTGGCATTTCCTCACAAACCTGGCTGCAATATTTGGTTGTGTTACCAAATACATGTATTCATTTGTTAAAAAGATAACATTTAAAAGTTAATTGGGAGTAATACTTTCTCTCTCCAAGAAAGAACAGCACACGTGGAAAATGTTGTCAGTATCGGTTCTGAAATTCAGTGAATGGGTTCAAATAAAAGAATTAAAAATTCAATTCACTAATTTTTTTGTATTCATTGATAATATCACAAAACCATACATAAATTTCAGGTTTCTTAAGTCTTTTTTTGCCATAACTACACATAGCTTTATTTTCTTCTAGCTCAAGATATACTTGACAAATGAAAATTGTATTATCTTTCAGGTGTACAATAGGATGTTTGTTATATGTACACATGATAAAAGAAGGACCACAATCCAGATAATTAGCAAATCCATCACCTATCACAGTTCTATTATTTTGGGGGGTAAAGAATTTAAGATCTACTTACTCTCTTAGAAAATTGAAATACACAATGAGATGTTATTAACTATACTCATCATATGGTTTATCTTGCATAACTGAACCTGCATACCATTTGGCATACCTTCCAGTTGCTGACAATCACCATTCTCCTTTCTGTTTTTGTGTTCTGCTGTTTTAATTCCACATGTAAGTGTGATTGTGCAGTATTTGTCATTTTGTGCCCTGCTTATTTCATCCGGTATAATGTCCTCCAAGTTCATCAATGGTGTCACAAAAGGCAGTGTTGTCTTTTTTTTCTAACACTGTTACTGTGTGTATGTGTGTGTGTGTATCTACTAATTTCCACATTTATTCATCTGTCAACAGATACTTGGGTTGTTTTCATGTCCTGATGATTATGAATAATGCTTTGATGAATATGGGGTTGCAGATACCTCTTCAAGATACATCTCCTTTGAATAAATAACCAAAAGTGGGATTGCTTGATCATATGCTAATTGCATTTTTAATTTTTGGAGTTAAATCCATACTCTTTTCCATAATGGCTTTACCAATTCACATTCCCACCATTAGTGTGCAAGGATTCCCTTTTCTCTGCATCTTAACAAGATAATATTTCTCTTTTGTCATTCTGTAGTGGCCATTCTAAGATGTGTGGGGTGATATCTCATTATGGTTTTGACAATTAGTGATGTTGAGTACCTTTTTATATACCTGTTGGCCACTCTTGAATTCTTTATGTATTTTGCACGTTAATTCCTTATCAGGAATATGATATGCAAATTATTTTTCAATCTATGCATTCCTTTCACTCTCCTGATTGTTTTCTGTACCTTTTAGCCAGTTTTACTTAATAACTTTCAGCCTCAACAAAGTTTTTGCACTATTGTTCTTATATATGCAAAATTAGAAAGGGTAACAACAAAGTAATAGAGACAACAGGAACACTTCCAAACTCATTTTATGAGGCCAGCCTTACCCTCATACCAAAGCAAGCCAGACATTACAAGAAAAGACAACCTTCAGCCAGTATCCCTCATGAACAAATATATAAGAATCTTCAACAAAACACTAGCAAACTAAATTCAACTGCACATGAAAAAGATTATACACCATGGCCAAGTAGAAATTATCCCTTGATGCAACATGATTCAACATGTACAAATCAGTCCATGTGATACATCATATTAACAAGGTAAAATGAAAAACACCTGACCATCTCAATAGAGCAGAAAAGGTATCTGACATAGCTCAACATCCATTCTTGATTAAAACTCTCAACAAAGTAAGTGTAGAAGAAACTTACCTCAATATAACAATAGTCATATATGAAAATCTATGACTAACATCATAATCAATGAAGAAAATCTAAAAGATTTCCTCTAAGATTCAATACAAGGTTCTCACCACTTCTACTCAACATAGTACTGGAGTGCCTAGCCAGAGAAACTAGACCAAAAAAAGATATAAAAGTTGTCAAAATTGGAAATGTAGAAGTAAAATTTCACTACCTGCAGATGACATGATCGCTGAAAACCCTAACGATTCACCAACAGCAACAAAATGTGTTAGAACTAATAAATGAATTTGGTAACACTGCAGGATACAAAATCAGTATACAAAAATCAGCTGCACTGCTATTCATAAACAACAAACTATCCGAAAAGGAAATTAAGAAAGAATGCCATTCACAATAGCAAGAAAAGCATAAAATTCTTCGGAATAAACGTAACTAAAGAGAAGGAAGACTTGAACACTGATGAAGAAAATGAGAGAAGATATAGATGAATGGAAAGACATCCCTTTTCACAAAGTGGCAAGATCAGCATTACTGAAATGTGCATACTCACATTTGATGGCTCATCTTTTAGAACCAACCTTCCCAAATTTCACCGTGAACACCAATCACCTGGGTATCAGTGCTAGGACTGGATCTTGCTTTTATAGCAAGTTCCCAGAGTTTCTGAGAACTAAGCTGCTGGTTCTTGAGTCACATTTTAAGAAGCAAGAGAGAGCTTCCCAATCTGTGTCTTATTCAATGATAAATGAACTGAAAACTTAATCTAATCAGAATAATATGGCTAACAAAGGACTTTAGACTTTAAACCAAGAAAAGTTTTTCTAAGAGATCTGTTTTGAATTTACATATCTTCATTCTTCTGTTGAAATATAGGAATATTTTTTAAACTACTTAAAATGTATGAATTACATCAAGTATAACTAATCACATGAAGGGATTAAAAGTTTATTAAAATCAAAGTAAGATCTTTATTTGTGCAGCACATCTATTTTCTAACTGCACATTTCTTTAGGTTGTACCAAGTTTCAATGAGTAAAAAATGAGTGATTTAGAATTCAGTCATTTCAAAACATCCTGGGTTACTTATCAGCAAAAGGAAATTTGTAAGATTAGGCATTATGACACATAAAGAAAGGGTGATATAGTTTTGCTATTAGACAGTATTCTGGAAAATAAAGCCTTTATTTACTTCCAAAGTCATAGAATCTAGAAGAAAATTTACAAATCCCCAAGGAACAATGAAAATCCACGAACAAATTCTTCCCTTGAAATAAAAACACAGGTGAAAGGTCAGGTATGATTAAGATAAATTTAATTCCTTAAATTTGAGATATAATTGCAATTATCAACCACTTTTGTCAGACCTTGGCTTTTCTTTTTCTGTAAAGCTGTGTGATTTTATGTTATACTGTGCCAATATCTGTAGCTTTAAGAAACAATATATATCTAAAACACAAGTATTGGCTCTCTTATTTATTTAAAAAAAAAAAAAATACTAACATTTACAAATGAAGAAAAGACACTTGGTGACCCAAAGTAGAAGCATATTCCCAAAGACAAGGTCCAGAATGTAACCCAAACTTAAATGAATCTTTATATAGAGTTCAACCTTGCAAAGTAAAAAAAAAAAAAAAAAATCAAGCAATCAAACATATTTCTACCTAGTTTAAAATATTTAAATTAGCAAAAATATTGCTTTTGTGCCAGAGAAACTACTGAACTGAGAAACTACACTTTAAGATTATTAAAAAGATTGTTCAATATGTGACTGCTGTGATCCCACAAAAATTCAATTTTTATTTGCCAAGTTAAATCTTCCAGCAAATTGTTGGCAGTGTGATGTTGGATACTCATATCACAATAATCCTGCCCAAATAGTCATGTTTGATTACTCCTTGTTCTGTGCTGAGAGGGAAAAGTCCAATAAATTCTCACTACCACTTTTCAAACTGTGCAGTAGTCACTGTAAACACAAAAGAATGAGGCAAAATGAGTGCCAGCATGACTACACCTTTTGTCCTAAATGCTAGAGTCTGAGAGACGTGTAATAAATGAAGGTGAAGAGAAAGTCTAAGCATAATGTGAATTTTTGAGAAACGATCGAATATGGACATAACAGTAAGATCCTTCATTCACTTCACATAAAAAGACAATCATTTTTCAGTTAATAAAAAACCAAATAGGTCAGTTAAATCCAAAGCAGAAACATAACAAACACTCTTTTTTAGATATAGGATAAAGGCCAATGTAGTTGTTTGGGCTGTATTAGACTCACATGAGTTTAGAGTGTGAATGCTATTTCTGTGTTTTAAAATGCATTTATTTGCATCAAAATATTTCAGAGGACATTATAGTCTTCATGACTCTGTCCACAGGAACTGCTGCCACATCCAACACTGTGTGCCAGAAACTATGCTTGTTGGTAGGAAAAAAAGAAATATGTCTGTAAAAGTCCTGACAACTAAGTTCATGAACTTGCCACATTGTGCTCACATCAGCAGCACTGTACAAATAATCTGTACGGTTTCTTAACCTTAGTATATCAGTGTCTCACAGCTGTGTTCATGTCGACGTGTAGCAGTGTCTTACTGAGTGGTTCATCATTGTTGTTACGTGTTTTTGTGCGCCATTGAGAGAATGTCAGAGCTTGAACTAGAGCAATGAACAAACATTAAATTTCTTGTTAAACTTGGCGAGAGTGGAAGTGAAATCAGGGACATGTTAGTCCAAGTTTATGGGGATAATGCCATGAAGAAAATGGTAGTGTACAAATGGATGAAATGTCTTTTTGAGGGGAAAAAGCTTCACTGATGAAGAGAGGTTAGGGCAGCCAGTAATGAGCAGAACTGTTAAAAATATTGCAAGAATTCCTCCATTGGCTGAATGTGAGAAGCATACCACACCAAACAAACAAACATCAATAGAGAAAGAGTTAAGAAAATCTTAACTGAAAATCTTGGCATTAGAAAGGTGTGTGGAAAAAATGGTCCCCAAAGAGTTCACCTATGGACATCGTGAGGTAGTTTTTAGCCAGTAAACAAATAACTGTATTGGAACACCTTCACCATTCACCTGATATAGACCCCACGGACTTTTTTCTTTACCCAATCACAAAAGAAATATTGAAAGGAAGAGATATTGATGACATTCAGATTATCAAGGATAATACAAAGATAGCTCTGATGGCCATGCCAGAAAAAGAGTTCCAAAGGGTGGACTAGGCACTGGCATCAGTGCATAGCTTCCCGAAGGGAGTATTTTGAAGGGGACCTTAGTGATATTCAACAATGAGGTATGTAGCACTTTTTCTAGTATGAGTTCAACTTGATTGTCAGCCCTTGTAGGTTTAACAGCTAAATTACAAAGCAATGTCATAAATGAAGTTATACAGATTTTATGAAGGAAAGAAATGTCTGTGGTTCAGCTCACAGTATTTCTGTATCATGCCTTTGATAACTTCCAAATTCCCACACATCAGCAGCATGATTACATAAAGTTAAAATATTGAACAGAAATTCATTGCAATTTTGGGAGACAGCAAGTATGACTCAAAATATCTTCCACCCTGCTAAAGTCTCTGAAATCCTGGCTTAACACCTAAAAACAGGAATATAAAATATCTGAAAATCAATCACTTTAATAAGAGGGTCACAGATAATGAAAAAGGACCTAAGAAATTCATTTAATATGAGAAAATCTAAGATGAGAAAATTTAAATATATTTGAACTTATTACTAAGTATACATTGCTTTGTTATATTGTTTTGCTTATATAAAATATAAATATTGGGTAATTACTTATATTTCTATTTTCAATGAATTTGTTTCTTTGAAGGAAGTAAATATAGATGGAATTAGAGAGACTTGTAGCTAACATTGACTTTTTTTTCTTTAAATGTCTTTAAAGTTTACTTCCATCTGTTGAAACAAAGACAAGTTATCCATCAAAATATAAAATTATTTCCAGTGTAAGAAATTTGGGGTCATTATTTTTAAAGGATTTATAACAATCTCCCAATATGTTTTCCTACATGAATGCTTAAATCTAGAGCAATAAAACAGTAATACGGTTAGTCAGTAAATAACCACTGTAAGTTAATTATTAAATTTTATTATTTTTTACATTAATGTGTAAAAAAATAATCCAGAGTGTAATTTTGTTTGGGATACCTTGTTAGCTAGATAGTAAAATAAGAACTCTGAGATCAGCTAGAAAGTCATTTTGCGGTTTTGATTTATAATTTGATAGATGTGTTAGCATAAAACATTTGCATATCTAGTTTAATTTTGTTTGACTATTACTTATGCAATATGAATACCTATAATTTTTTTCTACTTATATTTAGACCTAACTTAAAACATTTTCTAGAATTAAAAAATTTTTAGCAGATCCTTTTACCTTACCACGTACCTTGTATTTATTTTTCTGGGTCATTCTCCTATAACTGGATCCTCACTGTTATTTAATTACTTAATGAAACTTACTTTTTAGGTTCTTTAGATATAATTCCAGTGTTGCCTAAACTTATACAATTAAACAGTATAATTAACAGCAAAAACCAAAGGTAGACTTCTCCATTCCTCCAGTCATAAATGTCTGGGATATTAAATAAGGAGTCTCAAGGTCTCAGTGACCAAAACTATCTCCTTCCCACCCCCATTGGAGTCTCTTATATTTCAACTTAAAATCACATTTGTTTTTATTAAAGTCCACAAAGAGAGATCCTTGGCTCTTGTCTACCTGTGCCCACATTGAAGCTAATTATTGGTCATGAACAACAGATAACTTGGCGTCTGAGAGCTCACTGATGGGTGGGCTCAATGGACTCCTAAAGAACACACTGTCATAATGGGGAAAGGGCACTAAGGTCCTGAAAAGAATTACTCAGGGGGAAGATACTCCGAGAAAAAGTGTCGCTGGGTGACTCAGGCCCTTCTCAAGCAAGAATAAGAACATGCAAGCCAAGAGAGAAGTTTATGGAAAGCGAGGGAGCTTAATAATGAAGATAGAGAAAAGCATTTCAAAGACCAGTGAGAATCAAAGATTGATGGGGCCAATTTCACAATTTTGCTAAGGATGTAGCTCTCAGATACTTTCAGAAAAACAAAAAACTACTTGGAGAATAAAGTATTTTTAAATATGTTTTCCAAGCAACTAAGGCATGCAGTGCCAGCCCAGCACTCTGGTAGATAAATTTCCTCTTGATGACAAAGTATAATAAAGAGAAAATCATTGATGTGCTTTGTACCCAGTAGAGAGAGTCACAAAATTATGATTTATTGAGATACATATCTTTATCATCAATATGCCTTATAATGAAAATATAGTGAAAAAGAGTTTCAGGTGACAATTACTAAAAGCTTAAATCTTCTATATACCTTAAAATACAGTAGTAGAACCTCAATAGCTGACCACCTCCCTACATTGACCACCTCCTTAAGCTGACCTAATTTTCACAGACCAGACACGCACCACATGTATGTATCAGTACAGTAGCGCTAGTTCCTTATGTTACCACCTCTATATATTGACCAGTTTGTTATAGTCCCTTGAGCGGTCAATTTACAGAGGTTCTATTGCAGTATGTAAGTAATAATCAACGAAACATTCCCAACAGTGAGTTGATTGGCTGATTAAAAACTGAATGTAGACTTGACCAATTAATCATCACTGCTATCCTAGGGCCTCCTGAAGAGTTGTTAATTGAGCTGGTGATTATAGGTATGTGGCTTCTTGCCCACCAGTAAATGGACTGAGATGACCCACAATTGAAAGAAGATACAGATCCAATTATTAAGATCATTTATAATTACAAATCCAAGCCAAATTTTAACAAATAATCACACAGAAATCCAGGTCCTATATCTAATCACTTCCAGGTTCCCTATACCCATACCCCAAACTAGGCATACACATTCAAATACAAAAACGGAGTCAACAGAATAAGCAGATGGAAGAATCAATACCTTGGTACTATCTCTGTGGCCAAAGTCATTTCTCAAGCATTACCCCAAACTCTGGACTTCTTCATTAGCACAAGTTTCAGGTTAAAGTAGCACCAAATAAGATGTCTTTCTAAACATTGGAATTTCAAGGTTTGCATACTAACACGCATTTTTTTCAATCTCTAGCCAAGTACTGCTCTTCCCTCCAGCTGAACTTTTGACATTATTGCTTTAGATTACATAGAAAATGTTATCTGGTTGTCCCACTAACCCATTTTCTTGAATATACTGGAACGTATCTCCCAAAACGGTAAGACAATGTAATTTTGTCTTAATAGAGAGCTTGATAATCTGGCAAGTTAATAACTTAAATTTCTAATTTCCGTATAGGTCAGATGTACAACCACAAGAACTTAGACAATGAGCGGATAAAGAAAAACAGAGGAAGAAAAAAAGAAAAGTGAAACACATAGAAAAGTGAACATAATAATAGGACACTTGAATATCTATGTTAATACTTTATAATTTGTCACTGCTTTGCCGCCATGTTTCTATATGATTCCAGAAAAGTTAGAGTATTTTAACCTCTGGGATGCTAGAATTCTCTCTTAAATGTCTGTCATTTATAATATGGATACAATGTAGCTTGGAATAAAACATATCTGGATTCAAATCTTTACTCTCTAATTTTCTGGCACCAAGTCCTTAGACACCCCCCACCTCAAGGGCACACCCTGATACTAACCAGCCATCACACATCACTACCCCACTCTGCAACATTAAATTCAGGAAGTTCACACTATAACCACAACTTCTTATGCCCTCAGACTCCCTACTATTCCAAATACACTTCCCTAAATTCTTGTTTTGTTCTGCCTTGGGTTTTTGTTGTTGTTGTTGTTGTTGTTTGTTTGTTTGTTCTTTGGCAGGTCTGGGTTTGAACCCGCCACCTCTGGTATATGGGGCTGGCACCCTACTCCTTTGAGCCACAGGTACCACCCAGCCTTGTTTTTTATTGATTGATTTTTTTACCAGTTCATTAAATTATCTTTTGCATTGCTGTGACTGCCTAGGAAAATAAGTATGTATTTTTTCTATGCTCAATTATTTTCTCTGGGAGTTCAGAGATTATGCCTGTCCAGCTGACCATGCTAAGATAATAGACCTTAAAAAAAAATAAAACACTCACAATATACTGTTGAAAAACATTACTTAACCTCTCAGATCCTCTCTTATCCCTACTCATAAATTATACATACTGGAAGTAATAGAATTTTTGAGAACATTAAAAAGGAGATGACCAATAAATATAACTCTCTTATGAATAATAGGTAATGAAGAAAGGTTAATTCCCCTACCCATATCTTTCTTCCTAAGACACAGAACCAAGGAACAGACAAGAAGATTGGGAGGAGCACTGAACAAATTGGAACTCTCTTACTGCTATATGGATAATAAGAGATTTCATCTAAATATTGTCTAGGAAAATTTTCCTTCTTCTCCATACTTTATTTTTTTTCCAGCAACCTAAATCCATTTATTTTTTAAAAAAATAGATTGCACTTAGTTATGCATTATTATTCCCATCTATCGATATGGGTTATTTATAAATGTAAATGTTTAGGGAAGTTTTGTGCTCCTACAGGTGACACCACACTACAGAAGGTAGGCAGAGAATGGGGAGGCAAAGTTGATTATTAAAGGAGTCAAACAGGATACAGTAAGAAGCCCGGATTTTGGACCATGAGGACACGTTTGCAACTCAGACACCTCTCAATTTTCCTGCAGAAACATGTGTAAGACAAAACCCTTTCTCCTCTGAGGGTCCGGGAGCCAAACCCAAAGAGCTAGAATTTCCTTGTCAACAAAGGAGGAAAAAAAAAAAAGGAATTAGGGTTGGTATTTTACGGAGCATAACCCATAACCAAGAGAGACTATCTCCTTAAAAGCCCCTATTGATTAAAACTCAGTCCTTAAAGTAAACTTAGTGAACCCAAATACCCAAGGACTAAGAATTTTCTGTAAATAATCAAAATGACCCCAAATCAAAAACTGGAAATCCTACCAGAGACCCATGTGGGGCATGAACATTGACTAGAGACAAGAGCAGAATTTTCCAGAGGAAGTAAAACTTTTGAGGAAAAAAAAAATTGCTCTTTTAATCATACCTATACAAGAGGTATCACTGGTTCCTTAATGAGAGGAAATTTGAAATTTACATCATAAAAATATCAATTATATTACAGTATAAATAAATATGCTCGTGTTTATTATACTGCAAAGTATCTAGAGTTCTCAATTCTTGAGGTCAATTCATTCTCAATTCTTTTATCATCTTAGTAAAAGTCTGAGACAAATCCCTCTTCTGTATTATTTTATTTTGCAAATGGGCAGGCCATACTTTGATAATTGCAGTTAGGATTTAAAAAACTGGGGTTGGATAGGAAGTGCCAAACCTGGTAAATAATATTAGCAGTAATTTTGTTCTGGTATACAGAAGGAGTATACTTCTGGTTAGATTTACATATGGTAGATAAAGAAAAGGATATGAAACAATTATGGTCTCTAGCGAGCCCTATGTCTAGTTTCTTTCTCACCCTCACTTTAATTTATCCTAAATATTATTGACAGATTCAATTCAATTAAATCCCTATTTATTTAATAAATATATAGCACCCAGCTACTGAGCACTGTGGCCATAATGATGAATAAGACCAGTATAGTTCCTGTCCTCAAATTCTTAGTCCACTGGGGAACCACACGGAAGAAAGAAATTATTTTATAAGTGATAAACATTACAATGAGAGACAATCAAGATGCTGTGGGAAGTCCATGAAAGAGCCACATAAACAGATGATTGGAGGCAAAAGCGGCTTATCAGAGGAGATGTGATGTGATTTTCCAGATGAATGGCTGTAAAGAACAAATGCTGGTCGCCAGATGAATATGGTCACTGGAGATTTAAGAGATGAGAGGAGTGGAAATAAACATAGCTGGGAAAGACCTTGCAAACCACGCCATGGGCAGAGGGGAGTCATCACCCTCCTTTACAATACAATGGAACTTACAAAGTTAAAACATAGTTTCTAAGAACCACTTGGTGTTCGTCATCCCTGCTGATGCAGGAATGCCAGTATCCCGGGAAGGGTCCTTTGAATGAGAAAATAGATCAGAGAAGGAGATTTTAGAAGGAGGAAGTCATGGTAGTGACTGTAATTATCCAAAGAAGTGATGTTGAACAGAACTAGATTCCTGGACATGAATAAAGAGCAAAAGAGACAAAGTATGGAGATATTGCAACACAAAATGGCAGAAACTAGTGATTGATTGGATGGGGTTTTAAGGAGGAAGATTGAAGAGTCGATTCTAATGAAGATGTATAGTTTAAGCAGCTGAGAGCATTGCATGCCAGTCCTTGGGTAAGAGAGTGGGAGGAGTTGGTTTGTGGAAAGGAAAAGTCAAGAATTTAATGTTTTGCATGTTGAATTGTATGCATTTTTGTGATAACCAAAAGTAAATGTCCCAGAGACTATTGGACATATAGGCCTATTCCTCTGGGGAGAGCCATGTGGGAGAGATCTCAGTTAAGAGCTTGCAGACCTCCTCGTAGTCTTCACTTTCCTAGGAGTTTACTGCACTCTACTATCTTTTTTATCCTTCTCATTCCTATAACTACGTCTGCCTGTGGGCTAGGACCCCAGTGCCTCCCACCTGCTCGAGGCTCTTGTCCTATCAATCATCCACTACTCCTTGTTTTTCTTCTTCCTCCTCGTCCTCCCCCCTGGCTCCTCGTCACCATCATCTGTATAAGCTCAGATTCTCTTATGTTTAACAACAAGCAAGCAAACAAGCACCTCTGTCCTGCACCAGAATTGCCTACACTTCCTCCCTTCAGTTCTTTCCAAGAGTGGTTTCTACCCTTCACCTACAACGCCACGGCTGTTTTTCCACCAAAATTGCACTGTGTGTTTTGCTGTGAGATCCAGCAGCTCTTCACTGTCCTCATCTTCAGGGGCCTCTGAGCACCACTTAACACTGTTCACCACTCCTCCTTCTAGAAGTCCTCACTACACTTCGTGATTGTCTATTTTTTTTGTTTGTTTTTTGGAGACAGAGTCTCACTCGTTCACACCAGGTAGAGTGCCCTGGCACCATCTTAGCTCACAGCAACCACAAACTCTTGGGCTCAAGCGATCCACTTGTCTCAGCCTCCTGAGTAGCTGGGACTACAGGCACCCACCATGACGCCCAGCTAGTTTTTCTATTTTCAGTAGAGAAGTGGTCTTGCTCTTGCTCAGGCTGGTCTGAACTCCTGAGCTCAAGCATTCACCAGCCTAGGCCTCCCAGGGTGCTGGGATTATGCTGGGATTACAGGTGTGAGCCATCATGCCCAGCCTGTCAGGGGTCCTCAAACTATGGCCCGCAGGCCACAGGAGGTAGTGTGATTGTATTTGTTCCAGTTTTATTTTTTTACTTCAAAATAAGATACGTGCAGTGTGCATAGGAATTTGGTCATAGTTTTGTTTTTTTTTTTAAAACTATAGTCCCACCCTCCAACAGTCTGAGGGACAGTGAACTGGCCCCCTGTTTAAAAAGTTTGAGGACCCCAATCACGGTTCCTAAGTCTCTTTTACAGGGTCCTCTCCTATCCCTGAAAGGCTGAATCTCTTTCTTACTCTACAGTGTCTCCATGTGATAACATGTGTCTTGCTGATGATTAATTTGTATTAATGTTTCTTGAGTCAGTATCTCTGGTGGAGAGCTTTCTCTGAGGAGGGTATGTGGACAGGATGAGATTCCCCTCTGTCAGCAGGCAGGCATTCTATAGTCTACATTACAACTTTCTGCGATGCTGACAGTCTAAAGCGAGAGCCCCTATCTTCTTTGCCTCACCTGGAATGCCTTTGCTTTTTATCCTATTAATTTACATTTCATCATTTCTTTTTCACGTAAGCTCAGAACTTACTTCTCTAGTAGCTATTTCTTTAACCATTCCTAGGTTTCTATCCTTTCAACTTTACCACCCCATAGCATGGGAATACTAAATAGTTTTCGTGTTGAATGCAAATGCTGATTCACAGGTAAAGCTGACCTGTGTTACAGAAGATTCATTTTTTCCTGTGTCCAGAGTGGTGATTGATTATCATTGCCTACCATTAGCGCAAGAGAGAGAAGGGCCAGCCTCAGGTCACATACTTGCCATCCACTGTATAGCTCTTAAGAGATGCCACTTTGGGGCGGCGCCTGTGGCTCAGTTGGTAAGGCGCCGGCCCCATATACCAAGGGTGGCGGGTTCAAACCCGGCCCCAGCTGAACTGCAACCAAAAAATAGCTGGGCGTTGTGGCAGGTGCCTGTAGTCCCAGCTACTCGGGAGGCTGAGGCAAGAGAATGGCGTAAGCCCAAGAGCTGGAGGTTGCTGTGAGTTGTATGATGCCATGGCACTCTACCGAGGGCCAGAAAGTGAGACTCTGTCTCTACAAAAAAAAAAAAAAAAAAAAAGAGATGCCACTTTGAATGTTCATTTATCTCAACTTAGTGCCCTGTCCCTACAACCAGATTTCAAATCACAAGTCTGATTCTGCTCTGTATTCCCATGCCAAAAAATCAATAATCAATGAATGTTTGAAAATGATGAAGAGGACGAGAAGAAGGAAGTGGCAGTAGAAATAATTTTAAAAGTGGAAATCAACGTGGTATGCTGAAAAAATAAGCTTCCTAAAAAAAGAAATTGGTGTCTTATTATCTATTCTCTGAAGATACATTCCAAAATTAAATCACCTTACTCTCTACAAACCCAGATGGGATAACAATATTTTTAGAGAACACGTTTTCTTTTGACTCTTATGCAATCTCCCTTTAAAATTCTTTCAGTTTTAAAGTATGTGCTGTGGCTGAAATGCCTTCTACAACACTACACACATGACCTTTATTAAAGAAAAAGTCAAGCTCTATTGTTAAATGTTACTCTTGATTTTCCATTTTAGCAAAACAATAGTTTGAGTTGTAGGGTGAATTTATATTTCTAAACATATTTTAGTAGAAATGAGATCTTGTGGAGGCTATTACACTAAAACAATGCTACAAAAGTGACAAAATGACAGAAGCAAAATATATCTTAAGGAGAAAATTTTTCTCACACTCTCCTTTTTTTATAATCTTTCATTACTCAACCCTTTCCACAGAGTTTTGGGGGATGCTCTTACTGTTATTACTATTTATAAAATGTATGATTCCTAGTATAGATTAAGGAGAATTCTCCATGTATGGAGGAAAGGTATCTCAGTAAGAAAGGCTTGCTGTATTTTCATTGGAAAACCCTGTAGCCATTGGTGTTGCCCTGTGCTGGCCATAGTTGTGAGGAATAATTACCGCAACAAAAATAAAAAATTATGCTAATGCAGAGTTTTAAAAAACTAAATCCATGCATCAGACATTTAAATATTTAATGTTTAATTGTTTCCCAGTTTAAATTCATTGTTTCATTTATTGTCTTTCATATGGTTTGTAATATTAGTGGCTGATGGACTGAAATCATTTTATAGTGTTCAGTTGATAATAATATTTACAATTTCCAAACTTTTCTTTTTAGTTTATTATTTTTCTTACAGGCCATACTATATCTCTGTCATGAGGAAATACGTTGGAGCTCTGGAGAAAAAAGTATTGTCTTGTGTAGACATGGTTCTGAAGTAGTACCCTATTTCCCCAAAATAAGACAGTGTCTTATTTTCAGGTATGCTCCCAAAGATGCACTAAGTCTTATTTTCAGGGGACGTCTTATCTTTCCTGTAAGTAGGTCTTATTTTCGGGGGATGTCTTATTTTCAGGAAAACGGTAGTATGAAAACTGTGTATAATGCAATACTGGGAGAAAAGAACATAGCATTCAAAATCAGACAAGCCAGGTTTTGAATTACTCTCTGTTATCTCCTACAAGTTGTTTACTCTCCATATAACTTTGAGCATGTATCTCATCAGCAAAATAGGCACACTAACCCAGAAGCTAGAAGTAGCATGTAGTTAAATAAAATTATGAGTGTTCCTTAAACAGCACAATGCCTACAACTTAAAAAGCAATAAATAGATGATGGCTCCAAATCAGCACCTATCAGCTAGAAGTAGCATGTAGTTAAATAAAATTATCAGTGTTCTTTAAAGAGCACAATGCCTACAACTTAAAAAGTAATAAATAGATGATAGCTCCAAATAATGTTTTCCTTTCAAATGATCCAAGGCAAAATTTCAAGCTGAAAATCTGGACTTGAATGCATTTAGTATTAATTTTCCTTATAATACCCATGGAAGTATTTGCTTAAGGACAACATCAATTTTTAAATGTAAAAATAATTTTCATAAAAGTTGTAACATTGAAGTATATAATTTGTCACATTGGCTGGGTTGATATGTATTGTTATTTTCCTTTCTGTTTCATAGTTTAGTAAATAAACAATCTGATATAAAAAGCTCCTAACATAATTTATAACACACAATGATAAGTAATATGTGTTATAAGACTTTTATGATGCAAAAGATAATATTAAAAATGAAATACTTTCGAAAGGAACTCTGTCATTTATTTTCAAAAGATGTTCATAAGAAAATAACAATGATTAAATTTTATTCTATTTTCATGAATGTTGACAAATTCCTTGCCCTTTTTCCCTTCTGTTCCAAAATAATTCATTATTTCATTATATGAAGAGTATAATCAGCATGAAGTAGATATATCTTGCAATTTTTGTTTAAAAGATCTTACCTTTATAAGTGGTTTTAATAATGTCCTTTGTGCTGTCACCAGTTTAGGGTAATCAACAGGAGATGCTGAGTGATGCTAAGGTCTGAAAATAGCCTGAGAAATGAGCAAAGCTACTTGGGAGCTGAACTGATGTACCCTGACACACTGTGGCTTTCCTTGCACCCTTCAACACTTCAAGAACAGGCAGGAGATATTATAGAAAACTTTTTAAATGATTAGGTTACAAATCTTGATCATATTCATTGTGCAGTGATCTTTGGAGAAAAACGTGAAGGATTCCACAGTGTTATGAGGGTTGAAGGGGAGGAAAGCAAGAGACAGAAGGTGATGTTCCATGACTCTCATGAAAACAGAGCTTGGAAAGTTAGGGTATATGACACAAAATGCAAAGTATGAATTTGTAATCCAATAAGCTGTATGTAAACGAAATTCAATACATTCAGAATGTATACGAGAGAACTTCTGTATCCCTTTCAGGGTCCAAAAGAATAACCTGATATTACTTAATAGGTTAGAGGCTATTTTCTTTGTTTGAGTGCATTCAGGGTAGGTAATATCCTTTTTATTTTTATTTAACTTTATTGTTATCTTGGCTATCTATCTGAGAAAGCCATCATTATTCTATCATTAATAGAATAATAGATTGGGAAAATGAAATCCTTTAATAAATAAGTAATCACCAGACCTCATGGAATTTCATCATTTACTGAGCATTAAATCTCAAAGAAACTACAAGCATTATTTTTTTTAGGTTAAGTGACAATAGTGATCGTGATCACAAAATACTATTCTAGGGACTAATGTGTCAGCACATAGCAATCCCCTCAAATGATAGGTTTTATGTAATGCCCCAAATAATAATAGTACGTTAAAAACCTGAAACTATTCCTGGAGGTAAGAGACAGGATTTTCTGTATAAAAATAACACCGTATTATGCTTTTTGAAGCTGCAATTTGGGAGGGTGAAATTTTATTTTCTCAGATGTTCCAATGACACATATTTTTTCATGAAAAAAATTAGATCTAGACATGAAGTAGAGGACACGTAGAGACAGAAGAATTGGAAAGCTAACTCTGCAATGAATCATTGAGCAAATGCATAAAGGCTATGGGTTTAAATGTTTCAGCCATGCTTCCTTTGCTAATTGTATTTGCTTCCTGCTGCTGCTCTTGTCACGATGTTTTTAATACTAAATCTGTATGTGTGAAGAATGAGTTCTGTTACCTTTCATGTTTAGAATTACTGAAGAACTGTGGCCTATATTTAGGTCAGTGATGAAAATACATAAGGCTGGATAGTGCTGATGTATCTGTCACTTGCTAAACCACTTCTTATCAGTTCAAGAAATGGATTGACAGGTTTGATCTGGAAATTGAGATATCCTTTCCTCTTCTCTTCCTAACCTTCTCTCTTTTTTTCCCCCAGATTTTCTTTCTTTCTTTTTCTTTTCTTTTTTCTTTTTTATTGTTTGGGATTCGTGGAGGGTACAAAGAATTAGGTTACACTGATTGCTTTCGTTAGGTAAAGTCCCTCTCATAATTTGTCTCACCCCCAAGAAATGTGCCGTACACCATAAACCCCTATTCCACCCTTCCTCCTCTCTACCTGCTCCCTCCTTCCTCTACCCCCCACCTTGTATTAGATCACCTACTACCTTCATATTAGAATTGAGTACAGTGGATTCTTGCTTCTCCATTCTTATGATAGTTTTGTACTACCACTGGCCTACCTTAGAAGAGTTCCCTAAGCTTTTCTAAGGTAGGCCAGTAGTATTACAAACTATAATATATCTGTAATTAATATATCTGTAATATTCATTATTAACTCCAAGTTTTAATGCCATTGTGTCTCCCAAGTATGAGGTTACATAAAAGAAAACAAAAATCTCACTCTGCTATTAATAGATGTTTGCAAAACCTATGCCTTTATTGTGTAATAGTTTGTATTATCCCAAAGTAGAAATAAAATAATGAGAAAACTGGATGCTTGAGGTAATTTAAATTACTGTGTAACTCAACACTAATCACAAAATAATTTGTCTATCAGTATAGTTGCCAGGCAACTAATATAGTTAGTGAAACCAATATCCATTAAAACCAATGATCCATCGTGTTCATATAAAAGATGAGACAAAATTTGCACTGTTATATCTACTGGAAATTTGGAAAAATAATTACCTGGTTTAATTTCCATCTTTATATCTTTTTCCTCAAAAACTTTTATAGTAAAAAATAAGCAAAAATGTCTATCTGAAGTAAATGTTTGAAAAAATTGAATTCTAAATGTCTGTTTCTTTAATTAAAAAAAATAAAGAGTCTTCAAATATGTTTGTCATTCTCAATTAGGAGAAATATCACAATGAAGTCTGCAGAGAGGTTAATATATATCCAAATAATTCTTGCAACTCAATTCAATAAAGCTACCTTCTAGCATGCTGAAAGAGGTAACTCTATCCTCATGAAAGAACCCAGGCACCTCTCAAATGCTTAAATAAAAGAAAGCTAATACCCCAAGAAATCTATAATATTTTTAGATTTTTATTCATTATTTTCATCTTTATATTTATCTCCTTTTATACACTTGCCTACACTGCATGAATTGGTGTTTTTATGCAATTCACATGCATTATGTATATATAATAAGCATAAAATTAACTAAAGCTGTAAAGTTTAGTACATTTTTCTTTCACACATCAAAAAAGTATGAAATGATGCTTTTAGAAGCTATAAGCTCAATACTTTGCATATAGTAAATGTCCCATATATGCCTGTTAGTGACGAAAACTTCTGAAGTATTAATTGATACATATTCTAAATAATAGATCTAAGTGGTTGAGAACATGTAAAACCTATGTGTTATTAATATAGTTAATATATAATATTTACTATTATAAGACAATGTAAATATTGTAAAAACTTCAACTGCTTATATACCTATCACATAGTAGGCATTCATCTATTTCTTAGTAAGTAAACAATTGGATGAATTAATTTTTCAGAAAATATCTTCTTAAATAAGTGAAATACATTCACCTATTTGGCAAAACATTATAATGTGGATTCAATTTTATTGCTTTTTTACCCATTTGAATGAAAGCTGTTTTATCCGTCCAAGTCCCAGCAGGAAATAGGTGGCATTCTCAAAAAGGGCTATTGAAGTATTTTTATTATAGTAGCATAGTTAGCATTAAGAGCAGCCAACAAAAGGTGGGGCAAATCTGGACTAGCAATAGCAGAAAAGCCCTTACTCTCTAGGTCTGAAGATAAAAGTAATTCTTGAAAGTGGAAAGGGAAAGGGCAACTCTCAAAATAAACTGTCATCTCCAATTTAGGGACACAGCTAACCCATGGGAGGGAGAAAGCTAGGGAATAATCCCACTGTCTGTACACACCCTGTGCCCACCTTCTAGAGCACCTGTTGACATGTCCCATTGACTAAATCCTACTACAATCCAGAAAACAAGTGGTCCTGATGATATAGGCCATAAAGATTAGCTTCATGGGCACAAAGCAGGATGCAGGACTATGGAAGTTATCACTGTGAAATACAGCACACCTAATTTATTGAGAATTTTCATTATAACTATATGTTGAATTGTATTAAATATTTTTTTCTGCATCTATTAAGATGATCATAATTTTCTGTCCTTCATTCTGTTCTTGGAGCATCATGTTTATTAATTTGTAAATATCTAACCATCCTTGCATTCCTGGGATAATTCCACTTGACCTTGATGTATTATCTTTTTGACTTGCTGTTGGAATCAGTTTGCTGGCATTCTGTTAAGGATTTTTGCATCTATACTCATCAAGGATATTGGCCTGTACTTTTCTTTTTTTGTTGTGTCCTTGTCTGGTTTTGGATATCAGTGTTATACTGGCCAAATAAAATAAGACAGAAAAAATTCCTTCCACTTCAATTTTTTTAAATAGTTTGAGAAGAATTGTTGTTAATTCTTCTTGAAAAGTTCAGTGGAATTTAGCAGTGAAGCCATACAGTCCTGGACTTTTCTTTGTTGAGAGATTTTTTTATTACTGTTTCAATCTTTTTGCTTCTTATTGATTGATTTGGATTTCTATTTCTTCTTAGTTCAATCTTGGTGGGTTGAATATTTTCAGGAATTTATCTATTTCCTCTAGGTTTCTTAATTTGTTAACATATAGTTGTTTATAGATGTTCCAATGATTCTTTGCATTTCTGTGGTATCCACTATAACATCCCCTTTTTCATTTCTGATTTTATTTATTTGTGTGTTCTCTCTTTTTTTCTCAGTTTAGCTAATATTTTTGAAAAAACATTTGTTGTTCCCTTCATCTTTTATATTATTTTAGTCTTTTTTTCATTTATTTCTACTGTTACTTCTATTATTTCTCTCCTTCTACTAATTTTGGACTTGGCTTCTATTACTTTTCTAGTTTCTCTAGGTTGTTTATTTTCATCATTATGTTGTTTATTTGAAATCTGTTTTTTTCTTATGTAGACATTTTTTGATATAAATTAACCTCTTAACATCATTCTGCTATATCCCATAGGTTTTTACATATTGTGTTCCTATTTTCATTTATTTCAAGAAATTTTTAAATTTCATTCTTAATTTCTTCCTTCACCCATTGGTCATTCAGGAACATGTTGTTTAATTTCCAAGTATTAATTCCCTTGTGGTCAGATAAATGCCTGGTATAATTTATATTTTTTTAACATTGTTGAGAATTTTTTTGTGTTCTAACATATGCTTCAATCCTGTAGAGTGCTCCATGTGCTGATAAAAAAAAAAAAATGTGTGCTTTGAAACTATTGGGTTATTTTGCCTCAACACAATAAAGGCCATATATTATAAACCCACAACTAACATCATGTTCAAAAAGCTAGAAGAACTGAAACAAAACAAAGATATCCACTTTTATCACTCTTATTCAACATAGTTCTAGAAGTCCTAACCAGAACAATTAGACAAGAGAAATAAACAAAGGGTATCCAAGCTGGGAAGGAGTAAGATGAAGTGTCCCTATTTGCAGAGAACATTTTTTTCTCTCTTATATAGAGAAAAAAAAAATCAGTAAAGCTGCAGGATACAAAATCAAATACATAAATCACTAGCATTTCTATACACAATGAACTAGCAAGAAAGAAAATCAAGAAGAAAATCCTATCTACATAGTTACAAATTATATAAAATACCTAGGAGTAAATTTAGCCAAGGAAGTGAAAGAACTCTACAATGAAAACACAAGTGTCAGAAATTAATGAGCACACAAATCAATGGAAACGATCCCATGCTTATGGTTTGGAAAAAGTATTATTGCTAAAATGACCATACTACCCAAAGTAATCTACAGATTCAATGCGATCCCTCTCAAAATACCAATGGCATTCTTCATAGAATTAGAAAAAATTATCCTGAAATGTGTATGGCACTGCCAAAGACCCTAAATAGCCAAAGTAATCTATAGCAAAAAAAAAAAAGTCACGCTGTCAGACTTCAAAATATGCCACAAAGTTTTAATAACACAACAGTGTGGGTACTTGCATAAAAACAGAAACAAAGACCAATGGAACAGAACAGAGGACACAGAAATTAATCCACCTATCTATAGCCAAGTGATTTTCTCATTTGTTTACATTTGCCATTATATTGTTTACCAACCTTTTTTGTTAGATGTATTAATCTGCATTAAGTGAAAAGAACAACTTCTGTATTTTTCACATATATTCAGCATTAATGAGATGCTATATATATACTCACAGATATCTCATTTTCTACATTGTATTAATGGAGGAATCATGCTATCTCATTTTTTAAATAATGATATATGTAAGTTTTAATATCCTAATAAAAGCATTTTTAAAAGTCACCTAAGAAATATAATGTGAAAACATTTTTAATTTATCAAATTAATGGTTTAAATAAATGCTCCAAAAAAACTGTGGGACAACACAAGAGAGTTATAAAATTCTCTGCAAGATAATTTTTTTTTTTATCCTCATGTGTTTTAGATAGAAATTCCCAAGAGAAATTTAGGGCTTAGACCCCGAAATCAAATATCACTTTCCCACATACTTTCCTTGATCATCAAACTGTTCTCTACATTACTTTGAAGCATACAGGCTTTAAATAAGGTGCAAGCAATTGTTGCACCTTAGTTATAATGAAGTAACTTGCATTTAGGCTCAAATGTTATGTTTGAAATGTAAGAGCATGGTATCTGTTAACACCATGTTTTAAAAGGTCTATGGAGGAGTTTGTGGCTTGCCACAGCAGAGAAAGTCATAGCAGCAACCACATGGTCTCATAAATAAGAAGGTTTGAATGTCAGTTTCCTGACAGTGCAAATGCTTCAATCAAGACCCATGAGGGCAGAGCTGGCCCTCTTGGGACAGGAAAAGAAAGTCCATGGAAATCAGATAATGGGTAGAAATAATTCTATCCCATCTCTTTCTTTACTGTTAGGATATCAGTCTCCATTGTAAATTTCACAAGCCTACCTTTAATCGAGGTTCCAAACAAATGTGTGTGTTTAAATGTGTACCTTGAGAAATAATGTCAGTATGTATGAAAATAAAAAGAAAATATTCCATGGCCATATAAATTTGGAATATACCATAAATTCTCTCTCTTTCTCAATTATAATGCATTTTGCTTAGTGAAGACTCTGAGAAGCTCTGCAGTAAAAAAGAAAATCTATTTAACTTAGCTTAACCTGGTGTTTTCTCAAATTAATTTGAAGATGATATTCTTTTTTGGAAGACAAATCTGTAAACAATTCTTAATAGATTAGTGTATCCCAAAACACATTTAAGAAAAATTGGTAAGCTACATCAAGATTTAAATAATTTTTATTATATTGGCAATATGATCCAGATCTAATAACATTTATCACAGCTTTTACCTAGATCAACTTTTCTAATTAAATATTTTTGTGACTTTCTTTTTTATAGTCATATTTCATACTATTAATGTAATTTTCTTCATCAAATTGAGGGTTACTAGATAAGAATTATAGTTCTCTTTTGTTAAACAACAATTTTTAAAGGCAAAGCCATAATTCTCATACAAATGACTTTAAGATCTTATTTAAATTAATGAATTTATTAATGAATGAACCAGTGAGACGTTGCAGCCAGTTCAAAGAATTCAAAAGTTACCAGAAATGCTGCAATTATAGCATCTTCACTGGGCACAATTCACTGGCAATTATTTCTATGGACAAGAATCATTTGTATTACTAATTGTTAGTAATACCTAAGAGATAGGTAAGGTTAGATCATTAAAAACATTAATTCAGTATAGCCAAGAACTGCAAGATCTAATTTCTGACCCCTATGATGGAATATTAAAAATAGTGTTTTTATTAAATGATGGATGAACTGCAAGGAGAAGAAGGTTGACACACTTTGGGTGAGATTGCCTACTTAAAAGTGGATTGTTACAGAAAATTAAATTTTAGTTTCACAAAATAATTTACTCTCTCTGGGGATTCAAATGGTTATTTTAATACATTAATGATGGAGTCGTCAAATTTCTTCAAGATATTTTGGCATATTTTTAAATATTAAAAAAGGCATAAACTATTCACAAAATAAGTATGAACTTGTTAATATCATAATGTAACAAATGCTAAATGAACTCCAAATTGTTTTAATTTGAATGGAGAAACTGAGATAGAAAATTAAATCAAACGTCAAAGCAAATAGTGTATCAGGGCCAGGACCTAGAATCCAGGAATAAGGTCATAATGTGAAGCAAGGATGTAGCCGGAAAAGCTAAGTAGGATCAGCACATTGTTCCTAGGTTCCATCCAAACAAGCTCAACAGATGATATAACAAATCTACACATACCTCTAAAAGGCACAGGAAGACCATACTTTTGGGTTGTTCTGGAAGATATGAATATATCTAATTATAAAATGAACACATCACAATAATAACAGCTGAAGTTAAATTAAAGCAAATTTGCCATCTGTCTATATCATGAGAGCTGATACAGCAGTCTCCACTTCCCAATGAGGTCACCTAGAAAGCAAGAAATCTAGAAAGATTGTTCATCCCTCAACACTGATTACCTACGTCTAAAAGATTAGGCTTGTCAGTCAGTCAGTCACAAGAGTAATTTTATTTAATTTGTACTAATGAAGAGCTTTAAGTGGTGATGGCACTAAACAATTGATCTAATGGAAATATATGACTCTAACGACTAAAATTAAATTTGCATAAAATATTTTGTTATTGTATAAATGAGGTTTCATTGTACTAAATGACTGACCACCACCTGACTCAAAGCAAGTAATAATAATAGCAGGAATAAAACCTATATTTATCTGTCCACCGTCACAGGCCAAGCATTAGATAATACATATATATTATCCAATTTATTTGGATAATACGTATATCATCCAACTTATATCTCAAAGTAGGAAAATAGTGCTCCAAGAAATTGAAGAACTTTTCCAAGGTCACATGACTATTAAATATTGACTGAAAGAAATGAATTCAAATCAAACTGGGATAGTATTGCAGAAACTGGGATATGGTGGTTCACCTAGGAAAAAGGACTCTGCAAACTTGATTTTATTACAATGGATATTGCAAGAAAGCAAATATAGCAATTTAAGCTCTTTAAATTTTTATAGCCAAAAGATTTTAGGAATGCAGGAGACTACCGTTTTGGTAAATGGTTACTTTTTTTTTTTTTTTTTTTTTTTGCAGCTTTGGGCCGGGGCAGGGTTTGAACCCGCCATCTTGGGTATATGGGGCCGGTGCCCTACTTCTTTGAGCCACAGTTGCCGCCCGTAAATGGTTGATTTTTTAATTAAATAAAATCACGATACATGATCACTGTAAACATAATACTTTAATTGACTTGGAATGATAAAATACATTCTTCATTTGAAGAGCATAAGGCCTTCCATGACTGTTGCAGTGTCTGGGCCTATCCCCTTAGCAAGCACCTGTGGTAGCTGAAACCCACACATTGTCCCCTTTGTCCTGTGTTAACTTCCACCTTCAGGTGAGTCTGATTGGCTGTTCTCACTAACAAGAAAAAAAGTCAATGCAAAAGGCTAGGGCTCATAACTCCTTCTATCCCCAGAGCCCCTAAGTGTAAATGCTTAATAAATAAGTTTTAAAGAGTAACTAAAGAAAGAAGAGGAAGGAGGAGAAGGCGGAAAGGGAGGAGGGGGAGAGGGAGGAAGGGGAAAGCGAGAAGGGCAAAGGTAACGGAATGAGGATGAAGAAGAAATGGAAAGAAGGAAGGAAGACAGGAAAGAGAGCTATGATTTTTATTAAAATTAAAAACGGATCTTAAATTATTTTTTTAAACCCAAACCTTTATTTTCTCTATGAACATTTCATAGGGGCAGGAATCAGTAAAAACAACTCTTATAGAAAGTTAATACCTTATAAAAAATAATAATTTCATTTAACATAGCTGTTATCAAAACCGCAAAGGGGTTTCGGTCTGGGTCTAGTTGTTCACTGCAGAAAGATCAAATTATTGAGACAACAGGATTGCCAAGGAATAAAGGAAGTGTTTGTTAATACCACTACAGACATATTGTTAGCAAACAGGAGATACTGCCTTAAATCATCTCTTCAAATAACAGAGATCGTGGACTTTTAAAGAAGGGGGCATGTGCCTGCAGGCAGGTCGTGGTAACTAACAAGGGACTATGTACATTGGAGGCAGGTTGTGAGGGGTGGCAAATCTTGGCATCAGGAAGTTGCCCTGGGTCTTTCAAAATCTCAGCTCCTTTGTCTTGAAGAAAATCCACCATTTCTGAGAAACAATTGAAAAGGTCAAATAGTTAGTTAAGGGAGAAGATTATAAAATACATTTGGGGCCATTGAATTTGTTCATAGATAGGGTTACACAGCCTCATTAAGTGCTATAAAGACATAATCTAAAATGTACAGACACAGCCAGGTGCGGTGGCTCATGCCTGTAATCCTAGCACTCTGGGAGGCTGAGGTGGGCGCATTGCCTGAGCTCATGGGTTCAAAACAAGCCGGAGCAAGAGTGAGATTCCATCTCTAAAAATAGCAGGGTATTGTGGCAGGTGTCTCTAGTCCCAGCTACTTGGAGGCTGAGGCGAGGGAATCACTTGAGCCAAAGAATTTGAGGTTGTTGTGAGCTATGATGCTACAACACTCTACTAAGGGTGACAAATTGAGACTCTTATCTCAAATAAATAAATAAATTAAATAAAATAAATAAAATGTACAGACATGTAAATATTTCAAGCAGAATGAATAATGGCATCAAATCTCATGAAAGAAATAATATTTACAAAAGCTAAAATAAATTTTGTTATTTTAAACTGATTTTTGTGACCTTCATAGCTTTGAATAAATATTCTCTAATGTGAGGTAGCAATTATCTTTTAATGACACGTGGAACACTTTGTAGGTTCTTTAAAAGTGAGTCCTCATATGTCTATTTTTAGATTGATAGCATGCAAAACAGGAAGTGCAATGATCAATCTTTATAACAAGGAGTTATAAATAGAAAATTATTTTAATTATAATGTCATTAAAATTTAGTATTTGAATTATCATACATAGGTATTCTGCTCAGATTATAAACCATAAGAACTTTAAAAAGATACCATTAAATTTTTTATTTTTAATTTTTAACAGTTTTACTGAAATGAGGAATAATAAGCACACAACAGCTACCCGTTTAAAGTAAATTCGATAAGTTTGACTTAAGCATACATCCATGGAACCATAACTCTTTTCAAAATAAATTAATCTGCCATGTCCAATAGTTTCCTGGGTCCCTTGAAATCTCCCCATCCCTCTACTTCATGCTCCTATGATCCCTGAACTGCTTTCTTTCACTATAGATTTGTGGGGGACATTTTTTGGTATATATGGAATCACACAATAAGCACCCTTTTTTGGTCTAGCTTCCTTCACTCAACATTAGCAATCTGAAATTTATCCATATTATTGCACATCTATACCATATCTTTTTAGTTGCAAAATAGTCTCCATCGTATGGATAGATCATGAGTCGCTTATTGATTCGCCTGTTGATGAACATCTGTTTCTGATTTTAGGCTAATAAAAGGCTGTTTTGGCCATTGCATATACTAAACTTTCATTCATATGAAGGGAGTAGCTAAGTCATATGGTAGATGTGTGACTAGCTTCTTAAGGAATCACTCAAAGTGGCCAGGCATGGGGGCTCACACCTGTAATCCCAGCACTCTGGGAGGCCGAGGCGGGTGGATCGCCTAAGCTCACCAGTTGGAGACTGCTTGAGAGGCTGAGGCAAGAGAATCACTTGAGCCCAAGAGTTTGAGGTTGCTGTGAGCTATGACACCACGGCACTCTACCAGAGGGTGACAAAGTGAGACTTTGTCACAAAAAAAAGAAGAAAGAACTTGCCAAAGTAGTTGTACCATTGTGCATTTCCACCAGTCGTGTATGACAGCTCCAATTGCTCCAATATCCTCTCTAACATTTGGTACAGTCGGTCTTTCTAACTTGGTGCATAATGTTATTTTATTGTGTTTTTTACTTTTTTACAGTTCCCTAACAGCTAATGATGCTGACCTCTTTGTGTGTGTTTGCCACCAATTATCTTCTTTGGTGAAATAAAGTGTCTCAATAGATGTTTACCCATCTTGTTCATATTTTTGAGCTTAGAGAGTTATTTGTATATGCTACAGAGAAGTTCTTTGTATGTATGTCCTCCGAATATTTTCTTTTAACCTATGGCTTATCTTTTTACTCTCTTAACAGCGTCTTTTAAAAAGAAGACACTGGATTTTGGTGAAGTCAAATTTATTGATTTTGTCTTCTTTTACGTCTTGTGATCTGATATTATGTCTAAGAAATCTTTGTTTAACCCAAGGTCCAAATATTTTCTTCTATGTTTACTTTTCAAGATTTTAGACTTTTAATTTTTACATTTAGGCCCATGGTTCATTTTTAAATTTTTTCATATACAAAGCAAGAAAAGAGACCAGATTTCATGGCCTTACATCATTACATTATTGGTTGATATTCATAATGTATTTAATATCTTAAATCATTATGATGGTGTAGTTGATCATGCACACTTTTATCAGGTATACATACCTACACATACACACAAGTGTGAACAGAGAATAGCATTCACCTTATATTTCTTATTAGTCTATCAATTCTTCCCTGGAAATTGATTTGAAAATAGATGATAATGAAGTTCAATTAATATGCCTTATAGAAATACAGCAGAACCTCCATAGTTGACCATCTCCTTACAATGACCACTTCCTTAAGTTGACCTAATTTTCAGTGACCGCACATGTACACATGTGCGTATCAGTACAGTAGGCCTAGTTCCTTATGTTGAGCACCTCTGTGATGTTATAAAAATCAAGAATCAATTGTTGCCTTTTTATAACCTTTTTTATAGGGCAAACCAACACAGCCAAACTTCCAAAACATATTTCTGTTACAAAGCTCTCCTTTCCTTTTCATTCTCTGCTAGTGAAAAGAGAGATGTAAACCACAAACAGGGATGGGTTCCTGAGTGATCTTGAGGAGCAAAGTTCCCACCTGCCTTTACACTCTTCTGTCTCCGACCTGTTACATAAGAGAAATAACTTTCCATCTCATGTGAGACCTTTGATCTTTCTGGGACAGCATCTTGTATATTCTCTAATATTAAAAAAAAAAAAAGATAGTGGATATTTGGTAATATCCTAAATAAAATTGAAAGTATGTGGCAATAGTAAGGTTAGAACACTTATGACTTTATTATGATTATTCCATAATGAAAATTTGCAGAACTGTTACTCATGGTAATTTAGACAACAGGCCCATGGGGGACACAGTTAGAGAATGCTCTGGTGTTGGTATTTGTTGTTCACTGTCTATACCATGTAACATATTGCTAAAAAAAAGAAAGACATCAAGCAGAAAGTAAATGCTTCACATTTCCCGAGCAGAGAACCAAGGAAAGAAATCACCATGAAGGCAAGTTCTCTGTCAATTTGCTGAGAGTTCAGGAATTTGGGGCATTGGAAAAGCCAACCTCACTGCTCCGCAAATAGCAGGAGATGAGATTGCTCAGAGCCTTTCTTCAGAGGCTCAGTCTGAGTGTTCACAAATGTGAGCAAGTCAGTGGCTAAAATAGATTTAAGGCTGACTTTTCCCCAATGCACATTGTTTCAAATGGCCCCCAAATGGCAAGCCTTTCTCTCCTAAATTAAGAGAATCAGGGACGGTCAAGAACAGAAACCCATAAATAAGTGAGAGTTTATCCATCAAGAAACAAGACCGGAAGAAATCTTTGACCATGGTTATTGTCAAATGGAACTAACTGGAAGCATTCGACCGAAAGTCGAAATCTGTGTGTTGGTGCCAAGTCAGCATTACAGAGTGTTCCTTCCTGGGCCCAGGCTGCTTCACACAGCTGCTTCTGTACAGGGTACAAGGGGCCTGAGGACTGATTTAGGGGTCAATAAATCACTCCCAAAAGCTTTGGCCACCCAGGCTGTGGCTTCTCTCCTTTGCCACTGTAATTTCCTCAAAATCTTAGAAAAATCTCTCAAAAGACAAATCTAGGAGCTATAGGAGAGGGAGAACCAGACATTCACTCACAGAGAGTGGATCCAGGGTCTGAACAAGGGATTTTCTGCATGGTCACAGCAAATTTTTTATAATACCTAACCCAGAGAATTTCACTACCTCAATGAATCAGTGAGAGCTGTGTTTTCCCTCATCTGTCATTTTCCAAATGAAAAACTTTATTGGGATTATTCCAACTGAACTTCACCATTCTTTATTGGAAATAGCACACGAGGGAGAAAAATGATTTTTTACGGGTCATTGGACATCAAGGAGCCCCTTCTGGACCTGCTGGAAGGCACATTGTTCACAGATCCTGGAGCTTGAGTTGGATATAGTTTTTAGATGGGACTTTGGCTTTCTTATTTGAGGCTGGAATAAGTGTGTTCTCTGTGGGAAGAAGAGTGTACAGGGCAGATTGGGTGAATTAGGACAGACGGTGCCTGTTAAATACCATTCTTCTTTTCTTCCTTTTAACAGAACTATCCCTTGTATTTTGGCTGGGCACGTGGCTTCCCAGCAGCAGACTCCATGATCCAGACTAATTTATAGGTATTTATTTTATTCCTATAAATGTCAAGTCTATGTATTGCACTTAAGTATGCATTAAGATATCATTCTCAAAGGACTGTCAAAACAGAAATTCCTTTCTGCAGGAACTGTAGAATGAAGAATTTAAAAGTTATTTACATAACTCAAGCTGAAACAGCTGGAAGAGGCAAAAGAGACAATTTTTTATCTGACAATATTCAACAGATTCTCCATTAATTTCTCTTTGAAGCAATCACTGCAATAATGCCATTATATTGCCCTTATTTGTGTAAATAATGCTCACTCATAAATCTTTAAAAATGTGGCTTTCTTGAGATATTTAAATTTCTGTTAGATCTGGCTTAATATGCATGTATGAATGTATGTTACAGTTATATATGTTACATGTATGTGTGTATATATATATATACATAGTATATTAATGTTGGAATTATTTTTTGAAAGCAAAATTTTAACTAGTAAACATAAGTTGATATTTATTTATATCTCAATTAAAATCATTTGTTTTAACGAAAAAAAGGACAAAGTTTATTTCACATTGATTCATAAGTACTGACCCAGCATCTAAGATCGTATGCTTTTGTTTGCAAAAAAACATTGAATGAATATAATACCATGTCTTAATTAAATACAAAAATTATGAAACTAACAGTCAATGTCATTGTTGAAACAACATTAAATAGTTTTGGAGAGAGAACAAAAAAGCTGAGGAAACAGCACCTGCACAGTTAAGATAGTCATGCTGTTTGATATAAATGTCTTAACACAATAACTAAGAAAATGCCAGGAAGGCTATGTTAACCAGTGTGATGAAAATTTGTCAAATGGTATATAAAACCAGTATACAGTGAAAAAACATAAAATAAGGATTCCTGAATAAAGTACAAAGAGCCCAAGCCCCTGCCTGCACAATACTGGAAGAGCTAACTGGTATTATGTACTCAGTCTTAGATGAAATAGTTCATTTAAAAAAAAAAATGGTACATACTATTTTTTAAAATGTATAAAATAACATCTAAGAATTAAAGAATCATAAGAAGCTAAATAGAACAAAATTTCTGCAAAGCCATAATTTCATGATGAAACAAATATATTTTATCATATTTTATGTATAATATGCTCTAATGCTCTTTGATGGCACATGCAAGTGTTTTGTAATTTTGATCTTACTAAAGCGATTGTTTCCTAAACAAAGCAAGTAATTCAGGATTGCAAAGATGGTCAATTCTTAACAGGATCTGTGGCTTGAAATTTCATTTTGTTAAATATCACATTATATTTATGCCTTTGCCAAATTTCTGGATAGGGTATGAAGGACATTTCTAAAACTGATTGGGTATTAAATAATTCAAAACCCAAGAGCTGTGATCAAACGGATCTGTAGGCATCTGTAAGTACCACGGAGGTGAAAGTGCCAACCAAAGCAATTAGATTGAAAATTAACGTCTGGAGGTAATCAATGGAAGAACCGGCTGTGCACCTTCACTCTGCATCATGTATTTATTGCTGTAGCTGGGTATCACAGAAAAACCAACGCGTTTCTCAAAGACAGAGAAAGGATGTTTCCTTCAATTAAGGCATTCCTAAATTAGATTGGAATCCATAGGAAGCGATTCCACACTCAGATCTTAAGCTGGTTTTTATTAATGTTGCTGGCCAGTAATGAAGATAAATGGTAGGCCCATTCCACTTAAGTCAAGAACTACAAATGCAAGGTTGGGAAACTTGGGAGTGATTAATTACATTCTCCCTGCAAGGGTTCATGGGGGTTTGGAGTTACTTCTCCTCTAATGCTGTCCCTTACTCTGACATCGGCATCACTGATGCAGGAGTTGGCTATATGACGTTCTCTTCAGTGTCCAAATGTGACTCAAGACATCGTAGTAAATGCTTCAAGGCGAGCCCACCATGGGTGTGTTCTTTACATTTTACAAAGTATGTTATACTAGCTAATAAAATTAAACATTCCAACATGACCTCTTTTAGCAGTTATTTGTGTGCTAAGAGAACCTCTGTTAACTTCTCATAAAATAGAAGTTTCTGGATAACTGAAGAGTTAAATAGAAAAACCCATTTTATTTTAACATAAGCAGCTTGAAAAATCTTTGCAAAATGAGTTAGTCCACTTCACAGTCTTGCTAAGTACAGGACACCAACACTAATTTAATATTTCTTTTATGATTTATGACTCTGCAGTGCTGTGGGGTGGGTATGAATTGTTGCTAAGGTAATAAGCTGTAGTATATTAGACTCTGAATTTAAACTGACCAAATATTGGCTTCTTTCATCAAGCTTTGCTTCTTTCTCCCTAAAATCAAGTACAGAAAAGAAATGTACTGGTGTTATGGTTCTTGTTAGAGCTGTTACTGTATGTGTGTGTCACACATTGAGCTTCTTAGGACAGGTGAGGGGTGTAAGACATCAAAAGTTTTCAATATTTCTGCCTCATAGAATTAGACAGATACTCCCATAAACCTGTCCTTCAATGTGAGAGGTTGCCACCAGCCCCAATTGACAGATGGCCCAGCATTTTCACATCCTCTGAAATTGCCATGATGCCAATCAGTGAAGAAATAAGCACACGTGTTATGGGACTGTCAGTATTGCTAACAACTTCATGGTCAAATTGGCAGGCATAACAATCGGCTCTGCATCCTGATCTTTTTTTAATAAAGAGATAGTGACAATTTACTGTTACACAAAGTATGCCATCACTGTAAAATTCCATTCTATATGGACAGAAGGGTGACAGTGGTGCACAGGTGGAAGTCTGCACAGAACTATACAAGATTTCTCATCTTACCTGGGGAACATTATAGAAACACCGCATTCAGCACATTTCCTGGAGCTTCTCCTTCTGGTGGTCGGGAGAGGGCCCCACCACTGTTTCTGTTTTCGTTTCAGGATCCTTTCACTTTGTTCAGACAAAAGAACCACAACTCTAAAATAACCTTGGGAACAAACATAGGAACTACATAATGGAATGGGACTCCTCAGGAATACTATTTGTAACAGCTAAAGGGCTAGTTCTCGCCATACCACTGAAAATCTAAGACGGTAGACGCCCGTGGGAAATTAAAGAATGCTGCCAGGTAACGGTGATGGGAGATGGGTGAAGGTTATTCCCAACGTTCCCATAACTGTTCTAACCTAAAGACTCAAAGTCCTCAGGCTTTCATTTTGGTAAAGTTTCCGCACCAACACAGCGCATTCAAGAATTAACGGAACTTTTGGAAATATCTTTTTTGAAAGAACAAGGAAATTGTTCCTTTCTTATAACAAGGAATTAGATGTGGGAAAAGGGATGGGAAAAATAGAAGATAAAATCATCTAGGAAGCACCAACTAGGTGAAGACATTTACATAGGATCATAATGTATATAATTTAATGCATTAATGCATATGAGTAAATCAATGTTAGTCCCATGTGTAAATTTAATTGAAGAAAGTAATTTTTAAGTACCTGGGGATTAAGTAATGGCCTCAGATAATAATAATTTTAAAATAGCAACAATAACAGTTACTAGTAGTTTATATTTATGGAAATCCTATGATATTTCAGGCCTTGTGCTAGGTTCTTTATGTATATTATATAATTTAATTTTAATTATATTTAATTTTAATTATATATTTTAATTTAATTTTAAATGGGATAAATATTACTTCTTATAGAAGCAGAAACTGAGGTTCAGATAGTTCTAAGTGAATTCCAATATCAAAGCAAAAGGGAGCTGGGTTTAAATTCAGGTCTGTCTGAGTCAAAAGCATGTTATTTCCCCTATACACAACTTAAGTTGGGAAATCTACGCACCTTGGTCCCCACAAGTATTGAGTAGCCATTATTGATCCAACTAGGGTGGGTGCTAATGGGAAATTTTGTGCATCAATAAAAATGGGAGTTTCAAAATATGTAAGGCACAATTTGGGGCATTAAAAAAGGATGCATTATAACAGAGTGCATTACAACATAATATGTTTTCTAGAAATTTATGATCTCTAAAATATTCACACACACCCCAAAAGGAACTATAGAATGGCAGTTTATGGTATGTATCAAATGGCTTCTAATAATAGCAAACATTTATGAGCATGTAGTAGGTGTCAGATATTAATTATAAACTTCATATATATTAGCTAATTTATCTTATAAGTAAGATAGGTAGGTATTATTAACCCCAATTTTACATAAGAGGAAATTATACACTATTGTCAATACAAGTACCCTGAGGGCAGGGAGATGAATTGAGGCATTGGTGAGCAATTTTTAGAAAGGGTAAAGGAGGGGAAGCAGAGTTTTGGTGAGGTTTAATAGTGAATGATGTTTTACACAACAATAAAAATTGCATCAATTTTAATATCTTGTTATATCCTTTAGTAATTGTGAGAGTTTACATAATGGAAATCCTTATACAGAAATGGACAGTAACAAGGAAATAATAAGAATATACACTTTCTATAAAAATCACTCAATGTCCTATGTATTTTTAAGTAAACACCGCAACCCAAAATTTACTATTTTAATTTTGTAAAAGAGTTATGGAAAGAACCTTAATAAAAAAGACAACTTTTTTATTTAGTAGAACTACAAAAGGATGGGAGGAAGAGAATATAGAAAACTTGAAATCATTATAAAATGAACATCATTTTTCAATTTATCCAAAGGCATATTTAAAGAAGAGCAGAAATTTTTTTGTTAGAACTGGGCCAGGAAGGAGAAAAATGGATAACATTGGCAATGGGAGATAAAACTCTCAAACCCCACCCCCGCTTTAAGTAGAGTGTCTTTCTTCCCAGCCCAGTTTTGCAGATGGCTTGCAGTGAAGCTGAGCATCAGTCAAGATTACACTGTTTTGCCCATTTTACTGTTTCATTAAAGAGCTAAGTCCCATATTTCATCTAATCTAAAAAAAAAAAAATCCATTGAAAACATACCATTAGTTTAAATATTACCAAGAAAGAAAAATTAAAACCATCATAATCATGCTGCAGCAAATAATTCCTTATTATCCATTGTGAGACAATTCTGATTTCAATGATATTAAAGTGTGAAAAAATGACTGTATTATAACCAATAAAATGTTAAATAATCCAACTTCCAACTAGATTGTAACCTTACTTCATAAATTTAATTCTGGGTGAGTAAAACTCTGATTCTGTGATTAAGTATAAATTAAGGCTAGAAAAGTCAAATGACATTCTACTTTAAAATAATAATATAACCAAATATATATATATATATATATTTCAAAGTGTTATAGAAAGCCCATGGATTCTGTAATTAAACATACTTGGGTTTTAATCCTAGCCCCATGCCATATACAAAGTCTGATAAGTAAATTCATGAATGCATCCTAGAAAAAGCACTACATGCCTCATTCTAAATATCACGACAGTCACCTTTGAAGTGTGCACTGAAGCCAGTGCCTACTCCCTTCAAAGCAATTTTGGAACTCTTTTTCTGGAATGGCCATCAGAGCTATCGTCCTATAACCCTTGATATCCTGAATATCATCAAAAGATCTTCCTTTCAATATTTCCTTCATCTTTGGGTAAAGAAAAAAATCATTGAGAGCCAGATCAGGTGAGTAGGGAAGGTTTCCCAACACAGATATTTGTTTACAGACCATTCCATGGAGTTGGTGCATTGTCATTAGGTAAGAGCCATGAGTTTTTGGTGAAAAGTTCAGGTCATTTTTGTCTAACTTTTTCATGCAGTCTTTTAGCACTTCCAAATAGTAAACTTAGTTAACTGTTTATCCATTTGGTCCAAATTCATAATGAACAATCCCTCTGATATCAAAAAAGATTAGCAACTATAGTTTTGGCTCTTGATTTGGACTGATAGATCTTTTTTGGTCCTGGAGAAATGGCTGACATTCATTGTGCACTTGGATGCTTTGTTTCAGGGTCATACTGGCACATCCATGTTTCAGCACCAGTGATAACAGCCCACACATCATCTTGACTCTCCAAACGGTCTTGGCAAACGTCAATTCTCCTTTGCTTTTGTTTTAGTGAGGTCCTTCAAGACCATTTTTTGCACACACCTTTCTTGTATCATGATTTTCAGTTAAGATTTTCCTAGCTGTTTCTCTATTGATGTTTACTTGATCTGCTATCGCATAGTCAGCTGACCATGTAGACATACGATTTGTTGAACTTTTAAAATGTTTTCATCAGTTCTGCTTGTTCCTGGATGCTCTGACCATCAGAGATGCTTTCTCTCACCACAGAAAAGTGTTCGATCCATTTATACACTGCCATTTACTTCATGGCATTATTCCCCCTAAAGTTGGACAAACACAACCCTGCTGATATACCGAGGTTTGAAATCTTACCGAGTTGTTCACACAGTGCTGCCAAGGTAAGTACACAGTGGCAAGTTTGCAAACTTAATTGTCAGAGCTTATAAATATATATATGTATAGATAGATAGATAGATAGGTAGATCTGAGTTGTCTTATTATATACATGTATATAATTGTCTAATTTATTAAAAAAGAAGTAATCTTGCTGAGTCATCGGGATTCCTGTAAGGGTTAAATAAGGTCATGCATGTAAAGCAGCCCCCACAATTTCTGTCTTGGGGAACAGTTCACTAAATAGACCCTCAGAAGAATAAGTGAAGATTTTCAGGCTACGGAATCACACAACCAGGTGAGTTATCAATATTAATGTTAAAGGCTCATGGTTCTCTCCAATCCTGTAAGTAAACCAATTGCCTCTTTCTTCTTCACTGATATCATACGTTTCTTTTTTTTTTTTTTGCAGTTTTTGGCCGGGGCTAGGTTTGAACTCACCACCTCCAGAATATGGGGCCGGGGCCCTACTCCTTTGAGCCACAGGTGCTGCCCATTTCTTTAGTGATAACAGGCCAAGGTATAGAACCAATGGAAACAAACACTGAACAGGATAATGAATAAATTTAAAGCTGACTCATTTCTATGCCAACTTGTTAAAATGCATGGATTAGAAATGAAAGCAAAAATGGGATGTAAAAAGTATTATAATTAATTAAATGGGTTCAAGATTCACAGACAATACTTGGCATCACATTCTAGGGGGAACGTAATATATTGGTTTTAGTTTTAGCTTTTGTTTTTTGAGGAACAATCTGTTGTGAAATGAATTTGGTTTGCCTGTTTTAATTGTTTTCTTCATGTCTCTTATAGTATCTTTAGACTTAGATTTAGTTTCTTCCCAAGGTTATAATGAATTATATAGTGGCTATTACATTTGCCTAAATTAAACTCATCTGATGTCTTTTTATACTTAATTGTAGCTTATAAATGCTCTGGTGGAGTTACTTCTTTTTCTTTTTTCCTTCAATAATATGTGCTACCATACTGACTTCTAGCCACTATGAAGAGTAAGTTTAGAAAAATCATACCAATAAAATTCTGGATGTAAATATATATATACATATATTTACATAAAACAAGCAAATTTCCCTCTCCAAGAAAATGCTTCCATGAAAATAAGAAGAGTCACTTTTCGAAGAACTTAGGCTTAAAAAACAAGAGCTCTGACAATTGTAAAGAAATGTCTATTTTCAATTCAAACCATTGAAGCAAGGTTCAAGTATTACATTAATATCATTAAAATTAATAGCTAGCTAGAAACTTGAGCATATATTTAAGGTTCTAGGACTCTTAGGAAAAAGCTCACATTGTCATGTTTAGAAATCATAACAGTAATTTTGTTTACATAAATCCAGGTCAACAGTAGGTCTGCAGGGGTCCTCAAACTTTTTAAACAGGGGGAAAGTTCACTGTCCCTCAGACCGTTGGAGGGCCAGGCTATAGTTTAAAAAAAAAAAAAAACTATGAACAAATTCCTATGCACACTGCACATATCTTATTTTGAAGTAAAAAACAAAATGGGAACAAATACAATCACACCGCCACATGTGGCCTGTGGGCCGTAGTTTGAGGAACCTTGGTCTAGTGGCTACCTCAGATTCTCATTTAAACTAGACAATTAATTACACCCAAATCAATGTAAACCAAATAAAATAGATTACTTAAACTGGCAGGCAGCATGATGTAAGTAACAATTCTGCATAACCACATCCATAGCCTTTGGAAGAAGTTTGTTAAATTAAAATTAAATAATCAGGTAAAAATCATCTAAAGATTTTTATTGCTTAGAGTTTTTGTCATAATCATTATGCATTTGACATGTATAAATAAAAATGATATAAGGTATTGCTTAATATCTGAACTTTGACTTAATGTGACAAACTGATCAAACCAGCGCTTTTGAAAGGAATAAAGAACCATCATAAAACCAGTGAGAAAGTTTCTCCAATCCAAGCTCTGCTGGGCCAAATTTGAGTGCCTATGAGCTCTGTGCCCACAAGTTCAAATAAAAATGAAGATCCATTATTAGCGACCTCTAAAACAGGAAATGACCTGAGTTCATGAGAGAAAATTCTTAAGAACTTTGAGGAAATTTAGGGCATAATACCTTACTTTCTTTTCATAAATCCCCCCATGAGAGGGAATCACCCACGAGGCTGTTGCCTCCTCCTTCTCTCCTGGGCTGTAGCCATGAGGTTTTCCTGCAAGAACTACTTGGAACAGGTCCCAAACTCATCTTCACCAACAAGGACAATCCACATCTCTGATATAGAAAGCCAGACATATGTCCCAAAACGGTCTCACTAGGTATTTTCTTCCACGGACATGATTGTGTCCTTCCTCAAGCTCACAGCACTGTCACTCATGATCACAGCCACCGGAGGACAAAGCCAATTCATGGGAGGAGCAACATCCAAAAGCGTCGGAGAGAAACAAGGATGTGCCTGAATTCTCCTCCATCTCTGAGCATGTTAGTTATGCGGCTGCATAAATCCCCTTTATTATTTAAGCCGATGTACTTTCAACTGAATACATCTTAACTGAAACAGGGAAATGGGCTGACCTGTTCATCCAGAACCAGGCTACAGTCATTAGGCATGTTTTCTATTTCTCTAGATAAGAGATAAGAATTAGTGACCCAAAATACATGGTGCTCTCACAGTAGCAGACCGTCTGGTTTTTCACTGCCCTGGAAAATTTGGACAATAGCTACATATGCGTGACCTTAGAGCTTCAGTCATCTAGGCAGTCAGCTTTAAATTGTTCCATGAAGTTATTGCTGTGGAATGACATCCCTTGGTATCTGAGCATTTCAAGATGTATCCTTATCTAAGATCCTTTAGAGTAGTCCTGACTCTGTTTGGAAGTTGGCCTTCCGACCTCCTCCTCACACTGCTCTTCCTCACCAACAAAACAACTACCAGGGAATGGAGAAATTCCTGTTCAGCACCACTTTGAGAATCATTAAAACATCTGGATTTTTATGCTTTCAGCCATTCCTCCATGTTTCAAGGAAATTTACAGTGTCCCCAAAGTCACCCATAATAAAGTTGCCATACATGGGAAAATAGGGAATTGTAGCTAAACGTACCTTTATTTACAAAATTTCTCTATATGTTGGCCACGTCTTTGTAAAATTTTGTAATGAATACTTTGTAAATAAAGGTACATTGATGTACAATTTCCCATTGTCCCTATGTATGGAAACTTAATAGGTGACTTTGGGGACAGCCTGTAGGGATTTAATAATTGTTAAAACATTATTCAGGACTTAAAATATATTCATGTGGTAAACTCTCTGAGAATTAGAAGAGTTCTCTGTTGAGACTATCTTAGCAATAGCAAGAGGTGGAGGTTATTTTTTACCTGATTAGAAAAACAGAGACATCATTGTTAAAGCTGACAGTAGAATTTGTGTATGGCCAGGATGCAAACAGCTTAAGGAAGTTTTGCTGAATTGGGGACAGTCTTCTGTATTTATTACCCATCCCTTTGAAATGTGTGGTAGTCTAAATAATTCCTTGTCATAATATAATTGCATTTAGTTGACAATGAAACCTCATTAACATATTAAGTAATGGATGCTTGTTTACTGGTACAGAAGTCTAGCATTATTATCAACACACATACATTGTAATTCTAAAGCTTGTGTTTCTTCCAAGCCAAAGTAATTTTCTGCAATGTCTTTCCTTTCTCTCTGAAGGAGGCAAGATACCTTATTATCATGAAGGTAAATAAGGTACACAGATTTTAAATGATTTCCCTAAATTCTCACAATGAAACCACTAATGGTAAGTAAAATTAACTGCCTCTTTTCCTGATTTCTTTTTTTTTTTTTTTTCATTGTTGGGGATTCATTGAGGGTACAATAAGCCAGGTTACACTGATTGCAATTGTTAGGTAAAGTCCCTCTTGCAATCATGTCTTGCCCCCATAAAGTGTGACACACACCAAGGCCCCACCCCCCTCCCTCCGTCCCTCTTTCTGCTTCCCCCCCATAACCTTAATTGTCATTAATTGTCCTCATATCAAAATTTAGTACATAGGATTCATGCTTCTCCATTCTTGTGATGCTTTACTAAGAATAATGTCTTCCACTTCCATCCAGGTTAATACGAAGGATGTAAAGTCTCCATTTTTTTTAATGGCTGAATAGTATTCCATGGTGTACATATACCACAGCTTGTTAATCCATTCCTGGGTTGGTGGGCATTTAGGCTGTTTCCACATTTTGGCGATTGTAAATTGAGCTGCAGATGCTGGCGTGGATGTGGAGAGAAGGGAATACTTTTACACTGCTGGTGGGACTGCAAACTAGTACAACCTTTTTGAAAGGAAGTATGGAGAAACCTCAAAGCACTCAACCTAGACCTCCCATTTGATCCTGTAAACCCATTACTGGGCATCTACCCAGAAGGAAAAAAATCCTTTTATCATAAGGACACTTGTACTAGACTGTTTATTGCAGCTCAATTTTTTTTTTTTTTGTAGAGACAGAGTCTCACTTTACCACCTTCGGTAGAGTGCCATGATGTCACAGGACTCACAGCAATCTCTAGCTCTTGGGCTTCCGTGATTCTCTTGCCTCAGCCTCCCAAGCAGCTGGGACTACAGGCGCCCGCCACAACGCCCGGCTATTTTTTGGTTGCAGTTCAGCCGGGGCTGGGTTTGAACCGCCACCCTCGGTATATGGGGCCGGCGCCCTACTCACTGAGCCCCAGGTGCCTCCCTCTTTTCCTGATTTCTATCTCAGTGTTTAAGAGCAAGAGCACTAGCATGGCTGTTTGCTGTTTTCATGTAAAATCATGAAATGTATAGTCTACATTTATATTCATTAACAAATATTACTGGAATATTTATCTTTATCTTTCCTGGCACTATGTCAGAAGACATCATACAGTTTTAATGATTATACACTGGTAAAACATCTGTATATACCAGGAACGCTTGTAATTGTGAAAGATATCATGATGTGGTTTAATCTTGTTGTAACATGAATATTTCACTTTTTCCCAGAAATGGAAGAAGGAAAATAAATTCATGAAAGACCTTGATCAATTGACTTTCAAGGTATATCCCATCTACAGAGACTTTAACTCACAGATTATAAACAACAAAAAAGTTTTATTAGATGATAAGGACTTATTGGGTTCTCATTCAAATATTAAATTCTGTTACATGATTTTCATTTTTTAAAGGCTGTAACTAAACTTTTCAAAACTTCTACTATATTAGACTGCTTATCTACTGTATTATAGTGCTCTTGCTTTTTTCCTGTTGTTTGTAATACATTATTCTGGGGGTTTGGGTATCGCTATAATAAGCCAAAGTATGATTCTTTCTATGCTTTTATTTTCTTGCAGCAAAATTACATTAGCAAAAATCAATTTTAGAATGGATGCACACAGACTCTGGTGGCTCTTGTTTTGCATTAGTTGAAAACGGGAACTTTTATCAATATCTACTGTGCAACGTAGAGGTAAAGATTCAAATACCTAACTGTCTGTTCTTATAGAAATAGAGAGTAGAACAGGGATTGACACAGGATATGGGGGATGGTGAGAAGTTGACCTACAGGTGCAAATCTACCTTTAGAAGGGATAAGTTCTGGTGTTCTATTGTACGGCAGGATAACTAGATTTAACAAATAGCTAGAAGAGTGGTTTTAAAATGTTATCATCACAAAAAAAGATAAATGTTTAAGATGAAGTATATGCTAATTACTCTGGTGTGATCAATATGTATACTGCATAGGGCACACATGTATTGAAATACATCATTGAAACTAACAAATATGTATAATTATTATACATCAATCATCAATTTAAAAATAAATGTTCCCAAATTTTCCTTTTATACCAAATCATAAAAAATCAAATTCATGGACTATGGCAGAAAGGTTTATTGTGGTGTCTGCATCTCATACAGCTGTCTGTTCTGTCTGAGCAACCCAACATCACTTTCTCACGGGGACCTTCCCTAGTCTTAGGGGCTCTATGCTTGGAGTTTCCATTTCTCATAGTCCTCTGCCATCTGGATTCCAGATTATGTTTTGCCAGTGAGAGGCACTTTTGAGAGATTTGAAAGATGGAAAAGAGAAAGCAGAATCCATACTATTGTGCCTACAGGGGTGGTGGGCAGAAATGCTGTCTTCAGTGTATTTCAGGTTTTGCAGTGACCTCCCAGTATTTCCTGCTAAATCACCCACTTTGCTTTTGTAGGTAGTTGAGATCATTACTGGGAGTTTTCTGTGGCTTCTTCGGAAACTCCTTGACCCCTCTGTGAGCTGGTGGTGAATCTAAGAGTTAACAGAGATCCTTCATGATCTTTGCTTCTGCAGGCATTCCAGCAATTAGGAAAGCACTTAATATCTTCTATTAAATCCTTCCTGATACTTAAATGGTTGCTCTTATCCAGTAGGACCCTCTTAGAAAGTATTTGACGTTGAAAGTGGTCCTCAGAAATAGACTTTGAAAATGAGGTGGTTCCAAACAGTTTCTCTGTCTAATGAAATTTAGAGATATCCAAAGACTTTTTTTAAAGCATTAAATCATCGAAGTAGTTGTCTTAAATAAAGTACATATTAAAAACAAGGAACAACAAAGAGGCTGCTATAATACAAGATTTTATTGTAGGTAATAACAACAAAAACTCTGAGGTAGCCTGTTTACTTTTGAATGCACCCCTTCTTTCTGCAAAGAACTTATGGTTTTAAAATTTAAGCTGAAGGCTTGATCAGAAAATAAAAGATCTTCTTAAAATGTGTCATGTTCTTGTAGCCAAATACAGAACCAATATATTTAAAAACTAGACTCAAAGTTTGATGATATGTATTGCAAAGTTACAAAGCACATTAAATTCACAGTTGTCTTAATATCATACATGAAAGTTAAGGCAGAAATTGGAAAATAGTGGAGATTTTTAGTGGCTCCTGATGGGTCTGAACTTCCAAATACCATTGAACCTTTTAGCAAATAGAAGCAGCATTTTTTTTTTTTTTTGAGACAGATTCTGACTCTGTTGTGCTGGGTAGAGTAGTAGAGTGCTGTGGCATCATAGCTCACAACAACCTCAGACTAACTCCGGGCCTTATGAGATCCTCAGTCTCCCTAGTAGCTGGACTACTAGAACCTGCCACAATGCCCAGCTATTTTTCTATTTTTGGTAGACCTGGAGTTTCGCTCTTGCTCAGGCTGGTCTTGAACACCTGAGCTTAGATGATCCACCCACCTCGGCCTCCCAAATTGTTAGGATTAGAGGCATGAGCCACTGCACCCAGCAGAAGCAGCCCTTCTCACCCTGTCTGAATAAGTTCCAGGGGCTACACAGTAATGACCTCACTTGGGTTACTGATTCTTCACTAAATGTGCCCCATCACCTTGCATTATATCCAGACCTACTTCTAGAGTCAAATCTTGGGAAGTCTGACTTGGGATGAGCTATTTTACACATACAAAGAACTGAAAGGTAATTATATTGGCAGAAACCTGGGAAGAAATGATAGGAACAGATTTTAGGAGTCCTAAACCAGGGAGACAAAAATATTGTATTAATCTACAGATGTTATTGTAAAAATTGCACTTTTCAGAGATGCTGGATTTAAGATGTGTGAAGCATGAGCATGCAATTGTGGCCTGCCAGATTTCTTAGTCAGTAGACTAAAACCTGGCCTCCATGGTAGTCAAGCTAAATAAACTTGAAGTATAAGAACTTCCAGGATATAATGTAGATAAAGGTCCACAAAGAAAGTAGAAATTTAGTGCTAATGTATGAAGTGTGACCTGTTTTGCATCCCTTCACTGTGTTACCTGAGAAGGCCCAGAGGACATCCCTTCATAGAAACCCCAAGAAATACATTGGTGGGGCCAAGGATGACTAAACAAAGTGACCCCCACCAACATGGGCTCTCTCCATCCAGCAGGGAAAATGGGATCAGGGAGAGGGGGAGAATAAAGTGACTGCCTCTAAGCTTGAAGGCCTCAGAGAAGGTGGCATCATTCCCAACGTTGATAGCAGGCAACAGTAGTGATAAAAATGAGCCACAGAGATCACTGGTTGATGGCTCAAAGGTCACGGTGTCCACTGGACTTAAATGGAAGTGTTGCCAACTAGCTACTCAATTTTCAAAATTTAAAACATCATTGCTCTCCTTGTTAGAGTTTTAACACAATAGAGAATCATTAAAAAAAAAAAGAGAGAATCATGACCTCATACCTAGTCCCCTATGCAGGGCCCCAGAATGAAGCTTGTGCCAGGTTCCTTGGAAGAAGTACCTCATGGTCTTTGCTAAAACAATCAACTCTAACTAACTCTAGTAGATGCCTTAGAGGAACCTGTAGTCATTGACCAGTATGACTCATTTTATAAAACGAGGCACTTTCTTCTCTCTTTGTACAGTTGGTGAAGATAAACTCTGCAACTCTAGAACACCCACACTGGTTCTTTCACCCATAGGGTATTAGGAAAGGATGATTCTTAGTTCCTGGAACTTCCTCTCCCCACATATAGTAAATTGGAGGTTAGTATAGGTTAGTGCCACCCAAAATGACTAGAATTATATACCTATGACATTCTTATCATAGCCATATTTAACTGATCTATCTGACTGATTAGGGCTGAAGTCAGATAGCCACAGAAAAAGCCAGATCGTTGCAAACATAATCAGGGCATAACTATAATCACAGCTGCTTTTCCAGATGCCGTTTCTTTTATTGAGGCAAATAAACGTATCTGCAAGATCTTCTATACAGCTACTGGTCAGGCAAATGCTTTTTGTATACACTATTAAGAAAAAAAAAATACAGTACAGATCTTTGATTTCCCCCGGCAAGAACAACAGCACGTCTTCGCTTTGCCTTACCTCAGGGCTAGGCCAGCAGTGTCTCCTTCCTTCATGACCTAATCCACAGGGACTGACCGCAGCTCCCATTTCCAAGACGGAAGATGGTCTGTGTAGGTTTCTCTCAGCCTGTGATGAATCCCACCGTAGTTCACTTGTCTATTTTGTTTCAGAAAACTCTATAATGGGACTTTTAGTTGTGAAATGTAAGGTCCTGAGTATGAGAAACAAAGTAAGCCAAATTATTTTGTTATTTTTTAAATTGATTTTTCCATTGTATTTTGGTAGTTCAAGGGAGAAAAGTTTTAGAGAAACCCCTGGACTTGGGGACAAGAGATGTGAGAGAAAGACTTTTAAAAAGAGTGAAGACAGAAGGGAAACAAAAGGCATGAGGCTAGGTCCTCAGAAGAAAGACAGACAAGTCCCAGGGAGGGAACCCCTGAGGCTTAGGAATCACGACATTTGGCGCTGTTAGAGAAGAGCAAGTTGTTTCATGTTTCCTGCTACAATCCTCATGCATTAACCCCCCCACGTTTCAGAAACTCTCCATACGCTGTAGAAACCACAACAGCAAGCATAGCTGGGCTTGCTTTCTCAATGCTATAACTAAGAACTAAAAAAATCACTTGGCTCATACAGTAGATGTTCAGTAGGAAAAACAAATCAGATAAATTGAATGGATTCATGGTATTTTGGGAATGTCTGGAAGATGTCCTTCTTGTATTTTGGATGAAGTGTGAGAAGTAAAGACTATTCAGTGTCCAGATACAACAGGGATAGGTGGGGAAGAAAAGCTGTGATTTGGAGTTCAGAGAAGTCATGTAAATAATACCACATATAAGGCGCATGTAACCTGCACCCACTGAAAACACCTTAGAATAGCAAGGCAGCCACTGTTCTTCCATCAGTTACTTGGAATGGAGGCTTACATATCACAGGAATGTTGGCTTTAAGAGGCTGAAAGATGTGAGGACATTAGGTAACACATAATAGATTTATTTCAGCTAAATCGCATAAATGTGCACTCAGCTTGGTAAGAGTTAGAAATTACTGGCATAGATCTTGTCATCACAGGGAAAATGCAAAAATGCAAAAATGCACAATTCAATTTCAGGCCAAACCAGTGCAAAATTGAAGAGGCAAGCCCTACCAGCTGTCTAAGCACAGATGCCATCTGACGAGCTCTCAGTTTTTATGTTGGACTCTCAAAAGGAGAGGATCCCACTCCACCAGAGATTGAGTGTTGCTATTTGCCGTGGGTGCATCACGCCCCTGAGCACATCATAAATGGGGTACTAAGTCTGTTGGTGCAGGGGCCCAGATGGAGAACTGGGGACGTGGGAGTAGTGTTCCCAAGAACACAGATGTTCTGCCTTCCCGTAGCTCTCCAAAGGGCTGTCCACTCAGACATAACTCCTGCTTTCTCTGTTCTCTGAAGAGGCCCCGAGGAAGAGTAACAAAATGGTGGTACTAGGACTATTTAAACTTCTTACTTCCAGGTAGGTTAAAAACAAAATGTTGTATAACAAATCTTTACCTAACAAAGGACAAAATAATCCTTTCTGAATGTTTCTTTCCCAGGAGACCTAAACTTCCATTCAAATGTTAGTGCAATGTTTGTACTTAATGCTAGCAGACTAGATATCGATTTTTAAAGAAGCATAACCTGAGCGTGCAAATGGTAAACTTCTTTATTTCTCTTCAACCAGACTGAATTTAACCTTCAAGCCACAATTTCTGCGGATGGTGGTAATTTTGTTTTGGAAATCAACGTTCACTCATTCGAATTGGTGATTACTTAGCCCTTATGGGTTTAAACTTAAGTCTACTTTGGGTAACTTCTCAGGCTATCAGAATGAATCCATTCCTCCTTTTTCACTCCTTTCCAGGGGCCTTCTAAGTTCTAGGTGAGGGGGATACCTGGAAGGCTTAAGGGGGAGGAGTATGTACTATCTTAGACCATAGTGCTTTTCAAAGTGATTTCCTCAACCAGTAATTTTAGTACCACCCGGGAATTTGTTCAAAATACAAATTTTCACCCCAGACACACTGAATCAGAAAGGCCGAGTCAGGGGTCCAGGAATCTATATTTTAATGAGACCTCTGTGATTCTGATGTCTTTAAGAAGCACTGGTTGCACTGGTCAGGAGCCATCAGCATCTACCACCTGGGTTTCTGATGAGATGCTCTATGTTTACTGGTCTTTGGTTTTCTGGCTCTCAATGCATCACATCCACGGCTGAAGTGTCCTCTTCTGCTCCCTGGCTACCTCTGTGGTCACACTGCTTCCTTCTTAGCCTGACCACACTGCCTGGTTTCTTCCTCTCTTTGTGCTGGCTCCGAGCTTGAGATGCTCTGAAGATGCTCTTGTCTGACCATTTCTACTTTACAGCTCAGGTTCCATGCCCAACACAGAGCTTCTCTACAGGTTTGGTTCTTTCTACTATATCATAGAAACTGGGCCTTGAGCCTTTTCTCTGGAATCCCCCAAACCACACAGAGTTCCAATCATTCTTATGTCGTAGGAATTGATCTTAGAAGTGGGCAGGATGGTAGGCCCAACCCTGGCCCCTGGGTTATGATTCATTCTCTTGTCCACTTTATCTCTTCTCCTTCTCATCTACAGTAAGGAAATTGTTGTGTTTTGTTTTTATTTATTTTGATTTGCATTTTTGTGTCTGTTTTTCTTGAATAAAGTAAAAAAAATTCCTGGTTAGGAACAAAGACCTCTAAATCTACCATTTTTGGAATGATGTCTGCTTTCTATACAATCATTCTTTTTTTCTACTAATGACTACTTTTGTCATTGAAAACCTTAACCTGCAAGACTATTGGCTTCTAACAAATTTCAAAATCTGTTTTATAGCTCAATACATTGACTAGTCTTTTGCATCCTTGCTTAATCATTCTTGTTTTCCTTAAAACCCCAGGCTCCGTAGAGGAAGATGAAGTATAACAATACATGGAAAAGCAAACACAGTAATTAAAATTGCAAGATATTATCACACCATACCTAAATTAGAAAAACTGTAATGGTTTTCTAAATGTACTCCCTGATTCTAATCGCTAAAATCCTTCTGCTACTAAACTACCATTCTCATAAAATCCTCCTTTTTTTTTTTCTGTAGAGGCAGAGTCTCACTGTATCGCCCTCGGTAGAGTGCCGTGGCGTCACACGGCTCACAGCAACCTCTAACTCTTGGGCTTATGCGATTCTCTTGCCTCAGCCTCCCGAGCAGCTGGGACTACAGGCGCCCACCACAACGCCCAGCTATTTTTTTGTTGCAGTTTGGCCGGGGCTGGGTTTGAACCCGCCACCCTCGGCATATGGGGCCGGCGCCCTACTCACTGAGCCATTTAACATGATTTTCCCCTTTGGGTTTTCTCAATAGGTTTCTTTTTAATTTATAGATAATTCTCTACTCAACATTCACATTTTTGTGCACATGTGAAATGCTTGAAAATGAATGAATGAATTCCAAATCATCCCTGACCTGATCTTTCCTCTTGCATTAAACATTATTTCTAACATATCACTTGCTGCCGTTACACTCAGCCTAATCTACACCGTAAAGAGACACATATTAAAAATGCAGAACTTTTATTATCGAATTCCATCTCCTGGGAATGGGTCCCCAGAGGATCCTCATTTACAGGCTCAGCCTCATTCCAGGATCTAGTGTCAATTTTGATCGTTGACAAGGAATATTGAAGCAACATCAGACCAAATGTCTAGACCCAAAAATAGGTCACCCTGGTGGCCTACCAGGCCCTGCTATAAAAAGGTTATGCTTTGTTCCTGAGAACTGTTTCTTACCATATTCCCAGTTATTGTTTAGTTTTTTTAACTGAAATTTAGTATATACTGTAATTATTTGATATTATCATATTTCTTTGAGATTCTTTTCATTTACATTAAAAAAAACTATTAAAAGTTTCCATCAACATTTATACATTTTCCTTCCATTTACTGGAATCTGACTACTAAGATATGAACCAGAATGTTTTTCATTTGTCAGAAACAAGGCTGGAAGATTGAGGCCTCTTTAATAATTGATTCCAACACCTTGGATTCAATAAAATCCTCATATCTAAATTTAAAGTAATCATCATATATGCACTTGTATAAAGTAATATTAATATTTGGCTAAAAGGCTTTTCTCATTAAATGTGATATATAAAAGTTGAAATGGCAGTTTCTACTTTATATTTCCAGTGTTCCGTATTTCACATTTCACTGCTATGTGAAATTCTATGAAATAATGAGGGTAGCTATCACAATTCCTTACAAATTCCTCACAGCCAACATCATCATATTTCTATAGTTTGAAGTGCCCTATTTGATGACAAAATAATTTCCGACTGTTGTTGCAGGTATTACAGAGTATTTCATTGCAATGATGAGTCCTCTGTTCTGTATCACCACCTCTCAATGCACTTCTGTAAGGAGATTGTGGCAAGACAGTGGTGCTTCGTGATCATTTTGTAGTTCTCTGTAACTCCTTTTGAAACCCTCTTTTTCTTACTCACTCTCTGTCCTGGCAGCCTTTCAGGTTGGAGAAAGATCCACTTGTTCAAAATTACCCCCCGTTGAATTAGTTATAGAGAAAGGATCTCTGTTAAAATGGAAAGGCTCCATGATAGCCACATTCTGGTTTCCCAGAGAGCTGCATGGAAAACTAACGACATGGAATAGCTAACATTCTTTTATAAATAAAATTTATGAAATGCACATTCATCTGTGTGTACTGAATATATTTCTATTATGGTGAAGCTGATTTATACAAAGTTGTTTTTTTTTTAATTTGAAAGAAAATATTAGAGTACTTAAAACATTAACAACTTAGATTTCATGTCACAGAATAACCATTTTGAGTGTGCATATTTTTTAGATCATTTGTATTCAGTGGATTTGGAAAAGAATAAACCTTTTCTTTAAGAGAGTAAAATACTATACCTATAGAGAAGCTAATGTAAGTCCATTTTTAACCTACAATGATTTTTACAGCCAAATAATAGGACTTTGAATAACAGAACTACTATAATTAACTCAATTGTCAAAGAAGGCAGTTTTTCTAGGGCATCCATTCATACTTTGAAATATTTCTAAATGCTTCAGACTTTTGCCATTACTATAGCACTATAGAACAGAATACCTCTCTGGACCTGAATCTTTTTGTGAATCTTCTACTTAAGAAACAATTGAAATTATTTCTCTGATGTGTTTTAGAAAAATAGCATCATGCAACTAATAATTGTGACAAGAACTTTTGAAGAAACTAGAGGTTTTCTACTTGCAAAACCAAAAGCACAATTGTAACTCTTCTATATCAACAAAAACAATTTCATTTCTAGCTTCAATTGCTGTCTGGAGTGAGGCTTCTGACCCAAAGGCTTTTATTTTCATTTAGTATTCCAGCTCCAAGAAAAAAAAAGTACTAAAGCAAAATAATTCACTTACATTTAGCAGTAGCAACCAATACTTTCAGCAGATTCATGAGTTCAGAAAGCTCATTAATGTTGTTAATTATAAATTATACTACATACAGGCTTATTTAACAAATCAGAGACTACTAGGTCAATTTAATAAAAGTTTCTTTATAATGTAGACACATATATGTCTCCCTTTCTTAAATATTTAGATACAGATTTTTGTTAGGTAATTGGCTTGAAAAGAAATGGAGATATTTATAGACATGAACAGAAATATAAAAGTACAAAAGTACACAGATGCTCCTCAACTTATGATGGTATTACATCTCAAGAAACCCATCATGAGTTGAAAATATTGTGTCTAAAATACATTTAATGCAACTAACCTGCCAAATATCATAGCTTGACTTAGCCTATCTTAAATCTGCTCCGAACACTCAGAGTAGCCTGCCCTTGGGCAAAAATCACCTGCCACCAAGCCTATTTATAATAACATAGTGTTGAATACCCATGTAATTTATTGAATAATGTACTGAAAATGAAAATCAAGATGGTTGCAAGGGTACTCAAAATACAGTTTCTATTGAATGTATATCACTTTTGCACCATTCTGGAGTTAGGAAAAAAAAAGGGGGGTGAGTCGAACAATCCTAAGTTAGGGACCATCTATAGTCTATAAAGAAATGATATTTCATATTAAAACTATTTAAGTCTTCAAGTGTTCAATGAAAGCAAAAAGATAGCTGGTCGTGCTAAGATTAAGCCTTCTTCAGACTGCTGGCAAGTAGGAAGCATGGCTGTGTTAGCTCCATTTTGCTCAGGAATGGAGCTAGAATTCATCAGGAAGGAGGATCACAGAGCGAGACTGGATGGACAGCACAGCATCTCCACCACTAGCCTCAAAATCCTGAGAAGGGACTTGGTGGTGGTGAACTTGCTGGAAACTCAGGAAAGGGAGGAGGCTTCCCAGTGAGGTCACAGCAGGAGCAGGTTCCAGATAAGTAAGAGATGGTGGTATGAATGTAGAAATCTCACATGTTTCTAATCAGGAAAACAGCAAGAAGTTCAGACCTCAAAATGAACCTTTGCAAACCAACCAAAAGAGCAGTTCTGTTAAGTGATTACAAAACGTTTAATTTCACCAAACCAGTTTAGCATTTTTGTGAAAATCTGTTCATTAAAGGTTTATTAATTATTATTATTAAATCAGTTCAAGTTTAGTATGTTCCTGAAAGACAAAAAAGGATATGGCTAAAAGATTTGACCCCTGAAACTTTCCCCTTTACCATGATGTATGTGGATAACAGGCACAACAATGGTGGAAGTAATTAGGCTGGTGCTTACTTTTACATCTTTATATTCATAAAAGGCACATCAAATCCTTTTGATCATACTAAAGTTAAAAAATGTAGTATTTTTTCTAGCTAAATTCAAGGGTCACCGATCCTCATTTAATCTATAAAGGACATAGTTATCACCATGAGGTCTTCTTTACTGCAAAGAGATTTTATGAAGAAAAGACTTCATGGGGAGATTAATACTATTCCCTAAAGACCCTGACAGTTTTGGCATACTGATTTCTACCACTTTATGAAGTATTTGTCCTCCAGGCAACTTAGCTATCCAGCAGAATTTCCCAGATGTCAGATTGCAGACCAGTCACCTTTATGGCAAATTTTAACTAATTCACAAAATGTTTACTTCTGAAAGGGGGTTAGGCTGCCATCAACTAGTACAAACTTGTGGTTTCCCCTGCCGGTGGCCAAGCGCTGAGATACAGAGCTCCACCCCGCAGGGCTCAGGTCTCTGCCCCTCCCCAGTAACACTCCCTCCATCCTTGACAACATCCCTCCTCCCATCTCGCCAAACATTTCCAGGTACCTTATTCACTTGAGTACTCTAATTTCTGTGCTTTGAATTTATCCACCATTGATTACAGGCTTACTCTGAGCTAGACATTGCCCAAGGCCCTATAAGTCCCAAAGTAAATAAGAAACCAGCCCTGCCCTTGAAGAACTTGGGGTAAACTGGAGCTGGCCAAACACTAACAGCTAAGGGAGCGCTAGCCACAGGTGTGGAGGACCACAGACCACCAGTGCTTGCAGCTTCCTCCAGAGATTGGTCAAGGCTTGCTGGAGTGGCTGGTCCTTGAACCAGTCTTGAGAAATGAAGGGAAGCTGTCCATTTAAGAAAAAGTGGGAAGTGCTTTTAGCCCCGGGTCATAGCAAGTGACGTCAAGGGTTGTAGTACTGCTCCGTATCCCTACAAAATTCATATGTTAGTTTTAACCCCCAAAGTGACTGCATTTGGAGATAGGGCTTTGGGGCAGTAATTCAGTTTAAATGAGATCATTAGGCCCTTAATCCAATAGGATTGCTAACTTTAAGAGAAAGTGAGAAGGAGAGAAAGAGTTTGCTACATCCACTACCTATACTATGGAAAGGCCACTTTAATGTGGCCATTTACTAGCCAGGAAGAAAGCCCTCACGAGAACTTGACCATGCCGGCATCCCAATCTCAGACATAGCCTCCAGAACAGTGAGGAAAGACACGTCTGTTGTTTAAGTCACTCAGTCTTTGGTATTTTGTTCTGGCCTCCCGAACAGACTAAGGCAAGTTAAGTACCCTCGTGTGTTTGGGTTACTTTAAAAAGTACAATCACTAAACGGTAACGTGTGTGGCCCGTGATGGGTGAGGGAGAAGGATGTGAGAGACGGGAGAAGAAGGGAACAGAAGCCACTCTCAATAAAAGTTTTGGATAATAATAGGAAAAGAGAAGACTGTTCCTCAGATTTCTGGCAGCATGTCATGAATTTCAGCATCTGCAAAGGGGAACCCTTAGATCCCCTTCCTTCCCCGTCATTCTGCTTGTCAGTTGCAGAGAAGTTAACTTCATTCCCTCTAGATGGCTGCCTAGATTCATTGGAATTCTGATTCACTTTTACCTTCATTTTGTTTTAGTTTGAGACAGAGTGAGACTCTGTCACCCTTGGTAGAGTACCATGGCATCATAGCTCACAGCAACCTCAAACTCTTGGGCTCAAGTGATCCTCCTACCTCAGCCTCCCAAAGACCTGGGACCACGGGCACCCGCCACCTGGCCCAAGGCTAATTTTTCTGTTTTTGGTAGAGACAGAGAGAGTCTTGCTGCTGTTCAGGCTGCTCTCCAACTCCTAAGCTTAAGCAATCCACCTGTTTTGGCCTCTCCAGAGTACTAAAACCTCAGTTTTAAAGCACAAAGAAATTGGGGAATCTAGGAATATTTTTCTTGGCCTTTAACCTGTGACAGTAGTGTTTTAACAGCTGTTGCAAAATATGACTATAGAGAATAAAACAAATGGTGAAAACTCGAAATAACTGGCATTATTACGGTGATACATATGCAACATCTTAAAAACTCCAATTTCTGGAAAAAGAGGAATATGTATGAATATACTAATGTTTGCACAACTCGATTAATTAGTAAAGACAGAGAAGAAGGCAGAAATAGGTAAAGGAAGCACAGTTAATTAATAAACAGTTATGAACATATCTTAATAATCTTGAGATAGCCACTAACAGAATTAAACATAGGATGTCTTTCTAAAGCAATGAGAAGTCAAAAGTAAGTAAAACAGCCTGCAGAAGAGAGGCCAAACGGTGAGCAAACAAAAACCTGAAAACAAAATTATCTAAGTCAGGATAACGTAATTAAGGAATATAGTTTAAACTTGCCTATTAAAAGGGTGAAACACATCAGACAAAAAAAAAAAAAAGATGATTTATTACTTTTAAGAGAAAGATATAAATAGCAATAATAATAACAGCAGATGTGTCCACTTGCACAATTGGAACTAAGAAGGGTTGTCATATATTGACAAACAGTAAAAGAAATTAATAGTACTGAATATCTGAAGTTGAATAGTTTAAAAACAAAATTGTTAAAAAAACATAAGGAAGGATAGTTTGAACACACAACCTTTACCTTCATAGCCATCTATCACCTATCAGCTGTCTATCCTGCTAAATGTAACAATACTTTCTATGTCTAGATAGATAAGATAGAGCTAGCTACCCATGGCAAATATCTTCACCTATATATCTATGTATATATTGAACTGACGAAACGTCTTAGGGAATTGAACAAAGCAGAACTAATATGTAGATGAAGATTTATCTGCTATTCACCTGTCAGGGGATGATTACTCACGGTGTTTGCATTTCTGTACATCTTGCCAACACAAGCAGCAGATGCTTTGTTTTAAAACAATCTTTTCAAGAATGTCTGTATAGAACAACTCTGGAGAAAAGAGACAGCATCTTCCACTGGAGCAAAGAGCTAGTTTACTTATAGTTTTAGAAGATAGAGATAACCCTTTCCTCCAAAGCACAGGTATGCTTACCATCCAACATAATAAATACGATCTCCCTCCAGAACCGAGGGCAGACCTGCTTACTACCTTTTTTTAAAGAATCGCATGTCCTAAACCCAGGATTCCCCTCTCCTATAACAAATCCATTCTGTGAGCACCTTTCACCTGCTCCTCTATTCCCATTTTGTGGGAACTGACACAAAAATGATGATTCTTTAGCTACCGCCATTATTATGAGTAAGAAAATCCTTGGTCTCTGACCCACTAATTGCATGTCTTCTGTATAACTATGAAAACTAATTTTTTAAGTAGGATGAAATCTCAATCTTTCATAGTTCTTGACATCCCCAGCAATTTCTTTCACATAAAATACCCAAGAAGAATGTAGAAAAATTGGTGTCACACCCAGTGCAAAGTCAGTAGTACAAAGAAGCTGAAATCATACACCGATTAATGGACCGAAGAATCAATTGTAAAATATACATTTTTTTATTACTGGAAAAAAGATTTAACCACTGGAAAATTAAAACATACCTTTTAGGAAAGTAACTGTTAGGTGAAAGTAGAGATAAAATGAATATACAAAAATGTCAAAGAAAAAGTAGCACACAAAAGTGAATTGGTAGGTATAAATATCTTTCGATATAAACAAACTAAATTTTAGAAAAAGAAAACAAAATCAATTTGGAGTAAAAGAAGAATTAAGTAGCAAAATTAATTAATAGAAAAATTTTTAAATATTTCCAAATATTTTTAGAACAGTAAAGTGCAAAATAAAATTATAAGTGATAAATGCAACATAACAATGCTATGAGAAATAAATAAAATAAAATACCAAATTCTGTCATGGATATCAATAAAAGAACAAAAAATGCATCTTCAAATGATTTTTTAGATAGTGCTAATTTCTATTTCTTATATTTCATTTGTGATTTTAAAAATGTATATCTATCAAGTAAAATTTATTTTAGAAATCAGAAAGTATCAATATTATATAATTTATTGGAATACCTTAAATTTAATGAGAAAAATATAATCATAATTTTTGAAAAAAGGAATTGGATACAATTCAACAGTCACAATTACTGAAAACACCAACAAGCATGGAATCAACATGATTAAAAAACAGTCACTATCATGCATTCCTAATGGCAAAACCCAAGAGAGACTGCCATTAAATTTTGAAAAAGCACTAATGACATCTAAGATCCTTACTAGAGGTTTTAAGGAATGTTGTAAGACGTGACACAAAAGATTAAAACAATAAATAACAAGAGATAAACACAAGACATAAAGAATAGTGATCCAAAAAAAAAAAAAAAGAATAGTTTTTTAAAGAAAAGATCCATTTAAAGAAAATGGAAAATGTCATCCCATGAAAAATGTATTAATGTAAAAAGAAAAAGAAAAAACCATAAGATACCCATATGCAGGTAATAGCAAATGTGAAAATGAAGTCACATAAATAACTCTTACACATTGTAACAAAAACATAAAACCTCAAATCTATTTTTGCAAAACCACATTTAATATATGAATAAAATGACAGATATGTTTGAGAGACATAAAGTTCTGAGATGGGAAGACTAAATATGTTACAGATATCAATTATTACCAAAGTAATTGGTAGGTTAATGCTACTCAAATAAAAATCAAATGTCATTTGGGGTAATTTGACAAAATAATATTAAACTTTTCCTGGAAAAATTATTAGGTAAGAATAATGAAGAAGTTTTAGAAACAGAACAATAAGAAAGAAAAGACTTCTCAAATCATATATGGTAGTATGACTCTCTAACAATTAAAATAGCAAGGAACTGATGCAAATACAGGAAGATCCTGATCAATGACAGACAAAGCTATCCCAAAATCGAGACTTTAGTATAAGCCGACATCAGAAGTCAATATCCTTGTGATATTATGCTAGTAATTAACAGCAAGGTTGGAGGTAGAATTGACTTTCAGGCTTCACTTCGTATCTTTCATTACTAATTATCTGAGATTGAAGTATGTGTGTAAGCATCAAAACTTTGTTAATTTTAAGGCACTGAGTTTTAGGGAATATTTTTGACGCTGCATAATTTAGCTTATCTGAAATGACAGTCATGCTCCAGCATGACTTTTCCAGCCAAGTTTAATGTTAACACATAATTATCTTAGGCAACATGGGCTTCAGTATCTTCTGACAGTATTCTCCAAACTTTTTGGCACCAGGAACTGGATTCATAGAAGACAATTTTTCCATGGCTGGGGGTAGGGTGCGGATTACATTTATTATGCACTTTATTTCTATTATTATGACACAGTAATATATAATGAACTAATTATACAACTCACCACAATGCAGAATTGGTGGAATCCCTGAGCGTGTTTTCCTGCAACTACCCTTCCCCCCGAAAATAAGACATCCTCCGAAAATAAGACCTACTTAAGGGAAAAGATCACACATCCCCTGAAAATAGGACCTAGCGCATCTTTGGGAGCACACCTTAAAATAAGACATTGTCTTATTTTCGGGGAAACAGGGTAGATGGTCCCATCCTGGCTTTGCAGCGACTCTCCAGCACTAGCATCACCACCTCACCTCCACCCATTTTCATAAGGAGTGCACAGCTTAGATGGTTACAGGGTGCAGACTATAGCAGCATTGCAGCCTATGAGAATCTAATGCATCCATTGATGTGACACGAGGCAGAGCTCAGGGAATGATTGGAGGGATGGGGAGCAGCTGTAAATACAGATGAAGTTTCCTGGGCTCAGGGCCTGCTCACTTCCGGTGAGCCACCCACAACTAGTCCTGGGTCACTGCCTGGCGGGGATGGGGACCTCAGTCTTATGGAACTAGGGTGCAAAATCCGATGCTGCCAGTAGGTGTCACCATCTATATTATGCAGCCCAGGCATAATGCCTCTCACAAATCCAGCAAATGCCAGCTTTAAGATTTACTATGATTTAGGTGCCAAAGTTATGAAAGTGAGTAAGATAAGCATTTCTATTCACCAGGAGTTGACTGCAAGTAATAATATTTTTTTAAAAGTTAGCTTCCTATTTCCTCAAATGTAAAATGTTGTACGTTGATTGCCTTCAATATGGAAATTTTTTAAATTAATATTTAACATCAATATTTGATTGTCACACTGAACTTGATAATGGATACAAGATTGTTAAAATCACTATTTAATCTTTTAAATAATTCATGTGCAATATTTTATGATTGTAGTATTTGTACAGATACCTAGATTCCATAATATCTGTTACAATCAGCAGCCTAAAATCCTTTACTCTCCTCCAAATGATGCCCTAGGGATAGGGCTTACTTGTGTTTCTTTGTTCTGTACATGTCCATACTGCACCAAATGCTTGCCAAGTTGCTAGGTAGGTCTGTTATAACAAATAAAAAGCAATAATGGTATAAACAAAATGAATAATCAAAAGGCTGAATGTGTCTATAATAAACAGCTGTGAAATTGCTTTGTGGAAAATACCCCACCCTGTAGGCATAGTTAAGATAAAAACATGCTCTTCTGTTTTACAAAATTAGATACAGCTGTCGGGAAAACATGCTGAAGACCACCAACTTATACCAGTTAATACCAACTACATCTCTCTGAAGAGGCTGTAGCCAAAACGTCTTTTCTCCTTCTCAGATACATGTTTTTCTTTTAACCTGATGTGTTTGTCTGAGGGCCTATTGGTGTTCTGTGGTGATAGATGCCACAGAAACATTTGTTTTTTGGACTAATTGGATGGCTTCAGTTCCCACAGCTGTCAGCCTGACAATTTTTACAAGTGGTAAATTTGAGGGAAAGAAATTTCTAAAACTAACAGTAAGTTCCACAAAACATAAAAACTAGAGTATAAGTAGTCTTAAAGATTTGAAGAGTTTGTTCTAAACTATGAGCACCTCCTAATGGCTGGATCAAAGAGCAGGACTCCACCACCTCCTCTTTCAGATTAGACATCTCAACAAATCAGGGAAAAAGTCAACGGTGTGCTTAACTATCTTTTTGTTCCTTTCCCACACTTTCTCTCCCCCACACTTTTTTTTTCTTGCTTGCTTGTCTTAAAAATCTTGTAAGCTGACTCAAAATACATAGAGATTTTTAAAAATTCCCTCATTCACGGAGAACTAAGAAATTATATTAGCTATGAATTTCAAACTAAAGGTGAACAAAGGTGGAAAAATGTGTAGGGAAGATGACTGGTCAAAAGCAATTATTTCTAAATAAAAATCGAAGTTGAGAAAATGGTAGCTGGGGATACTAAGTATTTATTTTTATGTTTACATTTAGCATAATGATTTAAGAATTCAATTTCTGGAAAAAACAATATGATATTATTTAAACATTTAGAAGGGCCACGTGTATTTTTTTTAACCTAGATAGTGAAGATTATTACATTTGAATTTTTAAAATATTAACTTTGCAAAACTAAAAAACAACAAATATACTGTTTGATCTTTGATAATAATCTAATTACGGTGCATTGCTTGTAGGAGATGCTGTCAGTCATCTAAGTGGCAGGACTTCGGACACAAGCAAAGGGATCTCTTGAAGGTTGGCAACATGCAAGGATTTTGTGATTCTTAAAAACAAACAAAGAAAGCATGGTCCACAGGGTAACCAAGACTTTAAACCTTTAAGATTTTAGCCAGGTTCTGGGGTTAACTTGTTTAGGTTCTGCCAACGTGAAAACTTTCTTGCTGGTTCAGATCCAAGGAAGTGCTTTCCTTCAAGCACGAGCTATCGGAACTCACCATCTCTTCACTGCTAGCTTTTGCTGGGTATATGGAATTTTAAAATCTCACCAGTACCTTTAAGTTTCCATATTCCTCCCCGCTATGGTGCTCCCTTTCCTCTGCCTGTTGGTGGCACCATTGTTCCTTCATCCAGAAGCACTGCAGTCTGTGTGACAGATGCCCCAAAGCCAGCTTGTCTTCTCTATAGATAAGGTTAAAGGAAAAAGACAGGTGTTCTCACACTTCTTCCTGTTAGGAATTCTTTAATTTAGACACAATCCATTAAAAAGTTACCTCTTTTTAGGGGAACATATTTTCTATAGAAGTAATGTGTTTATCAATGTGTTACTAGGAAGTGGTCAACCCACCCAATTTTACTGTAAGGTAAAAATGGACATTCTAAACAGTAGAGATACATTTCTCAAAACTAATTACTTGGAAATACAACTTCTGCTGAAATGGTGACTTATTTCTGGGCATCTGTTGAATGCATTCTAATATCCTGATCTGCTGAAGGAAACCTAGCATTTCAACCCCATGTTGACATCAACATGTGCATAAAATCTTTCCAAATACCATCATGGCACACTGATGAATAACAAGATGGAAAAACTCAATCTCAGAAGACTTCAAATGAATAATAGAAGGTTTATACTAAGTGAAAGTGAAAGAGTGATTACATATTAAATCTTAATTGTCAACATCAGGAGTGTTAGGAAAGTGACGATGACCTCCTCCATCAGGAACACGTTACAATATTTGGAGCAAGGTATATTGACCTATTGACCAAAATAGAGAATATATAAAGGAAGCATGCAAATGTTACTCCTGGGACATGTTAGCAAACACATATGGTATGAAAACTATGACGACCACAGCAAAAAGCTGAAGATAATTGTACCAAATACTTTAATTACTGAGTGAGGTATTTCTTTTCCATCTACTACAAACACTAGGTTTGAATTGCCAATATTATTAGTTTATATTTCTTACTATTAAAAACATAATTTTATTCCTATTATGTAGACAAGTACTTCATTCTGAATAGACTGAGTTAGCATGCATGTGAGTGAACCTGGGTGAATGGACCTTCATGGATTGCTCAACATAATGTAAAAACCTTAAAAATGATTTTTGTAACTATTCTTATGTCGAGGATAAAGCATTTAGGTTTTTTTTAAGCTAAAAACTATAAAGGCTAAACCAAAAATATGGAACTGGGTAGTTTTTAGAGTCGACACTATTTCTCACAGGACATGAAAAATAGAAGGCCCTTCATTAACTTTGGGAAGGCGTGAGATACAATGAAGGTACTAAGCTCATAGCCCACCAAGCTTCTGCCATGGACACGGGCCTTCATTGAGACAGATTGTCTTCCTGAAGAAGCCACAGATGACCAGCTCAGACGAGGAAAACATGTCAACAGTCAGTTACCATCAAGAAAATCACTCCTTCTTTCTTTTATCTGGAATAAATCACAGATGAAATTTTGACACAGATAAATAAGGTCAAGCCACGAGCAGAGTGCAGTGTAGCTTGAGCCAATTTCAACAGCGGAGGTCTTCCATACACTTTTACAGGGCAGAAACCCGTCTGAGGGCACGGATGGGCATGAAGCATCTGGTGTCAGTGAAGAAGTAGTAACTCCTGCTTCATGAAGACGTAAGAAGACCGTGGTTAGAAGAGCTTCAGAGAAGAAAGTGTTTGAGATGAAGTCTTGGAGACAGACTCTGAATTCTTAAGTTGAGTAAAAACGAGGCATCTTTGGGTGACTTACTGAAAACTGAGAGGATTAAATGAGATTCTACATACTAAACATAATCTCCTCCCAAGAAACCCTCAAGTGTGAAAGAGATGGCCAATACTGCAAGGAAAGCGACAGAGAGGAAGCCACGATAAAGTAGGGAAGTGGAAGAAAACTTCTGAACAATATATAAAGACGTAAGAGAAACTCTTACATTCAGGAAACAAGAGTGAGATACTACATACAAAACCATCAGAGAACCACTAAAATCTCTTAGAAATCAAAAATATTTACTAAATTTCCAACAAAAATGCAGGAAGATGAAGGTAAAGAAATCACCCAGAAAATTGATTAGAGAGAGTGAGAGAAAGAGAGAGGAAAATCAGAGAGATAAGAAAATTAAGGATGAATCATCTGGAAAGTTCTATAGCCAAGAACACAAATTTCAGTAAGTGAGAGAATAAAATGAACAAATCCAACTTTTACCTTCTTCAGTTAAACATATACAATTACACAAATTATTGCCTGAAAAAAAAGGCTATAGAATACCCCTCCACCCCCCAAAATAAATAATTTTCATCCTTACAAAAACAACTTGAGAGGATTTTTGCAGCACAGCAATTTTAGAAGTGAGGATAGCCGCATGTATCCCCAGCAAGCATCTCATGAGAGACTTTCTTACTGTTAATGATTTATCCTTATCATGTACCGTGCAAATGTGGGGAGAGGACAGACTGAACTGGATTGGATTGTTACATATCAGCTGCCTCCTTTGTGTGGCTCTTCCTATTGGTGCTGGGTGTCCAAAGGCTGTCCTCACCCTCTTGTCCAAACTCCGTGTTTTGTTTCCTTTGGGATTCACTTCTAAATCTAGGCAAATATTCAGTGAGCAATTACTAAGATTACAGACTTACCTATACCCTTTGTGTCCTTTGGCCACAGTCCACATGCTGTCCACAGCATGAACCTCTTCTCCTGTTAGAGAGCGCACAGCTCAAATGCTTTAGTCCTCGATGTCCTGTGCCTGTCACTGTTTCTGTGGCCTCTTTCCCTCACAGCACTGAAAACCAGGCTCCTCAAAGTCCTTTTCCATCAATTGGAGACAGCCTGGGCCCCAGTGCGACTACAATGAGTTTGAAACTTCACAGGGTTTGGATAAATTGGTTTTCAATGCATGTTTATTACTGGCTGTACATGTTTATTACTGGCTGTCAGAAAAACTTTAGCAATAAGAATAACCTTATCTCTTGCAAAAGCATCTTTGAGAAACCTCAAAGATGACTTGAAATAATAGACCTTCCAGAAAGATAATGCTTATCTATGATACTCACCCAGCTCTCTTCAGCTAAAATGGATTGTAGTGACATACATTATAAATTCTTTAATAAATGGGAATATTGTTGATATTTTACATTTACTGTTTAAAAGGAAAACTCAGGCAGAGTGTGGTGGCTCATGCCTGTAATCCTAGCACTCTGGGAGGCTGAGGCAGATGGATTGCTTGAGCTCAGGAGTTCAAGACCAGCCTGAGCAAGAGTGAGACCATCTCTACTAAAAATAGAAAAATCAGCTGGGCGTTGTAGTGGGCATCTGTAGTCCCACCTACTCGGGAGACTGAGGCAGGAGGATCACTTGAACCCAGGAGTTTGATGTTGCTGTCGCTATAAGCACTGTAGGCTGGGAAACAGTAAGAGTCTGTCTCTAAATCAATCAATCTATCAATCAATGGAAGACTCAGACCATATCTATCTAACTAGTTCTGGAATACAAAGATGGATTAAACATAATTTATGAATGATTATGATTATGGTGTATTTAACAATATTATTTTCTCAGATATTGTGAATGCTGCTTTTGAAAAGACGTTACCTTTGGAAAGATGTTACCTTTAAAAGGTGTGACTAAGTGGGGAAAAATATTTTATAGGCATTCGGTGGCTTTTTGATTAAGCCACATTATTAAAAAACTTAACTTTAGATGCTGGACAATCATTCCAGTATCTTAAAGAATTTATGCTTACATTTATCTAGAACTTTGCTCTAAAGAACTAAGTAGTCTTTACCAACATTATATTCTTATTCTTCCCAGCATTCCTGAGAAAGAAGGGCATTATTTTTGTTCTATATATAAGAGCATATGGAAAGAAATTAAGTGGCATGTTTTAGATTTTCAACCAGTCACAGACACTGGAAGAAAACACTGGTCCCCTGAAGTCTAAGGCAATACTCATGCAACTGCTCTAATTTCCATTGGCGGAAAGGGCACAGTCAATGTAAGTTCAGATACTAAATGTGTTTTACTAGCTTCTAAACACTGACAGGTGTATTTCAGAACTTTCCTGAAGATAGATCTTTGCTTTTAAAAGGACACAAGGGCAAAAGTTTGGCACAACTAAATATTACCAAAGTCTCCAGCATGATTTGTTTTATTTTCTCAAGAGCGATTTATCTGGAGAAACAGGCCTTCTGTCTTTTAAGTAATCCACAATGCTGGTATCACCCATACATATCTGCGTTTCTGGTGCAGAAGGTAGATTTCTTGCGAATCACATTCTCAAACAGACCTGTCGTGAAACAGGACTCAGGCAATCAACTATGCAAACTTGACCCTTGGAGCACATAGGCAGAAAGCACTTCAGGAAACAACAGAAGTCAGATTAATGGGGAAAAAAGGCCTAACCAAAATGAGTTTGAGTCCTGGTCTTGCTATTATCAATTTATGAGATAATTAAAAATGAATTAGTTTTCCTATATAAAATCAATACTGAATTTTTGTTTCCTATGAATACTTTCATATGACCAGATTTGTTTTTCTGTACATTATAAAAGCCCCCAAATTTTCATCTCTTTTGCCAGTCTATAGATTTACTCAGCCATTACTTTTTACACTAGAAGTCTTGTTTTACTTTGTAAAATTTTAAACCCTCCCCTCCCCAATAACCCAAATAAAATTCTAATTATAAACTGTGCTTTTTAAATTTGTTTAATTGAAGATGAAACTGGGGGAGCTGGGAAGAGTATTCACTGAGATTTCTGAGTAACTCTGCTCTGGAATTTACCATGGATATTAGCATAATTAATACACATATAAATAAAATGCTAAAATCCTACTGTGCTCTGAACTGTTCATCTCAGGCTTTCCTAAGCAATGTTGGTATTATCCATATTTTGAAGATAAGAAAAAAGAGCCTTCAAAAAGTGAAGGAACTTAATCAAGGTCATAGGGCTAGGTCTACTTGAATTTATAGCCCTATCTGTTCATTATACCCTCAACCTTCCAGAAAGGCATTCTTTATATTTTTGTGGGGTTCCTGTAATGCAAGGGCTGCTTACAAATTACTTCCTGCTGCTGAGTCACTCATCAGGCAAATTTATAACTTGCTTAAGTGACCATACATACTTTAAGTTACTTAGATGGTTCTATTTTCCACGGAGACATTGAGTTTGATTTTCAAATACCAATAAATAAATAAATAAAAGATAAAATATATCTCCCAACAAGAGTAGACTAAAAAAAAATAGCCAGGTTTTTTTTCTACTGTTGGATCAGATCAGTACCAGATGAATGGCTGGCTGGTGCTTAGCAGGCAGGTTGTATCAAAGATAAGGAAATTTAAATGCCAAGATCACACTACATAAGGCAGATGATCATACTAAGAAAGGTACTTGGAAACTGAGGTGAGTTGAAAGAAAAGTCGAGTATGTCCCCACTTTCATATATACTAAGGAAGAACAAAAAACTTGAGGACAGATAGTGGACAAATTCTTAGCATTTTTCTTCTTCTTCTATTTTTTTGTTTTTGTTTTTTTTCTTTCTGTTTTAAGTCTTCCTCTCATTTCATGTGCTAGAACTTTCTAAAGTTAAAAGGACTGCTTAGAATAAAAATAAGAGCCTAGGTGAGATTGGGGATAAGAGAACCTGGGTCTCATTCTCAGACCCCTAATTGCTAGCTGGAGGCCTTGGGCACCATTTTAAGCCTCAGAATGTCCTTATCTGTAAAATGAGGAAGTTGCAGAAACCACCTTAAAGTTTCATTTAGAACATTCTATGACTGTATGAAAGGGATATTTACCCAGGGAAAGTTGCTTTGATGTACACTGGAGCTAATTGTGGTGATAAATGTAATTGGAGGAGTACTTCATAAGGGAAAAGGGACAATCCTAGTTTGGTATAAAGATTGGAAGAGAAGAGCAGGGATGAGGTTGTCATTCAATATTTGGGAAGGACTCTACTAAGTGTGAGAGATGAAGACCACTGCCCTCCTGCCTTGAAGATGTGTGTCTGTAGGGGGTGGAGGGCTGAGAGGAGGGTACCAACAGACGTTTGCTTCCAAAGTGAGAGCCCTTTATACAAACACACACATGATGAATTTGTGTATTTGCCATCTCCTGCCTGAGAAAACACACCAGAACAAAAGTTATTATGATTTTACTTTGAAATGCATTTTTAGAAGTGAATCATCCTGACCTCTTTATACATACATATAAAGGACTATAGGTGTAGGGCACATCATTTGAGTCTTTCCACAACATTTTGTGGACATACACATTTGCAAACCTCCTGTAGTAAATCAACATCGCCCCCATAGGTCCGAAACCCAGAATTACATTGATTTTTGGTGTATGAATCCAGTTTTAAATTTACATTATTATTGTTTTTTACTTGTTTCTCTCCACTCTACCATCGTATCACCTGGTTGTTTCTATGGGTCACTGACAAGCCCCTGGCATCTCTGGAGTTCTACAGGCCTATGGAAATTCAGTCTTCAGAGAGACAATGCTTTGAGAAGGGGCTATAAATGTGAGGGTTTGGTCATCTCTGTCCAGAGAAATGAATGTCCCATCAGATAATCTTAAGGATGGTGTTACAGAGGGAAAGCTATGTTGGATGCCAGAGTCAACACTGGATCCACTTTTATTAACATCAAATGGATGCACAAAGTCTCTAATAACATGATTTTAAATTAAGCTATTCCTTCTTGTAATCAAAGACTGGAGCAAGATTTGGCTGACCAGTTGATGAGGTTAAAAATCATACAAGATTCCCAAATCATCCACATCCATTGAAAAAACAGAAGCATGTAAATTGGATTTTTTTTTTTTAATGCTGTAAGTGCTTACCTGAAGGATCAAAATTGTTGGTATCAGAAAATTAGTTGGCTGACAGCCATTCCAAAGCAGCTTTTGAAGCCATAATAAGAGTTGAATTTATAATGGAATGATGTTTAAAGCTTCAAGCAAATAATACTAACAAGCAATAGAATTATTGAAGCTGAAATTTGTTCTACCTTTAAATTAACCCGAATGTCAACAAACATTGATGGCTACTGCTGGGAGTGATGAGGATGTGACTAAGACCCCATGTCCAGGATCACAGCTTAATTCTTAGCCTTGGAAATACTATCTATAAATTCCACTTTAAAATACAAATGTCACTCCATATTGCTATCGAATGTTTTACTATTATTACGCATGACTCCCTGAAAGTGAAATTTATAAATAATCTATTGCGAAGATAACTTTTAGGCCGATTATTGTCAACAATGTGACAATAATACCTAGTGAAAAAGAAAGAAAGAGGAAAAGGTAGAAGCAGCATTTCTGATTCCTGTATCAGCTGAGCCTTTCACCTCATCCTTTAAATTTAATTAACAAAACCTTTCTTATTCTTTTGAGAAGAAAGAAGATCCAGGAACATTTTTAAGTTTCATAAGGAAAAAAAAGATTTACAATATTATATTTTAATGAAAATTGAATAAACCTCACTATGAATATTAATATTTTTAAAGCCCAGACAGCAATAGTTCACTATTAAAAGCTGCATCAGTTATGTGGAGAAATTAGTACTTGATTTTTAAATCATCATCAAATTCTTAAATGATCAGTATCTTGTCACTCAAATTCAAATAATGTTAATATTTCAGTTACCCAAAGCAGAAAGGTAAGCTCTGTAGGCAGAAAATGCTTTGTAACGAAGTTCACCGACCTCCAAGTGTTGAAACCCTTAAATAAAACAGGTATCTCTATCCACCTGTAAAACTTGAAAAAAATTTATTTCATCAGAATGCATCAACGACTCTCTACTCCTCCTCCACTGGACAAATATTTCTCACTCTGTTGCATTCCGAATTCATGCCTAAAAAAAGGTAGTAAGCAAAAATCCTTTACGTGGTGCGAACTCTGTATCAGTCAGTTTATCTTTCAGATAAGTCAATTTTCACCGCGGGTCTGTCTTTTAGGGCCCCTTCCTTTCTTTTTTGACTGTTGTTGGGGGTGGTCCAAAAATGTTAACTGTACGAGAGACTTCAAATAAAATAACACGCACTTTCAAACTCCCAAAGGAGATAAAACAAAAACATAAAAACTTGGGTTCTCCAGTACATCCGCAAGGGTGGGAGCTGGCGAGGGGGGAGCTCTGGGGAGTATCCGCAGCCTCCGCCCGCCCCCGCCCTCAGGTGACTCCTGGCAAGCGTCTCAGACAACAATGGCCAAGACCGGCTTAGCCCGCGTCCTTAGTTTGCTGTGTCTGTCCCTGCCCGGAAAAATAACCCATTTTCGAAAGAATGACAAAATACAGAAGCGCGAGTTAGGCTCCCAAGGAGGTACCCCCACCCCGTCACCAATTCCTAATCTCCATCACATTCCCCTCGGCGGACCAAAGATGAACCTGCCACCAATCAAGTGCCTGCGCAAGTTATTTTATTTTCCGCAACCCCTCCACCTGCCAGGGCGGTGCTGCGCTCACCCCAGGCTTCCCTCCGGCGACCCCCCGCGGGCTGCAGCAAAAACGGGGCGCTTCGGCGGGGCGGGGGCGGGCGGCTGCGGTGGATCCGGCCGGCTACCGCCGCAGCTCGGTGGCCTCCGATTGGCCACGAGGCGGGCGGGGAGGGTCGGCGGAGGAGGGAGGCGGAGGCGAGGGCGGCGGCGGCGGGAGGGGATAGGAGAGGAGAGCGGGCCGCGCAGCAAGGCAGCGCTTGCGGCGAGCGCGGCGAGAGCGGCGGCGGAGGCTCGCCCGGGTCGCGCAGGCGGAGGCCGAGCGGGCCGCGCGATCGGCGACCGGGGGCGGCGCGCGCGAGTGAGCGGCGCGGGGCGAGGACCGGCAGGCGGGTGCTGGCGCCTGGGAAGCAGGGGCGGCTGTGGCGACAGCTGCGCGGTACGGAGCCGCGGTGGTAGCGGCCGCACCGGCCCCTCGCTTCAGCCCCGCGCGGCCGAGGCCGGAGAACTGTCTCCAACTCGCCGGGGGTCGGGAAAGGGGAGAGGGAAGGGGCCCTCAGTCCCCCACGCAGCGGAGGCGCGGGGCGGTGGGACTGCTGCCCTTTGTGGGCGCAGCGCTCACGGCCCGGAGCGCCCTCCCCCCCGGCGCTCTCCCCGGTGTCTTCGCCGCACTAGCGGCCCGGGAGAGAGGACCCGGAGGAAGCAAAACCACAAGCCCGAAACCTCGCGTTGCGGAGCTCTCGGAGAGCGCCATCCGCTCCACTTCCACCTCCGCATCCTACACTGGCCAAGGTCCCCGCCGCTGTATCCCTCGCGGCTTCCGCTGCGCTGCGCTCCGAGCTGGAGCACAGCCGCTTGCACTGCCACCGCGGCCACACACACATACACACACGCACGCACGCTCGCCCGCCCTCCTCCGCCCCCTCCCCAGCTCCTTGATCTCTGGGTCTGTTTTATTACTCCTGGTGCGAGTCCCGCGGACTCCGCGGCCCGCTATTTGTCATCAGCTCGCTCTCCATTGGCGGGGAGAGGAGAGCAGCGGAGAAGGGGGTGGGGTGGGGAGGGGAAGGGAAGGGGGTGGAAACTGCCTGGAGCCGATTCTCCGCGCCGCTGTTGGTGCTGCCGCTGCCTCCGCCGCCGCCGCCGCCTCCGGCTCCTCGCTCGACCCCTCTCCGCCTCCATGTGCCGGATAGCGGGAGCGCCGCGGACCCTGCTGCCGCTGCTGGCGGCCCTGCTTCAGGTATACGGCCGTCCCCGCGGGCCGGGCCACGGGTGGGGTGGGGAGGGCGGCGCCGGTCCCTTTGTTCCCCGCGCCGCTGCGGGGCCGGGCGGCGCACCCGGGAAGGGAGGTGCCGCACCGCGCGGCCCGGAGCTGCGCAGGCACGAGGCTCGGGCCGGGGCGCCGGGGCAGGGCTGCTGGGGCCAACAGTCCACTGCGCCTCTCCCGGCAGAGCTCGAGTGGGCCGATAGCGGGACCCCTCTGCTTTTCCTGGGGGGCCAAGCGAACTCGCTGGGGGTTCACCAGGCAGCACCAGAGTGAGGCAGGATAACTGTCAGGTTGTGCAGTTTTCTGTGTTTCGCCATAGCGATGCACTTTGTTCCATTTTTTTTGTTGTTTATTTCTGCAGGGATTGGGGTCGCGAGTTTGCCGTAAGAATTCTCACTCTGGTGTCTTAGTTACGGGACTTCCCTACACCCCACCCCACCCTGGCACCCGCGCGCCTTCCGGTGCCCAAGGGCTCCACTGTCCTATTGTCTTTACCCCAGCCCAGAGTTGCCGCTTTTTCTAATTTTGTCCTCAAGATTTTCTGTGTCGGCTTCACCTAGAAAGAAAACATCAGCCCCTTGTCCCGAGGAGTGTGCACCCAGCCCCTGGCTCCGCATGCCCAGCATCAAGCCGGGCAGGGAGAAGTTCCGTTACGAGGGTATTATTCTTCTCCCTCTGTCCGGCAGTCTGTGCCCTGCGTGAGTCCCAGGGGCGCCTTCGCCTGGAGCCTTCCCACTTTTCACACCCTCAGGAGAGCTTCCGCGAGCCTTTTCAATGAATCCGGACTGAGAGGCTGCTCGGCAGCGGGAGGCACCTGCTCCAGGCTGGTCACAGGTTTCCTCGCCACTCCGTTCCCTGCCGCGGATCCCCAGCCCTACCAGCTGCCCAACTTTCCGGCCGCGTCCTACCCGTGGGTGTCTCCCGGCCCGCCTAGCGGGGTCCAGAGGCAATGTTGCACAACCCTGGCCTGGACCCCAGCCCTGGGTGGGGGGGTCGTAGGGTCGTACCGGGATCCCGAGTCGGCCCCCCACCGCAGGTGGGGTGCGGAGGATGTTGCAGGAGAGGGGCGTGTCCGCCCTCACCGCGGGGCAGGAAGATTCTCCGTGGGGTCCCTTGCGGAAAGCCAGCGGGAGGGGTGTTTGGCCCGCCCGCCAGGTGGCAGTTCCGAAAAGTGCGTGCGCGGCTAGAAGTGCCACTGCACTGTAGATGGGGACAGATGGTGCAGATCACCCCACTCCCTAGTCTTAACGAGTCAAGCCCTGGCGCGCTCCGGCCGCAGGGTAGGGGGGCTGCACGCGGCGGGCGCCCGCAATCTCCCCCGCTTTCTCCCGCCACCGCTTAGAGGGGTGTGGGCTGCAGCTGCGCGGAGCCCTGTCCATGGTGCGCGGCAGTGCGGCGCGCCCAGTCCTGCCCGGCTCCATGCTCTTCTCCCCGGGGTCGTGCTTTCCCACTTTCTGGCTGTCTTCCTATCCTTGGCTTCTAGGCCGCTGGGTTCCGTCCTTCCTTTCTCCTTTCTTGGGTTTCTCCTTTTGTTCTTTCGTCTCCTGCTGGTCTTTTTCTCTCCCCTTCCCCCACTCGCCAGTCCCCTCCCCTGGCTCTCTCCTGACTCTGGGATTTCAGAACTATTAGACTAGACATTTTTGGCCTCTGCAGTTTTGGAGAGGGGATGGAATTCCTTCTAACTTGGGGGAGGAGACCTGCCAGTCACTTGCTAACAAAAGTACCTCCTGTTATAAAACCGCCCTTTATTCTCAGAGCGCACACTCCTCATTCTTTCACCTCGTGTCACTTCATTTATTGTTTCTTCTTTTAAAAATAGGTTTTGTTAGAGAGGGTAGGCAGAAGGGGAGGAAGGAAAAGTGCTGCTGCCAGTGTTTGGCGTTAAGGGATGGCAAGACAAACTTAATCCTTAAGTATGTGAGACCTTTTCTTCTTTCGTTTTCTTTTAAAAGAAATCTTACGTTAAAAAAACATTAATTTGGGGACATTGGGTGGTCTTATTTATAGACAGTAAATCCTCAGAGTGTGAATCCAGCAATAAGTTGGTTATTTTCACTAACTTTTTGATCTAAAAGTAAGTTTTAATTCAATACCTACTGTACCGTGAACTTAGAGGAGGAGAGATTTAATACAAGTGTGTTGCAACTGGAGCAATCTCATTTTCTCTTTTAGTCAGGTGTGAATTTTGGATATCATATTTTTCTTGAAGTGTTTTTTAAAATACCATTTATAAATGGGAAATAATGTGCTTATGCTTGCCATTGTAAGTTCCTTCTCAGTTTCTTCTATATGGATATTGACTTTTATAAACCTTCCCAAAAGGGGCAATGACAACTTTGTCATCAAGTTATTTGGCAGTCTGGTTCATGAGTGCAAGTCAAGCAGTAAAACGGAATGATTTGAAAGGAGTGGAAGCAGAGCAGTTTATGCAACATGAGTTTTAGGGTTAAGTGCACCATGTGGGTTGGACAACTGAGATTGGAAATAACTGTGTGCCAGTGGTCTGCTTTACATACCAGTAGCAGCAAAGATCTATCTGCAAGGTGAATGTGGCTACTCTGCAGTCATCTGCTATTAAAGTCTATTTTTTTTTTTTCAGTCCAGACTAAGCAGCCCATAGTTTTGGAAAAGAGATGTATAGGGTTTTAGTGCAGATACAGAACAACTTTGTTTTTTCATACCAGTTAAATATAATTGAATATTCAAAGGGCTCTGTGCCTTTGTTATCTGAAGTCTGTGTTTCCAATTTTACTTTGAGAGATTCTATATTAATTTAGTTATTCTGCTACCTGGATTTACATGTTTCTACGATTTCAGTCAATGTTGCATGGTAAGATATTCAGCTTTGAGGTTTTTTTTTCCTATGCTTTCTCATTTTGATTTAGATAATATCATTGACTTTTACATAAAAATCAGAATTTGACCAATAAACTTCTCTGATTAAAGGGCAAATGTTCTGTTACAAAGTTATGACTAGATTTTCTTGTAAATTGTACAAATGACTTTCAGATACGTATATAAGTTTATCATTAGGGAAAAATCAATTTTGCTTTTATTACTGACTGACTGTTTATATATTAGAAATCAGTTTTGTGTTTCTAGTTCACATTTTAATTGCATAGCTCCATTGTTGTAATTTAAATAAATTATATTTAAATATAATCACCCCTTATATGGGTTATGAGGCATCAAGGACAGTGCTTTCAATGTGTATAGACATTCTGGATTCATAGTCTTACCACATAGGTTCTGGTTTCAACCCTGGCTGAGGGCCTTGGACAAAATAGGCGTATACCTTATATGTTTTTCACCTGTTAGGTACATATTTTAATGAGATTACTATTCAACATATGAAACATACATTAAAAAAGAGGCTTTGTTTTAGGATGTGGAAAATCTAGGATTTGATAATTTTCTGAAGTATGAAGCAAGTATTTATTCTTAGTGTTTATTTCATTTTCATGTAACTTTGAAACATAAGTTCTTGTGTTGATATTGACAGCTTATTTATTGGACATAGTGATATATTTCTTAGTAATACATTTAATATTTCTTCAACCTTTTCTTTATCTTGGGGCATGTGGTCATTACTAATAGGTGGCACTTGCAAAGATACTAGGTGTGATTTGGAAAACAATATTTTATATATACTAAAATGTTTTTAAAGATTAAATATATATTAACACTAATATTTTTAAGGCCCCAACTAGAAGTTTAGAATATGTATACAAAGTGTACTTTCTCACTTTCATACCTTCATTGAAGTCTACCCTGACCTTTTTCTAGAAGTTCAGAGATTTTTTTTAGATATTTCGTGTTTTTTATATATGAAGTCTATAGTCTTTCTGAAACAGATTATTTGATGGCAGTATTTTGCACCAAACTGTCTTTAATTTTTTTCATTAAAATTTTTAAATTCTTAAATCTTCTGTGGCTCATTAAGCTTTAGGTTTATCACAGGGAAATGTCAAGACTTAGAGCAACAGTTTCCTTTAAATCCTAGGATTCCTTTAAATCCTATTTTTTTTTTTTTTTTGTCTTGAGTGACTAAAGTCCCCATCCTGTTTTCAAGGAGCTATTTTGAGTTAGAATTGTGATTTTTTTTTTTTTAAAGAAGAAAAAATTAAGAAGTGTTGTCTGTGTATATACACTCGACTACTTTGCCCAAGTTAACATTATTCAAATTTGTTCTTTTGGCTCAAACACAAAAAGTAATCAAATTTAAGTACTGCTCAGACTCAGTGGTGAATTTTATCAACCATTTAAAAGTGTGATAGATTTGGAGTTTGGATTTTGTCGTTTGAAGAAGTATTTCATTCCCAACATCAATATACTTTCGAAAACCCTAAGTATTTTCAAGTTGAGTTAAGAACTGTAAGTTGAAACATAATTGGTACCAACAAATCATTATGCCTGACATTTCTGGTTTTTTCTACTAAAAATTTATTTTTGTTTTAATTTTTCAGAATATCATATCAGTTAAGCAGATGCTAGTCTTTGTATTTAACGTAATATAGGTAAGTTTTAATTAACAGCCTTATTCATGACAAGGAAGAGGGTGTATACAGATTAATGTTTTAGTAAGAGCTGTCTTCCGCATATATAAAGTGATGAGTTTAAAGTAGGCTGAAAGTGAATTCAAAAGCTAAATGGGACTTCTTGAACGATGGGGATTTAAAGATTGTGATTTATGTTGTAATGGAGTGTTTTAAAAGAAAATGTAGGTTATACATAAATCCTGCTCATTTCTTTATTTCTTGTTACTCAGTCTTTAGTTCTCAATGAACTTCTTTGTCTGAGCTTCTAATTGTACTTACAGCATCCAGACCCTTCAGTGGCAAATATATTCATGTATCTTTTGAAGACCGCAATCTGCGTATGTCTCCTGCAACATTCAGTACAGTTTGACATGAAGTGTCCATCACTAGTTGATTGATCCCTTTGTGTGTATCCTGAAAGGTAGTTGGGCACCAGGGGTATAATATATAATGACTTTGTTCTGTGCAAATGAGCGGCCCTTTTGTAATCTCTGTCAAGGGCAGGAAGCCTGGGGTTCTCATTTGATCCAAAAGTAGTCTCCTCTCTTAAACTCTTGTGACCTCATTTTCCTCAACAGTAGAGTCTTGAGGCTGGTTGGATTAGTGGATCTCTGAGGGACTTTCCAGTTCTGTGATTCTTGGGACTGCTTCAAAAGATCTCAGATATGTCTCCTTGTGAAAGGTTTTGAAATGGCTTTAATTTTCAACCTAAAATGTAAGCATGTTCAGTTGCTTGGAGTTGTAGAATGTGATTTCTGAAGGTTTATTAATCCTAGTTTGTCATAAATGAAAAGTTTGACATCATCTGTATTTTTTACATGCTTGACTTTTAACTTAAATTTTCTTCATTGCCTATGCTACCTTTATGGGTAAAGGTAAACTATTTTGGGAAGGGATTAGACTTAATGGAAGGTTAAGTATAATGTGACTAGGACTAAAAGTTATGTATTCTATTGGTTTCATGTTGTCATGTTTCTTTGAGAGAAGATAGCCTTCATGAGAACATTGAATTAAGTGGTGAGGGGTCAGCATTAAAAATATAGCCTCTTGTCCTAAAAGGTCATCCTTTGGTTATTTTTCGGCTGGTATGCCTGTATTCATGACAAACACGTGATATAGATACTCAGACAAAGATATTTATCAAAATGTTTATAATTACAAAAGATTGGATTTATTGATCTATTGAAAGTCCATCAGTTGGATGTGTTTTCCTAAATTACAGAATAATTTGCAGCTAGATTCAAGAATCCCTACTGTGTAGATAAAAACATTTTAGTTCTGTTAGTTCCAGTTCAAGAAAACAATTGTTAAACCACTCCAGGTTTGGGGTATAGTCCTGCTCCCTAAAAAAGCTAAAGGGCATTCAGAATAAAAGGTGAGATTTTAGGCTTCTGAATGAAGATAAATTGGATGGACAAAGACCACAGTTACAAGATGTAACTGAAGAATAAAAAATCAGAAAAGAAATAAGATGAAGGTTATCTAACACTGGAACATTCTAAAAATTCAGTTTGGAGCAACCTATACCAAGCTGAACTATAAGTAGGTCCAAAGGAAGATTGGCTAAATTGATGGATAGCTAAATAATGAATAAGTTTCCATGCTGACATCATGGAATGAGCACATTGTGCTGAGTTCTCTGCGCCTGAGAGAGTATACTAGTTGGTGAAACCATTGTGATATTTCTTACATTCTCCTAACTGATTGAGTACTTAGGTTTTCATCTATTCTGATAGTGGAACTACAAACTAAAGGAGACCTTACTAGTATCTGGAATTGGAGATACAGAAAGACATTTAATACAGGAACGAGATTTTCTGGTCTGCTCACTGCCTTAAGTAAACAATTAACTTGAGTTTTTCCAAGTACAGTTGGGAGAATTAGTTGTGTAATGCTTTTAAGATAGATTGAGCTTTTTAAAAGAAGATACTATTATAATATATGGCATTCATATTCGAGTAACTTGTTTGATCCATAATCTGTTCTTAGGTTTTCTTTTACAAAATATACCTATCTATAATTAAAACATTAAGTAAGCAAATAAGTAAATAATACCCTTGCATACTACTATATATTATAATTTTAATACTGTTTTTTTGTGTAATTTTTTTCAACATCATAGTTTAAAACTTGTATATTTAGATTTCTCCACATTCTGATAAGTTATTTAATATTTTGGTGAATTGAGGTATTAGTTGATAAAAAGTAAATTTGAAAGGTATATAATTTAAAATCTTTATTATTCTGAAAATTCTTGGCACTACAGATATAAAATGACTATGTTTCCCTTCATTATTAAAATACATTTTGAGACTCAGCACCTGTAGCTCAAGCAGCTAAGGCGCCAGCCATATACACCAGTGCTGGCAGGTTGGAATCCAGCCTGGGCCCACCAAACAATGACAACTACAGACAAAAAATGTCCGGGCGTTGTGGCGGGCGCCTGTAGTCCCAGCTACTTGGGAGGCTGAGGCAAAAGAATCGCTTAAGCCCAGGAGTTGGAGGTTGCTGTGAGCTATGATACCACAGCACTCTACCAGGGCAACAACTTGAGGCTCTGTCTCAAAAAAAAACAAAAAACAAAAAAAATTTTGAGTTTATGAGTTTAACTTTACTCTCTTTCACTAAATATTAGACTTTTATGTTACTGTTTTTTTTTTTTTTTTTGTAGAGACAGAGTTTCACCTTATTGTCCTCCGTAGAGTGCCGTGGTGTCACACAGCTCACAGCAACCTCCAACTCCTGGGCTTAGGCGATTCTCCTGCCTCAGCCTCCCGAGTAGCTGGGACTACAGGTGCCCGCCACAACGCCCAGCTATTTTTTTTTGTTGTTGTTGTTGCAGTTTGGCTGGGGCCAGGTTTGAACCCGCCACCCTCCGTATATGGGGCCGGCGCCCTGCTCACTGAGCCACAGGCGCCGCCCTTATGTTACTGTTTTAAGTAAGGGTTGTCAGGAAGCATTTCCCTTTTCGTTTTTTTCCCAAGTTGACAGTTTTAAGACATTTCACAATTTATTTTATGTTTGGCAGTTGTCGTTAGGTCATTCACATTATTCAGAAAAGCAGATTGATACAGCAGAGAAAATCATTGAAACTTTAGGTATTTGCTGCCACATCTTCAGAGGGTTTTTCAAACTAATATCTGGTAATATTAAACCTTAAAAATTAAATGTTTTAATTTCAAGGCACGTCTGTTTTAGTTAATTGTTTCTGTATTCCTATGAGTTAGGGGGTTTAATCCCCATTTTAATGATGAAGAAACTGTATCTTAGACACGTTGAGTATTATGAGAATCCAGAATGACTGTCACATTAGAGAGAAGCTTTGATCCCCTCTGAGTTGATACATCATCTTTTCTTTAATTAGTTAAATTTTGAATCACACTCTCTAATCTTGGCCTTAAATATTTTGTTTTCTTTGGCATCTGAAGCCAAAATGTAATGCTTGGTTAAAATTTTCATTCTTGTTTTTTGGGTTTTTTTGGTTGTTGTTGTTTGTTTGTTTTTAATCTTTTCTATTGGAGAAAGAAGAAAAAAATCTTCACGACATGATTCATAGTCATTTTTAAAAAGTTCTTCAGGTTGTCTTGATCAACCATAATGTGCTGATAAGTGCTTAAAAATAGCTTTGTTTTTTGTGAATCTTGAAACTTAAAATACATCCTAAGATCTTGTAAACCATCAGGCCATAGGATATACATTTTTCACTGTAAAAACGAATACAGTAGATTTTATCACCAATTTTTGAAATGCTTTAATGTTCAAACAGTTGTCATTTGAATATTTTGAGTTACCATGTTCTTTTCCCATAAATCATTTGGTTTCTTTTCAAACATATATGTCCATATCTTGAAATGACCCCACTGCAAACAGGTTTTTATATTTTGTGGAGGAACTGGGTACAGGCAGTGATTTTCTTTGTAACTTGACCTATTGTTGGGGGGTGGATACCCTGGGCTTGACTGTAATCTTGCACAGAAGGTCTGTTGCTTGGTTGGGAAACTGTTAAGTAAAACCTGAGATAACTAAGAAGTCCTTCATTTTATAATTTTTTTAAAGAGGATATATGCGGGGCGGCGCCTGTGGCTCAGTGAGTAGGGCGCCGGCCCCATATACCGAGGGTGGCGGGTTCAAACCCAGCCCCGGCCAAACTGCAACCAAAAAATAGCCGGGCATTGTGGCGGGTGCCTGTAGTCCCAGCTGCTCGGGAGGCTGAGGCAAGAGAATCGCGTAAGCCCAAGACTTAGAGGTTGCTGTGAGCCGTGTGACGCCACGGCACTCTACCCGAGGGCGGTACAGTGAGACTCTGTCTCTACAAAAAAAAAAAATAAAAAAAATAAAAAAAAAAGAGGATATATGCGTAATTCACTCCTCTGCTTAACACAAATCTTTAATAAATTGGAGACTGTGACCACTTTAATTTTTTTTCCATTTGTTGTCTTAATCGGTTAACACAGACATTTAAAGTCTGAAGTTCACTCTTCCTGGCTTTCTGGTCCAGTAATTAAAGAAAAGTATGTTTTGTTAAGCCAAAATACTGGCCTTTTTAGCTCCTGTGGCACCCACCCCTGGTAGAGACCATTTGGAGTCAACACCTCCAGGATTGGGTTCTAACATTCTGCTTCCTCATATTATATTATAGGGAGTTCAGAACTCAGATTATACACTTACACACACACACACACACACAGTTACTTAATGGAAGCATCATATGCCTACGGGAAATTGTACGTATCAGTGAATAACTTGGTAAATGTTTCTAAACTGAACATACTATTTGATCAGTACCTCATGAGCACCCCGAAATCAGTCTTCCGATTTTCACCATTCCTTGATGGTAACTATTGGTTTCTAACAGCATAGATTACTTTTGTTTGTTTGTAATTTATGGAAATCATATACTGTGTTCCCTTGGAGTCTGGCATCTTGAACTCTATATGTAGAATCACCCATAAATTTGTGTCATCCGTATTTGTAATAGTCATGAAATTAGGAAAGACTCATGGACACTACAGAAATATCCAGGAGGTTAAGGAAGTTGAAAATTGTTTTAAAAAGGAAAGATTAATTATTGTTTTGCAGCTCAAGGTCACTTGCACATTTACGATGTCAAGCCACTAAATACCTTTTGTGGTTTTTCCTACAATGGTATCTTTTCCTATAGTTCTGGTAATTTGACAATATTGCTGCAGCCAAAAGTCAAAGAGATTTGTAATTCTGTAAGGTGGAGTTCTCTCTTGCCTTTCTTTTTAATGGAAGGAGTGTGGAGGCAAAGAACGAAGTATCTCTTTGACCTGAGGTTTTCAGTCGGAAGATTTAGGTGTTAATAGATTGTAATCTTCTCCATAATGCTCCTTAATATCTTCTCTGGGTTTCTGAGTGACCCAGTTTTTAACAAGGCCCTTCCCAGTTTTTGTTTTTAATTTGAAGGTCACATTGGCGGGTTTGTAATGCCACAAACTTCAGTTTTCTGGCTTTTCAGTGTATTAATACATCTGGGTCCCATTAGCCCTTTTTTTATGTTTGTATACCTTTTTTAAAGATCTGAGAGTTTGCCACAAGTAGTGCATACTACTCATACTTATCCAAAGATCTTTTTTTTTTTTTATATATAGTGTCTTTTTCTTTCTGTTTATAATGACTGTTGGGTAGGTTGAGAATTATAGGTGAAAGGTTCCATGCATAATGATAAAGACCCAGGAAGCAAATTCCATAGGTACTGGCCCGCTAAGGATTTGTTTGCTTCAAGGCAGCTCTAATTTATTTACGTTCCTACACATGTGGACTTTATTTTACTGTATTTAAAAAGATCGTTCTCTTTGTGTGGCCTTAGCTTATTGATATATAATTTGTATGTCACTAGCTTTTACCCCGCTCATTGTTTTTCTACCTTAAAAGTAATTGTTTACATACAACATTTGTGTTTTAGGCATTCAATTTTATTTATAGTTCTGTCTTTTGGGTTTGATAGATACATAAGAACACTTGGGGGAGAGTATCATAACTATTGATTTAATGTACAAATTGCTTTAGAGTTTAAATACCTTGTAAATGAAGCTGAGTTAAATCCATGCTTTGGTTTATGGTCTTTCTCTTTATTTGAGGCCTTCTTGATGGAGCTGTGTTTTAAAGGGAGAGAGTGGTTTATTTAAATGTGAACAGCAATGGGTTATTTTGCAGATTGCTTATAACATTCCTTATTACATTTTCGGATGGAAAATAAAACTGTAAAAAAAAGTTTTAAATAGGTTTAAAAAACTTAATTTTTTAGTATTTGCATATGTAATAGATATTTTTAAGATTCAGATATCTTATTTTCATAAGTCTTGGTTCTTCATAATTAAAATAGATACGTATGGAAATATGATATGTGTCTGGAATATTATTTCTTGGGTGAGCCAGTAAGTTGAGGCCACTCCACTTCCAGAGACAATTTTTCAAACCTCATGTTATCTCAGATCTTACTTACCTTTTTATGTTTTCACATTGAGACATTTTACTTATCTGAAATTTATTTTTGTATATAGTGTGTGGAAGAGAGTCTTGCTTTATTTTCCCCTCAGATTTTATAGACACAACATACATGCAGGCAGTAACATGTTTATCCTCATTTGTCAGAGTTGCTTTTTTGGTGAACTGAAATGCGTCTTTTATCAGAAAGAATTTTGTGGATTTGTAGATCTCTGTCTTTTTTCTCCTTTGATACTTACTTAGTAGCCTAGGCCTTGGTTACCAAACTCTGACACTTGTTTTGTGAACTTGGATTAGCGTATTTGACATTTCTATCTTTCAGTATGCAAATTTGTAAAATGGGGATAATAAAGACTCTATCATAAGGTTATTACAAAAAGTAAATGGGTTAGTGTTGTATGTGTGTGTCTGTGTGTGCGTTCGTCTCTATGTATATAACTTAAAAAATGCTTTCCTGTACTGAGCAAAATCCTGGATGTTTAATAGAAGATTTCGGGGCCTAGTCAGTGCCGTTGTTTTGCATAGACACAACTGGGGGATAATGTGATTATTTGAAAAAGTTTGCGCACCTCATGCGTGCAAGACTTTGTTTTATGTTCAGTATCATAGCCAGTCACTCATAGCTCTCCATGGACTCCCTACCACCAGTGCTCCTCAGGCTACTTTTGAAAACCACCATCAGAAGGCACAGATTTTAACAGTCCTCCTTAAATTCTAGCAGATGCTATCTAAGTTGGTACAATCCCACCGTCTTTATAATTAGGAAAGGGATTCATGGATGTGGAGTGCTATTCTACCAGTGATTTGATTCAGAAATAACAGGTTATTGGACAGGAGGTATTTTGGTGTCTTCCAGATCTGTCTCTTGTTTCTGTGATTTAATTCTTCTCTGTCCTGTTAAGTACCCACACGCAGGCACACACGTTTTAAGACTATCCTGGAAACAGTTACTCAGTCTCTGAATACTTACTTTTCCGATGATGATGAGGAGAGGGTTGCATGTAATGTTGTTATGTTGGTTGATGCCAGCACAGCATCTGTAAATACAGAGGGAAGGTCGATTCAAGATGGTTTATTAATAATTAGATGAAGGGAATGGTGTAAGTAACCTAGTATCTTTCTATCCTACTGATACATATTTTTTCATTTTTGAGTAATTACTACGTACCAGGCACTATTCTAAGTACTTTACATCTATAAACTAATTTAATTTTATTTTCTTTTCTTTGTTTTTTTTTTTTTTTGAGACAGAGTCTCACTATGCATCCTGAGTAGAACACTGTGGCATCACAGTGACATCACAACTCCCAGCAACCTCAAACTCTTGTGCTCAAGCGATTCTCTTGCCTCAGCCTCCCAAGTAGCTGGGACTACAGGAGCTCGCCACAACATCCGGTTATTTTTTTGTCATAGTTGTTCAGCTGGCCCGGGCTGGGTTCAAACCCGCCACCCTTAGTGTATGTGGCTGGTGCTGTAATCACTGTGCTATGGGCGCCAACTCATTTAATTTTCAAAAACAATACACTGTTTTATATATGAGGGCACCAAAAAGTACGTAAGTTGCCTAAGGTGTCCAGGTTATTTTGTTAAGTGATGAAGCTGGGGCTCAGGTGGGGCTCATGCAAGTGGCCTGATGTTATCAGCTTAATATGTATTTGAACTAAGGTAAAAGAAAAAATAATAATAATAAAGCAGATTGTCATTGATCTCTATTTTGTCTGAATGTGAGGCTCATTCTTTTTAAAAAACTTTCTTTTTGTGAATTGTGGTACATACAGAGGAGTCTGTAAAGCATATGTGCATAGTTTGGAAAATAATTAAGATATCTGAAGTACAACTAACAGCCAGGTTAAGAAAATAGAATATTGCTACTACCTTGGAATTCCCCAGAGTGCTCTTCCTTTCTCCCAGTAATAACTATTATCCTTACTATCTTAACTTTTTTTCTTACTAACATTTATTCATTGCTTTCTGTATTCTTTACATATATGGAGATGTGTCCTTCTATATGTATACACATCACGCACAGATATATAAATGTATCATGCACGTGTGTATCTTTTATCATGTATTTTTCTGATTTGTTTTTTTTTTTGCTAAGCATTATGCCTGTAAGATTCATTTACTTGACCTGTAGCTTCAATTTGCTCATTTCCACTGCCATAGAGCATCGCATGCTAGGAATTTGGTACAATTTACTTACTTGGTTTGTTGTTTGTGGACTCACGTGTGTGGTTTTAGATTTTCACTGCTATCACCATTCCTATACATGCTACCTGTGTGTAAATGCCAGAGGAACTCTAGGGCTGTGTTTCCCAAATTTTAGAGTGTTATGAGAATCATCAGAAAGCTTGTTAAAACATGGATTCCTGGCCCTATGCCCTGAGCTTATGATTCAGTCAGTCTGCAGTGGAGCCTGAGAATTTGCATGTCTAGCAAGCTCCCTGGTGATGGAATACTGATCTGCTCTGGGGTGTATACTAAGGAATAGAATATGCAAGCCATGAATATGTTCATTTTTACTAAATAACGCAAGATTGTGTTTTTCATACCGGCCACCAGCATGATAGATATTTTCCCCCTCCCCCATAATTTTAGGAGACTTGTCAGACTTTAAAAAAAAAAAATTAACGGTCTGCTGGACCACACAGAGGTGTCTCATTTTGGCTTAATTTCGTATTCTCCTGGTTACTAAGGAGTTTGAGAATGTTTTGCCCTGTGTTTGGGCCTTTTCTTCTTCCTTGAAGTGTCTGTTTGAACACGAGCCTATTGGATGAGCTTTGTAACTTGTCCCCAGCTCGGCCTTGCTGTTGCACTTTATATTCACCTAACATTTCATTCAAGATTTGTAGGAAGATGTGTTTCCAAGGACTGGGAAACTTCTTGAAAGCTGACCCATGTAATTAAATCTAAGATTTAGTGAATGCTTATTATATGCTAGGCCAAGACCTGAATTTTCATGCAATCTTCACATCCATCCATTTTATAAGAGTCTGAAGGGCGTCTGGCTTAACCCATTCACTTGCAGGCACCCTGGTTAGGGAAGTGGCTGAACAGGGCTTGACCCCTGTTTACAGCTCTGGCTCTCACCATTTCCTTGAAAGTCTGCAAAAAAAAAAAAAAAAAAAAATGCACTCAGTGGAAACAAGATAAGTCTATTCTAGACTTGAAGTATTGTCGCCTGAAGGAGGGTTTGGACTTTAGAATGAGGATTTACAGGATCTCAGTTTCAGGGACCAAACTTTGACCTTAAGAATGAGAAGATGGAACAGATGCAGGGTAGGGAGCCAAGGAAGCAGCGGATGTCTGTCCCTGGTCATGTAGCCCTTTGGTGGTGACGTCAAGGTGCACGTATCTGATGAGTGATTGATGTTTCTTTTTGGGAATTCTGTTTCTCCTGACCTTATACCAACGTAGGCCAGACCTGCACTCACCAGTAATCCTCAGGTACACGAGCTCTGAGGGCCTCACTGTCTCAGTGGGCATGCGGCCCTGCTGGTGATATAACAATGTTATTTGCACTGACTTCTTTTTTATCTTTTAGCCTTGGCCTTTAAATATTAAGTAAGATTGAGACTTTGTAGATAATTTATTTTAAGGAGACCTAAACAATAATGTTTCTTATCCAGCTATGTCCTGGACAAATAAGTCAACAGAGTCAGTAGATAGAGCCAGAATTAGAACCTTTATTACTGATAAAGACAAGGTTGGGGAATGTGGTTTGAACGTTGCAGACGTTAGAATTTGTTACCCCTGCCTCTCATCTTCCACCGTTTGGATGCGGGCCGGCCTCTCACCTGGGGATCCTGCCCCTAAAAGTCCCATCAGATGAATGTTGCAGTATTTGCACGGCTGGGTAGGCTGACTCCAGACTGAACAAAAGTGATGAAGGGCCTGGACACTGTGCCTGGTTGTTTCATCCGTTTTCTCCAGACAGTGGTCAAAACATTATTGTCCGTTGAGCTGCCACTACATCAAAGTTGGGGAAAAGGATTTCACTCCTCTCTGGGGGAGGTGTGTGTGTGCGTGCCAGGTTAGACTTGCTCCCAACTTCATGAAGGCTTAAAAGATTTATGGCTGTAGTTTTTAAGAGTCCCCAAACTTCATGGGACATGAAGGATGATCACAGCAATAGTCTAACAGCTACAGAGTTAGAAAGAAAACAAGACCCTGTTCCTGGAAGAGCTATCTCGGGTGAAACTGTGTCCCAGAGTCCACCGTTTAGTGCTCCAGAGACGTATCGGAGGGGAGGACTGAGACCTTCTTTGTTCTAGCTTTCCCTGGGTGCTAGTCCTTCTAATCCTTTTGCCTAGAATCCACAACCTTTGAATCCAACAGAGTTCAAAGGAAGAAATGGAAACTTAAAGATGCTTAGTATACAAGATGACAAAGAAGTTAGACATGTCTGATTAGTATGAAGGTGGTGGGATCTCAAATGCCAGCTTTCTACAAGAAACCCCTGCATGCGTGAGTGCACCCCGCCTTCCAGGTGGTAAATAGGAAGTGCTAAACTACCTCCCCCGGAAGCCTTTCCCAACTGAGTTTTGGTTTGCAGCCCGTACGTTCAGTCCTCCTTTCTCTTTGAACATCCCCTCTGAGCCTCTTGCATCTAGCAGTGCTGTCACCGAGGTGGCCCAGGCTGGTGTGTGACTGGTGAAATGCTGTCTTGGGAGCTGGTGTTGGCAGCCCCGTGCTGTGGAGTTGCTTTGGTCAGAGAAGCCCATCTGCAAGCGAGGGTTTCTCCTTCCTTTGTAAAGATTCTCCAGACCCCCTGGTGGGAGCTGCACTTGGAGCCTCTGGTCAAGCCGTGAGGATCCAAGATGGGCCCTCTTGACCAACCCTTTGCTGCTCTCAAAGGCCTGTCACTAATAATTTAAAGTGAGATCCTTGTTAGGGTTCTTGAACTCAGTGTCATGTAAAAACAGCAAATACTCTTTTTTTTTTTTTGTAGAGACAGAGTCTCACTTTATCGCCCTCAGTAGAGTGCTGTGGCGTCACAGCTCACGGCAAACTCCAACTCCTGGGCTTAGGCAGTTCTCTTACCTCAGCCTCTGGAGTAGCAGGGACTACAGGCACCCACAATGCCCAGCTATTTGTTGTTGTTGTTGTTGTTTTTGCAGTTTGGCCGGGGCTGAGTTTGAACCCACTACCCGCAGTATATGGGGCCAGTGCCCTACCCACTGAGCCACAGGCGCCACCCCAAAATAGCAAATACTCTTCTGCTCGCTAGTTTTTAGGCAGATGATGTTTAAATAATCTCCTTTTTCTCTGCCTTTGTTTATTCAGACTGGGGTCCACAGGCACCTCCAGAAGTCCTAAGCTTCCGCAGACCCCCGTTGAGGCCGAGCTGTAGCAGCCCTTGCGTAGTGTTTCACCATTGGCCTAAGGTCCCTGTGCATCCTGCCTCTTCCTTGAGACTCTTGGTCTGTGGCCTTTACTGAAGTTCGCTGTTTTTTTTTTTCTGTAAGCCTACCTCTTTAAACAACTACTTTCCTGGAGATTAAACCACCCTAAGTTGCAGTCATGTGTCCAGATCAAAATACCCTGTGGTTTGGGAATTAAAGCCTCTTGATCTTAAAAGCCACCTGCCCAAGTATAAAAACCAGCCACTCTTCACAATCAAGGCTGCAGACTGCCCAGTTAAAGCACACGCAGGGCCTGGGGAAAGCATCCCTGTCCCCTTGCCAGAAGCTCCAGTCCCTCTGTGAGTATTTTGTTCCCGCACGTTGGACTCCTTTTATAATTCTCAAGGTCCTCAAATGCTGAAGTCTTCGAAGGGACCCAGTAAGTAGGACCTCTTGTCCTTGCCTGAGTTCTGAACCAGGTGAAATGTAAGCCACAGGGTCAGAAGATGGGGGAGGAAATTAGCACCATGCTTCTGATAAGCAGTAGGCTGGAGGGTGTGGCCTTAATCTATGGGAATGTGTCTCTCACTGAAACTGAATCCCTGAATCTCCAGAGTCCACAGACATGTCCCCTCCCCGTGGCCAAATGCTGCAGGAGATCTGTGAACTCCCAGCATGGAAAATGAGATCACCACACTCAATATTTGTGGGCCTGTGACTCCTAGGTGGGAGGAGTAGGGGATGGGGTTGGCCACCAGCTGCCCAGATTGTTCCTTCAAATGCTGCCTTCAGCTGAGTTCATTCCAGCCCTCTCTCCGGCGCGACAGCTCACAACTTTTTAGTCTCAGGATACTTTCACCTCTTAGAAAGTACTAAGCGCTCCAGTGAGCTTTCCAAGTGTGGGTAATATCTATTAGTGTTTACCATAGAGAAGTTAAACCGAGAAAATACTATAATACTTAGTAATTCGTTTAAAAATATTAAACCCATTCCCTGTGAAACATAACAATTTTATGAAAAAATTACTACATTTTCTAAAACAGAAAAAAACAATTACTGGGAAGAGTAGCATTGTGCTTTTACGTTGTTGCAATCTCTTTAACATCTAGCTTAGTAAGAAGACAGCTGCTTTTTCTATCAGCTTCTGCATTTTCTCTGGTAAGGTACCACATATCACACAGCCCATGCAAAACACTTTATGCTTGTGAGAAAATGAGAATGGAAAAGGCCAAACTTTGAAAGTAGTTTTGCTTTTGCAGATCCCCTGAAGGGATCTTGGGGACCCTAGGAGTCCACTCCCCAGACCATACTTAGAGAACTGCCGTTCAGGATCTGACCAATTAGTGCCGTGGAAAGCGGGGAGATGTTAGGGTTAGTCGAGTTGCAGACTGGAACAATCCAAAGGCCAGACTTAAGTCACCCACAATGTTCATGGGTGGAAAATGCTAGTCCTTACAGCCTTTGCATTGAAGCCAGCACTGATGGTCTTAGCTGTGCAGCCTCTCAGCTGGCATGCAGGGCGTAAGGATAGTTTTCTTTATTGCTTGATCTATGGGAGCATCATTGCACCGGCTGCTGCTGCTTCTAGAACAAGTTCAGAAATGGCTTTGAACTCCTACGTTACTGGCAGTGCCCCCTTTTCACCCCTGCACATTTCTGGAAGCTGTGCCATGAAGGTTATTTTCTTCTCACAAGAATAATGTCATAATTGGGTTGTGTTTATCTTATCAGGACTCAGAATTAGCTAAATCATCACTAGGTCCAGCTGCTCAACTTAAACCGGAGTTACAGGGACTGTAAACATCTATAATCATTTTTAAAAAGTGAAGCTGTGCTCTGGGTTTTATGAAATGGGCCTAATTGTATGTTGACACAAGGGATTCCAGAGTACAGAAAGTATACAGAGTTCATTGCAGTCTGTAATTATTCCCTCATAAATATCACCCTGAAAATTAATGCACCAGTAGTGATAGGTGTTTACTAATAATTTTTTATGTGTACTTCTAAAAACTTCTAAGGGTGGAGCTGGGACTTTGATTCAAATAACTTTAAAAAATAAGATGTTTAAGAAAGTTTGAACAGGTGTCTTTTTGCAAATTGTTTTTTCCTGTAGGGAACAGAAACATTTGACATTATTTTATTATAATTTCAATGCAATTGCACACGAACTTTATGGCCACCCTGTGTATCATATACCATATATGAGAATCCTATTTTTAGGGAAAAGTCATTGTGGGAGCCAGCTGTTTGGCACTTGGTCTCAATTCATGTAAGACAGTCTTCTGCCCTTAGCCAGTTAGGGCATGTTACATGTCAATGTAGATCAATGCTTCCTGATGGCTTTTCTAGTGGTTGGGTTAAGGGGATCCCCAAAGCCGTTTGGCACTGGTTTGAATACCACGCTTAAGTTGACCAGCTAAATGACTTAGTGCAATTTCCTTCAAGTTTGTTCCCTGGCCTCTAAAATGATGCAACTGACAGTATCTACCTCATGGTGGTATTGAGATGACTCATGGAAGATACAATACATGGAAAGCTTTGTAGCACGCTTCTTGGCACCTGGCAAGCACTCTAGATTTTGGCAATCACTTATACTGAGTGTATTTCATTGATGAATTCCCATGTTGATTATAAACATGGTGGAATGCCAAGTGCTGTACTATCTGATGACATTTTGGATATTGTACATTAGCGTGTTGTGGTCTCTGGTGAGTGTAATGAGTTGATGAGGCAGAATCAATCTGAAGACAGGTCTGGCCTGGAATTCCCTTAGGTGCTTCTGGAACTTTTAATGTCAGTTTAATTGGATAGCTTCCCTAGCCTCTGTAGTAATGATGTTAAACTTTTGCATGCCACCTAAATCTGTAGGTGTGTTGTTGCTCCCTATCACATTGAACTTACATACACTTTGTGGTAAGCTCCTATCTGTCTTTTGAGACTCCACTTAAGGAAATCTAGATGCCTAGAAATCCTCCCTTCGCTAGGGTGTAGGAGACACGGGACTGCGCACAGGACCATGCAGTTGTCACTTGGTGTGTCTCCCCATGTTGTCCTAAGCTTTGATGAGTTTGACTCCTGGGAAGATGACATTCTAAAGCACATTTTCTGTGTCAGATTCAGATTTTTGATCATCAAGTGGTGCTGTCTTCTAGCTAAGAGTTCAATTTCAGCAGCATTGTTGAGTTCCTGGCTAACAACATTGCTATCATTTGAATATTCTATTTGTCCTGATTTGATTAAAAGACATGGCTATCAGGAATATAAAATTGGTGATATTGGAGCTATTCAAGAACACATACTAGTAAGATAATTGAGGCAAAGATTGAAATCACAAAGTGGTTGAACTAGGCAAAGGCATGGCCTTGGTAGGGTATTCTTTGCACCTGAGCTGTGCTAGAGCACGTTGGGAAGGCAAGAAAGAGTGAAGGGGCCAGTATGGAAAGCAGTCAGTTCCCCTCTGAATGAAGGGGGGACAAAAAATGTTTATGATGAAACAAAAAAATGTGGTCCATCCAGGGCTAAATTTCTGCACATTTTAAGCATGTTTTTAGGGGTATGGAATTTAAACTGCCATCAGTGGCATTACCGACATAGAAAATCTTGAAAGAGCGGTAGTAGCTCTTGAATAATCTTCTTAGCAGAGCTTTCAACATCGTGGATGGAATCCTGTGAGATGGAGAGAATCTGGCAAATGTAATCGTATGGTGATAAATTGGATTAAAAAATAAAAAATTAGTCATGCCGAATTGGTCTTGGACAGTTCCATTATTATTACCATGTACCCAAATAACCACTTTTAACAGTATCTTCAGTAACTGTTTCTATTCAATTATGTCTTTTGGAAGACAACCACATAATAAAAGTGTTAGCACAGTTACTGCCCTCCCCCCAACCACTCCCCACCTCCAACCCACAAATCGCAGATTATGAAGAATTCCACTGGTGTCTCTTTTGTCCATTCTGTGAATGAATTTTTTATTGTTTGCGAACTTGGTGTCTTTACGATATTCCTACTTTACAAAACTCCTTCACAATATTTCTCAGGTACTCCAGAGCAAAGAGATAAAACAATAGTGGCAGAATAATACTGGGTAACTCTTATCTTGTGGTGAATGGAGTATTATTTTTAAGCCCTTTATACTCTTCCTAGCCATCCTGTGTGGCCCATACTTTTAACAATTATTATTGCTATATGATCACAGAGGAAGAAGGTGAGGCACAGTTGAGGTTATGCGGCTTGTCACGGTCACACAGGTAGTAGGGGGTGGGGGCGGGTTACTGCTGAGCCCTCTGTCTCAACCCCAGTGCACATTATTGTCTATATTTTAACCCTGATCAAGGTGAGCGAACATTTTAAAGTAAAAGATTTTGACTTTGTCGACTATATTTGGTAATCTATGAACACTAATCTGCAATATCTGATCGGGCAAAAGGAAGAGATTGATGCTTTGAGGGAAAACATCTAATCGATTAAATTTAAGTGTATGTGATAACCAACATAATCAGAGCTTTAGTGGGAATTTTGGGGAGAAGAGTTATGTATAATGCATAGAAGTGAGCCAGACATTCCTAAGTAGTTTGCTTTTAAAACCTTTGTATCTTATTTTGTATTTTACTTATTTTAGAAATGTAAATATTGGCTGGGCACCTCTAGCTCAAGTGGCTAAGGCACCAGCCATGTACACCAGAGCTGGTGGGTTCGAACCCAGCCCAGGCCTGCCAAACGACAATGACAACTACAATCAAAAAATAGCCAGGCATTATGACGGGCATGTGTGGTCCCCAGCTACTTGGGAGGCTGAGGCAAGAGAATCGCTTAAGTCCATGAGTTGCTGTGAGGGCGACAGCTTGAGGCTCTGTCTCAAAAAAAAAAAAAAAATGTAAATATTGCTATGTTAAATAAATTAATCAGTAAAAAACCCAAACACATAAGTCTAGGTTTTAATAGGGCAGTCTTCAGAACCAGAAAGAAAAGCTAATGATTCCTTTCTGTTTGGGCTGCTTCCAGATAAATGATCTTCTTGGGGGGAAGGTGGAGAGGCAAGGCGCTTGGAAGAGTTGGTTCACTGTGGCCACACATGGAATGGTTGAGAATTGAGATTTAGGAGTGACTTGGAGGAAATTGGAAAGCAGGTCCAGTGACTGAAAATGACTATAAAAAAGAATAATGGGAATGGACACCTGAAAGCGTGGTGGACTGAGAGCTTTCAAGCTCACAGTATTGAGACTGTGGAAAAATTTGAACAAGAACAAAAAGCGATGTCCCCACGAGTTCAGAATGAGAACAGAGAGACCGATACTCAACAGGCAGGCAGAACTCCTCAACTCCTATTACACTTCTGTCCTTTCTAGACAGGGAGGTCGATCTTCAGCCTGGGAAGAGTAGAGCAAATACTTGTAAGAGGAAATTGAAACTCAAGATAGGTGAGCTGATTGTTCAGGAGCACAGAGTGGCACTAAATGAGCGCAGATCCTCTGACCAGTGTGAATTTCGCCCTGGTGGGTGGAGAGGACATGGTGACTACGCCATCTCCTTGAGAAATTGTAGAGGAGAGGAGAATTGCTGGGGGACTGAGGATGGGGTAGTGTCCGTCTTAAAAGCAAAACAAAAAGTAAAATCAAGAAGCTATAGTTTTCAAACAGAAAAGTAGACTACAAGGGATTGCTATGAGCAGAAAAAAAATCACGTCTTGGTTCCTCTGTGTTGCTAAGCTATTGGGCTTGGTGAGTAGCACCTAAAGGTAGCTGTGCCATGTCCGAAGTTGAGAAAGGTTTGGGGAGGTTATGGGCTGGAAGCGTGGCTACCAAATGTAGCGCAGCACTTGTTAAATGTACAGATTTGACTATCTTATCTCTTAAGCTTCTGTTTTAATGAGTCTTGGAACCCAGGAATCTATATTTTAAACAAATGTCCCAGATTGCTTGCTCTGCTGAGTAAGTTTAGGAGCTGCTGGGCTGTAGGATGGGTATGCCGTGCTTTGGATTCTCATTGTCCTACGAGAATTAATAATGTTATGACTAATAGCTAATGCATTTGAATGATCCCTCCTCATCCTCTTCTGGACACGGTCCTGAGCGCTTACATATAACGCGGACATAACGTTCATGAGCAGTTTACAATAGTTGAACATAGTAAATTACACGTGAACTTTATGTCCACTCTGTATATTAGCTCATTAAAGCCTCACGTCAGCTCTGTAAGTGCTATTTTTATTACTCTTATCATGCAGATTTGCGAACTGGTTCTTCTCAGAGGTCTCACTGGTGCTAGCTGGGATTGAAAGCCAGGCAGGCTGGCTCCAAACACCCCACCTGCCACCTTGCTCAAGCTGCCTGCCTACAGAGCATGTGAGGGGTAAGGGCTGTGTCTGGGCAGGTAACAAGCCCTGTCTTTAGCATCTGGGTCGCATCTTTATGAAGGTGTTGTGTCATTAGACTTTCTTGATGCATAAAGCTGGGAGGAATTACTAATGCCCAGTTGGCTGGTAAAAAAGACCGGGGGGGTCTTGGTTGACTACAGGCTCAGCGTAAATCAACAGGGCCTTTGTTCTGCCCTACCTTTTGCCCAGAATGCCCCTTTCCACTTCCTTCTCTTTCTCTTGGCACATTTCTTTTTTCTTTTCTTTTTTTTTTTTTTATTGTTGGGGATTCATTGAGGGTACAATAAGCCAGGTTACACTGATTGCAATTGTTAGGCAAAGTCCCTCTTGCAATCATGTCTTGCCCCCATAAAGTGTGACACACACCAAGGCCCCACCCCCCTCCCTCCTTCCCTCTTTCTGCTCCCCCCCCCGCATAACCTTAATTGTCATTAATTGTCCTCATATCAAAATTGAGTACATAGGATTCATGCTTCTCCATTCTTGTGATGCTTTACTAAGAATAATGTCTTCCACTTCTATCCAGGTTAATACGAAGGATGTGAAGTCTCCATTTTTTTTAATAGCTGAATAGTATTCCATGGTATACATATACCACAGCTTGTTAATCCATTCCTGGGTTGGTGGGCATTTAGGCTGTTTCCACATTTTAATCGTATTTAAAATCAGAGCCTAAATGTCACCTCAGCTGTGGAGTCACCTTTGACGTCCACCAGCAGATTTTCTGCTGCTTTACCACTCTGTTCCTGACATAAGTTTGTGACATTTTCCCTAGCGTGTGGCACCACGTGCGCGGTCACTTGGCTGGAAACAGGCATGGGGGACATCATTGCCGCCTTCCTCCCATTCTGAGCCCCTGCCTCACTAAGTCCTGTCCATGTTAAGTGGCTGCAGATGGATAAAGTTGGGCTCTTCTTGGTTCATTGTAGTCCCTGCCCTGATTCACTTCTATGTCCTAGCTTGTCTCCCGGTTGTCACTTGTCATCCTCCCCACCCCCACGTACACACATGTATTTCCCACAAAGCAATCAGAGAATTCTCTATCAGATCCAATCTGCCTGTGCTTAAAATCTGCTCCAGGCCAGCAGGATCGCCAACCATCTATGATCTAACCCCGTATAACCCTCCAGCCTCGACTTGTGACTTCCAGCCTTGCTTCTTGGACTCCGGTGGCGCTGAACTCGTTGTGATTTCCCAGGCACTGTGCTGTTTTCTTGCTGCCTTGTTTCAGCTGGAGCACTGACCACCTGGGATGGCTTCCCTGCCACCCTCAGTGCCCTGCCCCTGCAGGTCTCTGCTTAAAAGGCCCCTAGAACCCTGCCTGGCCCCTCTACCCCCCTCTGCATATCTTTACCTCCTGCATTAAGCCTTAAACTCTGGAAGGGCAGAAGCTGTATCTTCTTCTCCATTTCCAGTGGTAAATAGTACATATTTCTCGAAAGAACTGTAATTGTTAGTTGTGCTTGGGAATACTGCAGGGTTAGAAACCTGCCTCTTCTTTCCCTGCACTTTTGTGTGACAACCTGTTTGCTCTGACAGTTTCGCCCTCCTCTGGGGGATATCATGAGAAGTGAAATAGCCGTGTTGTGTGAAAATTACCCTACTCTTCCAGGACTTTGCAAACGACAGTCCTGCTGCCTGTTTCTGTCCGGCCAAGAGTGTTTTTCACATTTTAAAATGGTGTTTAAAAAATTCAAAAGAGAAATAATATCTATGAACACTTGACAATGAAGTGACATTCAGACTTTGGGGTACATGCGGTTTTATCAGAATGAAACACGACCACGTTCGTTCTCTTACCAGTCATCTCGGATGCTTTTGCCCTGTGACAGCAGATAGAACAGCAGAGATCTTGTGGCCTGCAAGACCTAAAGTATCTACAGTCTAGCCTTTATTAAAAAAAGCCTGCTGATCCCTGCATTATACAAAGGTTAAAAAATTGGGGGGGACGGGGGAAGGAAGGAGGGGAACAAGTGTCAGAAGGAGGGAGGGTGTGTGGTGGGATCTGACCTATGGTGCACACACATTGTGAATTGTATACCACCCCCCTGGGTGAGGGGCTTTTGCAACTGGAATTTACCCTGGAGGTGAGAACTACGCAGTCTAAAAATTTGTACCCTCATATTAATTTGAAATAAAGAAAATGAAAACAAAACTTAGTATTAGGGAAGTGCATGTTATTCATGGCCTGCTCCTTGTACCCACAGTGAACTCGTTGAGGGGAGGGTTCTTCCTTCTCTTTGTCTGAACTTTCAGCTTTATCCTGGGCCTGGCAGAGAGGTCAGTTCACGTGGGCAGTGAGCCACAGGGGCTGGGTGTGGCTTTTGAAGAGGAGTGTGCTCCAACAAGAGCTTCATGGGCTGTTGGAAGAAAACAGTGAGCTTCCACTGTGGGGGTCTTAATAGGCAGGTGGACTCCCCTTTTTCATGTGCTGACTTTCCTGCCACCCTCAGTGCCCTGCTCCCGATCTCCCAGTGTAGCAGTATTTCCCACCCTTTGTCAAATGCTCTGTTGACATTTTGGACTGAGCACTCCTTTGCTGTGCGTGGTGTGCTGTGTGCTGAGTAATGATTAGAGCAGCCTCTCTGGCCTCCACTCACTAGAAGCCAGGAGCTTCACTTTTCCAGCTGTGACAGCCAAAAATATGTCCACATATTTCCAGATGTCTCATGGGGGCCAGAATTGCACCCCAGTTTGAACCACTATTGTAGAACGTTCAAACATTGGCTATAGGTTGGACTAGAGAAGGTTCAGTGCCCCCCGGAATCATTATCACCAGAGTGGTGTCAGCTTCCCTGAGTGGATCCTATTAACCAGCTCTATTGTATTCCAAAATCTCAGCCCCAGTACCAGCCAAGCTTTGTAGAGTTGCTGGGAGAATTGCATGAGATAATTCTACAGCACCGTGCTTGGCACGGAGCAAACCTGCACTATCTCAGAGTTGGAGATCGTATCCATTTGAGTGCTGCCCATTTTTTTTTGAATTTGTTATCTTTGTTATTTTTGAACTGAAAGAGAGGAAACTAATAATAAATACATAGGGAGAAATACATTTTAATAATTTTATGGAGACGAGTTTAAGAAAACACATAATAGATTAATAATAGAACACGCAATAGATTAATACTAATAGCATATTATTTTGTGGGTCCATGTTGTCTTGTGGAAGAAGCATTTAGAAAATTTTCAGCTGTTTTAAGATGAATATGAAATGATTCAAAGTAATACACAGGTGTTTAATATTCATAGCCAATATTTGTTAGAGATGTGTTTTACAGACACTGTTTCAGTAACTCTCACAGCGAACATGTGACTTTTTCATACATGAGAAAAATGAGCACAGAGAGGCTAAGTAGTATGTTTACGACAGGAGTTCCCTTTTTTGTTCCGAGTTAGAGACTAAAACTCTGAAACATCCCCTTTATCCCTGAGGGCCTTGCTATGGCCCTGAAGCCCCATTCCTGTGGGATTGGAGCCCGGTGCTGCCTATGGCTCTACCTTGGGGCGGACCCACTGGGAATCAAGATACAAGTCGTGGTCTCAAAGAAAAACTTGCTGTTTTCCCCTAGTCTTTTGACTTTTTCTGGGCACTTGCTTGTAAAACTTCATGTTGACTGAACCCGAAAGCCCAGGACGGAGTGTGCCCTTCCTTGCTCGGGGTCCTTGTTTTCTTCTGGCCCGCTGCCCTGCCACGCTCACCTCTGTGAGAAGCCTGGACTATAGGTGGAGAGGCAGACCCTGCACAGGTTCATGGAGCACAGGTTTACAACACACTCGTGCATTTAATATAGCAATCTGGCAACTTCTCTTTGTTTTGGTTACCTAAAAGCAAAAGCTTTCGCTTACCGAGTGCTGCTCCATGTAAGTGCCTGAGTGTTTATAAGTGCCAGAATATATTTCACAGTGTCCCATCCCAACCCTGATGGGTGGTGGAATCCTGACTTCTTCTTAGTTTTTTCCATTTTTGTCATGAAATATGCAGAGTAGAGAGGACATGTAGGGTATACTATAACCTGTACACGTGTGCCTAGGTAGGTCTTCACATTTCACCTTATTTCCTTCAAAGTCTTTTTGAAAGAAAATGAATTATTATAGATAATAGTAAAGCCACCTATCTTCCCTTATACCTTTCGTATTTCTCCCTCCTCTGGAGAAGCCACTATCCTAAATATGGTATTTATCACTGCCCTGTACATTTTTATATTCTTATTACACATGTATTTGTTCGTAGCATTATATTATCTTTTGTGTCTACATTTTATATAAATGGAATCATCAATTGTACTTTCTGTTTTTTTGAAAAATTCATACTGCAGTTTGCTTTCTCTTCAGTCAGACTTCTGGATGTCATACAAATAGGTTTCCAAGTTGCTAAAGATAATAGTCACCCCTGGGTTGATTTACGATTATATTTCTTCTTCACTCTTACTTGAAACTTACAGAAACTGACTTTTTGTTTTGTTTTGTTTTGCTCTTGAGAGACAGCCCTGTAGTTAAATGTAGTTCCAGTTGCATTGTAATATTGTTTAAGCATTTCTTTTTGGTTATGTGACATGTTATTAGTCCATTCTCCTATTGATGGAAACTGGGTGGTCTTCAGCTTCTGCTGTTAGGATGTGAGCATGTCTACTGGAGCACCCATGGGGAGTTTCCCTAGGAATATACATAAATGTAGGATATATCCAAATTCATCTTCACTAGAATTTGTGAAATTATACCCCAATGTGTCTATACCAGCTTACTCACGTCTATATGAGGCTGGTGCATCTATATCCTTGACCTTATACACATCCTTTCGTGCACATGACAGAATTAAAACTGCTTGCTTGCTTTACTTACTGTGTTCTTGGCTGTGCAGAAGCTTTTTAGTTTGATCAGGTCCCATTAAGGTATTTTTGGTGTTGCTTCAGTTGCCTGGGGAGTTCTCCTCATAAAATATTCGCCCAGGCCGATTTCTTCAAGTATTTTCCTGCACTTTCTTCTAGTATTTTTATAGTTTCATGTAAGTTTAAATCTTTTATCCAATGAGAGTCTATCTTTGTTAATGGTGAAAGGTAGAGAAGTCAAATGTATTTGCAAGAAATGAACAAGTGATCCCATCTCAGGGTGGGCAAGGGACTGGAAGAGAAACTTCTCTGAAGAAGACAGGTGCACAACCTACAGACACATGAAAAAATGCTCATCATCCTTAATCATCAGAGAAATGCAAATCAAAACCACTTGGAGATATCATCTAACTCCAGTAAGATTAGCCCACATCATAAAATCCCCAAACCATAGATGTTGGCGTGAATGTGGAATGCAAACTAATACGTGTTCCTTTTGGAAAGATGTTTGGAGATCACTTAGGGATCTAAAAATAGACCTGCCATTCGATCCTTCAATTCCTCTACTAGGTATATATCCAGAAGACCAAAAATCACTTTATAACAAAGATATTTGCACCAGAATGTTTATTGCAGCCCACTTCATAATTGCTAAGTCATGGAAGAAGCCCAAGTGCCCATTAACCCATAAATGGACTATTAAATTGTGGTATATGTACACCATGGAATATTATGCAGCCTTAAAAAAGATGGAGACTTTATGTCTTTCATGTTTACATGGATGGAGCTGGAACATATTCTTCTTAGCAAAGTATCTCAAGAATGGAAGAAAAAGTATCCAGTGTACTCAGTCTTACTATGAAACTAATTTATAAGCACCCATACTTATAACCCAATTGTAGCCCAAGATGAAGGGGAAAGAGGAGGGAGAGGAAGGGAAGGAGGGAGGAGGGGTGGAGGGAGGGTACATGGTGGGACCATGTGCATTTTACAAGGGTACATGTTAAATCTACTAAGTGTAGAATATAAATGTCTTAACACAATAATCAAGAAAATGCCATGAAGGCTATGTTAACCAGTTTGATGAAAGTACTTCAAATTGTATATAAAACCAGCACATTGTACCCCCAATTGCATTAATGTACACAGCTATGATTTAAAAAAAAAAAAACAACTGCTTGCTAATTTTCTGGATCTGTAAAAGTACCTCACTGTTGCTTGTGGTATTTTTTGAGAATAAATACTGTGTGCTATTTAATAAAGCTTTAATTTATTCTGTATTTTCTCAGATTTGAAAAGTGTTTATTAGGTTAGTCCACATTTTTGGGACATCAGTACTGACAAAATTTCACAGGCATAAATTTAGGTAGTACTTTAATTAAGAAGCTGCAGCGTATTGCTTTACCCAGGCGACTGTTGTGAGTTTCCTAAGTTTCTGGGACTTCCTTTCTTCTTCCTTTCAATTTCTGATTCTGCTCACCAGTAAGACTGCTTCGAATGCTGTTCCCGTGGCTGCTGGAATCCCTGCCTTGGGTGGCCTCAGTCAGCTCTTCCTCCTCCTGTATTTGGTCCTCACTGGTGCAGGGAAGAGTTTCCCTGTGTTTAATGTGCGTGCTATAGGAGTTCTGCTGAGGCCTCCTTGTCCTGTGATTATGTCAGTAGGGCTGGACGAAGAGGTGAAACTAATTTGGAGGATTAGCCTAACTTGAGTTTTAAGCACACAGTGTAATTAACTATGTATATGATAATAGAGAAGATGGCAAGAGTTACTTTCTAATTTAATGTATAAAAAAGAAATCATAGTCTTATATTTTTCATGTATTCCTTCAAATTAAAGAAATAATATCATTTTGATAGATTGGTGTTACTTGGCATAAAATAACTTACATATCCTGTAGTATGTTATAATTGTATTATTATTATTTTTGAGACAGAGTTTCACTTTGTCACCCTCCGTAGAGTATGACAGTCTCCTGAGCAGCTGGGACCACAGGCGCTCACCACAAGGCCCGGCTATTTTTTGTTGCAGTTTGACCGGGGCTGGGTTTGAACCTGCCACCCTCGGTATATGGGGCCGGCGCCCTACTCACTGAGCCACAGGTGCCGCCCAATTTTATTATTTTTCATGAACAAGGCATATTAAAACAAGCTTTGTAAAGAATGAAATGAATATACAGAGATCTGTATACTTGAATGTATGCATTTTTCTTGAAAAGTTAGTGATGGTGATTTGTGGAGCTCAGAGACTCCTTGGCTGTCTCCCAATCCCATGCCCACTTGATAGTTCTTCAGTCACAATGACCATTTTAATGGAAATGTTCAGCCCTTAGAATGTGTATTATTTAGATTTTACTGGACTAGACAAGTGGGATTTGTTTCTTCTACTCCAGTTATCAAAATGATTAACCCTTTGCCCTCTGCATGTTAACTGTAACCATTCAGAAACCAAGGGGTTCTTTGTACAAGATAGTTGAAAAAAATGAGGCTTTATGCCAAGTGGAATGTTTCTTGGTTGAAGGAGGTAGCGATCATTGCACACATTTTTTTTTTCTTGTATTGCAGGCGTCTGTAGAGGCTACTGGAGAGATCGCATTATGCAAGACTGGATTTCCTGAAGATGTTTACAGTGCAGTCTTATCAAAGGATGTGCATGAAGGCCAGCCTCTTCTCAGTGGTACTATCTTCAAAGATATATTTATACATACAGTGTCTGTGCTCGTGAAACAAATTAGCCATTAAAAAAGTCTAAATCATCTCCACTGTATAACAAGTATGAATTTTTCACCATCCCTATAATGAGACTATAGGGACTTTATTTTAGGATTACAGAAGAGCTCATGAATCTCTTATATACATAATTAGAAATCCCCCATTGTCTTGAAAACTTCAGATGTCTTCCTTTTAAAATTTACCTTTGGAACCTTTGTGCAATGGATCATTACTATTTTTCTTCATACTTTATATATTTTAAAGAATAATATTTATCGGATATCTGGTTCTAATGGTTTTAAAAAACTGTTCATAGCAAAAATTCAGTTAGTATTTTAAATTAAAGAAAAAGATTATTATGCTATTACCTTTGATAAAACCTGTCAAACTTTAATATTTAGCTAAATTATTTTGAACAAATTTAACACGTCTCCATGTAGCAGCATGAAATCCATATTTTTGTTATGACATTGTTTATAGCAATTACTAGATAGCTAATTTAGTTGTAGCATATGTGAGTTTCAAATATAGTCTCATTTCCCATTTAAATATGGATCAAGTTCATTATAGTTATCATATGGAAACTCTTGCCAATAAGTCTAAATGAAATCTGAAATAAAACCTGAGTATCAAAAGGGAAACCGAAAGTCCCTTCCTTTAGCGCTAATTGAAAGCAAATAAATTTTGGTTATTAGTATTTTCATGGGCTTATTTATTATTACATGAGAAATGTCATTGACATAAGAACGCCAGAAGAATTGATTAGTAAGTTGTATTTAAATTCTAATTCCCCACAAATCTTGAATATCTCTGAGGCTGCTTTTAGAAAATCTGTGTAACCTCAACTAATTAATTTACCCAGAGCTCTACTACAGAGCTTTAACTGAAGTGTCTCCATAGCACTGACAAACGTTAGTGCCACAATACTTAAGAATACCCTAGATAGAGGACTTTGAAATGTAAATGGACTCTTAGGTGCTACAGTTCTTGGGTGCAGGTTATATTTTATTTTCTATTTAAATTAGGATTTGCTTACACCTATGCCGTCTTTCTGAAATTGATAATTTTTTTAAAAGCATGCTCCTGTCTCTGCCTCATTACATGGTGTTTTTATGGGTAATGTTTTGAGTTAGTCTGTCTCAACATTGAATTGCTATCTCATTTAATTCAAATCACAGTCTGTAGATTTTCTTTAACTTGATATAACTCTTGGAGCTCTTCTGCATGGTTTGTAAATACATGTTAGATGTGCAAAGTATATTGATATAACTCTATAAAATAATTCAGACAGATAAAAAATGTCAGTGGAATATGTTGCATTTTTCAATATTTTTGAGATCAGTTTTTAAATAGGTAATTTCTTTTTCTAAAAGCTTATACTTTTTTGACTACAAATAAACACATGGTGTATCACTAGAAACTATTGACTTAAGATCAATGACTCTGGTATGTTGAATCATTTTGAAAAGGATAGCTTCTTTTTGAATTATTAGATAATGCTGTGTGACAGCAGAAATTGTATGTAGCTTCCTGCCAACATATTTGTAGTATAACCCAGAAACTTGGGATTTTTGCTAAAATTTTTAAGTGTGCAAGTTTGAAAGTATTTTTTACTTTGTGCTGTAGCCATTATTGAGAGAAGTGTTTTTGGTAGTCTCTGGAAGAATTTCTACAGTTTTGGTATATCCACTTGTTGATGCTTTTAATTGGTAGACTTTCTGGCAGTTTTCCACGTAAGGCACCTTTATTTTTTTTTTCTTTTATCATTCTCAGAATATGTTAAAGAACACCAGTATCTTAAAGCTTAAAACATAATGTTTTCAAATATTGATTAGAAGAAACATACTTTATAGAAGTATGAAAATCACACAGGCTTTTACAGAGCTTAACATTTCTGTTTATGAAAATGTTATCACCAGTTATTGTTTCTTTTGGAAAATTGTTACTTAGGATAATTCAAGGTAACAATTCTTACCTTTCACCATTGTTTTGAAGTTTTTGCTAGGATGATAATGTAATGCTCTGTCTATACACTGAAGCCAAATACCATTCCACAATTAATATCTGTGAATTCTGTGTATTGAAGTTCAAGCCCATTGACGTTATATACACTATAACTGAAAGGAATCTATTGCTAAGACAACCGGACTTAATGACAGCCAGTCATTTTTTGCCATGACTTAAACACAAGGCATTTGCCTCACAGCATGTTTGATAGAATTAAGGTGATGTTAGAACCCAAGAGCTTATTGAAATCATAACTCCGAACTCGAGATGCTTCCTAAAGTTTTCTACTGATGGATGTTGGGCAGAGAAAGTGATTCACTGATCTGTATTATTTTTGCCTAGGGGATACCTGGCACACTTTTGGTATAAAAGTTTAATATTTTGGTGCATCGATGCCATGAATACCGATTATTTTTTTAAACAAGTAACATAATCTCTGTGAAAATGCTTGAGAAACATTAAGCATTAGATGGAGATATAAGGAGGTGTTATAGAAAAACTATGTAGAAGAGGGCGGTGCCTGTGGCTCAAAGGAATAGGGTGCTGGCCCCATATGCCGGAGGTGGCGGGTTCAAACCCAGCCCCGGCCAAAAACTGCAAAAAAAGAAAGAAAAGAAAAGGAAAAAAAGAAAAACTATATAGAAGGAACATGAAATGTATAAACCCGGCTATAGTTTAGAAAGTCTTTTATCCCCCCTCCACCTTTTATATTTTGGTATTGCAGTGAATTTTATGCAAGTAACAAACTCAGAGAACTAGTTATACCACTTTATTTTCTTTTCTGGTTTTCACCCATATCCTTTTGGTGAAAATTGCAGAGGGAATTCTGTGATCAACCTTCACATTTCATGTACAATCACATGAATACACACCCGCTTTGCAGATAGTTCAGTATTTTAAGCAATAGCCATCTAGGCCTTTGCTCCATTTTGTTAGCAAAACCAGATTTTGCTTAACTGTGCCTCTATTTTTGAACATACAGGTTGTTTCCAGTTTTTTCTCTTATATATAGTGCTGCTATGGAGATTTCTTTTTAGAGAACTTTGATTTTTCTTTAGGGATATTTTCCTTGGGGATTTGTGTTTAAAGTAGAATTACTAGGTTAAAGGCAATGTAGAGTTTGACAGTTTTTTTTGTTTGTTTGTTTTTGGTTTTTTGGTAGGACTCTTCCTTGCAGGGCTAAAAGTGTGTTTGTTCTTTTTGACATCCTCATCCCCATTTCTTTTCATAATGCTTTGTCATTCTGCTCTTTCCTCTCTGGTGACAAAAGCATTCCTTTTTTATCCTGTGGCATGCATGTGTTTGCCTTTATAAATCCTGATATTTAAGGGGTGGCGCCTGTGGCTCAAAGGAGAAGGGCGCTGGCCCCATATGCCTGAGGTGGCGGGTTCAAACCCAGCCCTGGCTGAAAACTGCAAAAAAAAAAAGAAAAAGAAAAACGTAAATCCTGATATTTAGGTAGTCATCTTTACCTTGTATGTTACTATTCTGTTTTAAAAGCATTTATTACCACCTCCTCATTTTACAAATAAGCAAATTAGGGCACAGAGAGATCCTAGGCTTTCTCCATGTTTAGATTGTTAGCAGCAGGCCTGGAATTAGAACCCAGGTTTCTTGATTTCTAATCTAGTTTTCATGATGGTGATGGTAAAAAACTATGATGACATAACACAGAGGAGGGTGAAGTCTTATGGGTGCCAACCTAAATATCTGGGTATCTTGTAGCAAGTTTTTCTTAGAGCTTGTCTTTTTTATTCCCTACTTACCACTATAACTTGCGTGTTACTAGGTCTATTTGGGAATTGGGGACTATAAGTTAAACAGTATTCTTTATCATTATAAAATGTCTTTCAATTATTGTCATTGATTGGTGCATACCTATTTGTAAGCAAAAAAATCAAGGGCTTTGGAAGATGGTATTTAGTCTTTGATATTTAACTCAAACTGCACTAACCTAGGGAAAGAAAAAACTCTTGCGGTAGCATATTTCTTGAAAATAAAATAACTGCAGCCATAAATTTTCATTTTGTCACCGGCAGCATACCTGACACCATAAAATAACCATGGCACTGTGACACTGCAGAGAGGATCCTCGGTTGTTTTTAGTGTGGATGTCGAGCGTGATGTTCCTGTGGGTTTTGCACTGGTGGTCTGCACGCTTAGATATTGCACTAAGTAAACTCCAAATCTTGTCAACATAAATAGCAACCTGCAATTACCATGAATATTTTCAGTAATCCATTCATACTCACCCTCTCTGGGCAGCACATGATGATTATTTTCAACTAGATGGAATTTGATTTAGATTAGCGTGCTTGCTGATGGAGGCTGGTCTGCATTAACGTGGTCAGAGGAGGCTGCAGTGCGGTATCTTTAGATACCAGAACGGAAAGATGTTTTATTAGTTTAGAAGGAGCATACAGCTGTGCAACTGCTTTTTTTTTTTTTAATAATTTGAGTACTTTTGTAGGATATATGGATTGAGAAAGAGACTTATATTAATTTAAGTCATAAATTCATATAAGTCATAAATCCACCGCTTTTAGTTTTATTTATTTTGATTCTTATAAATATTTTTTATCATAGAATCTGTAAACACTTCAAAATATTTCAAAAATAGGTTTGTAAACATCTTGTGTATTAAGACAGCCAGGTCTTTGCACTTCACCAGTTTCTGATGGATTGTGGAAAATGGTCACAAGCACGGAGACGGTTTCTCCTGGATGTTGATGATTACTCTGATGAGGAACGACTGAGATTCAACTGTGAAAATTTTAAAATTATTACAGATAATTTTGAGTTTTTTAAAGATTCATTAAGCATTAATTTTTTTTAAGAATCATTAATCATTAATAAGACCAGTAAAAGAACCAAGAACTTTCATCCTTACTTTTACTATAACCGTTTAGACTTTGTTTGATACTTGGAATTTTTTTTATCCTTTTTGATGTATTTTGGGTCCAGCTTTTTTTTTTTGCAGTTTTAGGCTGGGGCTGGGTTTGAACCCGCCACCTCCCGCATATGGGGCCAGCGCCCTACTCCTTTGAGCCACAAGTGCCGCCCAGGGTCCAGCTTTCTTAATGCGGTTCTGCAGACTAAGATAAGCCAGTGTGAGTGGCCACTTTTTCTAAAGTCCTTTCACACTTGTTCCTGATGTTCAGTAACGTGCAGCGGCTGAGGTCTGCTCCCTCAGAACATGCGACCAGGAGACGTGTGTTAAAGAAAGTCCTCGTTCTGTGTGTACCACATACACGCACATTGGCATCCAAGCACCCTCGTGGTTTAAAACTGGCCTTTCAGGGTCACAGAGCCCCTTCCTCTTTGTCCTTTTAGGCTTTAGTAAGCATCTGGTAGGGAGCAGAAAATAAACATAATAAATAAGGAATAGATACTGCATGGTAGATGGTGATAAATGCTGTGGAGAAAAATAAAGCAGAGAAAGGAAAGAGGGAGAAAGTTGCTCAGATTGAACGCTGAGGGTTGGCATCATGGCATAGGAGGCGGGCCAGTAAGAACGGATGTCGGTGATGGTCCACGGGCTGTACATTTCTGGGAAGCAGAATTAAAAACAGAGCAAACAGGAAGTGCAAAAGCCCTGAGACAGTAACGAGTCTGCTGCGAGGAGTCTAGTTAACCGCACTGGAGGCAGGGAGTGCTAAGGTGAGGTGAGGTCAGAGCCGGAACGGGCTGCTTGGTGTGGGGCTTTTCAGAGCCTTGCGAGGACTTTGGCTTTGGCTATGAGGAGCTGCTGGAGTGCTTTCAGCAGAGGAAAGACATGATCTGACTTTCAAAATGATACTCTTCTGGCTTGGTGCTGAGCAAAGCCTAAAGGGACAAGAGTGGAAGGGCCATCAGGTAGGAGGCTGGTAATAATGCAGGTGGAAGAAGCTGGTGATGTGGGTCACAGTGGTCGCAATAGAGGTTGGACAAGGGTTTGGATTCTGAATTTTAAAAAAAAATTTGATAGAACATAAAATTAACCAATGGAAAGTGAACAGTGGCAGTTAATCCAGTCACAGTGCTGTGCAACATCACTTCTGTCTGGTTCCAAAACACTTTCATCACTTCAGTGTAAAATACTCTATTCTTTAAGCATTTTCTTCTCAATGTCCCTTACCACTGGCTCCATCACTTAGCGTAGTGTTTTGAAGGTTCATCCAGGTTCTATCTTGTACCAGCACCTTGTTCCTTTTTACAAGTGAGTGCTATTCCATTGAGAGTGTAGACCACAATTTGTCCATTCCTCTGTCGGTGTACATTTGAGATGCTCTTCCCTTTTGGCTAATGTGAACAGCACCGGTATGACCATGCACATACGTGTATATATGTACTTTTTTCAGTACCTGTTTGTGATTCTTTTGGGTATATACCTGGAGCAGAATTGATGGAACTGCATATTAATTCTACGTTTAACTTCTTGAGGAACTACCAAACTGTTTCCCACAGCAGCTGAATCATTTTGCATGTCCCTTGACCATGTGCGAGAGTTCCGGTTTCTCCTCGTTCTTCACGACACTTGCTAGTTTACGTCGAGAGTTCCGGTCGTCGAGAGTTCCGGTTTCTCCTCGTTCTTCACGACACTTGCTAGTTTACGTCGAGAGTTCCGGTTTCTCGTCGTTCTTCACGACACTTGCTAGTTTACGTTTATTTTGATGGCAGCTGTCCTAGTGGGTATGAAGTGGCCTCACTGTGGTTTGATTTTCATTTCCCTAACAACTGATGATGTTGAGTATGTTTCTATCGGTATCATTTGTATATCTTCCTTGGAGAAATGTCTATTCAAATTTTTTGCCCATTTTTTAATTGTTTTTTTTTGTTGTTGTTGTTTTTAAGTTGTAAGAGTTCCTTGTATATTCTGGATACTGGGCCCTTACCAGATATGTGATTTACAAATATTATCTCTCATTCTGTGGGTTATTGTTTTAGTCTGTTTGACCTACTATAACAAAATGGTATAGACTTGGCAGTTCAAATGTTAAACATTGAATTCTCACAGTTCTAGAGTCTGGGAAGTCTTCAAGCACTGGCAGACTCGGTGTCTGATGAGGGTCTGCTTCTTCTTATAGTTATCTTCCCACTGTAACCTCACGTGGCAGGGGGAGAAAGGCAGCTCCCTGGGCCTTTGTAAGTGCACTAATGGGAGCAGAGCCATCATGGCCTGACAGCTTTCCAGAGGCTCTATCTGCCTCTTAATACCAGGACACGGGGGATGAGAATTAAAACATATGAATGTTAAACATAGGAACAAACACTTAAAACATAGTCGTCTTTTCACTTTCTCAATGTCTTTTGATACACAAAAGATTTTAATTTTGATAAAGACCCACTTACCATTTTTTTTGTCTTTTGTTGCTCTTGTTTTTGGTGTTGTATCTAACAATCTATTGCAAAATCGAAGATCATGATGATTTTCCCCTATATTTTCTTTTAAGACTTTTATGGTTTAAAATGCTCTTATACATTAGGTCATTGATCTGTTTTGAGTTAATAGTTATACACAGACAGGCCTAACTTCATTCTGTGAATATGTTTGAAGATAGAACTGACAGAATCTGAAGGCTTAGACCGATCTGGGAAGGAAGAGGGGTTCGGATAACCTCATGGCCTTTTGTCTGAGCACAGGGGAGGATGTTATTTGCTAGATCAGGAAATCAGAAGGTTGGTTTGAATCTGTTGAATTGAGTGACAGAGATTTTAAGGAGATGTTTAGATTTGACTCGAGGGTCAATGGAAAGGGCTGGGCTACAGAGTGGGGGCCACTGTGTGTACAAATAGCAGGTAAAGACATGACACAGGGTGAAATGAAATACTAAGGAGCAAGTGTGAGGAGGAGAAACCAAACAGGGCTCAAGGGAAACCTTTGAGGACTCAGGGGGTGAGAGAGCAACCAGAGGGAGGTAGGAGAGCCAACAGCAGGATGTCACATTTTTGAAGGTGGGTTAGGGAGTGTTTAAAAGGAAGGGAGTGACCACCTGTGCCAAGCAGTACCCAAAGGTCAACTCAGATGAGGACTGAGAAGTCACCATCGGCTTTAGCCACATGGAGGTAACTGATGTCTTTGATAAAACCTCCTGGGGACAAGGATCAAAGGCTTTATTTGAGTGTGTTCAATAGTCATGTGGAGGAATGCAACTAGGTATGTATAGACTGAGTTTTTCACCAACAGAGAGGAGAGAAATAGGGTGATAGTTGGTGAGGGCAATGGAGTCAACCAAGGGCATTTTTATTTTATTTTATTATTATTATTATTTTTACTGTGTAATTTTTTTTGCATTTTTTTATTATTAAATCATAGCTGTGTACATTAATGTGATCATGGGGCACCATACACTGGTTTTATAAACAGTTTGACACATTTTCATCACACTGGTTAACATAGCCTTCCTGGCATTTTCTTAGTTATTGTGTTAAGACATTTACATTCCACATTTACTAAGTTTCACATGTACCCTTGTAAGTTGCACAGCAGGTGTAATCCCACCAATCACCTTCCCTCCGCTCATCCTCCCCCTCCCTCCCCTCCCTCTCCCCATACTCTTCCCCATATTCTTAGGTTATAACTTGGTTATAGCTTTCATATGAAAGCCATTGCACCACAGGTGTAATCCCACCAATCACCCTCCCCCTTCCCCATATTCTCAGGTTATAGCTGGGTTATAGCTTTCATGTGAAAGCCATAAATTAGTTTCATAGTAGGGCTGAGTACATTGGATACTTTTTCTTCCATTCTTGAGATACTTTACTAAGAAAAATATGTTTCAGCTCCATCCATGTAAACATGAACGAGGTAAAGTCTCCATTCTTTAAGGCTGCATAATATTTCATGGTGTACATATTCCGTAATTTATTAATCCGTTTGTGGATCAATGGGCACTTGGGCTTTTTCCATGACTTCGCAATTATCAGTTGGGCTGCAATAAACATTCTGGTACAAATATCTTTGTTATGATGTGATTTTCAGTCTTCTGGGTATATACCTAGTAGAGGAATTATAGGATTGAATGGCAGATCTATTTTTAGATCTCTAAGTGTTCTCCAAACATCTTTCCAAAGAAAGATGGGAGTTAGTATGTCCTCTGGTGAGGACAAAGCATCCAGTGGAGGGAAGGAGTTATGGCGCAGAAGAGAGGGACAATTGCTGGGACAGTATCATAGAGTTGGCTGAGAAAGAAGACTGAGAAATTTGTATTTTTGACAAGCTTCATGGATGTTTCCATGTACCTACGTTTTGGAACCACACGAACACATTTTGTTGAGTCATTCCTAAAATGGTTAAAAACTCTTCATTTCAGCTTTCCTGATTTTATGTCAGCAGAAGTTTTCTCTAAAGAAATGGCAGAGAGGATAAAAGTGAAAGCCTTGTGGTATTCGATGATGTAAACAGCATTTTCATTGCGGCAGCATCCTTGACAGATGGTTATCTAGTTTCTGCAAGAATACTACTGCCACTCCCTTCCCCCAAACGAGGAGGAGATCGCTGCTTCACAAAGTCTGCTCCATCTCTGGATAGCTTGTGTCATTAAAACGTGGTTTCTTACAAAGTTTAACTGAAGCGTATGTTTGTAATATTTTCACCCACTGGTGCCTTTGGCACCACACAGAACAAGGATAGTCTCTTATTCTCTGAGGGCATTCATTTCATCATTTGTTCATTCAACAAGTAATTTTGAGCATTCGTCTTATGCCAGGCTTTTTTTTAAGGAACCAAGCAATGGTGGTCAACAGACAAGCAAAATCCCTATCATAGAAGCTTGCATTCTAGAGATCCTTCAAATACCTGAACATAATCGCCTTGGCTCCTTAAATCGCTTCTGCCCCAGGCTAAAACATCAAACAATTTCTTCACTGGCATTTGAGTACTCTGGTTTACTCTTACCTTTCTGGTAGAGGAAACTGAGGTTCTCTCCACCACTGAACTTGGTGAGCACGTGTCTTGAGCTGGTTACAAAGGCGTCCTTCTTGCTTTTGATGTGGGTGCGGCGCTTCTGTGCAGCCTGAAGTGGAATTGGCCTTACTTACAGCTACATTATTCTGTTGGCTCCTGTTCAGTCTGTGGTTAACTAAAACTCCTGGGTGTTTTTCAGACGAACTGCTTACCATCTTGCACTTGTAAAATTGATTTTTGAACACAAATGTTAGACCCGTTGGTTGATTTTTTTTTTTTCTTTACGGTCCTAGCTTCAACACTATCTGGAGACTCCACTGATAGTCCAGACACACTGTAGCCTTAGGAATGAATGCCAGAACTTATTTTTAATCTTCACTTAAAGAAAGGGGTATCCAATAAAATCTGCAAGTTGTAGATGATATCAGTTGTTAAATTGACAGAGTAAACCTCACACATATGGGTGTGTTCACACATACTTTAAATCATTCAGTTATCAAAAATTTCAGCCTACAACCACTTCAAGACACATGTTAAAACTATATTTTAGTTCATGGCCTTTGATTTTCTTAAGCTAGAATTTCTTAATGTCAGGAGGCAAAGGAGAAAAGGTTTAATGCAGATGTTTGAAGGTATAAGTTACAGGAAATATAGGTTATTCCGGTTATGACTGTTTGATTCCTGTTGAAAAATACATTTCATTCTTTTTAAGCAAAAAGCTACCTGTTTTTCAAGAATGCACATATTTTATTAAAGCACATCTATAGTTGTTAAAAATTTGTCTCTGTTTCATCTTGTGGCCTCTTTATGTCCATAGATGGTTATCTCCAAAAATGAGAGATTATAGAACAAAGATGAACTCCTTACGGTATGGGTAGATAAGAACACAATTTTTTTTATGGCCTTAAGTAACTCTAAGTGTAGAACTATGTCTCTGCAGGAGTATAAAGTTCACCTCTTTAATTGTTCATTGTTAAAATCTTTTATAGTTCACTCTAGTTGGGATTTGCTCACCTGTAAGAGGAAAGTCACCGACAGCTTAATGTATTATTTTTTCCTTTTTGATGTGGATTAGGTTTCTTATATGGTCGCCTTACTATTATTTTGGAGGGAAAATGTCATCACTTTTGATGGTTATATCCATATTCTGGGTTGTATTAAGAATGACATTGATGGCACCAACCACTTTTGAAGAAGTGCAGTCTTCACACCTGGGCGTGCCTCCCCGTGCCCTAAGAGCCATTCCTTGTGGCAGTCTCTCATTCCATCCTGGTTGGAGATTTTCCTTAGTGCATGCATCCTCCCCATATTTTAATTGCACCACCTGCACCTGACTATTACATGAGTCTGCACTACGTGCTTTTCCCTTTCCAGTTCAACTTTTGTTTCTAATCTCTGTATTAGCAAGTGTAGGAAATAACTCTTCTAAAGTTCTCTTGTTTTAACTTTTTTTAACAAATAGCATTGACTTTTAGATTTTAGGATGCTTGAATTACTATGGTGTAGATTGTTAAAATGTAAATTCCTGAGGTGCACACCAGATTTAAAGACCTGGGTCCTAAGAATATACATTTTTGCAAGGGAACTCCAAGTGATTCTGACCAAGGTGAGGCTCTTTCATTGTACTTACATATTTGACCTAAGTGTATATTTCCACAGCAGAAATACAGATTTTGTCTATCTGCTTTCTGTTTAGATGGTCAAACTATATTAATCCAGGTAGATATTTGAAGGTGTTATTCTTTGGAGGATACACATTAACTCTTCTGTCTTCCCTTTTTACATGGAAACCTACTTCCTATCTTTGTTTGGACAGATATTACTGCATCTAAAACAGATGTTAAAGAAACCTTTGTTGATGTTAAAGATTAATCCCAGCATGTCTGTAGGCATTATTAGTTTTTGTTTGTTTTTAAACATCTGAGTATTTATTGCACCAGGTGCTCAGATAAAGAACTTGGTAACTTCTACTAAAAGTGTTAACTAAATTGAGACGAAGATTCTTCACTTACTTGATAGAAGAAAAAAAAAAAAAGATTACAGCTCCTTCCTAGACCTGAAAACGAAAGCTCCTCCTTTCTGGCCACTTCATTTACCTGTTTATGTTGTGGTTTGAGCAGGGGTGTTTCTGGCAGAGGGGGGAGTACCTTTTAATACTGTCCTTGATTTTCTTCTGCCCTTGTAATGCTCTTCTTTTCTATTGGAGCTTGATTTTGGTTTGCAGATTGTTCGATTCCAATTCCAAACCCTGTAAGTCAGGGCCAGTTTGTTGTTACTGTGTCTTTGGTTTCAAAATTCAAGTACTGTCACGTCTAGCATGTATTAAGAATTTAATAAAATGTAAATGAGGAACTTCTCCTGGCCTGGGAAGTATCTGTGTTCTGTACTTTCTTCATTCAACAAATATTTGTTTTCTGTTGTGTGTTAAGTCGCTTTGGCCTTGGAAAAGGCCAGTGCCCAGCTAACACTTATTAGCTGTGGTGGTAGGAAAAATAGCCATAATTAGTGGTGATCATTTAAATTATAAATATTTCTTTGAAGAATTTCTGCATGGTTTTAAAGGCCAAAAATAATGAGCCACCTTAATGAAATGGTCAGAGAAAAAAATCTCAGCAGAGCCGAGTATTTGTTTTTCTAATTCCTTTGTGAAATTAAATGCTGCAGATTTCTCTATTATGCATATACGCAATTATTCCCTCAGTTCAGTCACTTAGATCTGCTGTGGCATCTTTGGTTGACTTGTCATCTATTCTGTTGATCCAGAAGGCAGATTTATTAAAGCCTCTCATTGCATGCATATTGTAGGAAAATGGTCCCTTGTGAGGTAATAGCAACACCAACTCCTCAAACCGATGAAGGCTGGGCATGGTATTCTCATTGCATTAACTATTAACAAATTAGTAGTAGACAGCATGAATTCTCAACCCGTCTCAGTGTCCTAATCTCCAGGTTTTAGTAGTTGTATATTTAAATGTTCTAATTATTTAACTCATCTCAACTAATAATTATAATTTATTATTTTTGAACAGCCATACTAAAAAAATCTAGGGAATTAATAGATGCATCCTTTGTTTGGCAAATTACTGGTAGGTGATGTCTGTTGGTCACACATGAACGTTTCAACAGTGCTGCATTAAAATTTTTAAGCAACCCCTTACCTTTGGCATTCAGATTGGTTATTTGCAAATGACGGCATTTGCATAGTATTTTGTACTTCTGGAGCAATTACCTAAATCTTATTTTAGCTACCCTGGACTCTGCGAGTCAGGTACAATAGGGGGCATTTCTGCTTTCACATAATGCTGAGCCCACAGAGCTGAAGTGATTTCAGTTAGGATCCTAAGAGGAATAAGTGGCTAAACGTGGTCTGGATAATTGTGTTCTGCTTTCCGTCCACTGTGGAGAGCCCTTTCCCTCCAGCCATGACGTCAGTGCTCTCCAGAAAGGCTGCTTCTGATCGAGCATTTTGGGCACCTTGCCTTTTCCCAGTGCTTATGTGCCATCACTTGCTTGTCTGGATTTTGCAATCTTGTTGCTGGTGAAAAGTATGCGTTTGTTTTCCCATGTACTTTTCAAGAGCCTTGCTTGGTTCTTTGAGATGGCAGTGAGTGGGCGTAGGGATCTTCTAGGCTCTCTGGTCCTGCCGCTTTACCTTGTTTGAATCCTGCTGGTTCTCAGCATCTCTTCGTTCTATTTTGGGGGGTAGCACAGGGGAAGGGAAGGAGGGAGTTTGTATCATCAGCTGTCTACCCAGCATATGCTAAGCTACAGATGCTCCCTATGTAAGCCGTAGAAATTCAGTTCTGCAGACACACGTAGTCCTAATGAAGTGGCATCTCGGTGTGCAGCATACAGTGGGCAGCAGTTAATTGGGCACAGAGAGAGAGATAATTTTTTTTGTTTGCCCCTGAATACTTGTTGTTAAGTGAAGCTCTAGTATATGAGAGTGCTAGAACTGCACAAACAAGAGATTTCATGGCTCATTTTGATAATAGATTTTATTTATCAGGCAACTGATATGTGTGAAGTTCTTAACCTGGCCCTGCAAAAGTGGTCAGCCTGTATTACAGGTGAGGAAATTCAGATGTAAGCCGTTTTAAAGGGATTTCTGAGAGCATGTCATTAGTAAGTGGTGGCATTAGGATTCGAACCCGGTTTTGGTGTTTACACTCCTGTTACAGATACTGTGCTGTCTTCGTAGGATATACACGGAAAATCAGGTAGGTGGCGGGCCAGATCGGGCAGGTCTCACTGACTTGAGAAAGGGCAGTTTGGATGGATAGGAGAGATGAGTAAGGAATATGTGAGTGAGATCAGATGGACACGGGAGGAAGATTCTTGCTGGAGAACACGTCCCCAAATGTGGACCATTTGGTGAGACCGAGTCTTGCAGCTGCTTGGGTGCTAGAGGGAGGAGTTTGAGTTAGCTGATGGGGTGGGTGTCATCTGGAGCTGTGAAGGAGAATTAAGCAATGGCGCATTTTTGGAACTGACTTTAAAGTCTGTAAATAGTAGGTGAATGTTCTGAGTGGAATCAATTGTGTAGGGGACACTATGGAAGCCTCCCCTGTGATCTGTTCCTCCAATTAATGTTTGGATATTGACTCCCTGCTGCTGTCCTGGTTCCGTCAGCTTTAGAAGCGGAGTCCACCTGTGGGTCTAGGACTGAGCCAGGAGAGTCCTATTCCTCTGACCACGCTGTGAGACCGAGGTCGGGGAAATACTGCTCCCTCTCAGGCTGTCACTGTTGTTTGCCCTCCACTCCCTCACCCCCACCTCCCTCCTTTACTTTCTGTGGTTCTCTCCCTTCCTGAATGAAGAAAAAGAAGCAAATAATCTCAACAGCCCTTGTCAGTCATTCACTTCCAGGCCGAGTGGAGAGAAGGAAAGAAAGCTGGCCCCCAGTGAAATTCATATCATCTGGAAGCTTTTGCTATCCCTGGGCCAGCAGTTGTGTTAGCTGATGAGCTCCATCGATTGTGTAAGGCAGCGTGAGATGAGTTTTCTGTCCTGTTCAATGAGTTGCGTCCACACTGATAGTGGGTGTCTCCGAAGGTCTCCGTGAGGATGGGAGCACAGGCTTCCGAATTTGGGGGGCAGTGAGGGCCTGTTGTGGTTATGGCCAGAAAAGGGAAGTATCTTGTGAGAGGTACAAAAGGTGTTTCTCTGATCAGGGGCCGGCATCGCTGTGCTTTTCTGCCGTGGTCTGAGATAGTGGTCACCTCTGTGCTGTGGGGACTGCTTGCCTTACGTGTTCGGTCCTCCCAGGGCTAGCACAATGCCAGACAAATCGTGGCCTGTTGGTATTGGCTGATAGATTAAATGAATGAATGAATGTGAACAAATGTTTGGAGATTTACTGAGAAATAAGAAATGAGGTCAAGGAAGAGTATTACACTATTGCAGAGAATAGTATGGACTTTTTTTTTTTTTAATGAGGTAGCTAGTAATTTTTAAAGATAGAAATGGGAATGAAATGTTAGCTTGCAAATTAGTAGAAAGTATTGAAGAAAATAATTTTAACTGAGTTGTGGGTTCACAATGTTTCAGGTCACACACAAAAGAAATGCCTTGGGGACAATTTTTTTTCTACATAATCCTTAATATTTTCCTTTTCCTGTGAATAGACCTTTTTTTAAAAAAAAAAAATATCTTCCAAAATATTTTGGTTTTATATATGTTACAAGGTAGAGACTGTAGAAAAAAAAATCAAGGGCTTTTTCTAGGTCAGATCTTAATATAAAATCACGATGGCAGTGATTGATGTGAGATTCTATCAAGTGAACCTGTGACTTGCCCAGATGTGAGGGAAGGTGGCGTTATTAAAAACCCACAGTGTGCCTGCATGGGGACCTTGCTATAATCATCTTTACTCCTGAGACCTTTTTTCTCACAAAGAAGGGGTACAAAAGTTACTCAGAGTAATAGATTTTTTAAAACTGGTAGAAAATTCACTGGGATTTTTTTTTTCGTTCCTACCCAAAAACCTATGTTTTAACATTTTTGAAAAAAATGATACTTCTATAATACTAGAGTTGTGAACGAGGGCAGAAGAAACTTAGAAGGAAATCATTACTGTCCAATATTGTGGAATTCAGAATATCTGTTTTGAGCTTTTTGGTGTATGGTCATTTTATCAACAGGTTGTATGGTATTTATTGATCCTAACTAGCATGTGCTATCTTCCAATTTTTGGAACTGTTTGTTGGTTATATGTCTGGTTAGATGAGGGAAGGATGTAAAAGGCTGTTTTTAAAAATAAAGATTCTAGCTGGGTGTGGTAGCTCGCACCTATAATCCTAGCATTTTGGAAAGCAGAGGTGGGAGGATTGCTTGAGGCCAGGAGTTGGAGACCAGCCTGAGCAAGAATGAGACTGGGTGTCTACAGATAATAGAAAAATTAGCCAGGCATGGTGGCGTGGGCCTGTAGTCCCAGCTACTGAGGCAGGAGAATCACTTGAGCCCAAGAGTTTGAGGTTACAGTGATATAAGATGATGGTGTTCAGTCTAGCTGGAGTGACAGAGAGAGACAGTCTCAAAAATAAATAAATAAGTATTCCACTGTATGTGCTCATATGTCTGATTCTAAATGTTTGATTATCTCTTGATCTGGCACTGTTTACTCGCAAAACTTGGAATCATCAAATCGTAAGTCTCAGCCTCCTATAGAAATACAATCCTTTTACTATTCTAGACCACTTTAGAAGAGAGATTATGTGCTCTTAGAGTCCAATTCTACTTTGGAAAATCTTGGCATCATTACAGCTCTCTACACCCCTAAGGAGGTAACACAATTTTCAACTTCAATCAAGGGGACAGAACCCAAATCCTCTCCCACAGGGCTCCCCAGAAAAGGCCTGTGGGCGGCTGTGCGCACATCTGGACGCTCTCCATTTTCTCAGGACTTGTGCCAGTGAATTCTGGCTTCTCCACCACAGCTAGGCTTAGCGTGACAATTTCACAGGTGTCTGATTTGGAGTGCAGGTATACCTATATCTCTTAGAGCAAAAGTTGTCAAATCGTTACGTGGGAAATAAATTTTACATCATGACCCTGTATGTACACGTTTATTTCACAAGATGTTACGCTAAGCTTTGACTGTGGTAGACTCTGTTTTCCATTCCGTTCCTTTCCAAATTACACCAGTAATGCATCGGTCTCTCCACTTTGAAAAACATTGAATTTTGGGTGCTTTCTAGGGTTGAAGGAGTACTTAGCCCCAGAGTTTCTGCGGAGTGTTTCCATGTGCTCTGCTGTGCGGACCTCTGATGGGCAGGCCTTCTGTTAGTGCTGGTGTGATTACAAAATGATCATGATGCTTAGAACTAGAATTTATTGAACACTGCATCCTTGATGGGAGAGTGTTTTATGTGAATTAGCACAGTCATCTGTGAGATGTGGGCACTGTGCCTCGGTATCTATTTTACGAACAAAAACTGAGGTCAAGGGAGGTTCATTAGTCTGCCATAGGACTAGCAGAACAGGGACCCAGGCTTCCTGTCACAATATTCCAACAGTCTGCTTTGTTGGCCTAATAATGCTTTTCTTAAGCAGTTGTGGATGTCTTCAAAATAAATAAGAAAGATATATAAATTATGTTTGCTGACATAGACAGTAGAGTCATGCAATTTTTATAAGTAATTAATTTTTATTTTCTAAGGTGTGGTCAGGAAGAGCATCTGATACCCATCTGTTTTGCAAATCATGAACAGGACTTTTGTTAAGGGACATAAAGCTTTGCTATTCTGTCTTTGTCTCGTGTTGACCTACTACATTAAGGCAAACATCTTACAAATACTATTTGACAGTTGCTACAATTAAGGTTTATTTGCTTAAATGGTAGATAGATTTTTATATGCAGGTGATTATGTTAGTGAGTTTAAAGTTTTTATAGCTGTGCTTTAAAAGTATTAAAGTGACGGAAATAAATGTTTTCAGAGAAAAATAATGTAGCATTAGCATAAATTTTTGACTCGATGTTTTGAAAAGCAGATTATAATTTTCAGTGGAGTAGTTATTAACCAGAAGATCACGCAAAGGCAATTCTGAGGTCTGTATTTGCATGTATCAGGGTCAAAAATTACGCAGTATTGATGCCTAATTCTTTTGAGTGGTTTGGAATACAACTGAAACCTGTATATGAAGATCTGATGTCATTAGATATTATAGGTGTGGCCATCCAGTGTTAGTTGCATCTGAAATTAGTTTACAAATTAACTTTCAAATGTAAGCAGAAAAACAATTCAGTTAGACTTTTGGTTGGTACCACTGGCATTGCTGCCATCAACAAATAAATAGGGTGCTTGTTGGATGTGTGGTCAAGTTCATCCTACTTGTATTTTTTTTTTTGGTTTTTGGCCGGGGCTGGGTTTGAACCCGCCACCTCCGGCATGTGGGACCGGCACCCTACCCTTTGAGCCAGAGGCACCGCCCTCTACTTGTATTTTTTATGTCCTTCTGTGAGAGGTAGGCTCAGTCATAATGGGGTTAATGTTAAACTCAGCATTCACTTAGGTCCTTAATTCATGAATTCAATGGAAGCATATTAAATAAAACTTTGGAAGTCAAACTTCTGTTGGAGGGTAGCCAAATGATGATAAATAAATATACATACAATGAATATTTTAATTGCACACACGATATTGTACTGTACACCTACAGATTAACTAGAGTTCTCCTTGTACAACCGACATAAGTGGTAAGATGTGTGACTTAGCTACAATTCAAAAAGTTTTTCAGAACTTAATTATATATTCTGGTATAACTCATTAATTCACTTTCATATTATGTTTTACTATAGAAAAATAAATGAGAAACTGACAAGGAATCTCATGAAAAACTGTTAACGAGTGTGATGATGAATTGCCATAGCCTTCTGTGGTTGCTAGTGGTATACTGATCCTATTTTTAACTATTTTCTTTAGTCACATGTCCTGGGAATGTCGAGTGTTCCAGGGTGGCAGCCAACTTATCATTATTCATTCATTTATCCTTTTATTTGTTATCTAAAATATTTGTTACTGAGCATTCTTTTAGGATTGCAAGTTAGTATTGAATAGTTTAGCTTTGCAAAGTATTAACCATCATCCTCTCTGGCTGGTATCACCCATGCACTTTGATGTCTGCATACATATAGCTTCACAATATGTTCACTGTACAATTAGCCGAGTTTACACTCGCACACATACACACCCACAAAATGAAAGGGAACATGTCGCACATTTTTGTTTCTTTATGAAATAATTTTATAATTGCATTTGTACTAAAATAACCATGAAGGACTAGGGCTCCTCTATCTCTGAACATAATGAAGAGCGTATTTTTCAGATCTAATTGTATTTCTAAATATTTGCAGTTTTTTTTTTTTTTTTTGCGGGGGAGCATAGCTTAAATTGCTATTTTGCAATCAGCTTTGGTACTCTGTGAATTGATTATTTTCTTTATCAAGTGGAATGAGCATTATTTTAATAACATTAAATAAAATCTTGAATCTATTTTTGTAGGCAAACCAATCTGACCATTGCTCACTATGAAGGAAGTATTTCCCATCTGCTGCAGGGCCATGTACTGATGGCTACTTCCCAAAGTTCAGACAGGGCTGGAATAACCTGTCACTATGGCTACCAGAATTTGAATTTGCTGTTATTATGGGGAAGCTTATAAATTCCCAAGCCACTCTGAAGTCGAATCCATCAACTAAATCCATAACTGCTCCTGTGGGAGCTAAGAGAAAAGCCTGTAGATTTTGGTATTATTTCCCCTACATCAGGTTGGTGGAGAGGATGATTTGGCAATTACTTTTTCTCTGCAAAAGAAGATGATTTCATAAATAACGCATATTTACTTTTTAAAAAATAACACAGTTGTTCTCCAAGTTGTGCTCCGTATTGCTGCGAGTTTCTTTATCAAAGCAGACATGATGTATCTCCTCTGGGCCCACAGTACCTGGCGGAGAAAGTCCAGTGGACTGAGCCTTTGGATCTGATGCTGGAGCAGCCCAGTCCCCCCTCTGGGCACTCTGGGCCCCACATACGGAACTCTTCCTGGGGGGGCTCACCTGCAGCATGTGATCACATTGCCACATCTTTGCATGTCCCAGTTGGTCTCCCTGGGGCCTTCTCGTTCCTTCTACCTTTCAATTCTAGAAAGTCACATTTTGTCACCAGACTGCAGATTTCCCCAGGACGGCCGGTGTCTCATTCACATCTCCGTCTCGTGTGCCAAGCACAGCACACTCACTAAATATTTGAAACAAATAATGGATATTACTAACTCTTTCTCCTTCCTTAAGAGAATGGAAAATTGGAGAGCCTTATCTAAAACAATGAGTTCTTCTCCCCAAAGATACCTCTTTGTAGCTGAGGGCTAGAAGCCCTTAACTGTATTTTATATTAGTTTATGTAAGTTATCAAATTTGCTTGAATTCTAGACACAGCATTAGTGGCTTTAAATGCATTATTTAGCTTAATTATTATAACAACCAGTTGGAGTAGTAGATTTTATATATATATTTTAAAGAGATTGAATAGTTCAGAAAAACTAGAGTTGTCACAAGCAACCAGCTAGTACATAGAAGATTCCATATTTTCTTCAAAGGCTCTCTGCCATATTTCTTGAGTGGGGGGGGGGATATGCCGTGTACTAGATTTTAAATAAGTAATTCATTGTGATTCTTAAAAATTGATTAAGTATCATGTCTTCATGCAACCCCCGGTTATTCTAGTTAAATGTTACTTCATATAACTGTTTGGTGACAACATATAGCAAGTAGTTAGGGATCTCTGTAGTCCATTTTTCTCAGAATGATAGAAGTCCTCAAAATAAGAGTATCTGTTCAGTTGTAAAACATATACATTTGTATATTTCCTGTATAATGAACAATATATGACCCTATATCAATCTCATTTTTGTTAAATATTTACCTGTCAGTCTGAGCAGTTCAAAGTGTTAGACAGTGCAATTGACCATAGACTCTCTTTTCATATAAAAATATTGCACTTAAGGTAAGTTTTCATGTTTTAGGTTCTCATACTATTTTCTGTTCAAAATTAAGAAAAATGATGATACCGTCTTGTGGTGTCATTTTTATACCCCCAAATATTTCTTAAATGTTGTCTTAAGTGTTATGTATCTTGCAGTCGGGATTTGTGATCACTGGAGCGTAAACGGTACCTGGTATTTAACTCCTAACGTTTCCTTATGGAAACTGAGGAGGTGACAGTAGCTGGCTCATGTACCTGTTAGAAGGTGTCATGAGTAGTAGCTGTCAGTGCTTAGAACCGCCCGGAGTGTAGTAAATGCTAAATCAATGTTCATTATGATAGTTTAGGTTTTTGTTTTTTTTCTTCTACAGCTTATCAAGCTGAAGAATTTTCAGAAATTAAGATAATTTGCAGTTAGTGTTTACATGTGAGGCATGCATGTATTAGAGTGGGTAAGTCCATTCTTGTACAACACATTTTGGGGTTCAGTTTCTCATTCCTTCTCCCTAATATATTTCCACTTCATCCTGGCTTCCTTTTTAAGAAAAAGTGAGATTTTAAAGTATCTTCTTTTGTTTTTGAGATAAAGTCTCACTCTGTTGCACAGCTAGAGTGCTGGGGCATCATAGCTCACAGCAACACAAACACATAGGCTCAAGCGATCTTCTTGACTCAGCCTCCTGAGCAGCTGGGACTACAGGTGCATGCCACCACACCCAGCTAAATTTTCCATTTTTAGTAGAGTTGGGGATCTCACTCTTGCTCAGACTGATCTTGAACCCCTCAGCTCAAGTGATCCTCCTGCTTCAGCCTCCCAGAGTGCTAGGATTATAGTTGTGAGCCATAGCACCCAGTCTAAAATATCTTTTCTTTTTGTGTTTTATTTTTTTCTATGTCTTGTCTTCCTTGGAATCACTGCTGGCAGATATTAGATTTTACATCGAATGTATTAAGCAGAAGCAGTTCCTGTATTCATTCTAGGTATTTTGTAAATACTGTTTATATGAGTTAATGACTTTGTTGTATGTACAGACAGCATGCAACCCCTGACTTAACCATGCTTTAATCCACAATTCTCGATGCCATAATGGATGTATCGGGATGTCAGCCCACGGTAAGTTGAGAAGCATCTGTAGTGTGCCTGGCTTCAGAGGAAACGACTGAAGGGACTTACAAGGAGGAACTTACACCTCATATACTGGAACATAAATTGTGACGTGTAAATCTCTTCTTTCTCTGTCCTCAGCTCAGAAGTCCTTAATGTCTGCAGGACAGCTGTAGTGCTCTGATGAAGTAGACATAAAGATATTAGAATCTAAATCCTAGGCAATTAAAAAATAACTCATATTTGTATCTAATGCTATTTTCAAATAATTATCTTAAAATTTCATAACCAACCTGGTGAACAGGCAGTATATGCCCCGTAATAACAGAAATGAGAAGCAAACAACTTGCTGAGGGTGCCATGCTGTACAGTACTGAATAGCTACCCCGGTACTTACTTAGATGGCATTCAGGTTTGAATTCAGTCCCTAGGCTGGAGTTCTCTCCTTCTCTGAGCTAGAACCAATTACCTACTTCTTTGGGGTTGAACAGTTAAGAAATACCAGGAAGATTGATGCAGTGGTTCAATACAAAATCATCGTCTTCCTCTCTTTTATTACCAAGATATTGGAGTTGGAGATCAGAGCACTAACTCTTGGAATGTGAGAGGGCGGAAAGCGTTTTTGGAGACGTTCCTGTGGCTGATGTTTAGAAAAACAACTAGGCTTTCCTTTCATTTGTTTTAAAATTGAGAACACTTAGGAAGATAGACACTTAACAAAATTTGGAAACACATGCTTGGCCTGTGTTCTGAAATCCAGGATAGAGGTGTGGTTTCCCCTTTTTCTGAGATAACAGCTCACTGTAAATTTTGGCAGCAACATTTTATTGTAATAAGATCAATTCACAGCATATTCGGGCTTATTTTGAATGAGAATTGAGTTTGACTAAAGAAAAATCATGCCCTTACAAATGAAAATGAAAATGAGCAGATGTACAAAATGAACCTGAAAATAAATCTGGGATCTACCCCTCCCTGTATGATCATTTAGCAGTCATCCTGAGGGTGACATCGGAGGAGGAAGCTGCTGCAGAGAGTTAAAAATGAACAAACAAAAATCACTACGGAAACATTTTCTGGGTTTGACGGGAATAACTGTATTAAGGAGACAAAATTGCCTTTCTGCTTAGAAATATGCAAAGAAAATACTTCTCCTTTAAAGGTCGTTTTACCTTTCATTTATTATTATATCATTTGCAAAACTGAGACATCTTTGAATGTCACACAAGTTTTGTCCCTATTCTGGAACTGAATGCTGTCTATTATTTTAATCATGTTAATCTACTACTTAGTGTAAAACGCTGCTCTGTGGCTGCCTAAGAACAAAAGTGCTTTCTGTTCTTCCTTCTTCAGTGAACTGGGGCTTCACATCATGCTTGGTCTTGTAAACAGTTAGGGGTTTAGTCTGAGCTGATCGATACATTCAGAACCCTTTATTTAGTGAGATCGATACAGTGTAATGAAGTCTGTGTTCCAATTCCCTCCCGAGCATCACTGCCAGTGTAGGAAGGTGTCTGTTTTCCTTACTAAAGCACAATTAAGATTATGTTTGAGGTTTTTTTCTTACTAACCAGGATGGAGCTTGACAGAGGCCGCTCCAGAATTTGTCCAAAAACCTGTTCTCTGTAGCAATGAAGAATGAACGAACAGAAATCATTTGATTCAAGAAAGAAAAATTGACTGTTAGCAGAATACTGCTTCAGTTAATATCAGTGACTTAATCATGTAAGATGATTACTGCTAAATGGTTTTAAATAAAATCCTTCATTTGATGAAACTGTTGGCAGCATGCTTAGGAAAAGTATATGGATAATCTAAGAAGTGATCTGTCAACTCATTTTAATACAAATATATCTGGATGCAGCATGAATAAAACAAAGTGGAATAAATTGTACTTTCTGAGTTCTGATACTTTGTTCAGGATCTGCTCTTGGTGAGACATTTAAACAGTTTTTGTTTTAACTTTACAAATATTTATATATTTAGAGGAGTAGTTCAGAGTATTTGGGATATCAGTTTTCTAACACTTGCATCAAGATTGGCGGAAATGAGACCTGAAAATTGATCCCTTATATAAAGTGTTAAAACACAATTTGTCATTTTCTTGGCTTATTTATCTTACTATGTCTTTTATAGACTTTTAGCATGACCTAAAATTGCTCGAGTTTTTTTTTTCTTTTTTTTCTGGAAAATTCTGTCTCAGTAAAATTTTCCTGTTCATTAGAAATTGCTTGTTTTTAATATAAGACCAATAAAAATCTGAGACTATTAAATAATTCATGTTTATTGGTCTTATTGGCTTCATATGAAGCCGATTGGAGAATTTCTAACTTCTATTTTCTGTTTTACTAAGTGTTGTAAGAAAATGTTTATATTCGTAGGCATTAAAGGTTCATATGCTCAGGCATTAAGAATGAAATGCATCTGGTCCACAAAAAGTTGTGTGTGAGAAAGTTTGGAGAAATCACCTTATAAGGTGGTGATTTACAACAGTTTATTTCTAAGTGTTTTATAATTACACATCTTTATAGTAACTTTTTTTTTTGTTAAGCATATTTTGTATGATTGAACACTCATAGAACACACTTTAGATGGGGACAGAATTTCGCAAATTGTTTATAGACTCCCCTCCTACCAACTTAGCTAACTTAATTTATGTTGACTTTGCTGTTGGAGTAAAGTGACTTTGTTGAAATATTCCCCATGACAAGAGCCAGTATGATGAATGATGAGTAGAAAAAAAAAAAAAAAAAAAAGAGTTGGAGAAAATGCATCACCTTTGAGCAGGTGGTATGTACCTTCATAGATATACTTCTGCTTTCCACGAGTTTTTCCTCAAATATTAGAGCTACGTGATACAAATGTAGACAGTTGAAATATTAGGGGATCCTTGAAAAAGTGATTACTTCTCTCTATGGTGGAAGTTGGACCAGGTTTCCTGGAGACATGACATTTGAGCTAAGCCTTAAAACATAGGTAGAAGTGGATGAAAGCACAGGATTTTCTCCTTGGTATTTGTTGTGTATAAGGTACCAGACAGAGAAGGGAGGCTAAGACTTTCAAAGACTTGAGTATAAGTAGCTAGAAGAAAGCTGGTGCCACTGACTGAAATAAGGACGTGCCAAGACCAAGGGCAGAGAGAAGAGAAGGCCACCTTCATCTTCCTGCACCGTGCTTTCCAGAGCTGGTGTTCCCAGACCCCCTCAGATGTAGGGCTCTGTGCGTATCACTCACATGTCTCACTCCACCCTAACATTCTGCTAACGTCTCTGCTTGTGGCTTTTATAAAACCCTGGTCATGTGAGTTGTCACCTTGAAGCCAGAATATAGAGAGGAGAAAAGAATGCTGAGGACTGAACTGTGGGATCCAAATGTGGAGGTTAGGGGAGAAGTCAGTACCACATAAGCTAAAGACAAAGAAGATTTCAATAATTAAAGAATGACTGAAGGGTTAGAATACTGCAGGGAGGCCAAGAAAAATGGAACATAATGAAAAGGTTACATCTTTGAGGTCCCTTGAGAGTAATTTAAAGAGAGTGGTTAAGACAAAAATACGTGTTTCTTTAAAAAAAAAAAATCATGTTTTCAAATGTCATCTGTAATGATATGTTGGACAGTTTAGTTTATGTAGATGTTTTCTGTTGACCCTTCACCCCTGGGTAACCAAAAAGCTAAGGATATCTTGTGGTTTTTAGTTGATTGAAAGCTGGTTATTGGTTAAAATCTATTCTAAGTTTAAGATACTTTGTGAAACGTCACAGAACAATGTTAGTGTTTCACTGTGGTTCCCGTGGATTTCTCTATTTGTCCTTGACCTAAAATGAGCCTCTGAACAGTAAGCTATCATAATGGAGTGCCTGTGAGTGTAGGCGGTTTCCATAAACAAATGTATACACCTTTAACCAAAGGGGCTTTCTCTTGAAAAGGGCTGAAACCTTTCATTAAGAGTTTAATTTTCAAATTGGAAAATCATATTCAAAAGAAACAAAAAAGAATAGCAGGCAATTTCTTGATGGTATGGGTGATAGCTGTGTCTAGGGGTGCCCTATGTGTGCCGTGCCTGAGTATTTCTTCAATACTCCCCTTTCTCTCCGAGGTTTACAATTTAGGACAGGACAGATGGGGTCGATGAAGTACCAGAGGTTCGCTGCCTGAGTTGGGCATAAATCATGTCTTCCTTTTCTATCTGTCTCTTTTATATTACTGCTCATCTGTCTTCTTTATTATGGTCATGCCTTGCCTTCCAAATATACACAGGCTGTTCAGCCATGTACCGTGGCGTGAGATATCAATTTTGGTTGCATATAAACATGCATTTGTTTTATACCTATAACTAACTGCAATTTTGGAGAAAACTCTGATGTTTGTACTCTGTATGTCTCAAAATTTGTATTTTGTCTTCCTTTATAGAGTGTTCTATAATTTCCTTGCTCAGGTTCTCTACTGGTCATATTTTTAAACATTTAATCCAGCCAAATATGCTGAGGAGAGAAAGTTTAAGAAATATCTTGTCGGCTTGATATGTCAACTGAAAATGAGACCTGTACACACAGGTGCACGCACGCCAGGCTGAATCACACACACCTGTGCCTGTGTATATGGTTTCAGTCATGGTATGTATATATATGTGCCATAGAATTTAGCCGAAGTACGTAGGGATAATTTAAAACAGTGTTTTTGTTCCCTGGGTTTATGAATTAGGTAAGGTACGAGAACTAGGAAAAGCAGTAACTTAAACATAAAAGTTTATTTCTCTCACCTGCAACCATCTGGAAGTCAGCATTCTGGGGACGCCAGGAAAGCTTTGCTCCATGAAGTCACCCAGGGATAAAGCCCCCTTTTTTGTTGCTGTTGTACCTTTCTAGAGCATTGCCTTCATTTGCACAGTCAAGGACGAGTAAAAGTCAAGTTCACAGACCAGGCAGCATGAAGAATGAGAATGCTGTCTTGATTGTGAAGGCATGTGACCTGGGAGTTGCACATGTTACTTACCCTCATATCCGATTGGACAGAGGTTTTTTATAAGGCACAACAATCTCATGGGAGGCAGGGAAATACGTTTTTTATTCTACATGCTCAGCTAAAACTTCTAGTACTATGGAAGAAGATGAGAATGAATACTGGATTACAGTTTCTGCCCTAGGGCACGATAAAGTTAGTGTATATAAATAGCAGACATGCTATTTTCTATCTTTGCATTATTATTGATCATTTGTAGAATGTCCACTCAATATTGTTCAATATTAAGGCATTATTGAATGCTTTACAAATTATGCATGACACATCTCCTCCATTTGTAAAACTTGATGATCTCAAGTTCTAGAATTTTAATCTTTGAGGAATCTGATTGTGTGGTAGATGGCACATAATTACTGACAGAGTTCTGTTTGTTTCCCAGCTGGTTAAGGGTGGTCTGTATTTGCTTCTTAAACATTGTTCTAGTCATTCATTTCAAGTCTTTATTTAGCTTCTTTATGTGGAGGGCCTGTCCAAGGCTATCGCCCATCCCTATCTGCCTGGGATATAACCTGAATCAAAACAGACCCTAGCTTTTGGGCCTTGATGATAGTGGCTATACCTAGTCGAAGTCATGGGGAAAATTGTCCAAAGAACTTTTCATGCACACTCAGTCTCCTTTCCACCTTATTTCCTGAATATAACCCACTTTGCACCTGGTTGCTACTGTGGGGAAGTTTTTTTGAAGATTCCAGTTGTGTTCTCTAGATTATTTTTTGGTTTTGAATTTGCTCTTGGGTTGTGCAGTTGCCATCACTGTGGTCAATTGGATGGATCAGGGAGCAAGGAACATAACTATTTGTGTCTATTTAATTAGTGACTTTTGAGGATTTGGAAAGTTCTTTTTTAACAAACAAAATATACTTTTAGCTAGTAATTATAACATTCTCTCCTTTCAGGAACAATTTAGAGCTAAAATTTTTCCATTTAACTAGACCAAGGAAGTCCCATTTCTGGACTTTTTAGAATGGACAATACAAAGAAATAAAAGGCTGATTTTGAGGCACAATTAATGGAATATAAAAGTAAATAGTCAGATATCGTGTCTAATCCTTTTTTTAGGTGTACTGTTTGGTTTATTCTTAAAATGTAAAAGATGAGAAAATTGGGTATGACTTCCATACTGCTCACAAACTAAAGCTTAGCATGCATGCACACACAAAACTAAAACTAAACTTAAAAACCACTAATTACACCTTAAATGCATCAGAAAACAACAACCACAAAAGGAATACTTAGCTCACTCAGTTTCGTCTTGCACAATCTTTGTCATTCCCTTTAATCAGAACTTTGGGATTTATTATTTTTTAAGAGTATTCTTTTGAAATAGGTTTATTATTTATCTTGGATTATCTAATTTACATTATAACTTTGAGGATCAATGTTGATGTCCCTGACAGCCATACATCATGGAAGATGGAGTTCTTTGCTTGGCTGTAAACATGTCCCCGTACATTTGTAGCAAAATCAGCATTTGTTCTTATTTCCTTTTTTCCTATTGCATTTCTCTCTCTTCATTCTTACTCTTTTTTTGATCTCAGACTTCTGTCTTTTAACATAGCTGGATATGAATATTAATTATCATCGACAACTTCTTAAGGATTATTTTCTATGGTATGGATAGAATGGTATCATTGGGGAAATAAGGTACAAAACTCAGTGAGAACAGTGGAAAAGGAAAGTGTCTATGTTGTCCTAAACTTGACAGGAAGGTAGATAGTACGCAAATAAAGGTGCAGATATAGCATCACTCTTCCCGTTGCTTTTTTGCATTTAATTAAGTCACACGAAGCCCTTTGGTTCTGATGATATAGGAAAGTTTTCACACTTTTTCCAAGGATTGCACAGGATATTTAGATGACAGGCTGGCTGACATAGGAGGAAGGCTAGCAGTCCGGGAGTCCGTAACCTTGGGTTTTAGTTGCCTTAGCTATGACCTTCAGGCTACCCTTACCCTGGAGTATAGGCCCTCTGGGTTCCATTTCACCTGCAAGGCTTTGTACTGTGTGATTACTAAAATCTCCCTTAGGTTTGTGATTATTGTTCTACTGGAAGCTTTTTTTTTGGAAACAGAGTCTCACTATGTCACCCTAGAGTGCTGTGGCACCACAGCTCACAGCAACCTCAAACTCTTGGGCTTAAAGATTCTCTTGCCTCAGCCTCCGCAGTGGCTGGGACTACAGGCACCCACCATAACACCTAGCTATTTTTTTTTGTTATTGTAGTTGTAGTTGTTGTTGTTGTTGTCATTATTGGTTAGCTGGCCCGGGCCGGGTTCAAACCTGCCTGCCTGGGTCTGTGTGGCTGGCGTTCTACCCACTGAGCTACGGGTGCCGCCAGGAAGCTCTCATCTTTAAAGCAACACAAAGAAAACAAAAAGTGAGTATTGTTAAAAGCCATCATCAACAAAGCAGGATTTATGCTCATATCCGTGTAATTCATCTTCCCTTAAGGCTGCATACCTTTCTTGGTAGTTTAAACTCTTGATGAATATATTTTGTGACCTAGTGATGTTGGGCTCTGGCCCCTGCGTTATAGCATGGAGCTTCTTTCTACTGTATTCTGGGAACACTTCAATAAAAAATATCTGAACCAGCTCACAAGTGAAGCTGCTGGCGTGAGCTTGGTGTGGATAGCCCCCCTCATTGTGAGTGCTATCAGATAGCTGCGTCCTGCTGGTTGTGAACATTTGTTTAAGTCATGTATTTTTCCTTTAGCCGTATCCCCTTTAGATCACATGTCTGGCCATATGGATTTAGTTTACTTAACTAAAGATTGGCCTTTCTAGTCCCAATCTTACTTAGAATTTGGTTTTTACAAGTAGATGAATGGATTTATATTTGTGTCCCATTATTTCTCCTTTTGATAGCAGCAACAAATTGTAATTTGAAAGAAATATGAAATACTAAGTTGAAAAATATAAGTAACTTAAGCAAGCCACTTCTCAAACTTCAAACATTACAAGATTTATTTCAAATACATTGTAATTTTGAGGGAGGACAAGTACAAAGATTCGATTGTGGGCACATGTTGGAAGGTGCCTACAAAATTTGAGTAATCTAGTTTTTTAAAAGAGGAAATCCTGATTCTTCTCCATTAATAAGACAGATTCTTATTCCATACGACAAGCAGCCGTTCCTTCCTGCAGCGTGTGGCCCTGCTAGTACTTTCAGGTAACTCATTTACCTTTGGTAAGCCTGATTCAGTTCACTGTGTCAGGGGTTCATACTTTGAGTCCTTCAAACATGAGCGTCCATTGTGTTAACACTGATGCTGTGCTCAGGATCAAAGGCAAAGAGGGAAATGGCAGTATTGACTGGTTTTGTATAAAAACCTTGAATGTCAAGGACCTTTGGTATGATGTGGTTTACTCCGGCCTGTTGGGAGTCCTTTCTAAACTAGGCACATACGCACGGTCATTCACTTTCTACTTAAAATCTTGCACTGATAACTGACTTCCCACTGAAAAAAGTTATTTCCTGCAGAAACTTTGCTTTGTACCAAGCTTAAATCTGTGTAATTGGGTCCAGAGGAGTTCATTAAAGGATATTCAAAATAATGCGTACAGTTTGATGACAAAATGTTCTAAGCACTTAGTAAAATTAAAATAAAACACTGTTCAATTTTATTTTCTATTATTTCCATTATCCGAGATGCTTTGTTTCCAAAGTTACTGAGTCCAAAAATTTTTTCATTATTAAACTGTCTTTATCCCCTAAAGGTCTTCACCTAGCAAGCTATCTTTTTATCTTAGCAATGCCAGATCATATGGATTGAACACCTAGTAAAATTTCAACCAAAATAAAACAGACAAATAAAAATGCCTAGTGAATGCATTAAGCCAGGGTCTCCCCACCTCAGCACTCTTGGCGTTTTGGACCAGATAGTTCTTTGACCTGAGGGCTGTCCTGTGCCCTGTGAGCGATGTAGCAGCGTGTCTGTCCTTTACTTATTAGATGCCACAGTTGTGACAAGCAAAACTATCTCCAAAATTGCCACATGATACTAGAGGGTAAAATCAACCCCAGTTGTAAAGTGTTGCATTAAATAAACAAATAATTACTCTTTGATACCAAAAATGTTAGAATAAAGGCCTTCCCCAGAAAGGATAATGTTGCAAATGTGGGCTGACCTAATAAAAATGCAGTATGAAAATCTTATGTGTTTGGTTGAATTTACTTGCTTTCTTGATACATGCTTGACAGATCCAGACCAGATAGTATAAGGTGAAGTAGAGTCCATATATCCCACTTCTGTCACTTGAAAAAAAAAAAAAAGTCGTCATAAAAATTCTAATTTACATAGGCATCTTTCTATAAATGAAAGTAATGATTTTAACATCAGTTCCCTGACTTTGGAATAATCTGGGCAAATTGGAAAGCTGGCCTCTGATAAATTGTGGTGGTTCTGGGGTGGGTCCCATAAAGGACTACAGGCATCTCTCTGTTTGTCATCTGGATTGTACAGTCAGGAATTTCTCTAAGGAAGATACCAGGGGCTGGTGGAAGCTCTGTCATCAGCCAGCAGGAAACAGCTGATGTCGGCCTGAGTCTGAGAATCTTGGAGTTGACATGTTGAAGTGATCAGCCTCAGGAGAGCATGGTGATTCACCCTGGGGACATTCCTGCATGTTCCAGTCTGGAGGGTCTAAAAAACAGGGCAGGAAATCAAACATGGTGACTCATCCCCTTTCTGACATGGCACCTCTTGTGGAAGTGACTGCTGTGGCACCTTGTGGGCAGGGGAATTTCTGTCAGGAATCTCTCCTAGAAAATATTTTAGCTTTGGGTGGCGCCTGTGGCTCAGTTAGTAGGGCCCTGGCCCCATATACCAAGGGTAGCGTGTTCAAACCCAGACCCGGCTGAACTGCAACCAAAAAAAAAAAAAAATAGCTGGGCATTGTGGGGGGCGCCTCTAGTCCCAGCTGCTCGGGAGGCTGAGGCAGGAGAATCACGGAAGCCTAAGAGCTGGAGGTTGCTGTGAGCCATGTGACGTCATGGCACTCTACTGAGGGCGGTAAAGTGAGACTCTGTCTCTACAAAAAAAAAACTTCAGCTTTAACTTTCACCTCAGGAGCCAGCACTCTGAGCAACCTTAGATCATTCCAGGGTATCTCTTTAGGTCCCAGTTTTTTAGTAAAGGTCGAAGACTCCTGGCTGTCCACGATCCTGACTCTGTGAATTTCCTGGAGATCACTGAAGCACCATTTAGGAACCCTTCTTATTCTTGGGCAGATTGGGCAGAACAGATGTTGAAAACCATTGGAGCCTAAACAGTTTTACAAGTGGAAGCTAAACCTTAATTTCATTGTAAGATATTTTTCAAATACAGTAGAACCTCCATAATTGACCACCTCCCTACATTGACCACCTATGTAAGCTGACCTAATTTTTACAGACCGGACATGCACCACATGTACATATCAGTACAGTAGGCCTAGTTTCTTATGTTGACCTATTTGTTACAGTCCATTGGGTAGACTTACAAGAGCTTCTACTATAGTAAAACCAACTTACAGACCTTCTACTATATTTGTTTTTTATTCAGTAGAATTTAGATGGAGGGGAATACATTGATTTTTTGTTTGTTTGTTTTTTTTGAGGGATGGACAGATTGAGTCGAAGATTGCAGTGTACCTAAGTTCATGGCATATTAATAACAGATTCAGGGTGTCAAAATTTAGAAACACTCTAACTAAAATCTCTCATGATATAGTAACTTAAGTATTTTACTGACACCAAGTCCAGATAATGTCAACTTTGAACTACAGCTTGTAATGTGAATCATTATTAGAAACCATCTTTGACAGCTCTACGGCATAGAATTTAAAGGAAAGGAACATAATTTAAATGAACACTAGAGCTCATTTTATTGCCCCTCAATTGTCGGGTCAATTTAGGAATAAAGTCTAATAAAAGCCTAAGTGATCCAGATAAGGGATATTTAATCACTTCTTTTTTCTTATTGGATGTATGTTTCTGTACTGGTTACATGAGGTATAATAGAGGAAAAAAAAAAAAACTTTGTATGCCTGAATATAAGTTTAGAGTAAATTAGAAATGCTTTATGATCTGATTCTTTTGCCCCACCTAACTCTGACTTGTTGGAGGATATTACTGAGAAATACTATGAAATCTGATTTCTTTCCAAATGACTGCTCTTGTTTTAGATAATCTTTCTCCTTTTTATTTTTCCAAATTCTGTCATTTTTCCTGAAGTGTTTTTTAAAAGGAAAATGCCTATCTTCATTATGCCTTTTTGGAGTTTGTATAAATTATACTGAGTCTTTTATGGAGTGTAACTTTATATACATTAAGAATCATTTCTTTTAAAGCTTAAAGGAATTTATAGCAGTAGTATTGCACATTCCCTGTCTTTTTTTCAGAGTTAACTCTAAGTTATTTTTGAAGATCATGTGTATTTTATAAAGTATTCCAAGGAAGTATGTACAAATGCATACAGTCATACAAATGTTTTAGTCCCATCAGCTATGGAGTTCTTTCCAAAGTCTGAATCTAAATTGTTCCTATTTCAGTCCTGGTTAAGCTATCTCACATTCTCTCAGGCACTGGAGAATATTTGTTCATATCTTTGGTGAACAAACTCCTTTCCCTCATTTTTTTTTCCTTTTCCTGGCGTACTCAGTATGTTGATGCTTCCATAATCCAGACAATTAATACGTAGGTATTTAAATGTTCTGTCCAATATGATAGCCAGTGAGCCACATGTGACTACTGAGCATTTGTAATGAGGCTACAGTGGATTTCGACAAACCAAGCGTCAAAAATAAAATGTAAACAATGTCTCCTTTTAAAATAGTGATTACAGGCTTGGTGCTTGTAGTTCAGCGGCTAGGACACCAGCCACATATCCTGGAGGCAGGTTCGAATCCAGCCCAAACCTGCCAAACAACAATGACAACTACAACCAAAAAATAGCTGAGCATTGTGGCAGGTGCATGTAGTTCCAGCTACTTGGGAGGCTGAGGCAAGAGAATTGCTTAAGCCCAAGAGTTTGAGGTTGCTGTGACCGGTGATGCCATGGCACTCTACCCAGGGCGACAGCTTGAGACTCTTGTCTCAAGAAAAAAAAAATAATAATAAAAATAAAACATTGATTACATATTGAAATGATAATATTCTGAATATATTGGGTTAAATGAAATATTCAATTAAAGTCAGTTTGACCTGTTGCTTTTTTTTTTTATTATTTTTTTTGCAGTTTTTGGCTGGGGCTGGGTTTGAACCTGCCACCTCTGGCATATGGGGCTGGCGCCCTACTCCTCTGAGCCACAAGTGCCACCCTCACCTGTTGCTTTTTAATTTGGCTCCAGCAAACTTTGAAATGACACATGCATCTCAGCTAATTTTTCCCACTGGGCATTTCGAACCTCTGTACGTTGAGCACCCAAGGGAATGGAACAAATTGGTCAACATAAGAAAACAGGCCTGGGGTGGCGCCTGTGACTCAGTGAGTAGGGCGCCGGCCCCATATACCAAGGGTGGCAGGTTCAAACCCAGCCCCGGCCGAACTGCAACCAAAAAATTGCCAGGCGTTGTGGCAGGCGCCTGTAGTCCCAGCTACTCGGGGGAGGCTGAGGCAGGAGAATCGCAGAAGCCCAAGAGCTGGAGGTTGCTGTGAGTCCCGTGACGTCATAGCACTCTACCCGAGGGCGGTAAAGTGAGACTCTGTCTCTACAAAAAAAAAGAAAACAGGCCTGCTGTATTGATACGTACATGTGGTGCATGTCTGGTCTATGAAAATTAGGTCAACATGAGGCGGTGGTCACTGTAGGGAGGTGGTCAACTATGAAGTTTAGTTTCTTTGTATTTAGCAACAAGATACAGTATTTTACTGTAAGTTGTACTGAAAGAATATTTACTACCTTCCTAGTTTATGAATCTTCTCAGTACATTTACCACCACCACCAGCATTCTTAAATTTTAGCAAAGTAGACGTATATGCTTTTATTCTTTTTGGTCCACGGATTTGTCCTCCTTGATTTGCTTTCCTGTGTTGTCTCTGGGCTGTTGACTTTTCTGACATAAGAGAATCCGTGTGCCCTCTTTCAGTGGCTCTGTGCCTGGTTTCTTTGCCAGCCTTTAGAAATAAGGCGTCTTAGAGTATGGGTTTGGTTTACACGTTTGAGTTGGTAAAACTACTACCAACTCAAAATGTGGGCAGGAATCCTCAGAGTTAAGTACTATTCAGCCATTAAAAAAAATGGAGACTTTACATCCTTCGTATTAACCTGGATGGAAGTGGAAGACATTATTCTCAGTAAAGCATCACAAGAATGGAGAAGCATGAATCCTATGTACTCAATTTTGATATGAGGACAATTAATGACAATTAAGGTTATGGGGGGGGGAAGCAGAAAGAGGGACGGAGGGAAGCGGGTGGGGCCTTGGTGTGTGTCACACCTTCTGGGGGCAAGACATGATTGCAAGAGGGACTTTACCTAACAATTGCAATCAGTGTAACCTGGCTTATTGTACCCTCAATGAATCCCCAACAATAAAAAAATAATAATAATAAAAAATAAATAAATAAAATTAGATTTGAACTACCAAGTTAAGATGTATGTATGAGAGGCTACATACTTTACTTTATGGAAGTAAAGGTTATTAAATATTAAGAGATTACCAGCTGTGTACTACAATGTAACTTTAAGAAGTATTTTTTTTTCTTAAACCAGCCTGTTAATGTCTTTTAAGAGTGAAATCTGAAGTAAAATTTTACATTAACTTTACGGTCTTTTTCTGAGTCCAACACCTCAGTGCCTCCCGCAAAGGAATTTGAGTCTGGCCTCTTCCCTGGCCATTTGTTGTAATCCGCTGAGAGCAGCGTGGGATTCTTTTCTGCTCATTAAGATCATAGTGTGGAATTCTGTGGGCAAGACATCACTAACCCATTTTAGGACAGTAAATACCGAAAGTCAGACGGTTTTATTTTGGTTCAGTGAGTTTGTCGGTGACCGCTGAGCTGAAATATGAAACAAACCAGCTCTGGAGACACAGAGTCTTGCATTTATAGTGGGAGTGATTAGATAAGTAGCCCGTTGGTGACAGGGACCTGATTCATGCTCTATCTACTGGTGACTAAACTTTCCAAATACTTTCAGTGTACTGATAGTACATTTCTTAAATGCTAAATATATCTGTTAACAGCTAATTGTCTGTCGGACTCATTGTCTGATGCCCTGAAATGCTAAGGTCAAACTGTCCTTCTGTTGTATAGATAAAAGAATATGTGTGTGTGGCAGAGGTGAGGGAAGAAAAACTCTAAAAAATAAAGGGTAGACTTGTAAAACGTGGTTACTTTATAATTTTGAAAGTCATTTTGTCATTTTAACAAACAATTAAACTATTTGCACTTTATTCTTGTTATTTACTCTTTTCCAGTTTGGAACAGAACCACAGAACTTTACATCTAGGGGGTAAAAATACTTGACAGATCAGTTTCAAGCTCTTAATCTTTCCATGTTGCACATTAGTATACTGGATTTAAAGGCACCCCCCACCCCCACCCCACCAAAAACAAAAGAAAGAAAACAAAACCTAAAAAAACTAAAGAAGATAAATGACTTTCTCAGGCCTCCGTGCTCATTAACAGGATGGGTTAACCTACCCTGTTTCCCCGAAAATAAGACAGTGTCTTATTTTAAGGTGTGCTCCCAAAGATGTGCTAGGTCTTATTTTCAGGGGACGTCTTATCTTTCCTGTAAGTAGGTCTTATTTTAAGAGGATGTCTTATTTTTGGGGAAACGGTAACATTCGGATCTCTAACTTGGAGCTTTATTCTTTTTGCCAGTGTTTGAGTCTTCATTTAGAAAGTTTCGGGCTAATCGGAATATCTGAAAACTCAGTGTTTTTAATTTCAGTGTAATAACACCTGCCTCTCTTACTATAAGTTACTTCATTTATAAAATGACAGGGCTTGATTAGATGGTTTCTATGATTCTTTTAGATCCCACAGATTATAGCACAGAGCTTTTTTCTCTCTCCCTCTTTTTTTAATGTGGACAGTGTTATTACCTCAAATGCACATGTTTTCAATCTTTTAAAAAGCCACTTCTATTTCAAGACTATGTTCAATCCAGATGAAATGTGTCATTGCTTGGGGAGCAGGGGTGGGGGATCCACATATGTGTGCAAAGCACACGCCCTGCGGTGTCCCCATCAAGGTCAGCCTGCGGTGCATAGGGTGGGGATGAGCCTGAGGCCAAGCTGCCCAGGCTTTCTAATTTGATAATACAAGTCTTGCTCTGTTGTTTTCCTCCCCAGGCAGCACTTGCCTCGCCTGTTTCCAAGGCCTGTGAGTAGGCCAGAGGAGCCACAGCAGGTTGGTCTTGGGAGCTGATAGGGCAGTTGACAAGAATCCTCTTCTCCCTGCTCGCTAAGATAGAAGGCCCGACTTCTGGCACGCTGCACAGACTCATTGCTAGCTGGGCCTGTCCTTTCATTTTCATCTTCTTTCACTTCTCAGACCCCGTGTTAACTTCCTTCATCTTGATTTAGCCTATGGCCTGCTTGGTCTATGAAGTGGACCCTGGAGAGAGAGGGCTTGATAAAGAAAACACATGCTGTAGAGAGCAGTGATTGGGTTCCAGCCAGCTGGCTCCTGTGCAGCCAGACACCTTTGGCCAAGTCTTCACCTCTCTCCGACCTCCATTGTAACTTACAGAGAAATAGGAATCTTTCTCCTTTGAACTCTGGTCGCACAACCGAGCATTTGTTGTTAACACATTTGTTTTAGCAGGTGTGTTATTTCATTTATTTCATGATCATTACATTCCTCCTTTTGATGTCAGACGGGCAGCTTCAGTCCACTGGTAGCTTCCCAGCGGCGTTTATGTTCCCTGTCCTCTCCTGAGAGCTCCTCCTATCCCTGCCCACCACCTTGCAGAGCAGATTCCTTATTTCAGGTGTGGTGACAAAGCCTTTTGCAATGGGAGATGCCCCTCGCTGCGGGTATTTGGGCACCGTCAGCCGACTCCAGCTCTTGGTTCTGTCCTCACATTCCTCTAGTCCTAAGTTTGATTCTGACTGACTTCCTGGCTGAAGTGGCCACAGAAATCCCGTGCCCCTTCCGGCCTGAACTCGGCATCTCACAGAGGGCCCAGCTTTATTCTCAAGAAATAATTTAAGCAGTGAAAAAGGATGTGGCTGACAGAGGGTCCCGTGTAGGGAGATGCTGTTTTGTTATGTTAGTCTTCGGTTGCAGCTGGAGACAATGCTAAACAGCAGAGATACCAGCGGAGGCCCCCGTGTGTGATCAGTGCTGCAGGAGTGTGTTCTGCCCCACGTGTTAACATGGGCAACACCAAGTTCTTAATCCAGAAAGGGAATAAACTCCAAAGTGTGCCAAGGTGTTACCTCTTATCTCAGGGAAGGACACCATATGGCCTTGCATTTGTATGCTCTTGCCATGACAATTCCTTCTGTCAAAAATGATTTTCTCCAGGAGGAAAATATGTAAATTCTTGGGCAATCATTCAAAAAAGGAAGGGAATAGCCTTTGTTCACCAGCATTTTTGAAAATACTATTTTGGCATATAAAACAGGAATTAATAACCCTTTATAAATGCTGACACGATGTGCTTTTAGTTATAATAAGAATACGTAATTTTATAAATAGTAAAAAGTTTTCTTTTTGATCTTCAGATTGCCTGGACATGGAATTTTTTTTTTTTTTTAAAGGACTTGCATATGTTTAAGTAGCAGGGAAAAGCTTCAAAGAGATTTTTGACACTAGTTATTGGTGAAATCACCTTAAAGCTAAGACTTGGTTCTGTCTTGAATGATATGGAAATTTGCAGTAATATATCATCCTCCAGTTATTGAGAATAAGAATCCAAAGTGTCTTATTTGTATAGTCATTCCATATGCAGCTCCTCTTATTCTTTCATTCATTTTTATATTATTATAATATTTTAATGGAGATGGCGTTGCAGCCAACAAATTCAGCTTTTAGTTTTCCTTGCGCTCAATAAATCTTCCTCCTTAAATCCTTCATGATGTGTGTAGGGAGAAGGAAAACATCACTGTTTACTTCTGACTAGCTAGGGCCATAGAAATTCCTTAACTTAAAATTGAAGGTATTCTATTATTTGGAAAGTTATTTGCAAATTAATAAAAAAAAATAGTCAGTAATTATGGTAATTTTTTTTAAGCAGAAAGCAGCTACTTAGGATCACAGGTCAGTCTACTGAAATATATGTTTTGTAGTATAGGTATCTTTTTTTCTATGGAAAATGTTCTTAAATGTACTAGACATTTCAAGCATGAACATTCTGTTTTGCTCCTTATTAGCTTCAGCGATAGGAGTTTATAGATACGGAATTTATGTCATTAGCAGTCTGATTATTCTCTTGTGACATAGTGGCCATGGTTCAGATGCTGGTTTAATAAGATTCATCTGCTTTTCATGCTGGAGATGGAGCTGTTGTGTTGTCAAACCATTATTTATTGTTGGACATGAACAAAACGTGTTGAGGTATGACAATGTGAGCTTCCATCCTACCTTTCTTGATCGGCCAGGAAAATGAAATTCTACAGACTAAGAGGGATGAAAGGGGAGCTTTATTATTTGTTTCAGACACTATTCCTGCTTCTAGATAAAGCTAAGAAAATTGGGGGAAACCTGTTTTAACTGTGACATATTTTTAAAAGTAGCTGTAATGTTTTTGAAAGGCAGAGTTCACATGCAGAGAAAATGGCTAGTTGAAATCTTCCAATAAGTCTCTGCTGAATGCAAAACTCTTATCATGGAATAAACTAGAATTTGCAATTTGGTAATTGAAATCTGGGCGTGCCCAAATGTCCTATGGAGACTTAGAGTAAACTTTGTTTTATGAAATTCCTCATTGGGTGGGTGGAGTTGGAGGGACACCAGGGTGTCTTTGAGCAGCTGTGTGATTGAAACGGAGCCCCAGTATGTCACAGTGAGTTAGATTTGGCCAGGACTCGGGTTGCAACTGCATTTCATCCATTTGCTGTCTCAACAGATTGATCCATTTCCTTGAGCATCTGTAGTTTGACCTTCAGCAATGACTACATAATACCAATGACAGTAGATTCTGTCCACGACAAAGAGTTAATGATGCTTTTCTGTAGAATTTTATGTTTCCCATAGAGTTTTAAAATTTATGGATCCAATAAGCAACTGAGAGTTTTCAGCACTTTTTCAGATCTTTGGAAGTTGTCTCTAAAGCCTGATCCACAGAAAATGAGGCCATTTATCTTTCCAGGAGTTTCCATGCCCTCTCCACACCTATCTGTTAATGGGATAAGTAAGAGTAGTTTTCACTTCTTGAAACCGGCAGGCTATCAAATGGAGAGGGAAAAAATGGGAAGGTTACTGTTTCCTGTGTCTAACAGGTTTTATTATGGAAACTGTTGCCAGATAATTGGGTTTAATTTGTAACAGAGGGCAAGATTTGTGTTGTAAACACAAAAGTTCTTTCAGGATAAATCTTGTCAGAAGCTGTTGGAAGGATGCTGGAGGAAGCCTTGACTTTTTTTAAAGCCGGGAGTGGAGAGGGTGTGTTTGTCTTTCTTTTCTTCTTTTCTTCTTCTTCTTCTTTTTTTTGGGGGGAGGGGGTTGTTTTTCTTTTCTTTTTTGCTAGACTACAAAATGCCAAGTGTTGGTGGGGCTAGAAGGTGATAATTAGTAGTCTTCACCTGATTCTTTTTTTTTTTTTCCTTTTTTTTTGCAAGCTGGCTAATTAAAATGCATACAAACTTTGCATTTTTTTTTCTCAGAGAGAAACATGCTTTTTTCCACCACTGCGTTTTTTGACCTTCTGCACGCTTCCCTGCCTTGCTGTTTGCTTTATTGACTGCTGCTTTTGACAGTTGAGAAGAACCCTCACGTGCTTATGTACAACTCTGAAACACTGTATTAGGAGAACAAGCGCTGCTTGTAAATGCAAGGGGTGTGCGTATATTTCTGAGTATTGTGGCTTACATACTCTACTACGGAGTCATTTATTCAGTTCTTGTATTTTCTACTTTACTCTGAGCCATTTTAAGTGGTTTTAGGTTATAGTGTTTCTACAGTCTTCTGTATTACAGCAGGTCACCGACTCAACACTTTCCGTTTTAGTCTGCATACCATAGCTTGCTCCATACTTTATCCGTCACGTCAAAAATCAACTAATTTTCCACCATTTTAAACACAGTATCAGTCAGTATGGGGCTTCACTTTTTAGTTCTAGAGGTCTTGCTACAGGTGGTATTTATTCTTAGGTAAAGGAAAAGAGAGATCTTAGATCAGAGAAATGATGAACTTTGACTTTCATTACTCTGAAATGATGCTAGAATTTTCTGAAACGTTATTGCATTAAGTGCACTATAGTAGTACATTTAAATTTTGCCTGATTCTAATTGTTAAACTTGTGGGGGAGAGGTTCAGTTTTACTCTTTCTTCAAGTTTTTCATCACCTCACAGAGTTTTTGTCCTGGAATTGGTAATGAATGCCTAGGGGGTGTGTGTGTGTGTGTGTGTGTGTGTGAATGCCAGATTGGGTTGCCTCTTTGTACTTAATTTTAACTTTTTTGTTTGTTTGTTTGTTTATAGTCAAAATAATTTTAACTCAACATTTGTGTTATTAGAGAAACTATAAAACTTTATCTCATGCCAAATGGGATATAAGTAATGCAACTAGTGATCTCAAACCAAAATTATAAATTACTCGAACAACTTGAATTTAATTTTTTTAATGCTGATATATATTTATCATTATTATATAGTAAGAGAATTTTAAAGAGTAGTTAAGACACAAGAGGACACATCCTCTGACACTCAGGAACTGACAAGTAACTCATGTTATGGTCTTCTTCCCTGTCCAGAGGTTACATATTACACGATATTTTAAAATATTTAAATATTTGAAAATCATATTGAGACATTTGTAACAATTGCGGATATATTTTTTTTTTCTCTGCTGTAGAAGTAAGGTTAAACTATTCACCTAGAAGGGAAAAAAAATGCCCTGGTAAGTTGATGTCCATAACATATAACATTTTACTATCCCTCATTTGCTATGGTGACTAACTGCTGGCAAGAAATTAAAATTTTCAACAATCTCCTATTTATAGTCTCAAAGCAGAAAACCTGTCAGTAAGCTCTGTGATTGAAGCAGGATCATGAAGACATTATTAAAGGGAATCCATTCTACTCATTTCTCATCTATAGCAACTTCTACTTGTTGCCTTTATAATAAATCCTCAATTCACTAATCCACGTAGTAAAGTCTTTTTTTTTTGTTTTTTTTTCTGGTTATTAAGTCATGGAAGAGATAATCAGAAACCTATTTTACTGTCAAGCTTTAATTTTACACATTTTTATAAGACACGTTAGGGTACTTTGGCTATTATGACACCATTAATGAATGTAATTGTATTTTTAATTAAGAACTACGCATTGACCTGCCTGAATATTTTTCCACATCTAAATTTTCATTTTAGAGCTCTGTGATACAGACTATCACTCAGAAGTTAGAGGCAAGTGAAAAAAGATTTACTGAATGACTGATATAAATTTGTTCTGTTGTCCATTTTTTCCCGTGACTGGACAAAAAAATATTATTTTTTTAAATTTCAGATTAATAAGAGGGTACAAATGATTAGGTGACAGTGTTTGCGTTCGTTAGGTCAGGCCCCTGTTGCAGTGATGCCCCTCACTAAAAAAATAATTTTTAAATTTTTGTATAATTGATGGGTTGTTTAATTGAGACTACATTTCTTCTCATGAAAAACTTATTTTGAAAATGGTATCGGAATTTGCAAGTATTCTGAAACTCTGTAAAATTCATAGTTAATGATTTGCTCCATTCAGGTTTATTTTGATTGGCATGCGATCCCTATGTTGTGTTCTGAAATACCTGAAAATCACAACATCTTCATAGAGTCTGCTCTATTTCTGAGTTGTTTTAAATAGTAACTTTAAAATTTGCATTAATTGAAAGGTACCTTGTCATAACATTTGCTTTGTGTCATGAAAGGTTATCTATATTTGGAAGTAACATTTTGGTAAAAGGAAGATTATGGAATATTTATGAACTTTCTCTCTCACCGATTCATAGGTTTTTAGAACAGGATGGAGCTTAGAGCTTTTCAACCACAGGCTTCTCCGTTTACAGTTGGAGGAAATGAGTTCCAGAAAGATTAAGTGACTTGCTCAAGGACACACAGTTGAGTAGAATAAAAGGAATTGTAACCCTGGATTCTTGGCTGCAGGTCAAGTATTTTTACCATTAAAAATATTCCTCAGTAAACCTAATGTAATAATTTAAAAAAAAAATCACACTATCAAGCTAGAAGGGAGTGAATTTTAACTATACTTCATATGGTGAAATATATACATATCTGTATTATATATAAATATATTTGCATCCACATGTACGTTTAAGTAGTCAAATGCCTTTTCTTTAACCTATTAAAGTATGTTTAATTCTATTTGTGACTTAATCACAAGGATGGGATTGATTATCTTGGATAAAGTTGATTTTACTTATTCTCATGACCCTTTTTTTTTTATTATTGCCTTTAATGACATCTCCATAACGGACAGGAATAAGGAGTCTTTGTAAAATAATTAGTTTGAATTCTTGGATTGTCTCATGATGTTTTAGAAATATTTGAAGAAGGATGAAAATTAAATATTATCTGTGTATTACCCTTGATTTCAGTTACCCACAATTATAATCTCAATTTTCATGTAAGCACATTTTATGATACAGAACAAACACCTGTGCACTTTTAATTTACTCGGATGTAGCTAAGTTTATTCAGAAGTAAGGTCTGTGGGACTTTTTAATGAAAATACATGGTAAACATTTCTACAGTCATACTATTTGTCAAAGAACTAACAAAATTTTTTTTTAACAATGTTCACAGTATTTCTTCATTTTAAATCAGTTTTAGTAACCCAAATCAATAATTTAATCAACTAAAATTAATATTGATAGGCAAAAAAGAAAAAGTCATGGCCAGTTGACATCAGGAATTATTACGGGAGCTCAATACCATGGGCCGTAGCTGGTAGAGTTTGCCAGAAAAAGTGCTGCCCCACCTTCTCCTGGGTCTATGGCATTCATAGTATGCAGCCTGTTCTGGCTTTGTAGAGCCAAGAAAACCTTTTAAACTGCATTTTTAAAATTCTATTGATTCTTTTTTCTATATATAAATATATGAGTTTATCAGTCAGATTTAAGACCCTGATTTGTTTTATTTCTTCACTGGCTGTTCACTGAGGACCTGCCTACTATGAGTCCCAGTCATTCAGTAACTAGTGACATCAGGGTGCTTTTATAGGTAAATGATATGTTCTGATGATTACAGTCAGCTCTGATATGAGTAACAAGACTTCAAATTTATATCCTAAATTTTTTTTTTAATAATCTGAAAATCAGTTTTCAATTGCAGCCTTAGGGATTCTTAGATATTTAGCATTGCTTACTAGATATTTTAGGCTATTTTTATACTTTATGTTTCCTTCCAATTTCCATTTCAGTTTCTTAGATAAGTAGTTTTGAGCCACTTCCCCCTCCCCTCGCCACCTCTCCCACAAATAAGCCAAATAAGGCCTCTCAATGACAATAATTCGCTCCAAACCACAAGATAAGTTTTCGAATTTTCTATATTTAATTTACATTAAGTGCCTAAACTCTTGGCTTAAAAAGGCAAGGGAATAATTTGCATAATCATTACAAACTAAATAATCTGCTCTGCAACTTGCCCTTTCCCAAGGTGCCAACTGCTGTCACTCACGCTTGGCTACTCAGCGTGGACATGGGCCTGTGCTCCCGCACATGGTCCGCAGCCTGGACTGCAAGGCTGGATATGGAGAAGTAGAAAGCAAGATTGCTATTGGCCTGAGGATCTGCCCTCTGTATTTCCAGTTAAAAAAACAAGAAAACATTTCAAGCAATGATTCTTCAGATGTGGATCAGCATACCCTGACTGTGCATGAAATTTTCATTTTTTAATTCTTTAGGCATTCTGCAGTTGATCAGTTCCAAACACTGGGGATTTCATTTCTCCTTTTAATAAAATTAAATTATATATAGAAGATTTTTTTTCTGCTAACAGAAAAAAAGAGTGAGTCCCAGTCATTCAGTAACTAGTGACATAAGGGTGTCACTGCTAACATTAACTGCTAACATTAACTCATGATTTCTTGGTTAATGGAAAACCTAATGGCTTCCCCCAAAGACAAGGAGGAGCCACTTTTTTTTTTGCAGTTTTTTGGCCGGGGCCAGTTTTGAACCCACTACCTCTGGTATATGGGGCCAACACCCTACTCCTTGAGCCACAGGCGCTGCTCACGAGGAGCCACTTGTTTTTAGTCTCTCTTCCAAAGGGAAAACTCAGACACAGGCAAATTTCAGAGTAGACAAGGTTTCCATTTCATGATGAAGATGAGTTGATGTAACTTGTGGGCCCCATTTAACAGATGGCTGTGGGAAACAGGGACGTGCTTTAACTTCTTGCCCTGCACATCCATCACTGGTTTTCTCTTTAGCAATTTGAGAAATAGGAAGAGATGTAGTGGAAATGGAGCAGGCAGAGAAAAACTGAAACGGGAGCGCAGGTGGCTAATTTTGGCTTTGATTCATTATGACCAAAGTAGGATGTCTTTGTAAGGTGAAGTATTTTTTTTTTCTTACATTTGACATCCTTCTTAAGCAATCAAGGAAATTAGAAACCCGTTCATGCTTCAGGCAGATTTTTATAGTCTATTGTGTGCCTTGAGCTATGCAATTTAGTTTCCTGGATTCCAGAAAAGTTTATTCTTGTACTTCAATCAATTCTTTCTCTCTTTAAAAACTCTGAATCCCAAAGAACTTCTATTTCAGGCAAACATAGCATTTTACTCAAATTAAATTGTGCATCGGTATTAAATATGCTTGGTGAGATTAAATTCCCAAATGTGGCGTGGTGTTATTTGTTTATAAATCACAGGTGTAGTTACAGTCAGGTCCCCAGATGGTTTTTGGAGAAATGTAAGTTAGTAGGATCTGTTAAAGAAATGCATACAGGTGCAGATGACTTTGAAAGACAAAAAAAAAAAAAAAAAAAATGACCACTAACTTCATTACAGTAGATGAAAATTAAGTTATGTTTTGTCAGGAGAGTCAGATAAGTAGCTACGCGGGTCATATGACTGATATTGCTTGCGAAGTAGTGTTTGTAACTATAGTTTAAAATTGTGGACATGAGAAGCTCTGAAATACCCTTGAACAAAAGTTGGGGTATGTGAAATAGTAAGTGGAAAGTAAACCCCTAAAGCGTCCAAGGTATGTTGTAACTGGAAAGTTATTTAAACAATTAATGGTAATTCTAGTCATTAGCAATAGTAGTGTCAGAGGTAAAACTTCATGTTTTACATTTCCAAATCATCATGTGTACTAGCTGGTCAGTTCTCCACTGGGGTTTTCTAGAAAGTATGTTGAGAGCAGTTAGGAAGTTTCACCATGATATGCTGATAATTATTCACAAGTCGTCTAACATTTCACTTTTTTAAAGTGAATTCATTTAATTTTGAGCCTGTGTCTGTGTGAATTGTAGTTAACCCCTCTTGGTGAGTCTCACTCACCTGCATTCAGACCCCTGCGCCTTGAGATAGAAGGCGTAGTTTCAACTAATGCGTTTGGCACTGGACATATTGCACTGACGCAGCCTAGAGTCAGCTGTCTTTTCAGACTTACAGTGACAACTGAAGATTCTAATAATGGTATTTCTTTAAGGTCCAACAAAAAAATTTTAGGTTTTATTAGAAATCTCTTAAGACTTTGGGGATGAGATGTATATGTGAATGACATTGAATTGCCAAATGTGTGAAAAATCTGCCACGTTAAGACTGATGACTGCAGGTTAAGTTGTGCTACAAACCAGGTTCGGAGAAACTTAGGATGCTTCTGACTATAGCAGGCCATTGTGGTGTATTAGTCAGGGTTCTCTGGAGAGACCCATAGGAGATTTGTTACAAGGAATTGACTTACGGTTTAAATGGAGTCTTAACAAGTCCCAAGACATGGGAGTTGACAAGTTAGATACTAGGAGAGCTGATGCTTAGTCTCAATCTGAAGGATGGCGGGCTTGAGACCTGCGAAGCACCAATGTTTCACTTCCAATCTGAAGGCAGGGGAAAATAAATAAATAAATAAAAGCTGATGTCCCAGTTCAAAGGCAGTTGGTCAGGAGGAATTCTCTCCCATGCAGAGGAGGATCAGTCTTTTTGTTCCCTGCAGGCCTTCACCTGACTGGATGAGGCCTAACAGGGAGAGCAGAGTTTTATTTAAATGTTAATTCCATTCTCCAAATTCCATAATAGAAATCCCAGCATAAAGTTTGGCCAAATACCTGGGCACCCCATGGCCAGTGAAGTTGATACATAAAACTGACCGTCAAACTTGGTTCAGTGCCCAGATTAGTGCTTTACAAACATCAGTGCTTAGTAAATACTAGATGAATGGGTAAGTGGATAAAATGAAAATGAACGAATTGTCATTACAGAAGTTAAAGACTCTTAAGTTTCTATATTGCAGATGAAGAAATTCTTCTGCTTTGCCACTTAAAAATCTATAATTTCACAGAAGCTTGTTTGAAATATAGTATTAATTGATCTTTGCATTTAATATCTGGACCAAACTTAATGCTATAGCTACTTTTGAAAGTACTCTGACATATTTGAAAGAGAGTAAAGTTTTCTTCTCTAAGATTGCACGTCTTTTTACTTGCTGTTTGCTTTCTTGAATATCATACTGTCTCTCAATTTTTCTTGTACTCCCATGACCTTGTTTTCTTATCTAGGTGTATTTAATGTTTATATTTAATTTTGTCTTTATTTATATTTAAAGACTATCTTCTCTTCTCCTTAACTCATTTTCCTTTTGGTTGGTTCCACCTTTATTAAACTACTTTATTGTAGTTTCTTGCCAATTGCCTTTATTTTTACCATGTGGATAATAACTTTTTAGATTTTAATTGATATAAAAGTATTCAGTAAGATACTGCTCCTGGTAACCATATTAGCGTGACTACAAACATAAAAAATGAGGTACAATATCAATGTTTTTTATTTTTATTAATTAATTAATTAGTTAACTTTTTTTTTTTGGAGACAGTCTCACTGTGTAGCCCTCGGTAGCATGCAGTGGCGTCACAGCTCACAGCAACCTCTCTTGAGCTTAAGCGATTCTCTTGCCTCAGCCTCCAAAGTAGCTGGGACTACAGACACCCGCCACAATGCCCGGCTATTAATATCAGTGTTTTAAAAAAGAAATATGTAAGCTATAAATAACATGAGGCTGTTTTCTCTAAATCTGAACATGGATCATTATCACCATAGAAATGCAAAGTTCTCTTGCCCTAAATTCTTTTTAGTTCCTACAAAATAGATACTATCAACATGTAAAGGCATGGTTGATATCAAATAATTCTCACTATCACAAACTATTTAACAGTGTAAGATAGTTCTTAAAATATGATGGAAGCATCACATTTTTAAAGGATTTTATCAGTAGTAGTTTTCTTCCTATAATCAGAAGGTAAATACATATTTGCTGTAGACAATTAGAATAGATACCTTATTTTTATAAGTAATCAAAGCATGACAAATTTACCTTGAAATGGCAGATGAACAAAAAGAAGGTAAATAGCACTGGTGATATGACACATTCCAACAGACAGAGAAGATGGACCCCCGTGGGGCTAAAATGAGACAAACCCAAACCCAAATCTCATGGCTAGCTGGAGGAGGGATTGGTCACATGTTCCTTATTAATTGCCGTAAGTTTTCTTTCCTGTAATTAAACAAAAAACAGCTCCTGAAAAGCATCACTGAAACAACTACAGTTGGAAAATTTCCCAGCTGACCTTGACAGACGATAGTCTGAACCAGCTGACAAGCCCCTCCTCCGCCTGTGGGACCTGCATGACTCCTGTTGGGAAGGACCAGTCTTACGAACATGATTTATAGATAGCTGCAGACCGTCAGCCATTTTCAGCCAGCTTATAGAAACTGTGCACACATTGTCTTTGTGCCCCATGGTTCATCTTTTGATGTAAAGAACCTCATCTTAATGCTAAAACCTCTCCCCAAGGTGAACATGAGATATATGTTACCTGTACATTATCCATCGTACAAGCACCTGTCTTCTCATGAATATTCGTAGAATTTCCCCAGCCCTGCTCAGGATGTATGTAAGACTGACCCTGTAACACATACATATGTACCAGCGTCTGCCTCCCTTCAGAGTGCGTACTTTCGGTAACCCCAAACCACATTCCCAATCCAAGGATCATGCCTGTCTCTGAAAAAAGTCTTTCCTTCCTCTGTAGATCTCCTAGTCTTTAACACCTGTGACACAGCTACTTAGCTGCTACCTGGAGAGACGCCTCCTCCTGATTACTTAGATCCATCCAGTTCTTTCCCAGCTCCTGTATCTGTATAGCCAATTCTTATTATTTGTGGATTCTATTTGTGAAAATCACCTACTCCCTGATATTTATTTGTAAACCCAAGTTCATACTCACGGTGCTTTCTTGGTCATTGGTAAACATATGCAGAGTGGCCACAAATGTGAATAGCCCAACACACCCAGCTTCGCAGCTGAGACGGAACAAGGCAATGCTCTGCCTTCTTATTTCAGCTTTCAGACCGTCAAGAACTGTCCTTTTCGGACCCTTATTTAGTGTCACATTGTCTAATTGTGTGCACTTGGTTGGTGACTTCTCTGTTGAAATGATCCCCAGCTATAGGACTAAAGTGTTGCTAAGCACAGACAGGCTCCCTTGTGGAGAAATCTGTGTGGCATGTGCATTTCCTTCAGGCGGGGTTATAGTTCTATTGGCCTAGTATTCAATGTCAGTGATTCACAGCATATATGCATAATGCATTTTTAAACAGAAATGCACATAAAATAGAGTATCGATCAGTTGACACAAACATTATTACGTCCAGAGGCTCACAGGAACCTAACCGTGTATTTTCTCTAGGAGCGGTAGTTCAGTGTTTGAAGTTCAAGGTTCTCATCAACCGTACAGATCACAACTACTGCAAATAACAAGAATTATTATTTTTTCTTTTTTAAAAATTGAGTTCCACATATATGCATTTTTTTCTTAATGGTATATTTTGAATATTTTCTTGTGTTATTAAATCTTCAATATCATTGTAATATATATATAGCAAAACAGCAGGCAAATGTGCTTTCAGTTTATTTAATAAAAGTCCTTTTATAGATCCTTTAATCCTCCCTTTACAACTTTTCGTTGTTATGTGCAATTCTGTGATAAACATTCCTTATAGTATACATGATTATTTCCTTAGGATATATTCTCTGGAAGTAAAATTTTGGGGACACAGAACATGCAAACAGAAACTTTGGCTTTTTGTAAGATTCCTTTGAGATCTTTTAGAATGCTTTATTTTATGCACAAAAGGAAGTAAATGCAAAGCACCGTTTATACCAAAATTTGGAAAATCTTTATGGGAATATGAAAAAATCATAAAAGTTATTTTTATCTCAGATTTCAGTGGCCACTTGTAGTGAATTTGTTGTGACGTAGTTAAGGGCCGGGCACAGTACAGTTGCACTGTATTCTCAGGGGATTGGTTCCAGGGACCCCCCAGATAACACAGTCTGCAGATTCTCAAGTCGGTTATGTGTGAACTTCTTCCCACACACTTTACATTATCTCCAGATTACTTGTAATGCCTACTACAATGTAAATACTTTGTACATAGTTCTTACACTGTGTTTTTATTTAGTTTTAGTTAATATTTTTCATTAGCAGTTGGCCAAATCTATGGATAAATAGCCCGTGGACACTGAGGACCAACTATATGTTAGATATGGAGAGAATTACAAATTAGATACAAGTACACTTAGTCCCCTCTTTTTATTGATAAAGATGGAGACTGCTTTGGCTATTTAATTGTGAATTGAATTTCTTAAAAAGAATAAAACTCCATAATGCCCTTCCTCCCTCCTCCCCTCCCTCCCTCCCTCCCTTCCTTCCTTTTTCTTTCTTTCCTTCTTTCTTTTTTTGAATATTACAGCCATAGGCATGTAAGGAAGTTCAGGCTGCCCATCTCCACCACCAACCCCTCTTTGGTTTTTTTTTTTTTTTCTAGCTTTATTTCAGACATCTACATTCAAGGAACACAGATACACATCTATTCTTTGTAGACACAGGTGCACAGATGAAGAAAGGTTGCTTCTCTATCCCATCCAGAAGTCAGAGCCAGGTCCACCTTCTCTTCAAGGTTGATCCCGCTTCATGCCTCGGGGCAACTCTCAGAGTATATTGTAAATACAGAGGTTTCCACATAGTACATTCTGCTGGGAGAATTGGGTGACTGAATGAGGTGGTGTGTGTTCTAGACATTGAAAGATTACGATAGGTGGAGATTATTCACTGCTATAAATTTGCATACTTCCACTACATTGGCAGATTTTTAATTTTGCATATGATCTTTCTCAAATAGGGAATGTGCCCAGCTTGTCATTATTTTAAGCATTGCTGTTACAGGAGAGCAAATACTGATTTTTGCTATGTGAGTCTTATTTACAAAATACCTGTGATAGTTCTTCTTTATAACATACCTTTATAACAGATTTTTGGTTGTTTCTGCAGTGCCTTTGTAATCATAAATTATTGATTGCAAATGTTAGATTTTGTGGATACATTTTAATTTGTTAATAATCTCCTTTAAAAATGATCATTTTGGATTTTACTCTACTTTTTCGATTTTTAATGATAATGCCAAATGAATGACTTAATGCCTATGTACATTTTAAAAATTCGTATGGGGTATTTTTGGAGAATATATTCCTAAGAGTAGAATTAAATAACTATAACAGAACTCTGTAAGCTAACCACCTAAGGGACTGCGCCAAACTGATCCACATAAGGAGATAGTCATCCTCAGGAATTAGGCCTACAATATTAATGTATATATGTGGTGCATGGCCAGTCTATGAAAATTAAGTTCATGTAAGGAGGTGGTCAGTGTAGGGAGGTGGTCAATTATGGAGATTCTATTGTACCTTATTGCTTTTTTTGTGTATTCTCATATTATTTTACAAGAATGTATTGTTAATTAATAGTATTCTCTACCACAGTTACTTATTATTGTGTGTTAGGTGTGTTATTAAAAAAAATTCTGCTTTCTTAACAGCCAAGGTTGGCTTAATTTATGCATCTTTAATTAGTAGCAAGGATCAATCTGTTTCTAATATTATTTACTACTAAAATTTTGACTTGTATAAAATTGTTCATAATTTTGGCTCAAATACTTGTCTGGTAGAGCCTTTTCTTTGCAACACTTCAATTCCGATTTTCCTGGAATTATTCCAAGTTAAATATGTTTTTATGGACATCTTATAAAATTTAAACTCTATGGTGTGTACTTCTACATGCCTAGTGGTGTAGAGGGAATAGCACCTCCTCCTCCTAGGTTCTCACTTGACTCCAGACGGTCTCAAGGGGGAAAGCTTGTCTGCCTCACCCTCAAAATGGCCTTTCTAGAGGAAGCAGTATGTTCTCTCTGTTGTTGAACTTGGTCACAGTACATTGTGATTGATTCTTTGTCCCCTGTTTTGGATGCTTCCTGAGGAGAAGAAATCTATGGTCAGGTCCTTTTCTCTGTTTCAAATTCCACATGCCTGACACACGCCAGTGCAGCCACGCCCTGATTTGTTCGTGTATTTAGCAGACATTTATTTGATGTCTGGAGTGCTCTCCTAAGCATTATTGGACACAGAGCATATAAAGATGAAAAAGACCTGGTCCCTGAAGTCTGGCCAGACCACTTAAGAGAGGAAAAGCTTGGGTCCCTAGATAATTGACAGAGTATGAAATCTGATCATAGAGCTTAGAATGGTCGGTCTTTAAGTTCTAAACTGTGTGAGTCAAGACACTTATTAAAACAGCATTGATCAGGAGTTATGAGAAAAAATGTTACAATATGTTATAAATTGTTTTAACATTTATTTTCCCAAACTTTATAGATTTTTTTTTTTCAATTAAATTGGCCAGGCGAATTGAATCCCTGCCCTCATTCACTCCAAACTTTTTTTTTAAGTCAGAAATACAGAATTTAAAGTGGGAAGGAGCCACAGTAATCATCTTTTTTAACTCCCTTTTATAGTTTAGGAAATTGAACTCCAAAGGAGGGGTAACTTTCCCCAGTCTAACTGTTTTTTTCAAAAACAGATAATTTTAAATTTGTAGAAAGGTATATTTCATCACCCGGGCAGTGAAGAACTTTATGTTTATCTTTGTCCCATTCGAGACACACAGGATTTTTAGATGTGCCCCGTTGACTCTGAGGGATGGTTCTGTTCATGTACCGTCCAATTTACCTTCATGCCATGGAGACCTCCAAAAATGCCTTAGGTAGCTGAGATCTGTGATATTTCTTATATTTTTATGTTCTTAAGTTTTTAAGATAGTGATAGCGAGAGTGAAATTTACTTTGGGGTTTAGTTATAGTTCTTTTTGTGACAGAGGCATGTGTCAATTACTACTAGGTTTTGAGTTTTAGTTTTTCAATGTAATGCACAATGTGTAACGAATGAAATAGAGTCTGTCAAGAAAAATGAATTTTTTTAGTGGACTGAAGTAATAGTGCTTTTCACAATGTTTTATCTGAACTTTACAGCCAGATATTTTAATTGTTTTTGATAACTCACTGTTTTATTTTCTATTTCACTTTGATTAGACTTCAAAAGATACAGACATACCTATCTTAATCATACAAAGCTAAGCATAGTAGCCTCTATATGGGAGCAGAATGGTGTAAAGACCAAAAAAGAAAAAGAACATTTGAAAATCTATATTCTTGATTCACTGAATTTTGAGAACTTAGTTAGGACTCTACCTTATTACTTTATTACATGAGAATAGTCCTTTACTATTAAGATGAAGGCTCAGGAAAAGTAGACTTCACTTAGTGCCTTCAGCTTGGGCTTTGTTTGCTTTTAATCTGAGTAATAAGGTTTGTTTTGTTTTGAGATAGAGTCTCCAGCTGTTGCCCTGGGTAGAGGAGTGCCGTCACAACTCACAGCCGCTTCAAGCTCTTGGGCTTAAGTGATTCTCTTGCCTCAGCCTCCCAAGTAGCTGGGACTACAGGCGCCCACCACAATGCCCAGATATTTTTTGGTTGTAGTTGTCATTGTTGTTTAGCAGGCCTGGGTTAGATTCGAACCCACCAGTTCCTGTGTATGTGGCTGGCGCCCTAACCGCTGGACTACAGGCTCCGAGCCCTGAGTTATAAGTTTTAATTTAAGAATACTTTGGGGGATGTTTCATCTCCCTGATATGCCAGATTTTGTGTGTACGTTCACATATATATGAACACACACATAGATGTACACTTCTTTTTCTTGGAGAAGTGGTTCATACCATCATCAGCTGTATCCTTTTTTTTTTAAGGTAATGGAGCTATTCCGTATGATACTGTACTAGACGGTACATGTCACTGTATGTACATTTATCCAAACGCATTACATGTGTAATACCAGGAGTGAACTTTAATGTAAATTACTAATTTTAGGTGATAATGATGAAGGTTCATCAGTGTGAAAAATAATTCTTAAAGGTGTTCTTGAACAGAAAGATGAGGAATATCATTATTTCAGACTTTCATGCATTACTGTCTCGATTGTGACAAGTAGTAAAATGTCACTATCTTGTTTAACAAGTCCTTTAGAGAGACAGATGACAGTTCACTGGTACCTACATTTGTGCTGTGCTCAGTAATTGATTACCTTTGCAAAGAGCACATGACATGTATTGGGTTGCTTAGGTTTGAATATTAACTAATTGCACTTAGTTATCAAGAAAATAATTTCTTCTTAATTGACCTCATCCTTCACGGTTACAAATGAGAAGACGTATGTGAAAATTTCTGTGTAAGTACCACACACTAACGGATTGTACTACTGGAGGTCTGAAATGGGAAGATTTCTATAATTCTCTTATTCCCTAACATTTAATTTATTCTTTAGTAGAAAAATAAAATTAAAAATAAATTCTAGAAATATGATTTGATACCACATCTAAATTAAGAACTTTTTTTACTGGGATTTATTTGAAGATTTACCAAAAAATATTATATTTTAATTTTTTATATATATTAATATTTTCAGCTGCTTACTTTTTGTGGAGATTTTTGCAATTTTAGATTCTTTTCATGTTTTTTTTGTTTGTCTGTTTTTTTATTATTAATAAATCATACTGTGTACGTTAATGCAATCATGGGGCACCGTACACTGGTTTTATAGACCGTTTGACACATTTTCATCACACTGGTTAACATAGCCTTCCTGGCATTTTCTTAGTTATTGTGTTAAGACATTTACATTCTACTTTTACTAAGTTTCACATATACCCTTGTAAGACGCACCACAGGTGTAATCCCACCAATCACCCTCCCTCCACCCCCTCCACTCCCTCTCCCCCTTCCCCCTATTCTTAGGTTGTAACTGGGTTATAGCTTTCGTGTAAAAGCCATAAATTAGTTTCATAGTAGGGCTGAGTACATTGGGTACTTTTTCTTCCATTCTTGAGACACTTTACTAAGAAGAATATGTTCCAGTTCCATCCATGTAAACATGAAAGAGGTAAAATCTCGATCTTTCTTTAAGGCTGCATAATATTCCATGCTGTACATATACCACAATTTATTAATCCATTCGTGGATCGATGGGCACTTGGGCTTTTTCCATAACTTAGCAATTATGAATTGGGCTGCAATAAACATTCTGGTACAAATATCTTTGTTATAATGTGATTTTTGGTCTTCTGGGTATATACCTAGTAGAGGAATTATAGGATTGAATGGCAGATCTATTTTTAGATCTCTAAGTGTTCCCCAAACATCTTCCCAAAAGGAATGTACTAATTTGCATTCCCACCAGCAGTGTAGAAGTGTTCCCTTTTCTCCACATCCACGCCAACATCTCTGGTCTTGGGATTTTGTGATATGGGCTAATCTTACTGGAGTTAGATGATATCTCAAAGTAGTTTTGATTTGTATTTCTCTGATGATTAAAGATGATGAGTATTTTTTCATATGTCTGTAGACCGTGCGCCTGTTTTCTTGAGAGAAGTTTCTCTTCAAGTCCCTTGCCCAGCCTGCGATAGGATCACTTGTTCTTTTCTTGCTTATACATTTGAGTTCTCTGTGGATTGTGATTATTAAACCTTTGTTGGGGACATAACCTGCAAATATCTTCTCCCATTCTGAGGGCTGTATGCTTGCTTTACTTACTGTGTTCTTCGCTGTGCAGAAGCTTTTTAGTTTTTTTTTTGTTGTTGTTTGTTTGTTTGTTTTGTAGAGACAGAGTCTCACTTTACCACACTTGGTAGAGTGCCATGATGTCACAGGACTCACAGCAACCTCCAGCTCTTGGGCTTTCATGATTCTCCTGCCTCAGCCTCCCGAGCAGCTGGGACTACAGGAGCCCGAACAATGCCCGGCTAGTTTTTGGTTGCAGTTCAGCCAGGGCTGGGTTTGAACCCACCACCCTCAGTATATGGGGCCTGCGCCTTACTCACTGAGCCGCAGGTGCCACCTAGAAGCTTTTTAGTTTGATCAGGTCCCAGTAGTGTATTTTTGAAGCTACTTCAATTGCCCAGGGCATCCTCCTCATAAAATACTCACCCAGACTGATTTCTGCAAGGGTTTTCCCTGTACTGTCTTCTAGTATTTCTATAGTTTCATGTCTTGAGTTTAAATATTTAATCCAGTGAGAGTCTATCTTAGTTAATGGTGAAAAGTGTGGGTCCAGTTTCAGTCTTCTACAGGTTGCCAGCCAGTTCACCCAGCACCATTTGTTAAATAGGGAATCTTTTCCCCACTGGATGTTTTTAATTGGCTTGTCAAAGATCAAATAACAGTAAGTAGCTGGATTCATCTCTTGGTTCTCTATTCTGTTCCAGACATCTACTTCTCTATTTTTGTGCCAGTACCATGCTGTTATGATCACTATCGATTTATAGTACAGTCTGAGGTCTGGTAGTGTGATTCCTCCTGCTTTGTTTTAATTTCTGAGTAATGTTTTAGCTAGTTGAGTTTTTTTCTGATTCCATATAAAACGAAGTATTATTTTTCAAGATCTTTAAAGTATGGCAGTGGAGCTTTAATAGGGATTGCATGAAAATTGTATATTGCTTTGGGTAGTATGGACATTTTAACAATGTTGATTCTTCCCAGCCATGAGCATGGTATGTTTTTCCATTTGTTAACATTTTCAGCTATTTCTTTTCTTAGAGTTTCATAGTTCTCTTTATAGAGATATGTCACATCCTTTGTTAGATAAACTCCCAAATATTTCATCATCTTTGGCACTACTGTGAATGGAATAGAGTCCTTAACTGTTTTTTCGGCTTGACTATTGTTGGTATATAAAAGGCTACCGATTTATGAATGTTGATTTTGTAACCTGAGATGCTGTTGTATTCCTTGATCACTTCTAAGAGTTTTGTAGTAGAATCCCTTGTGTTTTCTAGAAATACAATCATATCATCTGCCAAGAGCTAAAGTTTGATCTCTTCTGACCTTATATGGATACCCTTGATCGCCTTTTCTTCCCTGATTGCGGGGGCTAAAACTTGCATTACAATGTTAAAGAGCAGTGGAGACAATGGGCAGCCTTGTCTGGTTCCTGATCTGAGTGGAAATGATTGCAATTTAACTCCGTTCAATACGGTATTGGCTGTGGGTTTGCTGTAGATGGCCTCTGTCAGTTTAAGAGATGTCCCTTCTATACCAATTTTCTTAAGTGTTCTGATCATGAAGGGATGCTGGATATTATCAAAAGCTTTTTCTGCATCAGTTGAGAGAATCATATGGTCTTTGTTTTTTAATTTGTTTATGTGCTGGATTACATTTATAGATTTATGTATATTGAACCAGCCTTGAGACCCTGCGATAAAACCGACTTGATCATGATGTATAATTTGTTTGATGTGTTGCTGGATTCTCTTTGTTGGGATCTTGTTGAATATTTTTACATCTATATTTATTAGTGATATTGGTCTATAATTTTCTTTTCTTGTTGGGTCTTTTCCTGGTTTGGGGATCAGGGTGATGTTTGTTTCATAGAACGTGTTGTGTAGTCTTCCTTTTTCTACATTTTGGAACAAGATGAGTAATATAGGTACTAATTCCTCTTTAAAGGTTTGGTAGAATTCTGACGTGAAGCCATCTGGTCCCAGGCTTTTCTTTTTGGGGAGGTTTTGTATGGTTGATGCTATTTCAGAACTTGATATGGGCCTGTTCATCATTTCCACTTCATTCTGGCTAAGTCTTGGAAGGTGACGTGCTACCAAGTGTTGGTCAGTTTCCTTCAGATTTTCATGTTTCTGAGAATAAAGTTTCTTGTAATTTTCATTAAGGATCTTTTGAATTTCTGAGGAGTCTGTTGTTATTTCATCTTCGTTGTTTCTGATTGATGAGATCAGAGATTTTACTCTTTTTTTCCTGGTTAGGTTAGCCAAAGGTTTATCTATTTTGTTGACCTTTTTAAAAGACCAACTTTTTGATTTATTGATCTGTTGTATAATTCTTTTGTTTTCAATTTTATTTAATTCTGCTCTAATTTTGGTTATTTCTTTTCTTCTACTGGATTTGGGGTTGGAATGTTCTTCCTTTTCCAGTTGCTTGAGATGTCCCATTAAATTGTTAACTTCCTCTCTTTCCATTTTCTTGAGGAAGGCTTGCAGTACTATAAATTTCTCTCTTAGGACTGCCTTTGCGGTATTCCAGAGGTTCAGATAATTCGTGTCTTCATTGTTGATTTGTTCCACAAATTTGGCAATTTTCTTGTCAATCTCATCTCTGACCCAGCTATCATTCAGCATAAGGTTATTTAACTTCCATGTTTTTGTATGAGTATGCAGATTCTTGTTGTTACTGAGTTCAAAATTTATTCCATGGTGGTCCAAGTAGATGCAAGAAATAATTTCTATTCCTTTAAATTTACTGAGGTTAGACTTGTGACCTAAGATGTGATCGATTTTGGAGTGTGTTCCATGGGCTGTTGAGAAGTATGTGTATTCAGTTTTGTTGGGATAAAATGTTCTGTAGATGTCTGCTAAATTCAAATGTTGGATGGTTAGGTTTAAGTCTAAAACTTCTTTTCTCAGCTTCTTATTGGAGGATCCATCCAACACTACCAAAGGAGTGTTGAAATCTCCAACTATTATGGAACTGGAGGAAATCAAGTTGCTCATGTCTGTTAGAGTTTCTCTTATAAATTGAGGTGCATTCTGGTTGGGTGCATAGATATTAATAATTGAAATCTCATCATATTGAGTATTACCCTTAACAAATAGGAAGTGACCATTCTTATCCTTCCTTATTTTGTTGGTTTAAAGCCTGTTGTATCTGCAAATAGAATTGCAACACCTCCTTTTTTGTGATTACCATTTGCCTGAAATATGGATGACCATCTTTTCACCCTTAGTCTATATTTATCTTTTAAGGTAAGATGTGACTCTTTTATGCAGCAAATATCTGGCCTGAGTTTTTGTATCCAGTCAGCTAACCTATGCCTCTTTAGAGGACAGTTTAGCCGTTCACATTAATGGAGAATATTGATAAGTCTGGTAAAATTTTGGGTATTGAGTTTTTCAAAAGTTCAGTGGACAGTTTTAATCCTTTATCCACTGTGGAATTTGGAGTTTGATCAAAAGTTTTTGAGTGAGTTTACTTTTGTGGTAGAGGATGGGGCTGGTCATTATGGAGAATAGGTCTGAGAATATCCTGAAGAGCTGGTTTGGTTATGGCAAATTTCTTCAACATATGAATGTCATTAAAGTATTAATTTCTCCCTCATAAATGAAACTCAGTTTAGCTGGATACAGGATCCGGGGTTGAAAGTCATTTTGCTTTAGGAGATTAAAAGTCAATGACCACCCTCTTCTGGCTTGAAAAGTTTCAGCAGAGAGATCTGCAGTCATTCTAATATTCTTCCCTTTGTAGGTAATAGATTTCTTACGTCTGGCTACTTTCAGAATTTTCTCCTTCATATTAACTTTAGTGAAGTTAATTATGATATGCCTGGGGGATGTCTTATTGGGATTGAGTCATGCTGGAGTTCTGAAACTGTCTGCTATCTGAATTTCAGAATCTCTTGGCCTGTCTGGAAAATTCTCTTTCATAATTTCATGGAGAAGGGCCTCTGTGCCCTTCAAGGCCACTTCATCACTTTCAGGGATTCCAATGAGGCTGATATTAGCCTTCTTTGAATTATCCCAGAGCTCTCAGAGAGAATGATCCGTTTTGCTGTCCATTTCTCTTCCTCTTTAAGAGTTTGGGAGTGTTTAAAGGCTTTGTCTTCAATGTCAGAAATATTTTCTCCTGCTTGCTCCACTCTGTTACTGAGGGCTTCTATATTTTTTAGATCTTTGAGAGGTGCAAATTCTTGCTTCAGTGCATCAAAATCTTTGGTGGTTTTGTCTTTAAATTTGTTAAATTCTTGAAACAACTTTTGAATTTCTTTTAGAATTTCTAATTCCGAGTTTTGAATTTCTCCTCGAATTTCTAATTCCAAATTTTCCTCCATTCCATTAATCTTGTTTGCAATCCAAATTCTGAATTTGATTTCTGACATCTCAGCCAGCTGTTTATGAATGGAATCTTCAGTTACATCTGCCATATCTTTCCTTGTGGTGGGGTGATCTATTCTGGTTATTCATGTTTCCAGAGTTTTTCCGCTTATTCTGCCCCATGATTGTTATACACCGTTTGATTTTTCCCCTGGACCTCTGTGCTATGGCCTGAGAAACTGGGGGCCTGTTTGGTGTAGTTGGGCTAACATGGTTCTGTTTTGTTTTCAGCTGGTCTCTGTTCGACCCTAGTGAAACAGTTACTCTGGGTTGAAGTCTCAGCTTTGGAGAAATACCAGCAATTAAGTCACCCCGCCCCCCACAGGCAACAATTGGAAAAGGAAAATCAAACCTTCCTATGAATACACACCCAGGGCACCACCTGAATAGTCCTCGGGCAATTGGCTCAGTTCAAAATCAATTGTCTCAGTCATCACCTGTCTCAGGTGGGAGATTTTAAAAGGTCTCTGGCAACTGGATCGCAGGGGTCTGGTGAATACTCAGGTATGGCTTGCTCTGGTGCTCCGTGGAGTCAGGAGGACCCACCCAGCAAATAGATCAGTCTGGGAAAGTTGATGCCTCCTTCCCCACCTTGCACCTCCGTCACACCAAGTCACTGATAGCCCCACAGGGCTGTGCCCCAGTTGCCTGTAGTGAACAGATACTCCAGGGTTTTGCACCTGCCTGAATCACAAGGAAATGTATTTGTGCTCGGCCAGGCCTCTGTGCTCTGCCTCTGTCTAGCAGGGGGAGGTGAACTGAGGCCTGACAGTTCAACTTGATGGAGGCTGAGGGGAGTTCACTCAGTTCCAGGCCCACCCCTGATTGATATTACTGACAGAACAGAACAGAACAACTTTGCAGGAATTTGTTTTTGCCCCTGCTAAATTCCCCTGTAGAAGAAAAGCTGTTTTGAGTTCACAGAGCCTGCACCTCAGGTCCTGTCTTTGCTCATGCAGGTTTGTATTTGGTTAGCTGTCAGTTCTAGCCTCCTCTCTTCCTTTGTGTATAGGCTGATGATTCCCTGAGGGCTGGGAGGGCTGGGTGCGTCTTAGGCTCAGTAAAGCAGTCCTCTGGGTCAGCCCTGCCCTGGGAACTTCCTGGCTCTGCGCGTGCGTTTCTAGTCCCCACACTCCACCCAGGCCGTTACCACCTCAGGCAAACCCTTTACTCACGGGGCCTGCGTTTCCATCCCAGATCTGTTCCATGGTGGTTGCCACCTGAGTAGATGCCTGGCCTCCTCTTGTTCCACAGGGAGACAGGGGGTGTGGCTTTGGAATATCTGGGAGTGAGACCTATTGTTGCCAAAAGACGGCTGCTGCTCTGCACCTTGGGGCACCGCCGCTCCCGTGTGGTTCCCTCTCAGCTGACCCTCCTCTCCTCACTCCCGTGCCGCAGAGTCAGCAACTGACCAGCTGCAGTTTAGGCCCTGTCCACACCCCTCGAGAAATCACCCAAGAATATGGACTCCTGGGGGACAGGCCTCCAGATCTCAGAGTGAGAGTGGAGGGTAGTGCTGGGAGCTCCGAGTTGCAGGTAGAGAATATATAGTTTTATACAGTTTTATGCCTGGCAGGAGAACGCCGTGGCACCCTAGTAGGGGAGGTAGGTCCAGTTTTTAGAGGGTCTCGTCCATGGAGTGGAGTGGCAGGACCTTTAAACTCTGCTCGTTTGTTGATGGGACACTCTGAGCCGTTCTCATGGGGGAGGGGACTCTCGTCCACTTGGTGATGGATTTTGTACCTTTTGTTTGTATCCTTGGGGTCATAGCTCTCCTCAGCAGGGTTGATGTGCGTTCTTCAACCTTATCTCTTGGTGCAGCTCTAATCCACCAGGTTACTTGCTAAATTTCTGTCCTTTAACTCTTCTTCTGGATGGGAGCCTCTGTGGAAAGCTGGCTTCAGTCAGCCATCTTGTCTCCGCCCCTGTTTGTTTTGTTTTGTAGTTTTTGGTTGGGGCTGGGTTTGAACCCACCGCCTCCGGTGTATGGTGCTGGCGCCCTAGTCCTTGAGCCACAGGCTCCACCCTTGGTTTTGTTTGTGTTTTTACTCTTCTGATCAGTATTTTATTCCTATTCTTTGAAATAATGTGGCAGAAGGAATTTTGATAATTTGATGGAACAGTGTAGTGACATTGGTTTTCTGGAGGGTACAACCAAAACTTCTATGTACTTCTGTTCCTCTAACTTACTTATGTTTCATTTTATAAATAAGCTTTTGAAATTTATACATGAAAGTAATCAATAAAAACAAAGATGAAGTTGGGTGTGGTGGCTCGTGCCTGTAATCCTAGCCCTCCTTTTGAGATCAGGAGTTTGAGACCAGTCTAAGCAAGAATAAGACTCCTGTTTCTACTGAAAATAGAAAAATTTAGCTGGGTATTGTGGTGGGCACCTTTAGTTGCAGCTACTTGGAAGGCTGAGGCAGGAGGATCCCTTGAGCTGAGGAGTTTGAGGTTTCTGTAAGCTAAGCTGACACCGTGGTACTCTAGCCTGGGCAACAGAGTGAGACTCTGTCTCGTGAATAAATAAATTAATTAATTGAAAAAGGAGCCCCCTGCTAGTATTAACTCTTATGGCTTTGGAATCACAGTCAGTAATTTTTTTGACTTTTCTAAGTCTTCCTTTCTTAGCCTGAAAGAAGCAAGACAGTCATTAAATGTTGGGCTGAGAAAATTCGACATTGTGGAGCCACTCAGAAATGAAGAATTAATTTTTGGTTGGTGGGAGGTGGGCTGAATGTGTTCCCTTTAGCGTCTTGTGTTGAACTCCTCCCCAGTAGCTCAAAATGTGACTGTATGTGGAGATGGGGTCTGTCCTGAAGTGAAGAATTTGAAGTGAGGCCATCAGATGTGCTCTAATCTAGGATGACTGGTGTTATAAGGGACAGAAACACGCACAGAGGAAAGACCCAATGAAGAGACAGGGAGAGCGCCTCTAATCAATGCACACAGAAATTACTTCTGATCACTTTTGCCATCTGAAAGCTAAGGAGAAGGACCTGGGAAGAACCCACTCCATTACTGCTGTATTCTCAAACTTCTAGCCTCTAGAGTTGTGAGAACATAAATTTTTGTGGTTTAAGCCACCTAGTCTGTGGTACTTTGTTATGCAGACTACCAGAGGGGCTTGTTTTAACAGTGGTTAAAATAGCTTGGCTAACCAAATGAAAAGATAAATATATCATTTTTCTTTGCAAACAAAGTTTGTATTAACATTGCTTCCTCGTAGGCTCTGTCCTAAAACTGTTGGTATTTTAATTAATTTTCCAATGGTAGCTCCTTCACATAGCAGATCAGTAAGTTGTCCTTAAAGTATCTTTTTCTGTGAAGCTTCAGGAAACCTATACTCTAAAAAAATATTTTGAGTTAATCATTTAGGACTGATTGCTTCATTCCCATCAAAATATTGTTTTTATCTTCGTTGATGCTAAGGCAAATGAATAACAGTGAAGGTTCTTTCACCACTTCATAAAAATACGTAAAAAGAATTGTGAAATATTTACCAGACAGACTGAAGGACAAAGTCAACTAGCTAAGTGGACTTGGAGGGAATTAAACACAGTTAGTTACAGAGTAGAGGAAAGGCATTTACGTGTCAGAGGGTGTTGTTTTTTTTTTCCTTCCTTTTCTTCTGAGTTCTCAAAGTAGTTTAAGAAGGGGGGGGGGAATGAGGGAAAGACGAGAAAGTACGATTTTATTACCTCTGATCTCAATTTGGTTTATGATCCCCAGTTTTTCAATTTCCAATAGGAAAAAACAGAACCGTGCAATGGTGTAGGTATTTCAGAAACCAGTACTCTTAAGTTTACTTTCTCCTTTTGGCTTCATAGCAGAGGATATCTAGATCCTTTCATTTTTACAACTTTGTCCTGGAAAATATGAGTAAGTCAGCCTATGCAATTAAATGCAAAATCAATGTAAACTGCCCAGAGGACTGACAGACTGGTATTAGCTTGTAGAGACAAATGCTTTTTTAGTCCTCTTATGATTCAACCACTATTGGATATAGAAATTTCAGGCTTAATCTCTGTTATCTCAATGTTCTAGTTGTAGGCTGAGTGCAAAGGAACAAAAGAACTTTTTTTTACTTCCCCACATCAAGAAGGATACATATTGCATTAGAAATATTATACTGGCTTCTGGGTATTTTTAGAACATGATACATACCTCTTACAGTACAAGAAAAGAAAATTTGTCTTTTGCCCTGAAGTTATATTTTAGCTTTCATTAAGTTCTTATCTACAATAGAGTTGGAAGGGGAATAACGTTGATAGCATTACCGAAAGTTTGCTGGAACACAGTAGACAATACTCTAATAAACGCGCAGACTACTTTTGAATTTTCTAGCTCCACTGTCATCTGGGGGAGGAAGGTTGTGACTAACACCTGTGCAGAGATTTGTAGACACCCTGGTGGAAGCTAGAGCCCTTGGTGTCCTCCCTAGCCAGGGTGTGAACTTGGGAAGGTGACACCGTCATTTGTGGCCCTTCAGTACTTCAGCAGTGACATGAAAAGGTGGATGAGATGTTTTCCATTCTTGCTTTTAAGGGGCCTCAGAATTACTGCCCAATACTCACATCCCTGCCAACCAGTACTATAGATTAGGCGCTGTTCTTCAAATTAATTTAGATGTTACTGAAATTAATGAAGTGCACTTGTATTTAGAGCATACTGAATTCAAAGTAGTTCTTGACGTATTGCCTTAGTCAACAGATGCTACAAAGAACAATTACTAATAGTTTAGAAATGTTTGGGAGGTCCACATGGTTCTGTGTTTTTGTGTAGTTCTGTTTTGTTGATAAAGTAAAAATTGGTACTTGTATTAGAAAAGGAAAGGAGCAGCCAGCCTAATTGATCTCCAAGGCCCTTACTGCTAGGCTGTGCAATAATTTTTTCTGAAGCATGCTAAGTATATTTTCGCATCACTGAAAGTTTGAAGATTTAGTAGGAGGATAGAAATAAACTGTTTAAAAAAATACAGTTATATTCTACATTTAGTAAGTTTCACATGTACCCTCGTAAGATGCACCGTATGGTCCCACCAGTTACCCTCCCTCTACCCATCCTCTTAACACAATAACTAAGAAAATACCAGGAAGGCTATGTTAACCAGTGTGATGAAAATATTTCAAATTATATATAAAACAGTGCATGGTACCCCGTGATTGCATTAATGTACACAGCTATGATTTAATAAAAAATAAATAAAAGAATACAGTTCACGGAGGATGTTGAAGATTCTGTCTGTTCAACATGGATCTGAAGTGTGGAGAACTCCGTCAGGGCGAGAATCAGGCTCTGTCCTTCTTTCTGCTGTATTCTGAGCACCTCTCACGTGCCTGCAGGTGGACATGCCCCATGAGAACTTGCTGCTGAGTGTATCTTTTAGAGTAAGACTTGGAAAGAGTAACAGTCATAAATTTGGTTAACTTACTTCTTCTAATTTTGCTTTAAGAAAACTATTTGGAGGCTGGGCATGGTGGCTCACACCTGTGGTCCTAATATTTTGGGAGGCTGAGGCAAAAGGGTTGCTTGAGCTCAGGCATTGAAGAGCAGCCTGAGTAAGAAGGAGACCCTGTCTCTACTAAAAGTAGAAACATTAAACCAAGTGTTGTGGCAAGTTGGCTGGGTATCTATAGTCCTAGCTGCTGGGGAGGCTAAGGTAGGAGGATCACTTGAAACCAGGAGTTTGAGGTTGTGGTGAGCTAGGCTGATGCCTTGGGCACTGTAGCCTGGGCAACAGAACAAAGTGAGACTCTGTTTCCAAAAAAAAAAAGAAGAAGAAGAAGAAGAAGAAGAAAGAAAACTATCTCTAGATTTGACCAATTAGGAAATGGATAAATTAGATATAGCCATTTGTTTTAGAAAAAGGATTGAACCTAAAAAAGTTACTTAAATAATTCAAAGACATTTTAAAGTGTGACTATTTCCAAGCCATCAATTTAATGCAACTTTTTGATTAAGAAAAACAAAATGATTATGAAAACTAGCTACTCTTTCGTATAGAAAGGCATAATAACCATTTTAAAATGTCCTTACTTCTAGGAAATGCTACTGTCTATAAAGATTACAACGTGAAGATTATGTAATTACGGAGTGAAGAAATGCCTGTCATTGGTTTTCCCATTCTAGGCTGTGACTGAATATTACTGTTTGACTTTTCTGTGGTAGTTAATATCTGGAAGGACTTTTCATTGTGTTTCTGATTCTTTTATTTGAGGTCCTAAAAATCTCTTTTCCAGAAATCTGTTATCAGTTGATGGTGTCCTAATCTGGTTTAGAGTAAAAGAAATTGGTTTGGAATTTAGGTTTTTATGAAATTTCTATGTATCTGTTCTTTATTATGAAACAATCTTCTGAAGCGTAGATAGCATTGAATGGTAAGTTAACGGGCCATGCTCCTGATCTATTGTCAAACTCTATTCAGCCCTCTATTCTATTAATACCCAGTGGTGAGAAAGAAGAAATGAATAAAACTAAGTCGCACACGCTTAGGTTTTGATTTGTTTACAATACTCTTTAAGAAGGGCTATTTTTTAAATTATGCTTAAGTGGAATAATGTAGGTATTAATTTTTTAATCAGATTTGATTTCCCTTTGCATTTGCACTGTAGTCTTTACCTGACACTAGCATAGAATTTGTATTTTCTCTTGGATGGGCAGTTCTGCGTTACCTCATCCTGCACTCAACTGCTCTGTGTGGTGACTATCTTGTGCTACGTACAGGAGGCCCCCAGTTTAGAAACACTTGACTCACTCAGAGGACGGCTGTCCTGGACAGTCCTCAGCCCCTGTAGGAACCTCCCACACCCCTGTGGGAGCTGTTAGTGCTAGGAACTCTTCTTCTCCCATCCTCCTGCTTTGAGAGGGGCCCAGCTTCCCAGACCCCTCTAAGACAGATTGTGCCCCAGGGAATTTCCTCCCCATCACTTTGAGGATCTCCTGTGCCTTGGACTCCTGTGAGTCTGGAGGCAGGATTGTGAGGTTCTTGTGCTATTCATTCCCTCTGCTCTAGTTTAGAAAGTGTATCTGGGCTAACTTGGAGACATCCGAATGATTTTCAATTTAGTTTGAAAGAAAAGAATTGTGGTTCAAGTGTCAGATTTATGAATTAACTTCCAAACTCATTTGCATGTTGAGTGATTCTTAATGTATGTCTTAACTCCTCACATTAGATTTTGAGTCTCGAAAGGTAAGGACAGTTGCTTAAAAGTACTTAAGTGATGTTTGTCTGTACATGCAAAAATAGAGTTGATTTTTTGACTATTAAGATATTCTTCCTCCCTCAGAAAAAAGAAAAGGGGGAAAAATGATACTTTAATCTGAAGTGAAGCAGTCTCCTTTCTCTTTAACCTATTTTTGTCAATTTAATGTTATAAATTAGTTGCTTCTCACTCATTAAGCCTTATTAATCAAGGTGGTATTTAATTTTCTCTGACTTACTGTCTGGTTTAATACTTTCACCATACAGTCTAGTTACCAAAGGATCGTCTTTACTTCTTGACAGATTAAATGTATCTATTGAGGAATTTGTCTTTGCAAATTTTACATTCTGCCCTCTTGGAGTGAGAGGAAAAAAAAAAATGATGAGGAGATAAAAAAAAAAAAAAAATCTGAGTATCCGTAGCCCTGTTTGCCTGTCCTTCTGCATAAAACAGCTGTAATTTCCCTGTCCCAGGGCGCCCATAATGAAAGTTTAGTCAGCCTTGTTTTTTGTTTATCTTTTGGGTTTTTATCACCCACCCCCTTTTTTTTGAGCGGCTGATCCTGTGAGGTTGGAGTAGGGGTGAAGATGTGAAGATATATTTTTTCAGCAGACCGTCATGACAGTGAAGTGGCCTGGCCATAATTTTTATAACATAACAGTGTTCTATCAAAGGAATATATATTTGGATTTTGAGGCTTTTGAGGTGTAGAGAGAAGGATTATTATTTTTCTTCTTAACCCCATGCAATAAAAAGCTTGCATGAACACAGTCCCAGGAGTTAAGAACCCAGTGTTTGTAACCCGTGTCACTGTGGGGTGGCGGGATGCCAGCGGAGTTCAGACTCTGCAGTTTGTTTGTGTTGGCACGTCTGCACGCATAGAGGGCATATTAAAATACCCTGGCAGTGAGAGAGCGCGGAGATGCTTTGAGTACTTTTACCCTGTACTGTTCCTGTTGGAACATGTGCTTTCGCTTTCTTGAGGCAGGCTCCTTGTGTTTACATCTTTACATCTTTGTCCCCCCTCGCAGCACCCCAGAACCGCATTTACGCTTTATCGGGCCTCTCTTCTCAGATGCACAGCCCTCCATGTGCTTGTGCATCAAACTTGCCTTTCAAACTGTCTTTTGTATCTTTTGCAAGGAAATTGATCTCATAAAGAATGCTATCAGATTCATCAACTGGCAAAAGATACCATTTCAAAGTATAAGTCAGAGGCATAAAAAGGATGCAATCATAAGCTTGACTGTTTCAACAGAGCTGCTTAGCAGAAAATATTAAATCCGCCTGCCTGCCATTCAATCACTCTGGGCATAACCAGCCAAAGAATTTCACAATGTGGATAACCTCCAGCCCTCTGACTGTATGCAAAGCAGGAGTCCTGAATGAGAGCATTGTGTTATAAAACCTCAAACTGGAGCAGGACTAAAAAGCCCAATCTCACTGGTTATTTTGGACATTCAAATGCTGTCTAAGAGAAAAGAACTCATTATGACTCAGTTCCGTTAATTAGACGTAAATTACCATCTTTTGTCTGATACAAAAGAAGGTAAAGGGAACTCTGCGAGACCAGAGGATACAGAAATTCTAATGAGATGAGAGCATGGGCTGGAAAGTGAGTGAATACAAGAAGCTATTCAGCTGGAGGCAAGCCCCTAGTGTGTCTTGTGTGTGAGCAAAAAGCGAAAACATACATTTGTAATTGTGCAGATTCATATACTATTTACAACCATGGTCAGTGTTCCCAAAGAGCTCGCAGGGCCCTGATGTTGACAGGATGTGAAGCTGACCCACACAGGAAGAAATAATTCTCTTCTTTTCTAGTCCTGATTACACTCTGAAGATGTTTGTTATGTACACAGCCTTCTCAGTGGGAGACATAGGCCTCTAATGGGATTGAATGATAAGTAAATGGACCTTTTACTGAAAAATAATGAAGGCGAATAAATAAAGGAAAATAGCAAAGTTTGTCCAGGAGATTTAAGAAATTAAAGGGAAGAATTGTTTAAGCATAACAATAAGGGAAGAACTATAGAATTCCAGTGTTGGAAGGGACTGTAGAATAGGTCTGGACTGAGAAATTACATTAGGATGAGAAAACAGTACAATAACCCCCTTAAACACCTCTTTAGAAATGTATAAACATATTTTCTTAACTGTATGAACTTCTCAAATTCAAACCAGGTTGTTCCAGAGTAAATTTAGCCACATCGTTCACATCTGCTGAAAGGTGGAAATTCTCCCTTATGTTAGGCAAAAGTTAACATGATCTCAAAGGTCCAATATTCCAGTCACTAAATGTCACTCGTTTTTATAACAAATTCACAGTACAGTGATGAACATGACTCGAGCTCCATAATGCTTTTATTCTCCTTTAGAGAAGATGTGTATAAGTGGGAGTTAATAAGCTGTGTCCTCTGGCGTTGAATATCATGTTATTTATTCACATGACCCAAATACTAATAGGAAATTATAATATTGCAAGTCGCTGATCAGTTCATTTATTCAGCACACTTACTTATTTAGTCCGAGAATAGTGTTATGCACTAGGGATTCAAGGATGACCATGACCCTCGTAATGAGAGAAGAATTATACCGTACAGGCCAGATTTAAAAGAAAGTTGAAGATTTCCATAGAAGTATGGTTTTGAGATGCTCAGGGACATGACAGAGTCAGTCAGTGTGCAGCAGGTGTTTGAACATGATTTTCTGAAGATGGAGGTTAAGTCTTGGCTAGAAGGAGTCGTGGAGGGTGTAGATGCCCCGTGGTGGTGGATGCACGCTACAAGGTAACTGAGGAGAGCCAAGGAAGTTGGGTTTCGAGGTGCAGGTGGGAGATTAGGAGCCTGAGCTGGAAAATACCGACTTTGCAGAGAAGCGGGGAAGAACGAGTAGAATGCAGTGCTTAGAGTTTGAAGTAGGGAGAGTCTTTTCTCAGTGTTTGGCGTTGTGTGCGTACGTGGTGGGGGTGGAGAGAGGGACAACGGAGATTGCCAAGAAGGGCAGGAAGGTACATTAAGATAAGGCCTTCAGGGCAAATGTCTTGTTTTAGCAAGTGTATGGTACAAGGAAAGTTTAAAGAAAGAAACTGAAAAAAGTATTGGGCTGAGGATGCTTCTTTTCTCTAGGTGAAGATTAGAGAGGCTCAAGGATCCCATTTAGAGGCTTTTCCATCTGGAGGTAGAGTTAGGGAAGGGTGTGGCTGTTCATACACTTGTAGTTGGAAGAATAGAGTCAGGAATTGGACTGTGCCCATGGCCCATGACCTTCACTTTCCCAGAGTAGTAGAACATGAAGTCACCTGTGGGTTGGGCCCAAGCCTAGTGAAGGTTCAGAATAGTCCCTGAGGGAATTGGAGAAAGCTGTAGCAACCAAAAAATTCAGGGTTACTGGTTAACTGATAAGGACTCAAGGCTTGAGATGAAGGAGACGCCCCGGCAAAATTTTCTCCAGTAGCTTTCATCATCCCACATCTGAAAGAGAGATGGTGCTTCTGTGATTGATCCCAATTTGGGGGTTTTACTGGCTGTAAGGAACAGATCAAAGGGGAAGAAACAGTTGCTCAGCTGGGGCTTGTGTGTTTTATGGCATGTGTAGACTTGTGTATGTGGGTGCATGCATGTGTGTGTTTGGCTTTCTTGTTTTGAGTTTTTTTTCCTTTTTGTTTGTTTCATTTTTTTGTTTTTGTTTTTGGCACTGCCACATTGCTTTTCACTATGGCTCCTTGTGAGTGAAATAGTGTTAAAACTACTCTCCCTCCCCATGCGACTTGAAGAAACCGGCTGAGAGGGGGATTGGCCGTTTCTCCTATGTGCAACCAAACTCCTGAAATGCTGGCAATTCTTAACTATTTTGATTATTTTGTATTCTCAATTCTTCCCATAAAAACACATAGCAAAGAAACAGTCATAACCAAGAAAACAATAGAAGTCCCTCCCTGTTGTGTGAGCCCTCAGTGACACTTTTGCAGACTCTACCCCATAGACTTTTGTCCAGGGTATTGTGATAGGCAGTGCCTTTGAGTGGTATGTGTAAAAGCTCAGAGGCTATGGGGAATTAAGCAAATAGGATGTATACATGCTGGCTCCCAGCCCTGAATCTTGTATGGTTGATATTTGATCATTTGAATTTGTTAGACAAAAGTCTTCATGGCTGATTTGCTTCCTGGCCACCAGGACGGGCTTCAGATTATGTGTGAATCAAGCTGGAAGGCAGCTCTCCAAACTTGGCAAAACTGCCCTCTGCTGAACTCAGCAAGACAGAGGTAGAACTCACTAACCCAGCATACTGGATGGATGTAGGACAGCAATTGCCTGAGATGACCTGTGCCATATTCCTGTTTCCACTTGCCCAGACAGGCAAATGTGGTTTAATTCAACCGACTATCCCATGTGTATTTATGGTTTCAATCAGTCTTTAAAATTTGTCATACCTTTTATGAAGAAGAGAGCATATTCACGTCAAACTTGAGTGTGATGTAGGGAGTTATGGAGTTCATCTAGGCCTAAAAATAAGAACAATCTGGGCCTTAAATCTTCTTCAGCAGCAAACTAGCTTTGTGACCTTGGCCTCATTTACCTCTGGGATCTTAGTTTCCTCACTTATAAAATGATCTTTAAGGTCTTTTTTAACTTTTAATAATATATAATTCTTGAAGTTGTTTTTGAAGGATTTTAAAACAGTTTTTTTCTGCTTAGTCCAAAGTGGCCCAGGTATTACTGGCAAAATAGTGCTTGGATCCAGCTATACAGTCCATGTTTCTGTTGGATCAAAGGCCTTCCTTTTTTTTTTTTTCTTTTTTTTTTTTAAGTATGAAATAACTTGTTTACATCATCACAATAATCACAGACCATCATAAAGGATGCTATTTTTCAAACTTGCTTGAAAAGAGAAATAAATCCACAGACAACTCATAAACCCCATCTAAAGAACATGGCCTTTACAGAAGTTCGCTGTAAGTACACATGTCGTGGCCAAGAGTGTCATAAACACAAAAGCAAACTTTGTGATGAAAATCCAGTAGCAATGCTCTGTTATAATCTAATGAGGCCACCTACAAAATATTATTTATTTCATATTTGTCATCTAAATGAAACATTAAAAAATGTATAATATTCATAAAGAACTAGCTGCTGAGGATAAGTCCAATATTTGAGTCAAGTTTAAGAAATCTAGATCTAAAAAACACAATAGTATCAATCAAGAAGTAAATGAATGTACTCAATTTTGATATGAGGACAATTAATGACAATTAATGACATGGTGGGGGTGGGGAAGGGGAGAGCAGAGAGAGAAAGAATGAAGGAGTGGTGAGGGAAAGGAAGAGCAGAGAGAGGGAAGGAGGAGGGGGTGGGATCTGGGTGTGTGTCATATGAAATATAATATCCTAATAAAAAATATATATATAATATATGTATATATATCACCGTTATGTATGTATATGTATATGAATGACTTTGGAGAATTAAAAAGTAAGCTTGCTTAAATTATGTTATTAAAACACAGTGGGAACATACCAGAAAAAAAGATATTTGATCATATTTATTTCACAAAGGAGGTCAGTGACCTCTAAAGTTGGAGGTTCCATAAACTACACCTTTCACTCTGGATATTTCTGTGAAAGAACACAAGATAGAGTTTCAGATGTGTTTTCTGATGCTCTTTTATAGTATAACTGTATTATTAAATGTTCTCATTTTGTGTTTACTGTTCTCATTTTAAGTAAACCCAGTGCAAAAAAATGGAGTTAAATAAATAGGGAGTGATTATTTGACTATGATAATTTATCTGTGTGGTTCTCTTAACAGTGATCTTCTACTTTAAAGAGTTTGTATATTATTAACTAACATGTCCACCAGAAAACTGTGGCTGATAGAGAAATTTAAATTAAATTTTTTTAAGAATCTCTAGCATTTGATTATTAATTGATGATGAACTTTTATCCTGTGCAGTTTGTTGTACATATGTATCATACCATAAGCATACATTCATTCATTTTTTTTTTAATTGTTGGGGATTCATTGGGGGTATAAGAAGCCAGGTTACACTGATTGCATTGGTTGGGTAGAGACCCTCTTGCAATCCTGTCTTGCCCCAAAAGGTGTGACACCCAGATCCCACCTCCTTTTCTTTTTAGTTCTTCTCCGTACCAATATGTTAATGAGTACGTCCAGCATAGGGCAGACGGAGCCAGGAAAATATAAAATTAAGGCAACGTAATGCAGTCTTGGTCCTGATGCTAAACATGAGTTTCTGGGGGATGTTATCTTTAGTTACTTAATTATACCATCACTGTCTCCAGCAGCTAATTGAAGGAATAGCTCTGCTACCAGAACAACAGCAACAAACATGTTTTACCAGGCCTTGTCCCCTGGGAAGTCCATAGGCAGGAAATTTAATATCAGCATTCTTTTCCGCTCAGTTGGCATAAATTGTTACTTGCTTTTAGACTGATCGCAAAGTAGTCTGAAACTCCATTAGTTTAGTTCACTGTGAAGAACAACACACCCTAACCCTGTGGTTGTAGATGAGGGTAGGAAAGACCGGTCCCATTGATGGAGCCTTTCCCAAGTGCTGAAATACTCACTTAAGAAATAACGTTAACTCTTTATCTGTGGGTTTTGTTAGCATTTTGCCTGTTCTTTTTCCTCATCCCCTAAATAATGAATTTTTTTAAAGTATATTTTCATGATATTCAAGAAACCAGAGCTTAAATACTATTAAGACAACAGCCATTTAAAAAACAGCTGTGTGGGCATAAAACAACATGTGCAGGGCACCATTTTATGTTCTAATATAAAATAGGATTAATGAGATGATAAGAATTGCTTTGTGAATCTTTGAGCAATTTGTAGGAAAAAAATGTAAATTAAATTTTGAATGGGGGTGCCTATTAACACCTCTGGTGTGGCAAAAATATTACTGCTTAAGAACTTGATCTACTTTTCTGCATCAGCTTTTGCTATGATATCTCTAGTGAAGTCATGTAAACATGCCCGTAAGTATTATGTTGCCATTTTATTTTCATTTATTTATTTTTATGTTGCCATTTTAAAAACTTTTTAGAAATACTAAATTGTGGTTATCCTTCTAATAAGTAGACAATCCTTGTTTCTCATTCATTTAGTCACAACAAGTTTGTATGTAGCTCGTAGAAATATTTTACAGGGCTGTGAACTTAGTCTTGGATTTGATGATGCGGCTTGAAAGGATGATGCTAAAAAAGGTGGTGTTTAAGAGATGACAAGGGTGGGTGGGGCCTCGTGATATACGCCTCAGGGCTTTGGGAGGCCAAGGCAGGAGGATTGCTTGAAGCCAAGGGTTCACAATCAGCCTGGACAACATAGTTAGACTTCATCTCTACAAAATTAAAAAAAAAAAAAACATTAAAAAATGAGCCAGGCCTGGTGGCACATGCCTATAGCCCCAATTACTCAGGAGGCTGAGGTGGGAGTATTACTTGAGCCCAGGAGTTCAAGGTTACAGTGAGCTGCAGTCAAACCACTGGACTTTTTCCTGGGTGACAGAAGGAAACCCTGTCTCTCAAAAAAAATTTTAAACTTAAAAATGTTTTAAAAAGAGAGATGACAAGAAGGAAAATGCTAAACTCTTCCTTCCTTATCTGCTTATGCTGTGGATTTTGATCAAATAAAATACCTCATTCTAAAAATGTGTCATGTTTAGCAAGCATTATTCACATATATTTTGTTATTTAATGCCGTCTTACACATATATGAGGGTCGGCAGCCACTGGGCTAACCAGTTAACCATTGTTGACTCGCACTTAGGCTGTAGCACAGGAAAAAATCAATTTTATAAGTGCTGTGTAATCATTATTCAGGAAAGTCTTCAACAGTCCCAAGGCCAAATAGTATTTTTCTAATGAAGCGTTATTACACCTAATAAGACAAATAATACAATTAATAATGTACGTTATTCATATAGTAGCAAAAAATTTACTTTTGCAGAATGATTTAAGAAATTAGAGATTTATCATATCATAACTTGCAAAACATTTTCACATAAAATATTAGAACTAGTTTGTAAAAACTGTTAACATAGCATGTTTGGGGAGGATTCCTTAAAATTTAAAAATGTTTTCCAAAAATTGATATTAATATATAGGTATAAATCATTTACTTTTTTAAAAAAAATCGTTTTCTCAAGCCTTCAAGGGCAAATGAATCAATGAATATTTATTCTGATTAGTGCTTTAGAAGTGCTTTCAGTGTAATAAGATGGGCTCTGGTCTAATGGTATCAAGAAAATCTAGGGAGGATTAACTGAGGTAAGTCAACAATTAAAAAGCAATTAAATGCTAAACTGTTAAGAGTTAAAGGGATCCAGAAAAAAAGTTTATCCTGACCTGGTTGAATGAGTAGCATCTTGGGCTGGATCTTAAGTGGTGAGACTGTGTGTAACTAATTCCTGCAGTGTCCCAGACACCGTGCCAAGCCTTACCACCTCATCCTTCAGATGAGGAAGGTGAAGGCTCAGAGTTCAGTCATTTCTTCTTGGTGGCACAGCTACTCAGTGGGCCGCTTGCTTCTGAGAAAAGAACACTTTCTAGGTAGAAGGAATGCTTGAGAAAAAAGTGCTGACATCGACACAGCTGTGCTTTCTAGAAGTGCTAAGCTTATGAGGAAATCCACACATTACAGGAAATGTGGTGTAAGGAGAGGGAGGCATTGGCCTTTTTGAGTATTGTTACTCTTTTTCCTTGTATTACAAGACATGGCATATCCAAAGTGCTCTGTAATATTATCTGATGGAGTGGAGGAAAATCGCGCCTTTCCATTTCTTGTATAATACTTTAATTAGTTTGGTTGTATGATTACATTTTAGCAAGAGTGTGATTTCACAAATAAGCCCTAAGCATTATACAAACACAATAAATTTAAATTCTATGAAGAGGCTGGGTGCCGTGGCTCACACCTGTAATCCTAGTACTCTGGGAGGCCAAGGCAGGTGGATTACTTCAGGTCAGGAGTTCTAGACCAGGCTGAGCAAGGGACCACCTCTACTAAAAATAAAATAACTATCCCACTATTGTGGCACACACCTGTAAATCCCAGCTACTTGGGAAGCTTGGGAGACTGAGGCAAGTGGATCACTTGAGCCCAAGAGTTTGAAGTTGCTGTGAGCTATGATGATGCCACAGCACTCTATCGAGGGTGACAGAGTGAGACGTTGTCTCCAAAAAATAAAAAATAAATAATAAACTCTGTGAAAATATATGATAATCTGTTTCGGAACTTTTTGATAATCAAAGGCTTCAGGTTTTTCAAAAGTATTTCTCTTTTTTCTGTTGTGCTTCGTTAATTTTTGAAAGACCTAATTATTACATTTATGTGCTGTCATCCCGCAACTTCAGAATTTAAAGAGTGAAGCATCTTTGTTCCAGAAACTCAGTAGGACTTTAAACTTGCATGGTGACACAATTTCTGCGGAACTTTAATTCCTTTGTGAACAGGAATAGGGGATATATCAAGTTCCCTTTTTAAGCAGGAAATGAAAACTTATTTCTGTATTCTGGAGTTACTTACAAGGTAAGTAGTCACGCTGTGAGGCCTCAGGGCTTGTGTTAGATTTCAGGTAGTGACCTTCTTTATTCATTGCTAATTCTCTCTTTGGCCTTAAAGGCAGTGTCATTTTGGTTTTTTCTTTGCCCTCAGGGTCTTGTCTTTCCTCCACCTTTGGGTAAATTAATTACTAAGGCATTCTTATTTTTTTCTTGAATATCAGCCCTGTGCCCTCTTGAAGAATCTGTCATTAGTTACTGGAAGTTCCTCGGAGTCCCTGAATAATACTCTGGTAATGCCATTCTACAGACTATCAGTTCATTTATTACATGTAAGAGGATATGTTTTCCTGGCCTTGCACTTCCCTTTGCTAAAATTCTATTTTGCTGTCTTTTTTATTAATTGCTTATAAAATATGGTTCAGTTTTAAAAATCAGTCAGGTCCCTATGCTCATATGACATATTTTCTCTGGGGGGAAAAAAAAAATCACTGCTAAAAGTGATTACCCACTGTATATGCAAGAATAAAGTTTTCATCATCAGGCATTGCCCTGGTAATGCAGGCCTGTAAGTTCAGGTAGTGTCCTCCTTGACAGGACCCACCTCAAGACTTGTCATCTTGTCTCTGATTTGACAGCAGGCCTGGGGCTATAAATCTTTACCACTTTAAACCATTAGCCATAACATCCTTTCTTTGTTTGGTTTTCTTAAAAAAAAAAAAAAGTAAATTTAACCTACAAAGGAAAAAAAAATGTTCAATAAGATTAAGAAACAAAGCTGTGATCTCTTAAAAAGCAGAATAATTTGCATCAAGGGAAAAGTACATAGCTATAGAATAGCAAATAATTGGAGAGATTCAAGTACAGCTGAGTATGTGTTCTGATTATATACAGACAGGACTCAAGACTCACAGGATTAGAAATCATACAGATCTTCTGTTGTGTCTCTGTTGTAAAATATTACTTTCTGCATATATTCCCATATTTTCCAAATAACTGGAGAAATTAAAAAAGGAATAGGAAAAAATGGTTAGAGAGAGAGGGTTTTTATGATCTGGAGGGAGGATGAAAAATCCTGCTTGCTCATACCTGTAGATAATGATGAGAGGAATTACTTTGACTGCAGCTTTATTTTGAGAAATTAAACTAAGCATAGGTAGGAATTATAAACAATTTAGATAGCTAAATGTTAGACTACTTTACTTGGCAAATATTTGTTGAGGTCTTACAAAGTTGCTAGATTTAGAGATAAATAAGAAACATTCCTGGAGGCTTAAGGAACCCAAAATTCATTAGCAAAACAAAGTAAGGAAATAATTACAGTTCAGATAGGCTATTCTCAATGACCAGTGTGTGAAGGAAGGAGATTATGAATGTGCGGAGGAAAAGTTTCTTCCTAAAGTATCATGAATCTGATTGTTCAAAAATGCTGGGAGGAGGTGTATAGAAAACATTTGGTGTATGGAACTGTTTTCCTAGGGTCTTGAAAGATAAGTAGTTTTTCAGCTACTGAAGGATATTTCAAGCAAAAAAGAAAAAAAGTTCTATGTGCAAACGCCTGGGTGCTTGAAAGAACACTGTATTGAAAGGGAGAACTTAGGGCGGTGCCTGTGGCTCAAGGAGTAGGGCGCCAGTCCCATATGCTGGAGGTGGCGGGTTCAAACCCAGCCCCGGCCAAAAACCACAAAAAAAAAAAAAAAAAAAAAAAAAAGAAAGGGAGAACTTAGTGTAGCTGGAATAAAGAAGGTGAGGGACAGGAGGCTGGCATGTAAGGTCAGAAAGCACCGCCACTGCTGTTCCAAGGACTTGGTACTTTGTCCTGAGATCAGAGGTAGCACCATCGTACTCCCTTGCCCCAGTATCCCAGTGAGTCACCAGCGGTGGCCTCTCCGCCCAGACCATGCCTTTAGTTAAGCTCTTCTCCCACACTCTACCTTTCCCACTGCTGAAGTTCAGATATCCTCTTCTTGTCATGACACTGAAGTTAATGAATCTCCATTTTCATGTATATGTGTACATCACTGCTTTCCTTATATGAATTAACTTAATATAGTATTTGCCCAAGACCGAGAGGTCAATAGCTCATCTGGAAAGTGCTGTCAGCAATGGAGAATCTAAAGAGTTCCAGGACACAGAACAGGTCTTCAGAAGCATGCGTTAAGATTTTAACTTTAAACTGTGTTTTGATGTCAAGTAGAAATGCAGAAGGAATGTAACACATCCTGCATGAAGGACAGTTAGTTGGCAGGTAGTCAGAATATATGCCGTGGAAGGGATGTCTCCTGGTACCACGTTGATGTGCAACTTTGTTCCTCAGCAGAGGTTAATCAGTCTTGAATTGATACCCAAGTAGGGCTTCTCCTGCAGCAGCCACAGGTTTGACTTGGTGTCCAGAAGTTTGCAAAACTTCCACTCTATGGAAGGAGGATAAATGTTAGGGATAGCTACTGTTCCTTTTTCTTGGAAAAAAAAGAAAAGGTTTTGCAATTTCTTTTATTTTTTTCAGTTGATTTTTGGAGAACTTCTAGAGTTAAGAAATAATGACATTTCCGGGATTTCAGACAGCGCTGTTGAAATGCCTTGCTCTAATATACGTAGGAATGTTTGGATGTTCTTATACTTACGGTTTCCTTTATTAAAGGATTTCTTTCAGGCTTATTGTAATTTCTGCTGTGATATTACATAACATCTTCCTTTATATGTTTTCATGTTGAACTCGGAGATTCTGCAAATCTCTGATATAATTCATTCATTGACTGTTTATTCCAAAGATTGGGGCTTCTGCTATTATAAGCAAGAAGAGTCTGCTGTTATCCACTTGTTGGTTTTTACCAGTTTTAATAGACTTTAAAACAATAAGCAGTGTGACCAATGTTCGCATCTTACAAGGGTACATGTGAAACTTAGTAAATGTAGAATATAATTGTCTTAACACAATAACTAAGAAAATGCCAGGAAGGCTATCTTAACCAGTGTGATGAAAATGTGTCAAACTGTTTATAAAACCAGTGTGTGGTGGCACATGATTGCATCAATGTACACAGCTATGATTTAATATTAATAAAAAAAAAGAAAAATGGTTAATATTTAATACAGAAAAGGTACAATTAACATTTATTGCCATTTTGACTATTTGGTACAAACTCTTTAGTACCCTGTTTTCCTGCTACTAAAGTTGAAGATAAATAAATGCCTCTGTGGATGATGGTGACGGACGATGAGGATAGTTATGATCATGATAAAAGTGAACCTGTGAGGACAGGGGACAGGTACTGTGTAGAGTGTTTCTTGTGCCCGCTGTCATTTTATTTTCACAATTCTTTGCTTTTTCCCTCTATCAGAGATTGGCAGAGTTGCTTGGGTATACTTTTTTGAGGGATCTGGTAAATTAATCAACACATTTCCTAAAAACAATGTTTCTCAAGCCTGAGAAATGGGAAGGGCTTCTTTTACTTAGGATTTATATTCTATCACATTAGTTGTAAGTATACAAAATATATAACTAGTGAAATGTTCATTGTAAGTCTCTTATAATTGTAAAAGCCAAGTAATAGTAAACGTACAATAAAAAACTAAAGAGCTGTTAAGATTGAAATGAGAGAGTGAATTTAATGATGGGAGCAATGTTATTTTGAGTACTGAGGCAGCGGTACCCCCTTGGAGGGTTATGCTGGTAGCTTCAGCGTCCTCCTGCACGCGTGTGTTGTCGTGATTCCTTAGTTTAGTTAGTCATTGCTTTCATCATTCAGACCAGCTCAGACCTTCATACGGCATAGTATGGTATGAGCAATACGTTCTTATATACTTATACTTACTTGATCTTTGCTTGATAAGAAAGTATCAGTTACATATTAAGAGCAGGCTGGGCGAGGTGGCTCCTGCCTGTAATCCTCGCATTTTAGGGGGTTCAAGTGGGAGGATGGCTTGAATCCAGGAGCTTAAGACCAGCCTGGGCAATAGAGTGAGATGCTGTCCCTACAAATAAATTTTTAATATTAAGCTGACGTGGTGACGGTAAGCTTCTGTACTCCCAACTACTAGGAGGCTAAGATAGGAGGATGACTTAAACCCAGGCATTCCAGGCTGCAGTGAGCTATTATCATACCACTGTGTATTAGCCTGGGCAAAAGAGCCAAGACCCCATCTCTTACTCAAAAAGTAAAGAAAGTCCAGCTTTCCATGACTGCTTTGTACCTCTCGGTACATGTGAATACAAGTGTTCATTAAGTATTCTTGTTAACTTTAAAAATTACCATGTGAAATAAAACCAAAAATTAATTTTAAAAATTTTTATAGAGAATTTGTAGTCTCTCTAAAATTGTGGGACTCATCTCCCAGCTGCCCCCAGCTGCTAGTAGAACTAATGCAGTGGAAATAATGAGCTAATGAGTGACTAGCACGGGGCTAAGCGCTTCGTGTGCATTAACTCACTGAGTCTTACAGCAACTCCAGGAGCGAGGTGCTTTTATCCTTTTTTGCAGATACTGCGTAAATGCCTCCCAAGGTCACTTGGGTAGTAGAAGATCATAACACTTGATTTTAAACCCAAGTGTTCTCACTCCAGAGCCTATAATAACCCACGAGTATACCTTGATTCCTTTTTCAATTCAATAAATGTGTATAATGTTCCCTTCCTGTGCACCAGGTACAGACCAGATGCTTCTCATACATTTTAATCTTTACAACAATCTCAGCGGGGTAGATTCTATTATCTGCCACTAGCAAGCTAAGAAGTCTCAAGGTCATCCTTTTCGTAACACTCTCCCCCACCTTAAAAGATACACAAATGTAAAGACTCATTGTAAGGGACCTTGTTAAAAACAATTTAAAATAGTGTCTGTTTTCTATAGCCTCGGCATATTGATTTATAATTTTCAAAGAAAAACAATCAACAAATTGATTTTTTTGATTAAAAACTTTAAAAAATATATCATCAGAAAACAGGCCTGTTAAGCTTTTAAAGTTTCTCATTGTATGTGAATCTTGACAAAAGATATGGGAAAAATGCCTCACGAGATGAAGTTCTCTACATTAAAAACATTTTTGGTCGGTAAATTCTCTGGCAAATTCATCGGTGTAGTAAATATTTCATTTACTAATAGGGCTATTTGGAAGAAGATTTGTTTACACTGGAGAACCAAAGGAAATGTAATCCAAATTGCAGGCATAATGATCCTCATTGATATGCTTGCAGTATCCTTGGGCTTATGAGAATCTATAAAATGATTATTTTTTGAAAAACATTCTGTGTCATCATCTGTTTAATTTATGTGACATTATTGACAATTGATATACTGATAGCTAACATAATAGCAGGGGCTGCGAGTGAGTGAGTGTGTACATACACACATATGTATGTGTATCTAGGTCCACACATACGCACACAGCCATGTATGTAATTCTATTAAGGTTCATAGGCTTCCAAGATTGATAGATTTTTATTATGGATATACAGAGTGGCCGTAAAGTTCGTGTGCACTTGCATCCTATGTAATACCACTCCTATGTTCAAGTGTTTTTCATAAAGAAATTATTGCCTTGTGTGTACAACTATTTAAGGTCGTTCTATTGATTACTTTTGTTCAAAGGATAAGGCATTGTAATAGCAAATACAATATAAAGCTCAGAAAGTCTCCTTGTATTACATGCAAAGGTCTGTGGAAAATTATTGGTTAGCTTTTAGTCTCTGTTGTTTGGATATTATCTTCTAGCCTTGTTTATTATTCAGAACTCTCTTTTAGTTACTTGCTAATTTCTGGAGGAAAACAGTAGGTAATAGGAATGGAAGTCCCTGCTATGATGGAGGTTGGGGGACAGATAAACAGCTAACAAGGGCATGGTCACAAATTGTGGTAAGAACCGAGAAGAACCAGGCCAGGTGGAGTCTTCAAGGTCGAGGAGTCCTTTATCAGGTGGGGACATGGGCGCTGGAGAGGAAAGAGAGAGCCTCAGAAACACAGGTGCTCTGAAGTGAGATGGCACAACACTGCCTGGGTGAGTGTTGGGGAAGGAGCTGGGACAGGCAAGGGGCTGTTTATGTCATTTAAAGGAATCCAGCCAGGAAGCCTTAGAACACACCCACATCCAAAGGAGGGGTAGAAGAAAGAGACTGGTAAGAAAAAGGCACCAAGATGGGAGGAGAACTGGAGAGAGTGATAACTCCAAGGCAGAGAGAGTGAGGGATTCTCTGTCGGATGCCGCTGTGCTGTAACAACACTTCTACAGAATCATTGACTTTAGCAATTAAGGGTCATTGGTGACTTTATCAAGAGCAATGCCATTATCTCTATTGTACCTTGAAAGTCTAGGATCTTTGAAGAGGAATTGTAAGATCAAGTCTCATAAACCCAATGTGCTTGTTGTTTCTGATAGAACTATTGTAAGCACATTATTGCCACCTTTATGGCTAAGAGTGTAATCCCTGTTCATAAAAAGGGAGCCAACTGGGGCGCCTGTGGCTCAAAGGAGTAGGGCACCGGCCCCATATGCCAGAGGTAGCAGGTTCAAACCCAGCCTTGGCCAAAAACTGCACCAAAAAAAGGGGTGGAGGGAACCAACTGGGGCTAGAAGGAAACCTGGAGGAGAAGAAAACATTACTCAAGTTACTGCAAGGAAATGGATAGTGGACATAGGCTCATCTAGAATATTTAAGTGACAGTATTTATCTTGAGTAGCTCAGAAACAAAATTACTTGGGTTTCTGATTAAGAAAATGCATGCCAATTTGTCAGAGTGCCAGTGGTTTGTTAATTATTTAGCAATAAAATAGGTTTCATTCTTTCTCAGCTTTCTGGCTAATGATGGAGGAAGGGAGGGGAGGTCAGAGTCAGGAGGTCCAGTGCAGGTAGGTGTGGGCCGCCCGTCCCGTCCGCAGGGCTCTGAGGATGGCGGGAGGGTTGCGCAACTGTCCCCATCGCCTGCCTTCTCTCTCCTCCTGCGTTGGTTCCCACTTTTCCTTCTTGACTTCCTGCTTCATCTCCAAGGAGCAGAGTGACCCTCAGACTCCTGCACACCTGCATTTTTGCTCAGCCGCACTTTGGATCTGTCCCTTTGGGCACCATCACATGCATATTTTCCCAACTTTTTCCTCTTACTCAAAGAAATGGGGAAAAAAGAGAGAGGGAAGGAGGGAGCAAAAATTGGCAGAAAACCCTGAAAGAAAATGAGTTTGACAGGTTTGTTCAGTTTGGGATTCCTGTCTTCCTGTTTCCTAAATCTGTCAGAAAAGCTCAGGCCCTGCCCTCACGATGAATAAAATCCCCAAGGCCACTGTCTGAAAGAGGGGGAGATACACATCATTTTCTCTCCAAATTACCAGAGGAAGATCCACGCAAGCGGAACTGACACAGAAATCATTATCTCCAAATTATTGGCAGGAAATCATATTATTGCTTGGGGCTTTACGATGGGTGGGCCAACGTGGGGAGGAAAAAATAACTGAAAAGCAGAATGTGTCCTGAATAATAAATAAGTGAAATCTAGTTGTAGTGTAATCTGCCAGCTGGATCGCTGCTTATGATCCATGGTGTGCTTCTTACCATCTCTTGGCATATTCACCTTCACTGCCTCGCTACCTCTTTGTCTCCCGACTGTATCTTGTGATGGTTACCTATTTATTTGTACTTTGGAGTCCCAGGTCGGACTGTTAGCTCTTTGAGGGCTGAGGCGAGGCATACTGGGTCCACACTGCCCAACTCACAGCAGATGTTCTGGAAGGCTCCTGTTGGCTGTCGTAGTGAGCGGGGAAAGCACTTTATATCTGCTAAAGGCAGTAGTTAATAGTTAAAGATGGCAGATCGGTGGCTGAAAATACTACACTTTGTGTGTAACTTTCACTCTTGACAAGGCGCCTTATGTAGAGAGAGTGGTGTATCTATGAGTTTAACATAAGTTTTCTTGGCCTGCTGAATTCCAGCTCTCTTCAAAGCCGTGTGCCAAACCACCCACAATTTTCATCCTATCTGTGATCCTGTGAACACTGGATTACGCGTCTGATTAGTCCTGTGTTTGCCGTTCTCCTGTGCTTGTTGGAGATGTCGTCACACTGAAGGCCTTAAAGTGGATTCTCCCTTCTTTGCGTTGTTCTCTTTGGGGAGGCTGCTTCTATTACATTTTTTATAGCATTCCTGGGGATGGTACCTTGAATGAGTTCACATGAGGTGGAGGGGCAGCCAACGAGTTTGCTTGATGCATCGAGAAAAGGTGGAATGTCAGCACAGAATGTAGGTCAGGGTCGTTACGGTGGTGACTCTGTCACATGGAGTATGGCTAATGTTGTCATGTGTCCCACATTCAAGTGGGGCAGCCATTGTCCATATGCTGGTGACTTAGGTATCAGCTAAACCTGGAGGAACCCAGAGACTGACCCTGATCATCTGTGATAGCAAATCCTATATTATCTTTTTTAACTGTGAAGATCTTAAGAATGTTTAAAATAATCCACCTGAAAAGGGCTAAAATACCCTGGGAAGGGGTGTTAAAGTGAGTTGATTTGTCACTGAATCTATCGATTCTAGATACTTAGCAATTAGAATGAAAACTTGGGGTTCCTATCACAAAAAGTACAATATGAGGAGGGTAGTTCCCTTGGAAGACAGAAATTTGACATCTGTTGAGTGGTAATGATACTGAAGATTCAGAGTATAATGGATTATTTTTCCTACTTAAAGAATAATCATACAGATCTTTTCAGATTGTTGCCTCAGATTTTGGAGACTCATGTCAAATTCTACATCAACAAGCCAAGGAAATGTTGGTGTTATGGTGCGATCAAATTTACAAAATTGAAAATGCTGCCGTATAAAGATATGCGTAGAACTTTGTACAGAAGTTTTGGAATAATGTGCATCTCCCCAAATAAAAAACATGTTAAGATTATTATGATTCCTGGATGATTATGAGGAATTACATTTCGTGATGATTCTGCTTCATATAGTAAACAGAAATCCTTAATCTTTTGTGAGGCTTAGTCTTGAAATAAGGGAAAACTTTAGGGCTGTGTTAATACGTGACAACATTTTCCCTTTCTATTCTCCAAAAATAATGAGAGAGAGAGAATGGTTTATTATATGGTATGGGGTGACATGTCCTCTGGCTATTTAAACTAAGATTTTTATCTTATTAAATATGTTGAAGATTGAACAGTGTTTCAAAAGCACAGCACCTATCAGGTTGTGTCAAATTCATCCGTATTTAATGAAATGGCGTGGCGTCTAGTTCACCATCAAGAGCTAGTTCTCAACTCTGGCTTTCCTGCAGCTAGAGGCCATTTCTTGTCAACCTTCCTAAAACCAAGCATACTCTTACATCTGCTGGTACTGAGTGACGGTAACTAACGTTATTATCTTCACGTACCAACATCAAGTGTCATAATGTCACCAGCAGGTTCAATGAAGCTATTTTGGTCATGCTGTTAACACTTCTTCCACTTTTAATACTGTGTGTCTGCCATTATCTACTGTGTGAATACATTTGGTTTATTTTTAATCTGTTGATAAGTTTTGTACTAGTTAGGAAGGTTTATCTGTAATGTCCCTTCTCAGAATGTTCAAAGTGGTCTTGATAGTGACACTGTGAGTATCTGTGAGTGTTTTATTAATTTAGCCACCTAAGAGCTTCAGAAATGCATGCTGATATAAATACTTCATGTTTGGACTATCTGGAAACATTTTTTGTATTTATAAATAACCATCATTCATGCTAATAATGTAAAGTTCTTATGGCAAGCAACTCTGATATTTTATTTCCTCTTTTACTATCAGCTTGAAATGCTGTTGGAAATGGTTGGGTACCAGAAAGCTTCTCTTTGCTTCGTTCTGAGCTTAGAGGGTGATCTATAGGGATTAACCACTGGGCTCCTGTGTCTTCTGTTTTCTGGTGGATTTAGCGATGGGATTTTTGGCAGAGATTTCAGGAGGAGGGGGAAATTAAGACATTTATTATTCTATTTCCCTTCTTGTGTAGTATATAGTAGTGGCTGTAGACAGGTGTCACAATACTACATCCAGGGTTTTAATTCAGCTTTGATAATTCTGTCCACTGCATGATACCCATAAATTTCCAGATTGCTAAATCTTTAAACTCAGAAGTAGTTTTGTATTTTATCATAAATGGACAGTCCTTCATTATATAAAGGAAGAAAATCAGTGCCTACATAAGATGGTAGAACTTACTTAAAACTTGACTCTCAGGAACATTTAATATTTTTTACCATACTCTTGAATACAAAGTAGACTACTTTGAGCAGAGCATGCTTCGTATGGATTGAATGGGTGAATATTTTCAGTCAAGACTATAAAACTGGAGAAGAAATACAGTTTTAAAATGTAGTTAGTTGGAGACAGTCCAAAAGCCCATTGACAGATGAATGGATAGATAAAACATGGTGTGTCTGATGGAATATTATTCACCCATAAAAGGAGTGAAGAACAGATACAGGTACTACAAGGATGAAACCCTGAAAACATTATATCATGAAAGAATCCAGTCACAGAGGACCACGTATTGTAGGGTGCCGTTTCCATGAGATGTGTAGAAGAGGTAAATCTATACAGATAGAGCAGATTCATGGTGGCCTAGGGTGGCGACGGGTGGAGAAGGAAGGTTGAAGGAAGAAGAAGGGATGGCTGAGAGGTGCAGAGCTCCTTTCTGGGCTAAACATTCTAAACTTGATTATGCTAATAGGTGTACAACCAAGACTATGTGAAAGGCCATTGGAATTACATACCTATCATATCATGCACCCATTTAATGATATGTGAATTATATCTTAATATAACTGTTTAAAAAGACAACCAGTGACACTAGAAAATACACAGAAGCAAGCAAAACCAAAACTCTATCATGTCTATCCCATAATCAATGGGAATGCAAATACTCACTTTCAGATTCTGTGAAGTTTGTCAAAGAGTAAGTGCTGATTATGTTTTATTGTATATAAATCCCTGCAATAGGTTTGTTAGGACATTGGTAGAGTTTGTTTCCCCCTGTAGTTTGGGAAGGTATGTTTTTATAGGTTTGTTTGTTTATGAGGAGAAAGATCCAAGTACAAAACTAAATTTATATGATCTTATTTTAAGGCTTTTTTTTTTTTTCAGTTGTACTTAAAATTTATTTTTGGTTTTTATACTTTGTGAGCTTTGCCAGCTCTTTCACACTGGAGCAGTGTGTACATAAATCCCGCAAGAACGGAGTCGTCTTCACAATGCTAAATGTGCTTCTCCTATGAACGTCAACTTCTGACAATAATGCTTTTTTTGTAATTTACAGATTAAAATTTTTTCCATCTAATCCAGTGGTAAAACCTACCTTTTGTTCAGTTCAGATTCAGCTTGACTCTAATAGAAATCATTATTCAAACAGTAGAGTGGTACCAGCTTTTCGGTGGCACCTCAGCTAAAAAGAGAATTAGTAAAATGGTTTTAATTACATGCCTGTCTGTTTGATAGGCAGTAAGAAAAAGAGAGTTTTGCCTTTGAAAAGTGAAAAGGGGTCTATTTGGAGAAGGGGGCTGTCAATACAATTCCATGCCTTCCTATCTGGAATTACTGATGCATTATACATAAGAGCCTTTATTCGAACTCTCGTTCTAAGGTGGCAACCTTAAAATCTAAAAACACTCAGATTGGAAACTCAGATTTTACTTCAATAATGTAAAATCAGTGTTTCTCTTAAGGAAATATCTGCATTTTGAAGTTCATCTGTAATTAATTTTGAAGATTGAATTACTGGATATTTAGTAAGTGCCTGTTTTGGCAGGTCTTTTCTTTATCCCTTGTGTAATTGAAATATGCCTTGCAGTTCGGTCCAGTTGAGTTATAATTTTTCAGATAAATGTTCTCTTTAAATTTGAGAACAACTTCTTAAAAGCTAGTGGTAAAGTACTTTTTAAATGGTTATTAGAGAGAGTTGTACCACAGATTGAACTGTAAAACACAGCGAGCTTTTGAACATTTGATGACCAAATAGGCAGGATGTGGGAATCCAGCTCTCACCATGTCATCCTCCCATCCCTACCTGAACTAGAAAGCTCCAGGTGCCTTCTTTGTAAAATTTGGTACATACCCGGGTGGATAATCATCAAAGGCTAGAGAGAGTATAATTTTATTTCATGATCTTTTCCAAACCCCTCGCATTTAAATCTGGCATTGCCTATGATAAATAAAGAGCAATGATTGTATTGTTCCTCTGAGTCATTAATCACCTCATAACTGAGGGAGCTACTGAGATCTTTCCAGACCTCTTGGATGTCCTCGTTTGTGGGCTTCTGTGGAATTTAATATTGGAGAATTGGATAATGACGACGGTGACTATGACAGAGAAGAAAAGAATGATGTAATATTTCTCGTAGGGTCAGCACCCTGGGCAAACAACAAACTAATTCTACGTCTAGTCACCATGGATTTCCTTGGAAGTTGACAATAACTGGATTATCAGTGTAGTCAGCATTTTTGGCACTTGAGCCAGTGTCTGAGAATGCAGAACAGTAATCCCTCTTCCATATTAGGAGATAGAAGAATATATAGTTGAAAATAGAAGCCGTTTTGAAAGATCCCTCTGTTTTAGTTGCTCTAGGATGGATTCTTCTTAACACTAACCTAAGTGCCTTTTTAAAAGACATCTTTGGTAATAAAAATTGTGTTTGGGATACTTATGAATCACCCTCCTCCCTGTATCCACATGTACGGTGTTAGGTTGTGTAGAAGACTGATAGAGTATCAGCTGTGAAGACTGATACGGCTGGGACCCTTAGATCTCTGCTTAGATCTTGTCCCTCTCTGAACAATGAATGTCAATAGGAGATAAAACCCCTTGGTGATTGAGTTTCTGGCTCAGCTCCCACAGTTTCCCTTTATAAGCGGGACTTGAAGAGTGCTGAAATGAACTACAAGCTGAGGTGGCTACTGTGAATTTATAGTGTTTTTGTAGCCACTGAGCGTTGCAGTTCACTCACAGAACAACTTCATGTGCAGCGTCCTTGTATATGAGAAATCAGATTATAGGTAGGTGGCTGCTGGGAAGGAAGGGACCTGAAAAACTCCTGGTTCTAGGAGAATGGGAACAGCAGGGGCAGGTTTATTGTGAAGCTAAGGAGGGTCAAAGTTCAGGGTGCCTCACTTTCAGACCCTAAGTGGTAGAATCTGCTGGGAATTATTTTAAAGTGTTTTAGAAGGGGAGGAGAAGTCAGGTTGTAATCCAAAAATATTTCTCATAAATTTCCTTAAAAGATCTTAGAAGATTGTAACTGGGTTATAGCTTTCATGTGAGAGCCATAAATTAGTTTCATAGTCATAGTAGGGCTGAGTACATTGGATACTTTTTCTTCCATTCTTGAGATACTTTACTAAGAAGAATATGTTCCAGCTCTGTCCATGTAAACATGAAAGAGGGGAAAGGGAGGGGAAAGAGGGGGGAGGTGGGCAGAGGGAGGGGGTTTGGTGGGATTACACCTGCCCTGCTGTGCATCTTACAAGGGTACATGTGAAACTTAGTAAATGTGGAATGTAAATGTCTTAGAACAATAACTAAGAAAATGCCAGGAAGGCTATGTTAACCAGGGTGATGAAAATGTGTCAAACGGTCTATGAAACCAGTGTATGGTGCCCATGATCACGTTAATGTACACAGCTATGATTTAATAAAAAATAAATAAATAAAGATCTTAGAAGACAGGGACCTAAATGTCTTTAGCCTCCAGTGACTTTGGTGATTTATTTTCTCATTTTAAGTAAACATGCACTTTATTTTATATTTTATACTTTTGTTAAATAGGGCTCCTAAATTCCATTTCCTTAAACCACCTCAAAACTGGGAGGAGATGGCCAGTCGATTCATTTCCATCCTTCTGTTCCAGTCTCTGTATCTATTTTCTTCTTCATTTGCTTACTTTCTCTTTTCTTATTTTGCCACCCTGGTATTTTTTTCTTCATCACACCCTGGTATGTGCCCATATGCTCTGGCTGGTGCCTCATGGAAAAATCTAGTTTAGGAAGCTAGTGAAAGAAAAGGAATGGGAAAACGGTCCTCATTCCCAGAGCTTCCATACAAATACCGTCTTCAGAAATGGGGCTCCTTTGGAGATAGAAGAAAGAAAAGTTCCCTCTGGTCCCCTACCCCACCCTCCTTTGAGGAATTCATAATTTTAAGAGATTTCCAGATGTTTCTCATTCAGACCTGTCTGGATAAATAAATGAAGGTTAGCCTGTAGTTCAACTTGTTTGGGTTGTTAACACCTCTCAGGCGGGCAATAAATATTCTATTACCTTTTCCTATGCCTAAGTCCATCTTAATGATAGAATAAATTGGGGCTGGCGATTTTTGAAGATTAGAGAGTAGTAATCGGTAATAACATGAAGCGCCTTCAAGAAGAAAAGCCAGAAAACCTGTTCATACACTTTGAAGCATGAAAGAGGATGATACTTTTCTCTACACATCCCAGGGATGCGTCGCTAAAATGGTGTGAAGTTTTCCATACAGAGTCATGCTGTCAGGTCTGTCCTTGCTAAGTACATTTGTCTCTGCAGAAGCCCTGCCGCAGATCATTACTGGGTTCAGGCTTCACTTGATGGCTTCCTAAAGCTGTAGGCCTCCTGCTGACATTTAGCTTTGCATGCAGATGAGAAAGGAGCTCCGGTGAAAAGTTTGTATTAGGATGTGTTAATGATGCTTTAGTGCTCTATACAATGGCTGGGAGAGTGCTGAAGTTGTGGGTGTGCACCGCCATAAATAACCTGCCACAATTCCCTATTTTTCTTTGCTCCAGATGAGAAAGACTGCCATAGTCTTCACTAAACAAGTCCTAAAAGGGGGCTTCTTTTCTCATTCCCCAGTGTGATATTCTGTGCTGTGGGCTGTTGACTCCCAATCGTTTTGTTTTTAAATACTTCATAGTGAATATGTCATAGTAGTAATGAAATGTTCGGTGAGACGGTTAAGTTTCAAGATCTAAGAAAAGTTGTGTTATAATCATTTGATGGTTTTTTTATTCTCAAATAGTTTTTCATGAAACAAATAAGATTTTACAAAGCTATGTATTGTCATTTCTAAAAAAGTCACCATTAACAGTGACTTCTGTGGACATACACTGCTACTTAATTTAACATTTAAGTAGCTACTTTTAAAGTACTGTTTATTATAAGGTTTTAACAAATTTAGGCGCCTGTTAGGCTTTTGTGAAATGTATATTTCTCAATTTGTAGCATTTCATTTTTCTTAATGTGTGATATTAACATTTGGAAGGTTTTCGTATATGCAGGTGCCTGATTTTATGTTAATGCAGTGAATATTTGCGTCCTGAGCTCAGCCCCACAGTGTGGATGACTTACGGTTTACAGTATCAGAGGTTGTTGGAAAAAATACTTCGATTATTTTTAAAAGGCCTGATAATAATAACAATTTTCAAGTATAGTGTGCTATAAAAATAATGAAGATAGGCAAAACTCAGCCTTTCTTGTTGACTCAAGTTGAATATATTAGATTAGAAAGTATAGTTAATTAGTTGAAGAAGTTACGTATTTTTTTTGTTGGAAAAGTTGACAGGTCCTTTCATTTAGTGGATGAATGGATGAATATTGGGTAGTAGTAGTTAACAATATATCCTATTGGATTATATGCTCTTCTTTTGAAGTAATTTTAGCCACTTTTTAATTTTTAAAAGAGAAATAGGTAAATGGCAAAAAAAAAATTAAACATCTCACAAATATGTTGCCAAAATAAACAAGGCTGTTCACTGCATTGATTTTAAAATTGAAAGACTGGAACAAAGCGAATGGTTATGAAGCAGGGGCTGGTTGAATAGATTATGTTACATCCATCTGAGGAGGTACTGTGTGGCTATTGGAAGAAATGAAGGCTGTGGATAAACTGCTGTGGTGAGATCTCCAGGATAAAGTGTTCAGTGAAAACGGCACAGCACTGGGCAGGACACTTAAATAGGGCTACTGTGGATGAAGGGGGGTGTTTCGTGGATTTGACTTTATAAATGTGTACATGTTTTGCATAAATACAGAATGAAACCAGTGAAAGAAGGATAACTACTAAGAATGAAATAAGCCTCATTGTTTATTTGGTTGCTGGTATAACCAGTCGCAATAAGAAGAGCCATTTCAAATGCTGTAGGACACAGAAATATTGGAGACCGGGGGTTTTGGTTCCTCAAACCCAGTTGACCTGATTTGAGCTAGAAAGTTCAACCGAGGTATGGAGGAAATAAAAAGTAAAAGTGAGTGAAAACTAAAAATAAAACTGGAGTGGCACAGGCCACATGGATAGAGAGCAAAAGTCACCCACACGAGTTTCAGGGTAACCAAGAGAGATTTTATTTAGGAAGAACAAAGAGAGCGTGTAGAGCACTTCCAAAGGAAGGTGGAAGTGGGTCCCTCTCGTGAAGGAGCAGAAGGTGAGAAAGGGGGAGAGGCGAGGCAGAGGTCTGCAGCAGTGTCAGGAGAGGCCGAAAGGTCTGCAGCAGTGTCAGGAGAGGCCGAAAGGTCTGCAGCAGTGTCAATATTCTCAGTTTGGAATTGACTACAAGTCTCTCATTGGCTTTGCACCTGCAGGCGGTGTTGCCCTGTTCTATAGGTCATTGGTTACCTAGGTTACTTTATATGCACATTCTTTTTTTTTATTAAGTCGTTTGTACATAGATCATAAATACATGTATGCCATCATAGGATTCAATGTGTTGATTATTTGTACAAATTGGAGTGCTGACATCTTACTAATCAACACAGCTTTCACTTCATTTACCCAATTACAGCATGAAGACATTTGTGTTCTACACCTGATAGATCCAACTTGTACTTGCAATATACTCCATAGGTGTGGTCCCCCTACTAACCCTCCCTCTGTGAACCCACCCCCCTCCCTTCCCCTCTCCACACACACATTCTTAAGGACCCTCCAGACTTCCTGGTTCAGCAGGCCAGGTTTTCCTCCCACCCCCTGGAAGCCCCTTTCTTAGTGTCCTTTCTTGAGAAAGTGGCCCATATGTTAATCCTTCGTGTCATATACCCTTGTCCGTTCCCCCACGCCCCCCAAAAGGCAAAAGTAATTTTGTCTTTCTCACAGTCATATTGGGTGGTAGTGCTAGTTTTTGAAACTGCTCTAAGATAAAGAAGGTAAATAAGTATTTTTGGTTGGGAAGGCAGAAGTGTAAGATCGATATGACTAAGTAAAATAGCTAAAATCAATTATGAATTTGAATGAGAAGTAGGAAGATGAATTTATTTTTAAAAATATTGATTTTTGTATAGATGTATCCTTTGAAGTGCTTAGAAACAATGACCATCCAAAGGCAAAGAGTATTCTGGGAGTCATGCTAAGGTTCACCAGAAGGAGCCCCAGTTCTGATCAAGCTTCCAGATCTGCCTCTTATTAAGAAATACAGAGGGCAGAGGATCAGGTTACATGTCATGATAGAATTACAACAAGCAAAGTCCGCATGGCATGGAGATACTGTAGGACAGATGATCCTGCTTCTTCGACAAAAATGTTGACAGGAAAAGAGAATGGAGGCCCCATATATTAAAGGAGACCTAGAACCAATCTCATTGGAATCTGTTTCAAACATTGTAAGCATATGTGGTCAGGTATATAATATACATGCATTTACATAGATAGCATATATGAAGCGTATACACAAACATGTATGCACATACGTATATAAATATATATGTATGTCAAAAGACAAAATTATGAAACTTTATTTTAAAGCTCCCAATTGGTTTTTATTTACTATTCTAGAATTGGACAGCCCTCAGAACTAGAACAAGTCCAAAGAACTTTGGGGCTACAAGATGGTCAGACAGTCTTTTGGGTGGAAAATAGAAGTGAAGTATACAGCTTAATTGATTATAGTCTTACTTGAATCAATTGGCTGCCAGTGATTAACTGACATTTAGATGCTATAACTAACCAAACTCAGCTATTTGTTACGTGAGTATACCCCTAAGTTAATTAGTTTCATTTAGCATGAATCATTCCATATTGGTTTAGTCTGTTGGGCCCAGCCTACTGCAAATCAATAGCCTCCTAGAAATTTTATTTTAATAATTCCCTCCCCATTTTGATTGGGCTCTTAGCTAGGTGAGTGAAACCACAATTTAGGAATTCAGTGCTACTTTTAGTTACTATCATTTTAGATTCTAGTCCTAATAGGCTAGTCAGACATTATAGTGTCTTCATGATTATGCATTTCCTTGAGTTTTGTCATTCCAACCAAAGGGACCACTTGACCTTTGACAGATGGTTGCATGTGAACATTTAAAACTTTTGATTACGACTCTCAAGAGGATACGACCAAGGGTAAGGAGTACCTTAGCCAGAGTCCTCATGAACCAAACCAACTAAACTCAAATAGATAACCCAGATGAAAAGTCCCCCTGTTTTACCCAAGTAGCCTGTTCACTAATTGTTTTGGAAACAAGTCTCTTCATTACTCATTGTATTTATTCACGTGCAACAGAAAGGATTAACAACTGCACAGACTCTTCCTGCTCAGCCAAATTTAGCATCTGGGCCAAATAAGCAATCTAGCATCTGGGCCGAATCAAAGCAGAAAATGAGAACAAGTTGGTTCAGAAGTCCAACTATTTAAAAGGGATGACTAAGATGATTACTATAAATATTTGTGTTAGGGATGTCGCTGAAGTTAAATACCATCATTTTAAAGATCTGGGTTTGGCTTAACAGATTTAATAGTTAGTACTTAATATGAAGTTTTACCTGGAACAGTATCCTGCCAAGTGCGGAAGTAGGTTAAACAAGGAAAAATTATGAGAGGCACAGGTTAACATTATGATCATGAGTCTTCTTATCTTACAAGGGTATATGTGAATCTTAGTAAATGTGGAATGTAAAGGTCTTAGCAAAATAACTAAGAAAATGCCAGGAAGGCTATGTTAACTAGTGTGATGAAAATGTGTCAAACGGTCTATGAACCAAGTGTATGGTGCCCCATGATCATACTAATGTACACAGCTATGATTTCATAAAAAAAAAAAAAGAGTCTTCTTATGACATCTTGGGAAAAGCTGTTGATGTCTAAGATGTCTTCAGCTTCTGAGTAAATTTTTCCCTGGTCAGTTTTACCTTATAGTCTCTATCAGGTATACAGTTCCAGGAGTCTGGTGGAATCCTTTTAAGCTTTGAGAGAGATGTGAAGCAAAGGTTTAAGGTACTGAAGCTTTACTGCACTGTGGGTAGTGAGAAGAACTTGGTTATGGTCCCTTCCAGTGAGGTTCTATCTCTGAAGTCTTCTGCAGAAGACCCAATCTTTGAGTTCCAGATTATAAAAGGGCTGAATGTCATCAGTTGGTGGGTCATGAAGGGCTTGCTTTATCTCCCCAGAATATGTTTATATTGGCATCAGAGTTTATAAAAATGGGAGATAACATGAGGTTCTACTGTTGCAGGATTGGCTTTGCTTCGTGGAATGCTTCTATAAAACCAGAGAACTTGAACTGTTATAAGAGCATATTCACATCCCATTGAAGGTAGCAATGAATGAAATCCTTCATAAATGTTCAAATGACCTGTCAGGTAGCAGAAATATACCACCTGAAGTTTTTATTGACTTCCCAGCATTATGAGTTTCGCAAACCAAACTTGTCCAAATGGTCAGAAACCACCTTAGCAATTCCAGAACTGTCACCACACCAGTATTTTTCCATAATTTGTATTGTTTTGTCCATTCCATGATGAGTTATGAAGTGCATCATTTTTCATTATGGAAGACTTAAGGACTCCAGAAAGTCAAGGTGGTCATCCAGGATCTCCATGAGTCCACATTTAACATTTAACTTAAATGAAATAAGTTATCATAGGTAACTTGAATTAGAGCATCGATCTTATCGGAGTTTATTCAAATTGTGTATCATAACAATTTTGGTATTAACTGACTTAGTATGAAAATCTGTCCAAACATTTCCTGATTTCAGTTCATTGTACTGGATGTTTGGGTAGCAGTTCTATAAAGCCAATCAGTTTCTTCATTAGAGTTTTGAGTTCAATGACATGATCCTAAAATTACCAGAATCCTTTCATGAACTTCCTTGAAGATGAAATACTTTAGGCTTAGTTCTCGGAAAGTACCTGAGTAAAGAGTTAATCATGTGTGAATGACAAGACTTAACATGGCCATGGTTAAAAATCTGATGAGAGTTTATTATAATCATGATGCTTTTGACAAGGCAATCTGGTTATGTCTGTGGCATAAAGTAGTTTAACATAGTAACCCGTATATGGCTGATAACACATCAGATTTCTAAGAATTTTATGCAGTTTGTGAAACACATGCCAACAACATATCCATACCAGTATAACTCAAAGAAAGTTTAGCATCATTTATTGTTTGAGAGGGCTTTCCATATAACTTAATATATTGAATCGCCCTACTTGGATTAGTTATCTCTCTTTTATAGAATGAGAGACACTCTTTGAGGTTATCCAGGGGCTTGACAGGAAAATCCCAGAGTCAATTCTAGAGAAAAAAGATTTAATTTAGAGTGAGTTTTTGGGAAGTTTGTCAAAAATATCAAAGATTCAAAACACTTGATCAAAATAGGATCACAGATAACCATGAAATAACATTCATTCATTTAACCAGAATGATCATTAACAACTTCAGAGGCAAATATGAAAATTACATTGTTATAGGAAGAACCTTAGCTCTTTCAGTAGAGGGGACTCAAGTAATTAAAGACAATAACAACAACCTGAAGTACAGGGGTTTATCTTGATAAAACACAGAATCATTATTTTCTAAGCCAAGTACCTAACAGGTAAGGAAAACCTTTCACAATTTACTATTAAAAGCAGATAAATATTTCAGAAAACCTTCGGTTTTAGTTTTGCATCAGCATACTAATGACATTAATGCTCAATTTTTAGGAACACTTATAAATAATTTCCTTCTAATCTTTGCCATTTTGACCATACATAAAATTCCCTTTGCAAGATTCACCTTCCATAAACCTTATACAGCCTTCTTACATTCTTTTAATCATTTTCCTTATACTTTCTCATTTTGAAACAAATGTACTTTAGGTTACATCTTATTTTCCCTTAACAAAAACACCTTTCATACCTCATGACTTTACATACCAAAAATGTGCTATTTTCCTTGCACACAGAATAATTTCCCCTCCTATAACCACCTATAGGTAAGAATTTTTAGCTTTTAGTAACCTTAATTTCTATTAAAAAGCTAGGAAACGAAGTAATTTTGAACGATCTATTATATATTCTCATGACGTGAATATACATTTCATAGTTTCTAACAACATGCGCTTCCTTGTATAACATGGTTGATGTGTATGAACAGACCAAAATATATTTATGTTCTCTATACCATATGAAAACAAGATGCTGAAGTTTATGTACTTCAAACTATGTTCATCGGTTAATGTTTCAGTGTGTCAACTTAAAAATGACTCAGACATTTCATACATTTCTGTTGCCTAATTTAACATAACTTTAAAATGTTAAATTACTTTTTTAAGCTAATTACATAGAGCTTTTCATAACTTTTGGGAAAATATCACATACACACAGCACACACACATATATAAACATACACGACCATATAGACATATCTTATAACTTTTGTTAAATTTTTTGTTTGCCAGTCTCTAAATGATTTCTCTTCCCCTTTCAGACTGTCAGTCTTCCCAGGGCCTATTCTATTGCCTTAAGATAATCGCTTTCTAAATTGCCCCCTGTAATCAAACTTCAGGCCTGACTACCATTACTGAGACAAAGACAGGCATAACTCGCAAGCCTCCTTAAGACAAAATGGTCAAAGGTAGGACTTGTTATATTTGGCTTCTTCTTTATAAACGTTTCTAGTGAGTTAGTCTGTCCCATCTATCCAGTGCAGAGGGAGATACCCTTACCAATTAATTAAACCTTTCTTTGAGACTGGGAAGGTGATTTAGAGCCGACATTCCAGTATTTGGGAAGCAGAGACAGGAGGCTCATTTGAGGGTGGGAGTTTAAGACCAGCCTGAGGAGCACAGTAAGACCCTGTGTTTATGAAAAAAGAAAAAAAGTAGCTGGGTGTGCTGACAGGTGCCTGTAGTGCAAGGTCCTTGGGAGGCTGAGTGGGAGGATCCCTTGAGGCCAGGATTTCAAAGCTGCAGTGAACTAAGCTGTGATCACACGACTGCACTCCAGCCTGGGTGTCAGACCCTAATCTCTTAAAAAAAATTTAATGAAAGAACCAGCTAAAAATAATTCTTATGTCAAAAATGCATACTTCTGAATTTCATGTGTCACAAATGCAATTTAGGCAAAAAAAAAAAAAAATAGTTTGAGGGCATAGCACATATCATGACAACCAGAAAGAGATGGCAACAAGGGTTTGAAAGGAAGGATTTCAGTCAACTGAAAAGTTCCCATGGGAGGAGAAGGATCAAACAGGAAAACAACTGATCTAAGGAATTATCCTCATAGTGAAGCCTTTGGGGGCTTCCTGTCAGGGGGAAACAGTCCAGGTCAAAAGAAGTGGCTCCATCTGGTATAAAAGTAGACAGTTTCTTTTTTGATGGCCTATATGTTTAAAATATAGGCAGATATCTGGGGGCATAGCGTTCTTTAGTTGGACCTCTTGGGTTTGGTTTAAAATGTGTCTACGGACCATCTCACTCTCTGTAGCTGTAAACACACGCATGCACTTGTTTGCCTTTTGTGTAAGGAGGCAAGTTTTGATTTGTTTTGTCTTTTAAATGCCTTTGGATACCATTCAAACATCCCATTGTTCGTACAGAGGTTTCTGATCCTTTTTCCAATGGGTCTCACAAGTGAACTACATTATATATATAAATTTTATGTATGTATTTTTAACACAGACTCTAACTCTGTTGTCCAGGCCAGAGTGCTGTGGTGTCAGCCTAGCTCACAGCAACCTCAAACTCCTAGTCTCAAGTGATCCTCCTGCCTCACCACAAGCTCACACCACCACACTCTGCTAATTTTTTCTATTTTTAGTAGAGACAGAGTCTTGCTCTTGCTCAGGCTGGTCTCGAACTCCTGAACTCAAGGGACCCTCCCACAAAGGCCTGCCAGAGTGCTAGTGAGCCACACCAAGCCTACAAGTGAACAATTTTATCTAGGTTAAAACCTCCTCACTTATGACTCCTGTAATTCTAAATTATTTTCGGCAATTATTTTCTCTCATTTTTTTCAGAAAAAGTACAGCTTCTGGGTCCATAATTCTTATTCACGAGACTGGCTAAGAGTTCCAGATGGAAGAGTTTTAGACTCCTTAGCTCCAAATCAGCCCATCATTCTCTGTCTTTAGTAACCGATAGAACCCGGTGCACTTTTCATCCAATTCAGATCCCTGAGGCCTCCCTAAGGGATCCAGGCCTGTTTCTGACAGGACTTTCAAAGGTTGTATGTTCTCTGACAGCACAAACTAACCCTGAACTCAAAAGCCCAAGAGATCAGGGGCTCACTGCACAAAGAAAGGGGTCGGACTAGAGATGAGCATAGAATTCTCAGGACTCTGGAAAGACAGGGTATCTCAAAAGCGGCAAGCAGTGCCTTCCCCCTGTTCCGCAAGGGGCGTTGTGCGTCATCAGCAGTTCCCGGCCCATGTTGCTCAACATTACACCAAAAGACAAAATTACAACAAATTTTCTTTTAACATCTTAATTGGCTTTTATTCACCATTCTCATATTGGGCAGCTCCCAGAACCAGAACAGGTTCAAAGAACTCTGGACTACCCCTTGGTCAGACAGTATCATGAGTAAAAAACAGAAGTGGGGGATAGAGCAGTATTGGTTAACAATCTTATTTAAATCAATAAGCTGCCAATAATTAACTAAAGCCAAGCTCAACAGGTGTAACTCCCCCAAACTCAGCCATTTCTGATATGAATACGCTCCTTAGTTTTTTAGTTTCATTCAGCATGAAGGACTCCATACTGGTTTGGTTTGTTGGGCCCAGTACAGGAGACCACTCAAAATCAGTGGCCTCCTACAAATGTTATTAACATGCGACCGTGGAGAAATTACAGAATGGATATTTGATAATTTTAATGAATTATATGACCTTTTTAAGAACAATAGTTGTTCCTTGAAAAGGATATCGTTAAAATATCTAATACTTTAAAAAAAAATGCCAAGTCACTTGCCTGGTTATGAATGAAGTCAGTGACTCATTTTTAGAGTCTAAAGACTGTATATTGGTTTGCTTGGGCTGCCATGATGCAACATCGGAGGCCGGGTGTCCCAAACACCAGAAATTTATTTCTTCCAGTTCTGGAGGCTAGAAGTCTGAAGTCAAGGTCTCAGCAAGTTTAGTTTCTTCTGAGGCTTCCCTCCTCCACTGCCTCTAGCTGAGTCCTCCTAGGGACCAAATTTCCACTGTTGATAGGGACACTGGTCATATGGGATTAGGGCCCATCCATACGACCTCATTTTTCTTACTTATCTCTTCATCTCAAATGCAGTCACATCTGAGGAACTGGTAGTTCCTTGGATCCAAATCAACCCATCATTCTCTGTCTTCTAGTAAGCTGTAGAACCCAGTGCACTTTTCATCCAATTCAGACCCCTCAGGCCTCCCTAAGTGATCCAGTCCTCTTAGGGGATCCAGGGAGCCCATAACACGAGGAATATAATTTTTAGCGATTTGAAGGGGAGCGACTACTTTTTCTGAACTTCATAATACAAGTCAGCTAGTTTCAATGAATTACTTCTTGATGTTGAGCAATTAGATGCACCTGAGAACTTCCGGCCACTTTCTCATGAAAAACATCTTCCCTTTCAGTTTTCTGCAGGTTTCTGTTTCGGTCCTCTGCCATTTTTCTTCCATTTTTTCCCCCGGTGTTGATGCTTCTGAAGGGAGAGCATTGCATAGATGACTTTGAAACATTTCTCTGCCGTCTTTGAAGTGTCTCTTCTTTTCCAAACAATAATGAATAAGACCGTGTAGAGATGTGAACCATTGCATATATATTTGCTGTTCATTGAAGAGTTCACGTCTCTGTACTCTTTCATAAACAAAGGACTCAGAAGTTTAAATCTAGTTTTTCGTTTGCAATTATCATTACTTAAATATAAACTAAAATTCAAGTAATCATGTCTCTTTCTAAATCTGATTATAATTTTGATACACATATTGATCCCCTGTCTTCTTTCAGTCACACCTTCCTTATACAGTCACTTCCCATGTGTTAAAAGTTAAAAAGCTGAAATCATAACTCTTCTAATTATTTTTCATTTCTTCATTTTTCCTTTTGGAAAAGTAGATCTAGGAAATACAAAGAATTCTCCTTGTGGAATATATTATAGTGGGAACAAAGCTTGCTTGCACTTCCTAGATTCTCGTGACCCCCAACAGTTATCATTAATTGTGTGCGGGCTCCAAAGGCACTGTGGTTCTCTAAGATAGTGTTCCGTTTTTAGAGATGCATACCAATAGGATCTGAGATTTGCTTTAAAATATTTAAGCAACTACAACAAAAGGAATAGATGAAACACATGTGGCAAAACTCTGGTAATTGTCTAATCTGGATAATTGGTGTGAGTTCATTGTACTATTCTCTTTTTGTGTGTTTTTTTGAAATCATTCCCAGTAAAAATTTGTGCCATGACATAATTATCATTATTGCCTAGTAACTTCATAAAAAAGATACAACAGTAAATATTTACCACATGGAGGAGTTTGATTTATGTAGATTCCCTGTAGACACAGAGGCATCCCACATAGGATGTATGCTGGAAAACTTACTCATAATTCATCTTATATACAGGACAGGGCAGTTCTACAGTGGGTAGGAGATGTTTTTTAGTAAGGCCCACTTCTAGTAAATGACTCAGTTATTTTATTTTTAATAAAAGTGTTTGGGGATTACCTTGACTTTTAAAAGTGATGAACTCCTGATAGGAATAAGAATAATTCTGACCTAGAATCTATCATCTTACATGCAAAGCCCTTTCTTTTACTTTATGTACTCCATTTCTTAGAATGAGCATTTCCAGTTTCAAGTCTAACATCACTGACTGTAAAGTTAACACCACCCTATTAATTATGTAGGGTCCTTTTTTTTTTTAGTGCATTTGGTATTTTCCCAAGGTCATTGTTACTCCTAATCATTATGTCTAGTTTGTAGTGTTATAACATCTGCAAGTCTTGAGAATTTTTGCTTGGTACCACATTAGCCATCCTTTAGTTTCTGCTGCTATAACATAGAGATAGCCTGGGTACACTGAGGTATTGTTAGGAAATATATCTGATAGAAGGAAGAACAATAGACATATTAATAGTAATTTAATATAATACTTGGAAGAAATTACTCTCTGCATTCATGTCTTTTAAAAGCTTCCTTAAGAAAAATGTGAATAGCTACCTAATATGCATAAGCGGTAGAATTGAGAAAGAAAAATTGTGTGAGAAAATTAAGTGCTTTCTTTTCCATTCATAGTATGGGTTACTTAGGAATATAGCCAGTTAGGGGGATGTATGCTTTTTTAAAAAAAATAAAACTGATTTTTTTCTTTGTCTAGTATATACCATGACTGAATTATCTTAATGATCATAGATAAGGAGAAATAAACCCTTTTTTTTTTGCATCCTCTTGAGGTAAAACTTATGGCTATCTCAGGAATTTTCTAGGCTGTGCTTCTCCTCTGCAAGAAGAGAGCTTTCAGCCATCCCAAGAGGCCTCTCCTTGTCAAGTGGACCATCTGGGGGTGGGACTGGGAGAGCTATTTCAGTGCTGGATGAGTCCCTACAGAGCGACAAAAATGAAAAAGACATTAGATCTCGGTGATAGAGCCTGCTGGTTTCCCTTTTAAACATTTTTAAATAGGAAAAAAAAAACCTTTCTGAAATATGGTAAAGTATTAAAGAAGCACCTTCCTGAAATCTAGAGCAGCAGCCCATTAGCTCTGCTATCTGGTAAGTTACTTAGCCTCTGTGAGTCTTTTTATTTTTTTTATCTTTTTTTTATTATTTTTTTGAGACAGAGTCTCACTCCGTCGCCCTCAGTGGAGTGCTGTGGTGTCATAGCTCACAGCAACCTCACACTCTTGGGCTTGAGTGATCCTCTCGCCTCATCCTCCTCAGTAGCTGTGACTACAGTCGCCCGCCACAATACCCCACCAGTTTTTTAAGAGATTGGGGGTGGGGGGTCTCGCTCTTGCTCAGGCTGGTCTTGAACTCCAGAGCTCAGGCAATCCACCTGCCTCGGCCTCCTAGAGTGCAAGGATTACAAGTGTGAGCCACTGAGCCTGGCCCTTCCATGAGTCTTAATTTCCTCATCAGGAAAGGGGAGTAGTATTTACACGATAGGGAGTGTTTGGGGAAAGCAACTGTTTTAGTGTTTATTAAATGAATGGCAGTATCGGCTTACATGGGGTAGAAAGGTCAGAGGGGGTAAAACTAGAAGGTCCAATTGTACTGAGCCTTAGGACTCTATTTTCTGCTATCAGTGGTGCTGAAATGTCTGTATGTTCATTTCACCCTGTACTATTTATTTAATAGATAAGCACTATTTATGATATAACAATTATATCATTATTAATATCCTCTCCGTTAGCTGTTGCCATAGTGATTCTCCATAACAAACCACCTCAAAACCCAGGGCTTGAAATAATCACTTTTTTTGCTGCTGCATGCATGGGGTTGGGTGGAGCTCAGCTCGATCCCAGCTGCAGATTGAGTCTAGATCTGCTGCACATGGCTGCCTTCTTTTTAATTTAGTGTCTGGGCAGAGCATGTTCCTGTGCATGGTAGCAGCATTCTCCACTGTGCAAGCACATTTCAAGCATTCACTGATGTCACATCAACTAAAAACTCATTGGCCAAAGGAGGACCTGGCACCAAGCCCAACATCAATGGAACAGGAAAAGTCTACTCTACCCATAGTGGCTGGGTATAATAATCCAAACTACTGACATGATTAACATAATAATAATTATCAGGTTAAACTGTATTGAAATTTTCTTTTTCTTTTTTTTTTTTTTTTAACAGACAAAGTCTCACTCTGTCACCTTTGATAGAGTGCTATGGCGTCACAGCTCACAGCAACCTCCAACTCCTGGGCTTAGGCGATTCTCTTGCCTCCACCTCCCGAGCAGCTGGGACTATAGGTGCCCATCACAACACCTGGCCATTATTTTGTTGCAGTTTGACCCAGGCCGGGTTCGAACCCACCACCCTCGGTATATGGGGCCGGCCCCCTAACCACTGAGCCACAGGCGCTGCCCTATATTGAAATTTCCTAACAGTAGTGACTAGGTCTGTGGGATATGGCTGAGATGCTTATTTTGTTGTAATGGCAGTTGGTTGTTATTTGACAATTAATGTGGATGTCACCTTGTCATAGATATTATTTAGTGATGAGTTAATCCATCGCTCTGCTTCCTTGTGTTCAATGTGCCATCCCTGATGAGAAAATAAATGTAAAAATTTTAAAGTACAATGGTGCTCCTCTGATACCATTAATAACCAGCTCTAGCTGAGGATGTTTCTACCTGTTTTATCAGTCTGCTTTGTTAGGTCTAAATATCCCTTCAGCACTACCACTGTGTGTATTTGTACTGTTCATTTCATCTCTGTGTGAAAGTTTCACCTCTCGCAGAAGGTAATGTTTCAGGAGCATGTTTAGCATGGTAACAGGTGAATTGGAAATGGCTACGTAGCAACTAGCAACTGTTATTTTGGTACAAGTATGACATGCCCATAGCACATTCTTGTGTAGTCATCATAGAGGAAGCTTTCGAAATGCTTTCCCCTGGCTGGTTGGATTTGCCACTCACCACTTTTAAGAGCTGTATTTGTTCAAACTTTTCCTTTTACCTCCACACGACCCCAAACAAATCAATCAGAAGTCCTCTGCTTGAAAAGTTTTCCCATAGATGTTGTGACACTGGCAAAATCTTCTCAAAAATCACCGTGTATTTCTCTGAATATACACCACCTGGCAGTATCAAGGAACGAAACGGAGCCTCGGTGGGAGTTGGTGGCTGCTCTGGATTTCGTGCTGGAGTGCAGCAGACAGACTCCCCAGGTTGGTCCTCCTGCTCCCCTGCAGACAGGAGTATCTGTTCTCTCTCTCTCTCTTTTGTGTGTGTGCAGAAGTGGGAGGAGAGGGCTGTTTCAGCTGCCATTGATGAAAATCAAACTCCCAGTGTCTGATGGCAGGCTGCTATTTCACGCTCTGCTGTTTTTGCTTCAACAGAGATTTAGTTTGTTGTTTTTGCTGGCAGTGTTTGCCTGTTCTGAACTAGAGAGGCTGCTGTATTTAGTTAGGGGTTCGGCATTCTTTGCTTACATTCAAATTTGTGTCATGGTTATGTGTTTTAGATTTACTGAATAGAAACACCTTCATGTAGAATAGGAAATAGCATCATAGTCTTGAAGAAATGCCAGAAAGCTTTAATACGAGTCTCCAGGTACTCACTCTGTGTATTTGGGGACATTTGACCTGTATCAAATGCATCCCAAATATAATTATTCTTTATAACAACCAGAATCATTATCACCCACACGAGGTGCATTTTTGTGCAAGGGTTGTTTCTGTACATATATTTCACATAATAAAATTTGCTGCCCATAATTTCAAGTGAAAAGCAGACTTGTAAGTTAAGCAAAAATATAATTGAAAAGTTTACTTCCACTCCCTTCTTTGAGGCATTAAACGCTAAAATAAGATAAAAACATACCACAATTTAAATTTACCAAGGCCGTGTTCTTCATACGAAGCAATCACTTTATGTCAATCTCAAATCTTACAAGGTCAGAACTTGAATAATCAGATGAAAACTCTGCTTTTTCCTGTCCTGATTCTTACTGAAATGAAGTTTAGAACGGCTTTGCAAGGGAAGTTTTTTCCTTTGTTTTATAAGGTTAAAATTGTAGGTACTTCCATCTATTGACTGATGCTTAGCAGACTAGTCTTACCCTCTGGTCTTAAAACATCTTTGAGTTGTAAAATAAAGAGTATTTTTATATATTTTCTTGCTTAGCCATGAATATAGAGGCCCAAGGCTTTCTGTGATGGATATCTAACTTTTATCAGTATCTCATTTCTTCTTGGCTTCTAGCAAGCTTCTAGGTATTTAAACCTCTCGGTGCTTTTTTTATTGTAATTTAGTTGCTTCTATATAGCTAAGAATCCACTTCCTGTGGAAGTGGTGATGGTAATTTATAAACGGCCTGAATCTTGGCAGATCATAAGGCCATAGAAGATTTGATTTAATCAGTCATGACTCCTGTCACTTTCATCCATTACTCAATTGAACATAAGTGAAATCTGAAATTCAAAATTATAGTTTTGCTCTGAGTGAAGTTCATTAGAAAGTTGCCTTTTTTTTTTTGCTTTTTAAACAGGGTTGCACTCTTTCACCTGGGCTAGAGAGCAGTAGTGCAGTAGGGTCATCAGAGCTGACTGCAACCTCAAATTCCTGGGCTCATGTGATCCTCCTGGCTCAGCCTCCTGAGTAGCTGGGACTACAGGTGCACTAATTTTTGTACATTTTGTGGAGACGGGATCTAGCTGTGTTGCTCAGGCTAGTCTCAAACTGCTGGCCTCAAGGGATGCTCCTGCCTTGGCCTCCAGAATGCTAGGATTACAAGAGTGAGCCTCTGAACCTGGCTTTCAAAAATTTTTTTAGAAGACTATAAAAGTTAGGATAAGTAGCACATCCATCTAAAAGTCTACCAAAATGGGCATTTATTTCCTTTAGTTCTTTGACTAGGGGAAGATTTGTTAACTAGGATGCATTCTGTAAATCTGCTGACCATTTTTCTTAGCAGTGAGTCTTACAACCTAATTTGATTCAGTAATGTTAAGATTTTCCTCTAAATTACAAGTTCTTTACTATCTGAATCAGTACGTGCAAAGGAAATCCTTATTTTTTTAGTTTCTGACTATATCTCTGCATATTTCCTTACTCTTTTACTATGGAATAGCTATCAACTTTTTTTTTTTTTTTTTTTTTGCAGTTTCTGGCCGGGGCTGGGTATGAACCCGCCACCTCCGGCATATGGGGCCAACGCCCTACTCCTTTAAGCCATAGGCGCCGCCCACTATCAACATTTTTTAAAGAAATAATTCTTTATTTTAATCAGGTGATAAAAACGTTCTTCTCCCCGCAATGCATTTTTATCTTGGAGGTTTCTTCTATAAGTTTTATTACCTGCCAAGAACGTTATATGCAAATTCATTAAGTTGCTTAAATTTCCCAATTATATAAGAGATGATCACAAATTACTAGACAACGGTAGCTTATCTTCTGGCATTGCTCAACAATGTACTGTATTTAAATATCTAGACTGTGATGCCTTTATGTCTCCCAAATTGTCTTTTAAGGAACAATAGTCATCTTAAAAAGGAACGCTTGACTCAGCCCTTTTTGGAACACGATGTCAGCTTCATCACGCACTTGATTATCTTCAATAAGGCATCCTGCCACAACTTTGGTGGAGTATTTTCTTAATGAATAGAAACGTAATTTTAACCAGTTATAGTATTCTGTACTCCTGTGGGTCCTGTGAGAGAACTGAGATATCTATAAACTCCAGAATATACTCTAAACTTTGATTTTAATGCTTAACCTCCCTCAGTTGTCTTTCTCTGTAGCTTCATGCATCCAGCAGGCATATATCCACCGCCTGCTTTGTGCCAGGCCTGAGCTAAGCATCAGGGCCTCTGAAGGAATAAGGCAGAGCCCTGCCCTTCAGTTGGGGGAAAATATGTAAACCAGCATGTGAAATTCAAGTGTGAGTGCTGCGATGGAATAATTTAAGGACAATTGTACAGTTGTAGTACAGACACGGTAGAGGGCTTTATCTTTCCAGGCTTCAGAGGAAGTGGCCCTTGAACGATGAGCATCCACTTACCAGGGTACTTAGGTAAGGGTGTTGCACTCGGCTGGGCCCGCATCAGCAAGGCTGCAGAGGCCTGAGCCAGCCCGGCGTGTTCCAGAAACTGTAAGCAATTGAATATGATTGGAAAGGAGTTCGTTAGCAGGGTCTGATGAGAGAATTAACTTCAGGCAGTGGCCACATTATGAAGGACATGTATAGCGGTGGAAGGATAGGTCTTTATTATCTAATCAATGGAGAGCTATAAATAGATTTTAAACTGATCAGCTTTGAGTTTTAGAAAGCCTGATTTATCAGCTGTTGCGTGATAAATTTGGTGAGTGTGACAAGGACAAACTGTATCAGTTCAGAAGCTGTTACTGGAGGCCTGATGAGAAGTGTAGAGGCTCTGTGTGCCTGGGAAAAGCTGAGAGGGGATAATTTAGCTGATGGGGTTTGGGGACCAGATGAGGAGGGAGCCTCAGATTATCATGGTTGTGGCTGGTGACTGGTATTATCATTTTTCAAGGTGAGGGATGCAGGAGTCCCCAAACTGGGAAGAATGTGGATGTTAATTTTCCTTTTTGAACTTGAAACTTGAAGCTGGTATACATAAAAATTTTATGCAGGCACTTCCTTCATCTGTGGTGCTGAATCTCAAGAAAGTTCTGGGTTAAGTGGTTGTGGTGGCTCACACCTGTAATCCTATCACTCTGGAAGGCTGAGTTAGGCAGATCCGTGGAGTTTAGTAGTTCGAGACCAGCCTGAGCAAGAGCGAGACCCCATCTCTACTAAAAATAGAAAATTAGCCAGGCCTTATAGCGGCCACCTGTAGTCCCAGCTACTCACAAGGATTGCTTGAACCCGGGAGTTTGAGACTGCTTTGAACTAGGCTGAGGCCATGGCATTCTAGCCAACAGAGTGACACTTTGTCTCAAAAAGAAAAATAAGGAAGTTCTGGGTTAGACATAAGAATTTAAATCATAATGTAATAATACATGTGAGTTTAAGTCTAATGAAATAATAATGGCTGTCACTTATTGAAAACATTCTGAGTCAGGCCCTGTTTTGTTTTTTATATATATATGAAATAAAGAATTTTAAATATAACATTATATGTAAAGTATTATATGTATGTATTATAACAGCAGTTCTCAACCTGTGGGTCATGACCCCTTTGGGGGTTAACCGACCCTTTCACAGGGATTGCCTAAATACATCCTGCATATCAGATATTTACATCAGGATTCATTACAGTAGCAACGAAAATAATTTCATGGTTGGGGGTCATCACAACATGAGGAACTATATTAAAGGGTCGTGGCATTAGGAAGGTTGAGAACCACTGATGTATAATCTTCTTTAAATCTTCAGTATAACTCTAAGAACAAGATACTTTCTTCACTTTTTCAGTGAATACTAAGGCTTAAATAGGTTCAAAAATTTGTGTAAACTTTCACATCTAATAATTAGCAAATCTAGCATTTGAGCCCAAACATATGAGTAGAAGAGTGTTCGCTGTCTTTATTATCATAAAAAGACATTCTTTAAGAAGAATGAGCAGCAAAGCTGTGTATACACTTTGCATGACACTGAGTGGAGAGACCTGGATTTGAGAACCTATAAGAGTTTCACAACAGAGAATGTTGGAGCATTCATAGATTTTAATTTATCTTCTTGGCAGTGGGAAACATTGAAAGTTTTTATCTCGATGATTGGAAAAGGGGAGATGAATTCAAATGAAACATACATAATGGACCAGTGGGAGGGGAGGTGATATTAATACTATTTTTGTTGTAAGTAACAGAACCCAATTTATGCAACAGCGAGTGTTTATTGGAAGAATATCAGGAAAATTACAGAGAAACAAAGTAAGAGGTTAACAGGCAAGAATTGGGGCAGTTTGTGGAATTCAACCTCCGGGGTACAGCTACCAAACAGGTCCCTTTCTTTATTTATCTTTATTCAAAAGTCCCAGAGGCTGAGAAAGATCCAGTTGAGCTTCAGCCCTGAGGCCAGACTCTCAGTCTGAAGCATTCTGTTGTCCTCATTCACTTGTAAACACAACATCCTTAAATTTTCTTGCCCAACTTTTGTGCTTGCAGTTATCATTTTTTCTATCTTTATTTGTTAACCCGAAATAGTGTTTTTCACGAGGAAAAGCTATGACATTTGGAATGAATGAGATGTAATGAAAGAAAGCTTGGTGCCATCAACCACTCAACTTGGAAGTGCCCTTGAAACTCACAAGTCTTCATCAACTACTTCAAATCAAATATCAACATTATATCTCCTTAGTTGGGAGGATCTCTGATCTCTGTAATTTCTCCCATCCTTGTACCAAGCCTAGTTTCCTGCTAAAAGTGGTTCCTCTGATTTGTATTATTCTTTGTCTTTAATGGAAAATGATGAAATCCTGAGTTCTTAGACTTCAAGCAGAAAGAAGGCCAACACTATTTTAAGTCCTCAATTTCCTGTAATAACTTGTTTTATCAATGCAAATGTTGTCTTCCTTTTTTGTAAGAGCATTGAGTATGCGGTTGTATGTTTTTCTGTTCACTGATGTTTCCCAGGATCTTCACAGTGCCTGGCTGCAGTAGGTGTTCGAAAAGAGTTGTTGAGCGAATGAATGATGTTATTAGACATTAAAGTGAGATGACTTGTCTCTTTGTTTTTAACATGAAAATGAGAACAGAACTCATCAAAGTTCAAAATTTGTAAATGCTCTGGGTGTGTAATGTCAAATCATCCATGTAGAATCATCAACTGTGATAGTGTTCTGTGAAGAGTGGATTTAAGTATCAAACACATCATCTTAGATGTCATCTAAGTCAGGTTATTAATGGAATTAGCAATAAAACCCCAACCTGGAATACTCTTAAGGTAAAATAATGAAGCATTATTTCAGTAATTCCAGTGCTGGTTTATAGGGTATTATAAAAGCCAAAAAAATCTTTCTGAACAAAGAATGAAAGTTTAAAAAAAAGGAGGGCAGAAAAACTCATTGATGAATAAAAAGAAAAAAATCAATTATTCTAAGTATAATACTAGCAATTTTAAATTTACTATATTCATAATGTTTAAAAAATTAAGAAGATAATATATTAGTAAAATCTACATAATGCTAATAAAAAGTGCTTATTAACAGTTTGGTATTTCAAATATACTAGTTTCAACTTTCTAATTGCTGTTTTTATGGTAATGACTTCCCTCCTAGTATAGGGCTATTTCTCAGTGTTAACTACAAATAAAGGGCATAATGAAAATTAACAACTATTTAGAGGGAATATTCTTTCTGAGTCTGTTAGTTGTTTCTGTCATAAATTAACATTTAAGTGAAATCAGAGTTTTTTAAAGTAATTGGGAACTTTTCATTGGAATGATACACTTCTGTATATACATTTTTAGAAAATAAATTTATATTTCTGTTCATTCATTCTTATTGTTATTGAGGACTGTGTAAATTGTTTTTGAGCTGCAGGAAAATATTTATAGCGTAAGTTGTTTAATCGTGCCGGCAGTTAGATTAAGTAAGTCCTCTATCCGTTCAGGAGCAGGTAAAAAAATGATGTTGAGGCAGGTCCATCCTTCCTGCAATGCTTCTTAATTCTGTTAAGAATGATTCTTCTGAAAGAAGGAAGGAAAAGGTAGGTTGATCGCTAGACTAATTCTATCCTAATCTGTTTGAGTCTGCTAACAGTGTTGCTTGCACTGCTGTGGCATTTGTTCCTGTTGTCATGGACACTTATCCCTTGAAAACACACAGTCGCCTGCTGGCTGTCCCTCTTTGCTCATTGCCTGGTGAGACTCGAATCTGATTTCAGGCTTTGATAAAAGTAGAAGGTATTCAGTAGAAATACATTCTTTTTTTTTTTTCATATAAAACTCGATGTGGGATCCCAATGAAAAATTATACGCATTCTGATTTTTTATTTTTTAAATCAAAAATACTTTTGTAGTCTCGGTGCCCATAGCATAGTGGTTATGGCACCAGCCACATGCACCAAGGCTGGCAGGTTCAAACTTTGCTGGGTCAGCTAAACGACAACAACTGTAACAACAACAACAAAATAGCCGGGCATTGTGGCATGCACTTGTAGACCCAGCTACTCGGGAGGCTAAGACAAGAGAATCATGTGAGCCCGGGAGTTTGAGATCGCTGTGAGCTGTGACACCACAGCACTCTAGGGCAAACATATTGGACTCTGACTCAAAAAAAAAAAAAAAAAATTGTAACTTGTGTATTTTAAAGTAAGATGGACAGGTTTTCACTGCAGAAAACCACTTTTAGAAATGTCAATTAAAAGAGATTATTTCAAGAATGTGTCAAATAATTTCATTATTTTGTAAATTTACAATCTGGTGCTATTCCTAAGGAAAATGTACTTTTATTCGTAAAGATATTAACTCGTGGTTCATTCTTTTACTCTCAACGTGTGCTCATTGCTTGAGGTCCTCCCAAGTAACTGAAAGGCAGTGTAACGTTTTAGAAAAAGCAATAAGGTTTGGGAATTACACAGCAATGTTCAAAGGTTAGTTCCAACACTGTGTGATTTGGGACCTGATACTTCCCTGGTGATTCAGTATTACCAGGTTCCTTAGGGTCAACATCTGCTTTTTAGGGTTGTTCTTAGGATTGAATGAGATAGTGTGTGTAATGCGTCTGGCACCAATGGACCAAAGACCTTTCACTGTGAGAACAAGGAGCTGGATTCACTGGTCTTTGTCCTGAGCTCACTGCACTGAGTCTCTGGAAAGCTGGGGCTGGAGTGATTGTTGTGGTATTCTGAGTTCAATACTGTCGCTCTTAGTAGGGCAATATTTACTGTGGGAGGGTTTGCAGAATCCCACAGTGAAACCTGGCTGGACTACGTATTCTGAGTTCAATACCATCGCTCTTAGTAGGGCAGTATTTACTGCAGGAGCGTTTCAGAATCCCACAGTGAAACCTGGCTGGACTGCGTATTCTGAGTCCAATACCATCGCTCTTAGTAGGGCAGTATTTACTGTGGAAGGGTTTGCAGAATCCCACAGCGAAACCTGGCTGGGCTGAGTATTCTGAGTTCAATACCGTCGCTCTTAGTAGGGCAGTATTTACTGCGGGAGGGTTTCAGAATCCCACAGTGAAACCTGGCTGGACTACGTATTCTGAGTCCAATACCATCGCTCTTAGTAGGGCAGTATTTACTGCAGGAGCGTTTCAGAATCCCACAGCGAAACCTGGCTGGACTGTGTATTCTGAGTCCAATACCATCGCTCTTAGTAGGGCAGTATTTACTGCGGGAGGGTTTCAGAATCCCACAGCGAAACCTGGCTGGGCTGAGTATTCTGAGTTCAATACCATCGCTCTTAGTAGGGCAGTATTTACTGCGGGAGGGTTTCAGAATCCCACAGTGAAACCTGGCTGGACTGCGTATTCTGAGTTCAATACCGTCGCTCTTAGTAGGGCAGTATTTACTGTGGGAGGGTTTGCAGAATCCCACAGTGAAACCTGGCTGGACTGTGTATTCTGAGTCCAATACCGTCGCTCTTAGTAGGGCAGTATTTACTGCAGGAGCGTTTCAGAATCCCACAGTGAAACCTGGCTGGACTGCGTATTCTGAGTCCAATACCGTCGCTCTTAGTAGGGCAGTATTTACTGTGGGAGGGTTTGCAGAATCCCACAGCGAAACCTGGCTGGACTGCGTATTCTGAGTTCAATACCGTCGCTCTTAGTAGGGCAGTATTTACTGTGGGAGGGTTTGCAGAATCCCACAGTGAAACCTGGCTGGACTGCGTATTCTGAGTTCAATACCGTCGCTCTTAGTAGGGCAGTATTTACTGCGGGAGGGTTTGCAGAATCCCACAGTGAAACCTGGCTGGGCTGCGTATTCTGAGTTCAATACCGTCGCTCTTAGTAGGGCAGTATTTACTGTGGGAGGGTTTGCAGAATCCCACAGTGAAACCTGGCTGGACTATGTATTCTGAGTTCAATACCGTCGCTCTAAGTAGGGCAGTATTTACTGTGGGAGGGTTTGCAGAATCCCACAGTGAAACCTGGCTGGGCTGAGTATTCTGAGTTCAATACCGTCGCTCTTAGTAGGGCAGTATTTACTGTGGGAGGGTTTGCAGAATCCCACAGTGAAACCTGGCTGGACTGCGTATTCTGAGTTCAATACCGTCGCTCTTAGTAGGGCAGTATTTACTGCGGGAGGGTTTGCAGAATCCCACAGTGAAACCTGGCTGGACTGCGTATTCTGAGTCCAATACCATCGCTCTTAGTAGGGCAGTATTTACTGCGGGAGGGTTTGCAGAATCCCACAGTGAAACCTGGCTGGACTGCGTATTCTGAGTCCAATACCATCGCTCTTAGTAGGGCAGTATTTACTGTGGGAGCGTTTCAGAATCCCACAGTGAAACCTGGCTGGACTGCGTATTCTGAGTCCAATACCATCGCTCTTAGTAGGGCAGTATTTACTGTGGGAGGGTTTGCAGAATCCCAGGCTGGACTACATTGCTGCACCTCCTACTTCACCTCGTTTTCTCTGCGCTCTGCATCTGGTATTTTTCAAGCAACAGCCACTTTTGCCACATATGGATAAACTTAACTTCTGGCACTTGGGTTAACAGGAGGTAAAACCTCAGACTTTTTGTGGAGATTGTTGGAACATAATTTTTATCAGGATGTTGACCAGAGAAAGTTGACACAGTCTGTTCATCATGGAGTTGTAGCTATGTGAAAGTGAGTTGATCACTCGGCTGATGTGGTGGGCCTCACTCTACTGGGCACAGCTTTTGGAGTGCTGCCACATCAGGAATCAAACCTGGCCTTCTGCTTATATGAAAACAGTTTTGTAGCAATAAAAGTGCTATATCACTGTAAGGGAGGGTATGTTACTGTCTAGATCAAACAGTAAACCTGGGATAGTTCTCTTTACTAAAGAGTAGTGTATTAGCTGTAGAGCAAGGTGAGTGGTGAGGACCATAGCATGCCACACACTTGCTTAGATACTTAACTCTGAGTCTCTGTGTACAAATACCTGGTCAACTTTCTTTTCTTTTCTTTCTTTCTTTTTTTTTAGAGACAGAGTCTCACTTTGTTGCCCTCGGTGGAGTGCCATGGCATCACACCTCACAGCAGTCTCCAGCTCTTGGGCTTAGGTGATTCTCTTGCCTCAACCTCCCAAGTAGCTAGGACTACAGGCACTCCCCACAACGCCTGGCTATTTTTTTGTTACAGTTTGGCCGGGGCCGGGTTCAAACCTGCCACCCTCGGTTTATGGGGTTGGCGCCCTTATTGAGCCACAGGTGCCAGCCCGGTCAACTTTCAAAAACACGGTTGGCTCTAACTAAGCAAGTGATTATTTATTCTTTGGTAGCACCATTTTAAAATATTATCATAATAAAAATTATTTGCAGATTTTATTTGTGTTCAATTAGTCAAAAAGATAGGCTCCTGTTTTTGGTTTTGCCAGTCAGATGCTGCCAATATTAGTGCGTGCATTATCATTGGTGTATAATTTAAAAGAAATTGACTCTTTATTGGTTGTTTTATACTCTCCTTTTCTTGAACCGTTAAGTGTGGACTGCCCTATGCTTTGTCTGTGTGTATGCCATCGCTGTAAAACACCAACATTTTTTTCATAGTCATGCAGAACTCTACATTGTGTGGAATTGTCTAACCCCACAACTTATTATCCTTACAAATTAGGGGTGAGAAGGCTTGACCAAAAAATGCACAGGATATACAGATTATGAAATCCTGATTCGGCACTGCTAAAGCAGAAAATAGGTAATTATGACAAGCCATAAACTAAATGTGAGCTAGAAACCTATCATTATTTATAGTTCATTTGGTCCCTAATAATGGCAGTTTGTTCTGTTTGACAGTTGTGGGACCTAGGGGCAAGTTGCTTAATCTCCCTGAGCCTTAATTAATTCACTTAGAAAATGGAAATATGAGTTGCTGCCTACTCAGGCTGGAGATGTAAGGACTGGGTATGATCAGGTATATGAAATCACTGAAATATCAACGCCGGTTTTCTCAACCCAAGAGCAGACTGGAAGGAGAAGGGAAAACTAAAGAAGAGAGAACTGGAGAGAAATCACATGCCAGCCTGCCTGGACCTCAACACCAGATGTCCCATGCTTCCTGGGTCCCAGCCCTCCCACCACCATAAGATCCTCAAATCTCAGAAATGTGGATTCATGCAAGAGGCCTGGCAGTCCAGGTTATATGCTTTCCAGAAAACGACTTTCAGTGGCTGTGGAAAGAGAAATGAAGTGACTTTGAGTGATATTAGACCGGATGGAGTTAGTAGGGCATTAAGCAGGGCACCAGAGGTCTAAAAGAAAATTGGAAGAGGCCACTCTCCTGTGTACAATCCCAGAGGTGGGATGTAGATTGCTCCAGTTGTCATTACTACATCCAAAGATTTGTATTTATTTTTATTTTATTTATTTATTTTGAGACAGAGTCTCATTATGTCACCCTTGGTAGAGTACTGTGGCATCACAGCTCACAGCAACCTCAAACTCTTGGGCTCAAGCAATTCTCTTGCCTCAGCCTCCTAGGTAGCTGGGACTACAGGCACCTGCCACAATGCTCGGCTAGTTTTTGTTGCAGTTGTCATTGTTGTTTAGCTGGCCCAGGCTGGGTTCGAACCTGCCACCTTCCATGTATGTGGCTGATGCCGTAATAATCACTGTGCTACAGGCACTGAGCCATCCAAAGATTTTTAAATTCCCAAGGAGTTGGCAAGTCTTCATAGGAATTATAAAAAGCTTCCTAGTAGTTTGCATTCAGTAGGTACTCAGATATTGCGATGGCGGTGATACACACCTGTGGTTGTGCTTTTAAAACATTTAAATTCAGTGCTTTATGCATGTGAAAAAGGATATAACAGATCAGAATATGGTGCAGAGGAAAGACAAATGATCAGAGGCCCATCAGTAAAGAAACTAAACAATTTCAATAGTAAGAAGGGGAAAAAAAAGGAGGGCTGAGATCAGTACATTCCTTGTATCTTTTTGAAGAACTGTCTGCATATGAGAGAGCTATCAGATGTTTTCTGTCAGTACGACATCTAAACAAGATAATCTAACCAGGCAAATGTTGATGAGACATGACTTTCTTCCTGAGACATCTCACCTCATTCCTGGGACTTCAACTACATAAACACTCGTGTGTTGGTCTGTACAACCAGACTGCTGAGTCAGGCCTATGGGGTAGTTTATGAATCCTTCATACACAGCCCAGTGGTAAGCACTCAGAAGATGCACAGTTTATATGTATTTTTAATGCTAAATTAAATCAGCAGTTCTAAAAAGCAGTCTTTCACAAAACTATGTCTTCCTTCAAATTTAACCCATTTTTACTGAACTTTTCACCAATTGTCTGGACTCAAACATTGGAATGCTTTCCGACGCCTGATTTTCTTCTCATAGCTATTCCCTGTGCCTACATCTAATTAGTTACCAATTCCTATGCGTTCTTCCTTCACCACGTCTTGGTGTGTATATGTGTGTGTGTGTGTGTGTGTGTGTGTGTATCTTCTTTTGAGATTCCTGCTCCCATCACTCTGGCCCGGATCCCTAATTGATGGTCCACTAACCTCTCCAGGGGTTGGCCAGTTTGGGGGCTTTCACTCATCATTGCAGCCTGTATATGTAAGGTAGGCCACTTGCCCCAAACTACTTTCACTTCTCCTCCCCCAAAACCAAAAGCTTTCAGCTCCCGTCCCCCAAGTTTTTGCAAGCTCTCTACCGTTTCCCCATATGCACTTACAGATTATCTCCAGTAGCTTCCTGCGCGATTTCTCTGTGGTAAGTCATGATCGACTTTGCCTTCTCTTGGACATGCTTGGTCTCCTTTCTTCTGCTTTAGTTTATTTCTGCTCCTCACTGGAACTTTCTTTCTTCCTAAGGTTTAAAACCCTAAGATTCAGCTTTCTCTCAAAGTATTTCGGTAGGCTTTCTCACTGCTTCCCACAGTATTCTGACACTGTACCAAACACCTTAGCATATGGTGTGAACCAGAAAGTTGATTGCAGAAAGGGGGATGTTTAAAAACAAGACATCTGACAAGCCATTGTTAAAAGTCACTCTGCCTTCACCCTGGCAGCCCTCATGAAGCTGCTTGGTGAAAGTCTGTAAAAGTCTAGGAGAGGCAGCACTCTGAGAATCTGGTATCTACCATGAGCAAAATTATATTTAGACCTGGTTTACACTTAGAGCATCTTTCTTTTTACATAGAGTACATTTCTTTAATTATGAAATTTTGCATTTTAACAAGTATTCTCAGATACACTCGTTTTGACATTCAGTCTTGGATTCATACCCAATTTAGGGTATAAAACCAACAATTCCTTACTAATCTTAGTTATCTTGCAGGCATTTTCAGTGCTTCTGGGTATACAAAGCACATTTATTATTGACTTTTCACCCAAGTTGCTTTTTTAGAGAAAGCTTGAACAGCCGTAGTTGTTTTTACTTAACAGATTCCCAAATAACTAGTGATGGATAGTTACTAGCTGGAAAAAAAACTGGATGGAATATGAATCTAAGATAACCAAAAGGGAGCAATTTCTCCAAACAGAAATACTGTTTTGCCCCCTAAAAGTTTATTCTTCTGTTGTATTTTGTTTTGCAAATAGACAAAAGGACCAGCAGAGCTCAGGAAGGTTTTGTGTTGTGCCCAAGGTTGGGGGCAAGAATTTGAAAGGGATCAGTGAATCAGATGTAATATGGGCTCTGTTTGAGCCACCCGATCTCTGTTTTGCTGACGGTCAGTATTCCAGTTATAAAAAGCTGCCTAGGCGTTTCCGTCTGCTCAAAAGAACTTTATCCCTGCTTTCATTCTGTTATACCTATTATGACTTTGTTCACTAAGCAGAAGGAATGATGGGAAATGGAAACTCCACAGCATGTTTTTATTAAGGACTATGTGTATTTCTTCACCGAGAAGTTAAAGAACCATGCAGAATTGTTATGTTTTCCTTTCAGGTAACAAAAATTACCTTATCTACGGCTCTCACAGTGAGTTAGTTAACTTGGAAAACAAAGTACTATAAAATAAGGCTTATGTTCAAATCGTATTTTATATTTTAAATACAGAGTTCCATGATCCTATGAATTTCTGTTATTCTAAAATTAAATGAACACAGAATCACAAAAAACTCTGCAAGTATATTCTGCGAGGGAGGGGTGGTGGTGGTTTAAAAAAAGAAATGTTGAGCCCCTCACCCGGGGGTGTGCTATGTACCCTTACTTATACCCATTAGGTGAGAGCTCACCAAGGGCTTGAACTTTACCTTGGAAACACAATATACTCTGTTTGTAACCTCATTAATCTGAAATTTTTAAAAAATAATAAAATAAAATATTTTCCTCAATGTCTTTAAAAAAATGAAAAGGCGTGTTGAATAAATCGTATTTCTCTCTTGCCTTCTCTAAAGCTGGAGGCTTGGAGAGTTGCACGTTTATGTTCAAACCAAAGGGGACATTTTCAAATCTATCTGGTAATACTTAACAACAGACTATATTCGCCCATTTCTTTATGGTAGACATTTCCCTGCAAAATGCAGGTGAATTAAAATTTTACAAACCCACTATTTTTATGGCAACTTTTATAGTTTTTTTGCGATGCTCATTTAATTATGTCATTCCATGTCCATTTTAGCTTTAAAATGTCTTGGCCTAATTTCCCTAAACCCCACTAAGTGTATCTTCATCTTAACTCACATAATTGGCTAGAGAAATTCTTAGGTAATGTTGTAAATTGCTTGATCGTAAAATATGTGCCCCATTCGCGTTTATATTTCCAGCTCTCTCACAGTGCAAAGCTCATAGTGGAAGGAGACACACACGTTTCAGCATGAAAGGAAGTTGGACAGCAGAGTACCACGGGGCTACGACAAGTAACTTATAAAATGACAAACATTATGAAAATCTATTTACATTTGAGTTCAGGGATCTTTATTATCATAAATCTAATTTATTATAGCTGGAAATACCCTGTGTTTAGTTGCCTTTGGAATGTGCCTAAGATTAAGGAACTATTACATACTTCTGTCATTTTCAGGATTCTACTTTGAGCTTAATAAATCATCCTATAAATAAAATCAAACTGAAAAGCCCTTGAATATGAGTCATCGTTAAATGAGAACTGTGTTAGCATGAAATAACTTTGAAAGCCTGAAAAATGAAGGTTAACCTCATTAATTTTGTAAAAATTTGCCAAACATCAAGGGGTTGGAAACTGCCTACAAAAACAATAAGATACTCTGCACAGTTGCTTTTTTAAAAGTCTAAACTGTAGTTCATGAAAAGAATTATCAAAAGATGGTGTGTGCATATTAAGTAGGCTGTTGATGAAAATGACTTTGAACCTGAGAGAAAGAATGCTGCTCATTAGAAACCAAAACGTGAACGTGCGGTGGGGTGTCTGCGTATGGCCGTTATGATAAGAAAACCGAATGTAAAATGGCTTTTTCATAACAAATACTGAGTTTATTTTATTGGAAAAATTTAAAAGAAAATATTCCACATTAGATTTAAAGGGTCACCTTTCCTGTTGCAACTTAAACCTGAAATAGAGTTGTCTTGGTTTTCTTGACTCATACCTCCCAAGGAACATGGTAGGTCTTCACTCTGTCTTTCCTGAAGAGCATCTATCCTGTCGAAGTAGTAAACAAAGAAACTAAGGATTGTACCGTTAGTTGTTTCAAAAGCAAAATTTTATTTTCCAGAGTTACATCAATTTTGTATTCCTGGGTAAATAGCTTTTAAAGACTTGTATTTTGTATTCCTAACTAAAAACTCTTTTAAAGGAGTGTGTTCTAAAAACAGTTTGAGAGTTTTTGAGTTTTACCTTTTCCAGTTGACACCCATTATTATTAAAGGGGCTGAGACACAGAACTTGGAACTTGAACTGCGGATAGTATTGTTTGCTCTTCAAGGCTTTAGACTCATTGGCACACACTAGTGCTAAAATGACTGAAAGTGATTTCATGCAAAAAGGTGACTGATCTATTCTAGGGAGAGTTGTGTTTCACACAGAATAGCTTGCTTTTTTTTTTTTTTTTTTTGGCTTTTTGTGATGACATGAATTTTAGCAAAAGAAAATCACCTAGAGAAATTATTATACAGCTTATTTTAATGCCTGTGTAATTGTTTAACCTGTTAAAGGGAAGACTGACAACTGACTAATTATCATGAGTTTTTATCTGTCGCTGCCCTTTTATCTGTAATTTCCTGGAATGTAGTATTTGCATTTTTTTCATTTGCTTTGGGATTTATGGATTTCTAAAAACTAGATAAAAATGTATGTCAAAACAATTTTCTTCCTATCAGTTTTCTCTTTCGCTTTTTGTCCCAAGCGATGATATTTTCATAATGTCTACTGAGGACACACAAAACTCGAGTGTAACTTTCAGCAGTGATACTTGGGGACTGGTTGAGACTGAATTTTAGACTGTGCAGTATGGCTGTCTTTAGTGCTGTAAAAGGTATTAGCAGAGCAGTCATCTAACGAGACTCTCACATGGTACAGCTAAAGAAATGAAGCTCCAAGGCTGTTGGGAGATGATTCAGTATCAGTGGCGCTGCAACCACAACTGCATTCACTGCCTCATAGACCATCGCTTTTTTGGGTTTTTTGCACCAAACAGGAAAGAAATGATAAAAATCTCATCATCAATGTCGTTTCTTCTGATTTTTAACGAAAACTACGCTATGCTAATCTGGGCACAGTGGCTCCCACCTGTAATCCTAGCACTCTGGGAGGCTGAAGTGGGTGGATTGCTTAAGCTCAGGAGTTCAAGACCAGCCTGAACAAGAGTGAGACCCCATCTTTACTAAAAGCAGAAAAATTAGCCAGCCAAGGTGGCAGAGGCAGGTGGTCCCAGTTGCCACAGCTGACGCAGGAGGATCGCTTAAACCTGGAAGTTTGAGGTTGCTGTGAGTTAGGCTGACACCTCAACCAACACTCTAGGCTGGGCAACAGAGTGACGCTTTTATCTCAAAAAAAAAAAAACAAAAAACTATACTATATCACATCGTCAGACTAGTTGAGGGTATGGTTCAATTGAATATAAAATGATAGTGGCTGATTGAAGATTATTTGTAAAATATATGAGTTTAGAGTTGGCCTTCACAGAAGCAGGGTATTTTTTTGGTATCTTTTAGCATTTATTAATAATTCATCTCGTTAGAGTGTGAGGTTACTTCTGTACTGTACTCCAAATTAAAGCGCGTGTTTAGTGCCCCTGTTGGTTGGACTACAATTTATACAAGGCGTGACTGTTACATAATGAATCTGATTTTTCTGTGTGATTTGTGGAATCAATCCCATCTCCCAGTATCATATTTTGCATATTGTGTATTTCTGAATAATTCCTGTGTTTAAAAAGTGCTAATAAATGTTCTTCCTTATATTAATAGTCAGACTCAAGGAATCAGAAAAAGGGGATGTGCTGAGCCCTTTTACAAAAACTACAGGCGTTTAAATTTTAACACAATCCTATTGTTAGATAAATGCGTTACACACACACACACACACACACGCACAAACAGCCCCTAGATACAGTGAACCAATTCATGAGCATCAGTAATCAGATCTCTGATTTGTGCCAGTGTTGACATTTCCTTTTTCTGACTGATGGATTTGAAGATTTCTTTTCTAAATAAGAGATTTTAGTCCATACACATCCCACCCCCACAAAGATAATATGCCTTTGAAGCAATTTGCTGAACAGATTTGCCCTGGGAAACATCCTTCCAAAATACCCGTTATTATAATAGCGAAGGCATTAAGAGAGGAACAGTTGTGCTGACCCAGGCACCAGCCTTTCTGTGCACATGGGTGACCCCTTGAAGGCCCCATCTCCTCCTGGTTTCCGTGCCCGTGTTTGGGTTGAAGTTGCCCCTTTTGCCTGTTCCCTGCTGGGTCCTGCTTATCCTTCTGTGCTCAGAGCAGAAATGGCTGGCCGCCCTTCCCACTGCCTTTTCAGTAACTTCCTTCCTCACTTCAAACATAATTGTCAAGCACTTTGGCTTTGCTTATTTTGATATTTATTGCTCACTTTATGTTATTAAAGGCCTTTCCCCTTAAATTTAAACTCTCAGAGATCAAGGACATTCCCATATCCTTTTCTGTAAGTCTCCTTAAATGGAAGATTAGAAATCACAGTTAAGTGTCCTTGACTATGGGCCGCTCAATAAGAAATGGAAATTTCCCTTGATCCTGAAATGTACGGGGTCCCTCCCAAGATACCCCCAAGTGCCTCACAGATCACTGCCACCTGCTACTTTCCTTATGACATGCTTAGGTACACTGTGTGGCCTTTTTTCCCCCTATATGTCAAGGTGAGAAACCACTGTATAAACAGAAAAAGAAAAGTACACGTAAGTATTTGGGTCATTATAGGTGATATCCAGATGAGATACCATATGACAAACCTTCTGAACTCCTGACTTAGAAACAGTAGCAGTGAGAGTATTATTTGAGTAATTTTTTTTTTTTTTTTGTAGTTTTTAGCCAGGGCTGGGTTTGAACCCGCCACCTCTGGCATATGGGGCCAGCGCCCTACTCCTTTGAGCCACAGGCACTGCCATTGAGTAATTATTTTTTGAGATGGGTTCTTACTTTGTTGCTGGGGTATGAGGGCAGTGGCATGATCATAGGTCAGGACAACATCAAACTCCTGGGCTCAGATGACACCTGCCTCAGCCTCCTGAGCAGGGGCAACTACAGGCGCCTGCCACCACTCCTGCCTGATTTTTCCATTTTTTCTATGTGTTGCTCAGGCTGGTCTTGAAATCCTGAGACCCGACAGCCTCAGCCTCCCTAAGTGCAGGAATTACAGGCATAAGCCACTGCTGTCGGCCATGATTACTAATTTTGTTCAGAGTACAGTGCTAAATTCTATACTTTTCTACTTAGGCAGATGAATTCATACATTATACAGAAACAGGCATTAATGAAATACCTTTCACAGCGGTGTTAGATCTGAAGAAGTGGACATCATCTCCACCTCGGTCCTTTGCCTCCTCACCTTTTGAGTCCTCCTACACACGTTTTTATGGAAGCAGGATTATAATTTATCCTTGAGCTGTTGAGCCCACAAGTTTATGCTTATTCTCACTGTTTACCAATTTTAAGGAGGCTTAATGCATATGTAAATGAACACTGGCTCAAAACTGGACTGTTGTTTCCCTTTCATATTACTACTGAGAAGCTAATCAGATTTGTTTATTCTTCTTGTAAGTTTTCAAATTCCAGCATTGAGAGGCAAGGTGAGGCGGGGTTACACTTCAGACTCTGGGTGATCTGGGGACACGGTCAGTAGACCATTAACTAAATTGCAAACATCTGAACACTGTTCCTCGCTGCCCATTTGTTGAGTTCTTCCTAAAGTGCCTACTACACTACTGTCCTCCCCTGTGTGCTTTATGATCCGTGTCACCCATTTCTAGTCACACTAGCTAATAAATAAAAAGAGGGACTCACGTTCCTTTTACTCATTGTCTGGTTTAACAGAAAATCCAGTTCAATTCAACTCTAATCATCCATTGACTGCCAGTGTCACTTAGAGAACATTAAGGAAAGATAACTTTAGCCATAAAACATATAAATGATGAAAATGAGCTTAATGATTTTTTTTAACCTGAATTTCAGCTCCCGCCTGTGTTTCTAGTCTTCTGACTTCCTGTCCTCTGCTACTCTTTCCTCCCCCCTCTCCTCCCTGTGTGATACAAACAGTCCCTGGGTTATGGACAAGATCAGTTCTGGGGGTTTGTTCTTAACGTTGAATTTGTGTGTAGGTTGGAACAGGTCCACTTTCCTATTACTTGTAACAGCCTCTGTTCATAGGTGTGAGTCATATGTCAGTAGGGTGTTGGTAACTTGGGGACTTACTGTAATACCCTCTGTTAGTAAGTCGAATGTTTGTAACTCGGGGGCTTGCCTGTACTTTGAATCCACAGACAGGGACCCGAGGGAAGAATGACAAGAAAGCTTGTGTGTCTCTGGCAACCTGGTGAGTTAGGAGAAGAGGAGACAGGTGCAGGGTTTTGTTTTGTGTATGATAGGAGCCTTTTGAGCATGATCAAGTTGTTTTGTTTTCAAAAGGCCATTGCAGATCAGGGAGAGGAGACTTTACCAGGTAACGGCTGATGATAGATAATATGGTACATGTGGAGATGATGAGCATTGGACACATTAGTGTTATATTTTGAAATTGGAGCTGATGAGGCATGCATATAGATTACATTTAGGGAAAGACAGGAATCAAGTTGGCTCCCATGCTCATGGTCTGGGCATTTGGGTGGAAGGTGAAGCTCTGCCATAAAGTTGGCTGAACCATAGGTGGGAGAATGGAGGTAGCTTTGGTTTCGTTCAGTTTGAGTTACCTGTGAGATGGGCAAGTGGAGATGTCTTGTAGGCAGTTGTGGATAGTCCAGATCTCAAGGGAATGGTCAGGGTTGAAACTTCAGGATTCATCAGGCAATCTGATACAGGCAATTTTTTAAATCTTACCACTGGTTGAACTTCCTTATAGGGTGAGAGTGTAGAGGAGTGAAGGTCCTAGTCCAAACCCTCAGGGCATGAAGGAGATGCTGGGGGGACACAAGAGTACTCCCTGGAATCAGTTTCGTTCGGTGTGTGTTAGGTTCTGACTGCTGATTTAATTGGCTTCCCTTAGCCTCGATACGTAGTAATTCGGGAATGTCAGGCTCATCATCAATGGGCTTTTGTTTTCATCTCTCTTTCACGCGGCTCTTACACAACTCCAGCCTCAGCCACAGTGGCAGCCCCATGCCTCACAGTCAAGTGGCATCCTAGCTGCTGTGCCCAGCTTCCCATCGTCCCCACACCCCTTTTATCTGCAGCACTTCCAGGTAACCCCTGCTTGCTTCTTATCCAGGTGACAGTTTACACTGGTTCATTGCTGATCCACAGCCATAGTTACCTTGTTTTCAAACCTGGCTAGTTTTTTTTCTTCTCCTTAACTCTAATGTTATTATTGTTGCTGTATGTTTGGAACAAGATGGTACTTCAAAAATGTGGACTCACTGTGTGGTGCAATGTATCTAGAACTCTTCAAACCTCAAGTTTCTATCTGTCCTTGGTTTTATATCCCTTATGTAAAAAGTGGCATTTTCTTAGGCAAAAAAATTCACATTTAATAGACTTTCCACATTCTTGTTTAGGCGTGTATTTTTTCTCTCCTTGTCTCAATTATTCACATCTGTTGTTTTCTTTCACTTTTTATGCTGTGTAAGGCAAACGTCTACTGTAGGTTAGCTTTCCAAAAATGGCATTTTTAATATATTATTCTGAAACATTGATATAGTTGGGGCTTTTAGGCAAAAGGACATAATTCAGACCAGTCTGCTGATTGCACTTGTGTCTACTTATCAGGACAGGAGAAGGATATGGCTTTAGCCTAACTTGATTTATTGTAGCTAATACATACAGATTGGGTAATGGTAAGTTGGAAGTAAATACTACGGGCACAGGATACTTGGCTTGACATCATCTTAGTTAATGTAATGAAAATCCTGTAATACATGTTTGTGTATTTACACAGGGAGAATTAAGTGTGGAAAATCTTTATCTCTGGAATCTTTAACGATATCTTGACCCTTCAGGAGTCCACCTGACAGCTGGACAAAGAGCACCTAGTGGCATTGAAGGAGAGGTGTGAGCGGGGTCAGTTTCTCCTAGTCACCATCCTACGGGGCTCATGCACCAGAGAGGTTTTCCAGATAAATCACGTCTGGGGGCTTGGGGGGCTGGAGCGTACCTGAGACGGCCGCTGTGTTACGAGGTATGGCAATGAATGCCGTTCACTTTGGCTCTAATTAAGGAGAAGGGTAAAATAGAAGTGCAGTCATTGCTCCAAGAGGAAATGTCAGCCCATTAACCAGGATAAAGCTCATTCTTGTCAGTTGAAGCAGCAGCTATTCACATTGCTGAGTTGGTGTGTTCACAGAGGTGATGTTCATTCCGGGCTGTGACAAAGGGAGGAGACATTTTTGAAGAGGATTTTGTTATTGCTGTTTTTGTTTGTTTGTTTGTTTGTTTTCCTTTAACCAGTGATGGCATTTTGTACAACCATGTTTCAGGACACTAATCAAAACTTAGGATGAATAAATTACAATTTTTAAATGTAAACTGGCCTTTTAAAAGAGCATAACCCAACTTAGGCATTTACGTATGTGTATAAAATCAAATTGTCTTTAGCCTTTTCATTGCTGCTTCTGCTACTACATTAAAAGTAAAATCATTATGTGCCATGGATAACTTGCTCTTCTTTTGCTTGTAACTGTGTGTGTCAGACCAGAGTGGGCTGAACTGGATCTGAGAAATACTTCCCACTGCTAGCACAGCTTTCTAGGGTTAACGCAATAATTCTTCAAACAGTTGGAAAGTGGTGAACAAAGGCAATCATAAAAAGGTAGCCCTGGAGGCCATGCGGTTTTTCCCAGTGTATATGGTGTTGTCTCCCAAATAATAAGGCATCAGTGCATTCGTATTAGAATTTTTCCATAGCTTTTAGTACTTAAATTGTATTGGCAGCTTAGAGATTTTATGTAATTATTTTGAATAACTTAATTTCCTTTGTGAAAGAAGCAGTAACATTGCGGAAATTCATTAAATACTTAATACACATCGTGTTCCTAATGTTCAGAAAATGTAGATAGCCCTTAGAAATAGCAGGATTTTGCTGTTGTTTTCATTAAATTTTTGTAGTTTGCTTTCTGTCAGCAGTCCAACTTTGCTATTTACAAAGTTCTTTCCAGCAGGTAGTCAGCTGATAAATCTTTTTGGTGGATTGGCAGTAAAAATTTAGAATTCAGCTTTTAAACCATAAGTTGTATATTGTGGTAGTAAGTTTCCAGAAGCTATTTTATACACATGGTTATTTTTTCATGTGTGATCATGATCTTTTTCTCCTATAGAATAAATACTTCTGAAATTGTCTTCAATATTTAGGGTAAAGCCTCACGCTTTTTCTTTTCTTGTAACTTTACTTTCAGTGACGAGCTTGCAGTGATGCAGGGGTCCTCAAACTTTTTAAACAGGGGGCCAGTTCACTGTCCCTCAGACTGTTGGAGGGCCGGACTATAGTTTAAAAAAAAAAACAACTATGAACAAATTCCTGTGCACACTGCACATACCTTATTTTGAAGTAAAAAAACAATACGGGAACAAATACAATCACTGCCACATGTGGCCCGCGGGCGGGCCATAGTTTGAGGACCCCTGTGATGGTTTACTAGCTCAGTGGACTTCAGTTTCAGTTAATGTAATATCATATCCATCCAGGAGGACTTATTTGCTTAATTATGTTTTATGTACTCTTTCTTTTATTCAGGTTTCATAAACCAAGTAACCGTTTTATGCCCTAGTTTACCTGTGTCTTAATTTGTAAGTTGGGAACTCTGGGGACACATTGGCTCTTTCTGGTTTCTGTGGTACATTTTGGAAATTAATTGAGACATAAGCTTTAGTTTTATTTCATTTTTCCTTGTATGGTGGTGTTTTGAAAAACTCCCAATTACCAAGGGTTTCCATTTTTAATAAACTTTATGTTGAAACATTTTTCCTTTAAAAATTAACAAAACATTGTTATGAACATTAAGAATTAGATTTTCCTTTGTTGACATAAGTAGCCTGAAATGTGAGGCTAACTAAACTGCATCGAATTTCAGAGACTAATAACCATACAGTTGGGAAAAGAGAGCTTCAATGCCATCTGTACTCTGAGAGAGTAATTTAATTAGAGGTAGCAATATTTCAGTGTAATTTGTTAATAGGCAGATTCTGCAAAAAGAATAATTCTCACTGAGCATGGACGATTTTATATATTCTAAGCTGGATCCTGTCAAAAGAAAGGATTTTCATTGGATTTCACGGCATAGAGGTGCCTGGAGGAAGCATATCAATGAAGTGAAGAGCAGCTTGAAATTTTTTGAGTTATTAGAAGAATACACACAAGGGGAAATGCAGTAATCTTACTGGTTTTCCAGTAGTGTAAAAAATAAAATTGTACGCATAGCATTATCGGTCTACAGAAAAGTGGAAATTTTGTAATTTTGAAGTCATAATCATTCTTCTGTATCGTCCTAATGCTATTTTAATTTTTTTGCAATTTCATTATCACAGAAGAATATCACAGCACATTATTCTTTCTTTTATTTGTGGTAACTTGTATACAGATGGTAGTTAAATATTACAAGCCTTTCCCAGGAAAGGAATTGGAATAACAACTTTACTACTAGATTTTATACTATTTTTTAGCAGTATTATAATAGCATAACTTTTCTTTCAGTGGAGTAATATCAAGACTTTTAGGAATAAAAATATTTTTGTTTTATGAACTTAACCTACTGTAAGATCTATTCTGATTTATTTCATTTTATGGAATAAATTTTATCCTCATTTTATTGTCTTAAGAGAATTTTAGGTTGCTCAGGTTGAGGCCTTATCAGACGTGGTAGGCTAGGATGGGCACCACTAACAGTTACCACCAGTTTTCTGTGCTAACACCGAAATGTTGATTTCTCATTCACCCAGAGTCCATTGTGAGTGAAGATGACTCTCAGGGCAGCCTGCATGGGGTGGGGCGGCTCGCTCAGCTTGGGGGCTTGATCTCATGTTACCGCCATTGAACACATTATTTCATAATCGCCACTGCAGGGGAAGAGGGCATCAACTTTTAAATGCTTCTGCTGGGATGTGATATGTGTCCCTTCAACTTCCAGATTTTGTTGGCCACATGATCACACCAGTGTCAAAGGAGATAAGAGAACCCCGTACGTAACCTCTCTGAATGTCTAGGAAGTAGGGAGTGAAGATAGGGCTGAGAATGACTAATACCTCCATACAGCTTAGTGTTTCGGCAGTTTGGCAAAAGAGGTGATGGTTTCCCAGCCGGAATCCCAAGAATGGGTTGCAGGTGTGTTACCCATGCTCATTATATCCGCTTTTCATTCTTAAAAAACACTCCCAACCTCCACTCCCATTTTCGAAAGAAAGCACCAAGATTTCTAAACTGATTCAAGCCACTGCTGCTGTGTTTTGGTCCAAATAGCTTCTCCCCTCTTCACAGAGTAGGAGAAGAGAGTCAGGTAGTTGAAAATCAAAGGACAGAAGTGGGACAAGATTTTAGATAGCACTTGAGTAGTCTCATTTTATTGAGCAAATTAGAGCAGTGGTTTTATCACCTGACCCCTCACGAGAGTTGGAAGAATCAGAAGAACATGAAATTATTATACTTTATTATAATTTATTATACATATTATATATAAAATGCTGCCTGGCGTCTGGGTGGGTGGGTCACACCTGTAATCCTAGTACTCTGGGATTACAAGAGCTCAGGAGTTCGAGACCAGCCTGAGCATGAGTGAGAACCGTCTCTACTTAAAAAAATAAATAAATAAATAGAAAAACTGGCCGGGTGTTGTGTGGGCACCTGTAGTCCCAGCTACTTGGGAGGCTGAGGCAAGAGGATCACTGAAGCTCATGAGTTTGAACTTGCTGTGATACATGATTCTGCCCAGGGTGACACAGTGAGGCTCTGTCTCAAAAAGAAAAAGTAAAGAAAATGCTGCTTGGCTCAAAGCAAAGCATGTCTGAAAACTATAGTCAGCCTACCAACATGTGACCTCGCCTCTAAAATTTAAAATTTCGTACACAAGTTTTTTATAAGACTGTTTATTGGGGCGGCGCCTGTGGCTCAAGGAGTAGGGCGCCGGTCGGTCCCATATGCCGGAGGTGGCGGGTTCAAACCTAGCCCCGGCCAAAATTAAAAAAAAAAAGACTGTTTATTGGACCACGATATTTATTGGCCAAGTGAAGTCTGGTGACATCAGACTCACTAGAATCCATACCACCACATGATCAAAATACTAGTCAGTACAATCATGAACCCCTCAAATTAGAATTGTGCCCGTGGCCATGTGCCCGTGGTCTTTTTTGTAGTGATAAAAACATGAAGACCTTTTATAATAAAACAGATAAAAATTAGTTCACAACAGTTTAAGTAATGTTTGAGATGATAATGTTCAAATTATTCTCTTCTAACTATATTGAAAAATGCATACACTACATTGTTACTTGTTATAGTCACCTTATCGGATAATACAACACCAAAAATTATTCTTCCTTTCTAACTGATAACTATTTAACATGATGGATATGGTAATTACCTTGATTTGGTGATTATATCATGTATATATTCTTTGAAACATCACATGATACTCCTTAAGTATGTACAATTATGTGTTAATTATAAATTTAAAAATTAAACTTAAATGATATGAAATAATACTTGAATGCTCTATTAACTTAATGCAATTGGAAGTTTTTATTATCTTCTGTATTTTCTATTATTTTTTTGAATAAGACTTGTACAGACCTATTGCCAGAGATGACTCCCACACAGCACTCTCCAGATCATCTCCTTAACCCAGCGGTTGGCCCTGGATTAAGCAACACAATTGCTTGACTTTCCAACCAAATCCCTCTGTTAATCTGATCAGTACTTTAGTATCAATGTATCTATCTGAAGTGAAGATTTTATGCACGTACTGATTTTATTATGCTTTCAATTTAATTTTCTTATATTATTTGCTCATATTTTTCACTAATTCTAAAATCAAAGATGTATACATTGTACCATTTAATGTTCTTGTCTCATATCAGAAAATCATTAATTTTGTCACTTTCTTCAATTGTTTATTTCTTCTTCTTTCTTTTTCTTTATCCAACTTTTCCTTCTTTGTATTGAATTTTAAGGTTAATACTTAGAACTTTTATTCTTGGTGGAGATAAATAACTAATTTTATATGTTTTAAAGTGTTTACATCATTTTAAATTTATACTAGTTTTTAGAAGTAAATTTTATTTCAACTAAATGGTTTCTCTGGACACAAAAATTTATGAAATTACCAAAGAGGTTATGTCTTTGGAACCCTAAGTTCCAAAAATTGGTTATTCTCAAAATAGTTTTTGATTATCCAACAGCAAATCATTAAAAATTTGCATTTTGTATATTTTTAAACTTTTCGTTACTAAATTAAATGACAATTATTCAATCGTTTTAATTTAGGTGACTAGGTTTAATTTTTATGTTTTTCATATTAGATACTTATTTTCCCAATACAATGGATAGTTTTAAGACTAAAAGCTGAAGAGACTTCACTGTCACTAGAACCTCCCCCCAGATGATTAAGATGCTGATTTGATAATATAATGATGATCCTGTCAAATTAGAATTTGTGTGTCCCTATCTATCATCATTCTCACATATGAGCTGAATATTTTATGTGCACATGGAAGTGATCAAGTGAAGCTAGTTGCATGACAAATTTTTGTGGTCACTGTAACCCAGAGCAGCCATCTTGGGCAGTAGTTTTTTGTTTGTTTGTTTTAAAGACAGAGTTTCACTTTGTCGCCCTCTGTACAGTGCTGTGACATCACAGCAACACAGCAACCTCTAGCTCTTGGGCTTAGACGATTCGCTTGCCTCAGCCTCCCCAGAAGCTGGAACAACAGGCACCTGCCTCAACACCTGCCTATTTTTTGGTTGCAGTTTGGCCGGGGCTGGGTTCAAACCCGCCACCCTCGGTATATGGGGCCGGTGCCCTACTCACAGAGCCATAGGCACTGCCCTTGGGCAATAGTTTTGATTTCTCTTAAGCAGAAAGTAAAAAAGAAACGTCTCTTTATGAGATTTAAGTATAGCACTCTCTGGTCAAGCATTAAAAGCATTTTTTAAAAATAAAGTTTCACATTAAATACTTTACTCCAAATCGCCTCCTACATTTATGTAATTTCTTATTTCCCTAGCTGATGTGCATTGTACATCATTAACAGTATACTGGGAACCAGTAAAGCCAGAGAAATAGAAACGGAGCCAGGTTTGCATAACACTATCAGGACAGCCAGTGATGGATGTCACACACCACGGTGATAGCACTGAACATGCAGATTATCACCTCTGAAAAGTTCTTGTATAGATGCCTTTAAGGCAGCAATGAATTTGCTTGTTATTAGCACTTGTTAGAATCCTCGAACATACTATTTATTCTAAAAGAAAAATCAAAACAGTCTTCCATAGAGTCCCTGTGCAGAGAAGCAAATACATATGTTAAAGTATTCATAGCCATACATGAAGCTGATGTTATGTCAAAGTTTAATTTTAAATCTGATTTTAAACCATTACCCTTGGATAGCTTTTCCTCCTTTCCAAATGGTTTCTGTCCACTATGACTTTTTTTTTTTTTGAGACAGAGTCTCACTTTATCACCCTCCGTAGGGTGCCATGGCATCACAGCTCACAGCAACCTCCAACTCCTGGGTTTAGCGAATTCTCTTGCCTCAGCCTCCCAAGTAGCTGGGACCACATGTGCCTGTCACAGGCCCGGCTATTATTTTGTTGCAGTTTGGCCAGGGCCAGATATGAACCAACCACCCTTGGTATATGGGGCCGGTACCCTACTCACTGAGCCACAGGCGCCGTCCCCACTATGACTTTTTTAACGTGAAAAACTAAGATTTTTTTAGATTTGTGAGCAAACTTAGCAACCACTCTGCGTTGGAATTTACATGTAAAAACACTGAGAAATACCGTTAAGGCAGCTCCTCTCTACCTTCCTCCCTTATATGTCTTTATTAATGGATATCTAGTTCATTAATAAATTTTTTACCTTTGGAGGGGTAATATAACCCTGTGAAAGTATTTCTGTTTTGCCAATATGGTTTTGAAAATAAATAGTAATGTGGGAAAGGAAACAATACCATATCAGGGCATATTTTGGCATAAGAATACTTTAGTGTTCTCTTATAATTGTTTCTAAATATGGTGTCATGTTGTACTTGAGCAAATATTATAAACCACATGTAAGTATTTGCAGATTTTCATTCATATGGTTTATGTAGTGCCATTAACTGCTAATACATTTAATATATAAGATCTGTGGTTTTCTGTTAATTTTTTATGAGGATATTATGGCCTTATGGTTAACATTAATTTGAGGTATTGCTTTAAGAGTAAAAAAGTACTTTAAAATAATTATTTCCCTGTTGTTTAATTTTATATTAATCATGCTAACAAAGTTTTATGTAGGCTAGAACACAGTAACTGCATTATTATGTATGGAAATTATGCAATAGCTCTAATAATAAATTTCTAGCTTAATATTACAGTGTTTTTAGCCACAGTCATTTAATGGTATGTAGATTTGTTTTAAATTTGGTTAATACAGCAGATCAAATCTCCTGTTTTTTAGTTGTTTAAGGAAATGTATTTTCTTTTCTCCACTTCTATGGCAAAATTAATGTTTTAATGTAAGGAAGATTGTTCCATCAAAACCATTTTAAGTCAAGTTCTTTGATTATTTTTAAAATAATAGAATTTCATATACATGTGTCTGATAAAATAACATGAATATTATCAAACACCAACTCAATATCTGCATTCTTAGGATAATTACGTAAAATTATTGATTCAGTTATATCATCCAGCTCTGACAAATACTAGCTTGAGGCAATTCACTGAAAGTGGGGATATTGACAAGCAGACAACTATCCATTCCTTTCAGGTATCACTAATAACAACTGGCCGTTTTGACCATCATCTGAAAGAAACATATTACTTTTAATTAATGAGCTTTACTTTTTAGGCCAGTTCTACCTTTATAGAAAAATTGAGTGGAAATTAAAGTTTCCTGTCTCTCACCTCTGCTGTTTCCCCAATTATTAACTTCTCCCAGTAGTATGGTACATTTGTTAAAAAATGACAAACCAATAATGATACATTAATTAAAGTTGGACTTGAGGTAATAGAGTTCCTTCTCTGTGTTGTACAATTCTATGGATTTTGCTAAAAACACAATGTTATGGGGTCCTCAAACTTTTTAAACAGGGGGCCAGTTCACTGTCCCTCAGACCATTGGAGGGCCGGACTATAGTTTAAAAAAAACAAACTATGAACAAATTCCTATGCACACTGCACATATCTTATTTTGCAGTAAAAAAACAAAATGGGAGCAAATACAATCACACCACCGCATGTGGCCCGTGGGCCCTTGTTGGAGGACCCCTGAATGTATCCACCGTTAACAGTATTATATGGAATGGTTCCACTGCTAAGCATGTATTTTAATTTAAGATTAATTTGTCATCAGCTCTCCTTGAAAGGCCAGGTATTTTTTAAAATGATAAAATAGATTCATGTTTTGAAAAGTAAAAGTTAAAAAGATTTTTCATGACCAGGCACCGTGGCTCACACTTGTGAGCACTTTGGGAGGCCAAAGCCAGAGGATAGGATCAGTTGGGTCCGGGAGTTTGAGACCAGCCTGAGCAATAGGGAGGCCCCATCTATACGAAAAAAAAAAAATTGAAAAATTAACTGGGCGTGGTCATATGTGCCTGTCCCAGCTCCTCAGGAGGCTGAGACAGGAGGCTGAGATGGGAGGATCACTTGAGCCCATGAGTTTGAGGTTGCAGGGAGCTATGACAATGCCACTGCACTCTAGTTTGGGCAACAGAGTGAGATTATGTCTCTCTCTTTCTCTCCATATCTATATATATATATTTTTTTTTCCTCCATTATGTTACTCAGAGCTTTTTACTTACCTGTCCATAAGGAAAATGTTTTAGTGACAGAAACAGGCTGGTTCTAATGAACTAAATATTTCTTCTTACAAGAATCAGAGGTCCATGGTATTTGCTTTATTTTCACCTTCAAAGTTCAATTTTAGGTTTAATTTTATCTCTTTCTCCCTTCCAAGTGGTTTCTGTCTGTGAAACCACTTGGAAGGGAGAAAGAGATAAAAATGTAAAAATAAAAATTGTTATTTTTATTTTTAACATAAAGACTTTTTTCTAAAAGGCTGGAAATTTCAAATATAATTTATAAATTATGAATATATATTAGTGGTGTAGCAAAGATTCTGTATCATAGCAATTTTCCACATTTTTCTTAGAAACTTTTAAGTTAAAAACCCCTTCTTCAGTAAACTATAGTGTTTGGTCCTTGGGCAGAGGTGAATCTGGTCAAATTTGAAAAAATATTGCAGCTGCATCTAAGTCATAAGTGAACAAGACAATAAGCAATAGAAGTTGAGCAGTGGGTAATAAAAGGAACACACGTATTAGTCATGGAAATGTGTCATTGGGCTCCAAATGTCGGGCCCCATGTCAGGCACCAAATGTTGAGGTCCTGCCTGGGGAGCAGGGTCCGCTAAGACCTGTGGGAACTGGTGACAATCAACTGAAGAAATAGAGTTAGAAACAATGGTAAAGAAAGCGACATGAGACAGAGTAGAATTAAAGGTGGGAGCTCAGGGGTCTATTGCCCATTTGTGGGCTTCTGGCAATGGCCCAGAGTGTTTGCACCACTCTGATTTTATTGAAGTCTGTTTGCCCAGAGGGTAAGATTAGGGAGGCAACAAAGATGCCATTAGTTTCTCTGATTGAGCATACTGGCTCCTATTGCTATTATTATTATTATTATTATTATTATTAACCTTAAGGGTGGCCTTCAGCAATCTGAAGTCTGAGCCTTGTAATGGGAGAACCTCCTGCTGGAGATCACACACAGAGGTTTCTAGGGAGATGTTAAACTCCACTAGCTCTCTGTAGAGTAAAACACCACTGGCATTAATCTCCTCTGAGGGATTGGTAGGAAGGAGGCATTTTCTTCCCATCACCATCACAGAGGATCTTCCTCTGGGATAAGGGATATAAGCTCTTCTGCCCATATCTCAGGGGTTGAGCTACTCCTTTGGTTTCTGCTCCAGGCAAATCTCCATGATGGGTATCTGCTTTGCCTGTTTAATGGTCAGGAAACACCCTAGAAGAAGTATCTTTTGCTAGGACTTGCCACAGGCTCCTCTATGGCCATTATTCTCCTCATAGGGGCTCACAGACCCAGCAGGGTGTTTGTAAGCTGTATCCCCAAAAGGCTAGAATTTCAGAAAAGGCAAGAAGCTTGCTAGCAATGGCTAGCTTAATCGTAAACTAGCTGACTTTTCTTTGTTCTTACTCACTCAGCTTACTTTTAGTTTTCCTCTTTTTCTGGGGGTGCTTTCCTTTGCCAAGAATGGGATCTTCAGTCCCCATTTTCCCAGCAGAAACAAGTAAGCTTTTTCATTTGTGTGACTTGAAAGCAATAAAACATGGCTAACACTGATGAAGTGAGTAACTGGGACCGCACTCACAGGCAGGAGTCATGGAGCCAGGACTAATACCGCACTGAGGAAAACTTTTTCAGTTGATAATTGACTTATTTTTAGCCAAGGTATTGGTGAACTGTACCTAGGGAATTATGTACTACAACACATTTTGTTGAGCCCAGACAATTTCAAAAATTTTGCTTCTTTTAATATTCAAGCAAGTGAGAATTAGCATTTGTTTAAAAACCTAGAAATTGTAGTCATAGATATACTAAAGCAATTCATCTTGCTTATAGGTAGGGGCACGGGGTGGTAGAAAAACTAATCCACTTTAATAAATGACTGATCTTTAGACAATTTCCTACAAAGTGTTTACGCTAGTGTCAGATTCTTTGAGGTCAACCTCTTCTTGTTCATAGGATATGTAGTGACCTCCTGTAGGAAAAGGCAATTTTTTTTTTCTTTGCAAATGCATTTTTCATAGGCTCCTGCTTTTTCTCCTGACCACTCTGATGCCAAAAGGTAACTGAGGGCCACATTAACAGACCCCCACCCCCAACAGTATCAGTGAGTATGAAACCTTCTGGCTGTCACACCATCACCCCACCTGACGAGGTCCCAGCTACTGCCCTCTGCAGGACATGCACGGAACTCTCTGACATAAGAATTGCTACTTGATTATTATATTGACTGTGGTACTCTCATAGGCTCAAATTTGGAATTATTCTCCTCACATGCATTTGTCAAACGTCTTTTTTATTTCCTTCATCTTAATTTTCATTAAAGCTTTAGGTTTCAATAACTTAAGTCATGCATTAGATGACTTAGAGCGTTTGGAGGCAGAGAACAGCAAAAGTGTCAAACAATCCTGGACAAAAATGACTCTTGAGTTTTTTCTCCATCTGTAGAACAGAAATAATGATTCTCACCTCAGGAGGTTGTTGTTAAGGTTAACATATAAAGCATAATGTTAATTTTTTTTTTTCAATCCTGGCATTCCGTAAATATGAATTTATTTTCTTCTATCAGCAAGCTAATACAAAGTCAAGTTATTTGCAGTCCCTGGGCTTTTTTATGTGTTTGTTGCTGCAAGTTGCTATAGCAGGCCTTGCATTCTCTTCAGTTTTCTAGTTTTCTGAAAAATGGTAAGACATTAATGGATATTTAATAAGCATTTATTTCCCTGTCATCATTAAGTGTAATAGGAAACAAAAGTACCAAGAATTGCACTCAAGAAGCAATTGAGTTTATAGTCTGATCAGGGAGAGAAGATCTAGTCACATGTAATTATGAATAAATTGGAATTATTTACCATAAAAATTATTATATCAAAAATAGTGTTAGTATGTAACAATAAACAGGAAATGCAAAACTTAAATAATAGAACAAAAATTCAGAGCCGCCCTGAAGAGAGCATAGGCTGGCATAGTGTGAAGGGCGTCAGGATGGCTTCTTCTCCCCCCCACCCAAGAATGATGCTGTGGCTCTAGGGAGGTGGGATAGAAAATGGGTGTGTGTCCCGGACAAAGCCGTAAGTCTGAGCAGTGGGCATCAGTAAGGTGGGGCGAGGGGTGACCGTAGACTCTCAACCATATAAATTTGGGCAGAAATTTGTGTGAGTAAAACTGGGCAGAATTTGTTTTAGAAAATGATATAAATAAAACTGAAGAGACAAGGTGACCAAGAATTAAAAGAGCATGTACACTAGGGTAAGAGCTGATGGTTGGTATGACAGATATTAAGCAGAGAGGAGAAAACCACTGCAGAGGTCTAGTGTAGCAGTGGGTACAACCATGACCAGGGGCTAGGGGCAGCTCCCCTCACCCACCCAGGGGCCAGTAGCAACAATCCAGGTGTGAATGAATGAGGATTAGTGCTGGAGTGGTAAAGGTTAGCAGAACAGTGTGCAAAAAAAGTATATATTCTTTTCTGATTCATATTACATGCTTATAAGTATCACGAATTCCTTTGTGAAATATAAAACAGGTACTTTTTATATAAAAGATGGCAAAAGTCTCTCATTTTGATTTCTCTCCCTGGGCTTTCTAAAAAACAATTTCGCTTTTTGTTTTGTCGTCTTTGATAAAATACAAGGGGTAGGTGGCCTTGTTCTAGAGAAAAGATTTCTGTCTTTTACTTTTAAATCACATGGCAATGGAAAGTGGGATAATTAAATATCTTTGGGGAGACTTCTGCTTCAAAGATAAATATTTCGATTTAACATAATTTAGTTAGAGATACAACTTTGATATTCATCTTGAAATGACTGAAATGTGAAAGATGATATATATAGCGCTATATGGAAAATAATATATTCAGCAATTTTATTACTTTTATCAAGGATTTTATGGTAACTAAGGGAAATAAATATATGTGTCATTTGGCTATGACCTGTGGACATGTCTTGGTGAATTTTTTTTTTTTTTTTTTTTTTTTTTGCAGTTTTTGGCTGCAGTCAGTGTTAAACCCGCCACCTCCAGCACATGGGGCTGGTGCCCTACTCCTTGAGCCACAGGCACTGCCTGGTGAATTTTTACTAATAAAAGCAAAAGAACTGTCCTGAGCTCAGATGTAGGGTGAGAAGGGTCCATAACACTTGACTTAGATCCTTGAGAAATGCAAAAGTTGTATATGATTATATTTTGTACCTATTAAGTGCATTTCAAAGAGCATCCTATATATTTGTGGTCAGGACATAACATCAGATGTTTACAAAAATAAAAATTTATTTTCATTTGATCTCTCTTTTCCTTGCTGTTTCCATAGAATTTTTTCTTCAAGAAAGAACAATTTAAGGACTTCAAAGGAAATATTTTCCTTAGAGAGTATTTTTATTTTCATTATTTTACTATGTCTTGAATACGTTCAGCTTCACATAAGTACATGGTTTAATTTTTGTTTCATTATCTGTTGAAAAATATGCTGGCAGAGCATTTTAAAAAAAGCATTAATTTTTAAAATTTGAAGTCATTGCACGTAAGCTAGAGATTAGACACTGAATCTTTTTTTTTGTTTTTTTGGGGGTTTTTTTGCAGTTTTTGGGCGGGGCTGGGTTTGAACCCACCACCTCTTGCGTATGGGGCTGGTGCCCTACCCCTTTGAGCCACCGGCGCTACCCTAGACACTGAATCTTTTGGATTCATCTACTCTGAGAACAAAGATTTCTTTTTAATTTAAAATTTATTTTGAGATACCTTGTATCTTCAATTTGTTTGAAAATTTATAAAGTTGTTAATTGCTTCACAGAACTATTATAAGGGCCAGGAGGGACAACAATTGTGAATTATTTACCTTTTAATTAACATAAGGTCTTATAATGCCAGAGCATAGTAGGCATTGAACATTAGTAACTGCCTTGCTTTCTTCCTTTAAGCGTTGGTTTAAAAATTATATATTAAGACTCTGCATCAGGAGATGTGTGCAGGGTATGTAACATGAGTCAGAGCATTTACCTTGGAGCCCCTCACCCAGTCGGTGTCAGGCATGTCTGAGAACTGGGGTCGCACAGCTCACACTGCTACACAGACTGAGAGCAGTGGGTTTGCTCTCCCTTTGGAGACTTGGGAGTTGGGACTGAAGGGTCAGTTGGCGTTTGTAAGGGAATAGGAAACAGTATCAGTGAAAGATGTCAAGTGGTACACACCCAAGGGCCCAGTGTCCAGGGTGGTGTGAAAAGCAAGGGGAAGGCTGTGGAATAAGGCAGCATTCCGAGCTGCCATCGGGCATTCTGTACCATGAAAGTGACTGTAATAAGATAAAAGTCAAATCCCTGTGTTTCATGCTTTCATCTAAGCAGAACTGGGGTTTAGGTGGTAGTTGTTTTTGCCTTTGTATCTAATTAGACTGACAGATGTATTATCTTTTACAGTGAAGTTTAGCAACTGCAATGGGAAAAGAAAAGTCCGGTATGAAAGCAGTGAGCCGGCAGATTTTAAGGTTGACGAAGACGGCATGGTGTATGCCGTGAGAAGCTTTCCACTCTCCTCTGAGCATTCCAAGTTCCTGATTTATGCCCAAGACAAGGAGACCCAGGAAAAGTGGCAAGTGGCTGTAAAACTGAGCCTCAAGCCAACCCTAGCCGAGGAATCAGTCAAGGTACAGTATCCAGATATGGCTGTGGGACTGTAGCGTAACAATCAGATTTATTTTTTGCTTTACATCACATTCATGGATAGCCAGGATTAGAGTTTTTAGCACCTTGAGTCACTTTAACAGTATTTTGTTGTGTTTGTAATCTTTGACGACACTTAGACTCAGTATATTTTAAGCAACCAGAAATTGTATTTAAAAGGTTTGTTTATACTTTGAGATTTATAACTTAATCTAAATTAGAAGTAGTAGTTTGTTTTAAATTTCTTAGAAGCTTTACAAGCTGTTAAATAGAACCACAAAATAAACAATTCTCTGCAAGATGTCATCGGTCAACTTTATTAGATGAGAACAACAGATTTACAATAGTAACTGAAAAGCATTTCTGGAAATGAATATTGAGTTTTTGTCTTTTCCCTTAATAATCAGATTGGGGGGGATGAATTATTTATACTCACCAATATGACTTTTAGGAATGATATACTCCCTCTGGTGGAAGCTGCTATGAGCCAGGATAAAATAAATGAGGTATTTTTCTAACAGAGTACCATCCTTTCCATTCAATTTAGCAAACATTTATTGGGCACTTACTTTGTATAAGTCACTATATTAAGAATATTAAATAAAATATGATAACTTCTTCAATAAAAGTATGACAGTATTATTTTCTGAATATTCCAATGCTTTGAGTTAATTTAAAACAACTATGTGGGACATACCTACATATGTTTAAGTCCATGATTTTATAAATGTTGACTATTAAATTTTGTATATTTAGTTTACTGTGAGAGAAAGAAACCCAGATGTTCATTTATTCTGTTTAATTGTAAGGATATACAAATCAAATATGAATGAATGCATCAGAAGAAAATTTATAGTTATATCTTATGTCTCAGTGTGGGGGGTTTAGTATGTGCGATTTAATTTGTTAATCTATTAACTATTAAGAGTAGTCATGTCATTTGTGTAATACGAAGTGAGAAACTGGTAACTAATGGAGTGAGAAGATGCTTTTGTTTTTGATTCACTGTGTTCCAGCAAACTAGCTTGAGTATTTGCAGTGAAGCAGCAGGGCTAATGGCTAAAATGTCTACAGATAGATGGAGAAACAGAAGGAAATGTTGACATCCAGCAGAGATTAATACCTAATGTGCAAAGTGGGTCATCTGTAGCATCCATCATGGATGACATAGGTTTAGAATAATTACAACATTAATTCTGTGGGATTTAATAGGCTCATAAATATTTGAGACATTCCTTAGCAGTCTGTATTAAACTTCTCTTGGAATTCAAATTACATTTTAGCACATCAAGATCTAAATTTAATGTACAGTAGCACATTACCTGAACTGTGGTTTTAGACTAATCAGAGATGTATAAAAGAATACTATTAAATTTTGCCTATTATCAACTACTATCTAAGAAGGTTTGTAGAAACTGCAAATAGTTTATGCAGCTGAGCCATATGATAAATTGCTTAGAATGTACTTTTTAAACAATGCACAGTGTAACACCAACATTTTATAATGTTTTCTATTATTTTTATAAGGGGACAAGGAAAGATCCTCCAGGCTTACGTTTTGTTCATGATAAACTGTGATTCCTGTGCTTTCAGATATTCGTTAATATTGATGTGCTTTTGGAAAATGTTTTTCCTAGTACTCAGGAGTCTCTTGTTTATTTTATGGCTAAGGAATCACCAGAAGTTGAAGAAATAGTATTTCCAAGACAGTTGACTAAGCACAATGGTTACCTGCAAAGGCAGAAGAGAGACTGGGTCATCCCTCCAATCAACCTGCCAGAAAACTCCAGAGGACCTTTTCCTCAAGAGCTTGTCAGGGTAGGATGGCCGGCACAATTTTTACTGTTTCTGTGGCATGTAGCAAATACGTGTTAGAAATGGTGTTGTCCATTTTTTTTTATGAAGTAGATTTTATGACATGCATATACTAAAAAAACATTTCTGTATAGAAAGAATTTCTATATAGAAAGCCTCTCCTCGGGTTCCTTTCTTATCTCTTGGATTATTGTAAGTAAAGCTGTCTGTAGGTCTTGGGGACTATGGATGGTAAAGCTTGTTTAGTTTGTGAACACACAAGCCATAACACCAAGATGCATTCCCTTCCTTATCATTCCCACACTCACGGCGCACATGGATCTAACCTTCCCCGTCTGAAAGCTGGGCTGTCTGTGCTAATCATTGCCCTGTACAGATAGCTTTTGGACCAACGAAAAGATAAAGGGCAATTATTACTAAAAATGTCAACACCAGGTGCATTTGGAAGTTTTTCAAGGAAAAAAAAAATAGACCTTTGATACCACTAACAGAATCCCTAGGACAGTTCAAAACCATAGGCTTTCAAATCTGAGAAGCAAGTTTTTTGCTCTTACTCCACATACATGCCATCAGATATGGAAAAAAAAATACAAACGTTTTTGCATGTTTAGTAAAGCTAGCAACTCATTATTTATTATCAAAGGACAATATGACAATGGTTTTATATTCCCATTTGTTAAATGTTTCTTTCTATGGTTATTTTATCATCCCAACACGTAGTGAAAGCTGTCTGTCTTTAGAGCCACTTATTTGTGTTGTATGTGTATATTTTGTTTTCATATACATTATAAATCAGTTTAACCGTGACCATAACCCCCAAATAGAGGTGCTTTCTCAATGGAGTGTGAGGAAAAAAAACGGAATTTTACTGTAACTTATAAAGGACCACTAGATTCTATTACTGGATTAAGTATGAGCCCCTCATTAGTCAAGGTCTTATTCTAACCTCCAAGTAGTTCAGCTCCATCTGTGCCCTGTCTTTGCTTGCCTTTTCCCCCTTACATAGCCTGTTCTGCCTCCTGTGACTGCTGGACTTAGCTTTCCTGATAATAGTCGTATTTGAAAAAGGCAGTGAGCCTGTAACAGATGAAATCTTTAAGAGTATAAAAGTATTTTTAAAAATTCTTTCTTGTATGCTTTATTATTAGTGAAGAATGTTAGCATTAGGTGCTACATTAAAATGAAATGGAAAGCTTTGGTCGTAACGAATAGCATTAGTACAATGCAGGTACAAAAATCTGGCATCATAATCATAATATTAGAGTTTCTTGAGAGGGTATTTCACACTGCTGTTAAACAATTATTTCTTCTTGTAACTGATGTAAAAAAAGGTAAAGAATGTTTATTTTAATTAAACTGGACACCTGGTACTATGTTAAATAGTCTAACATGGAAACTCCCAGGGTAGAATGGGAAATAGTGACTTTTTGCACTGCGCCTAGTGAGTACTTTTTAGATGTTAATGGTGCCCCCAGTGTTTTCTGGTGTTGGATGACATGTCTTCTGAAGTCTCTCACCAAGAAGCAAAGTAGAAGAGCAGATACCGGGAGAGTGTGAGTGGCTTCCTGGGAAGAGATGGTGTGAGCCGGTAACTGACGAAGGGCATGAAGTGTGGTGCCTGGTCTCTGATAATGAGCTCATTTAGTCTCTCCCTTAATGTGATTGTTTTCTTGATCCTCAGATCAGGTCTGATAGAGATAAAAACCTTTCACTGCGGTACAGCGTGACTGGGCCAGGAGCTGACCAGCCTCCAACTGGTATCTTCATTATCAACCCCATCTCAGGGCAGCTGTCCGTGACAAAGCCTCTGGATCGTGAGCTGATAGCCCGGTTTCATGTAAGATTCCAACCAGCTGAGAATTCTCGGTATCGAGACTCTCCCCTAATTGTCTGTGGAGTTTACCAGTGCCTCTTATATTAGCCTGAAAGCCTGGATGCTGAGTATTAAGAAATGCATTTGTATTTGTTTTAAATAAACGATTTAAATTGTTTATTTAAACGATTTTATTGGTTTTAGAGAATTGATGAATACTCTTGATAGAAAAACAACTAGTACACAAAATCTCATTTCTCTTGACTGATAACTTGCCTTCAAATCACAAATTTTTATGATGGGGGTCACTGTTGTATGTAAAATTTATAGCGATCACAACATTGTTAATGCATGCATAATATTCCAGTCAGAGTGGATGCCCTATTCCTGTGTGATGTTGAATTTTCTGTGGATTATTTGTCTTTTTTTTTTTTTTTACTAAGAACCTTCTGTCTGTTAGGGACTTCAGCACAGTTAGTCTGATTTTTTCTTCTTTTGTTTCTGTTTATAATTTTTGCCGTCATACCATGTAGTTTTTGCACAGGGTAATCTGTATATTTAAATTCATACATTCTAGCCTTCCAGAGATGCTGATAAAGGCCTTCCCTACTCTAAGACCTCAGTCTCCCCAATTTTATCTGTTGTATTTATTTTTTACATTTAACCTTTTTAATCTTTAAAACCTTGTTTTATCATTTTATAATTTTTATTTTACTTTTGTTTTATTTTTAATTTTAGTTAATTAATTTATTTTTTTAATATGTTTAATTTTTTTTTTTTTTTTGAGACAAAGTCTCCCTCTCCATTGCCCAGGCTAGAGTGCAGTGGCATCCTCATAGCTCACAGCAGCCTCAAACTCCAGGGTTCAAGCAGTTCTCCTGCCTCACCCTCCTGAATAGCTGGGACTACAGTCCCTCACCACCACTTCCTGCTAATTTTCCTATTTTTGGCAGAGATGGGGTCTTCCTATGTAGCTCAGGCTGGTCTCAAACTCCTGGCTTTATGTAATCCTAACCACCTTGTTCTCCCAGAGTGTTAGGATTACAGGTGTGAGTCACCATGCCTGGCCTAGTTATTTTAGTAAAAGGGAGAGATGGATGTAGAATCACTTCTTCCTTTATGACAAGCCTGTTTTCCCCACAGTCTGTTTTGAATTAGTTGCCCCATCAATTTGTCATGGACATGTAGTTGCTAAGTTTGTTTCCAGACACTAATTTTTCCCATTGATGTATTTGTTGAATTTTTGCACTTCTACAAGCTTTTAACGTTATTGAAGTTTTTTTAAAACTACAATAGATTCTCCTACATCTAAACAAACAAATAAGCATATGAGAAATGTAATATGTTTTGAGCACTGAGTAATTTTGGATATACCTTCCTCTCAAAGGAGCCCCTTCTTGAAGGAACAGGTTATTTGAATGCTTTATAATTATTCTAAATGATAGAAAAAGGCGTAAAACTTCTGAACCTTTTACAGAGGCAACATAACATTAATAGAGAAACTGGATAAATATAGCGTACAATAGACCAGACTCTATTTAGCCTACACTCTGATTTATGAATATAAACATTCTTAATACAGAAAAACTTTAGTGTCTCTTCCTATATGAATTCTCACTCTCTAAACTCTTGTGGTTAAAACTCAAGAAATAAATATATTCAGGTCAATTTGTAGTAAATGATTACTAATTTGCTTGCCTCCTTGCACATTAAAAGAGCGATACCCCGGGTGGCGCCTGTGGCTCAAGGAGTAGGGCGCTGGTCCCATATGCCGGAGGTGGCGGGTTCAAACGCAGCCCCAGCCAAAAACCACAAAAAAAAAAAAAAAAAAAAAAAAAAAGAGCGATACCCATAACAAAATAGAATTAATTGCAGAATGCAAGTGTTAACGTTCAGTATTAAGAATCTATTAATGGTAATATAAAGTATGAAATAACTCAAGGGGAAAAAGATTATCTCTGTAGGTGTTAAAAGGCAGTAATATAGTTTCATGTGTTTAATTACCTCTAAATTAAAAAAAGATATGCTGAAGCTTCTTTAACTTAATAGAGCATATTCAACAGGAACCAAGAGCCAGCATCAAACTTGGGAAAACCACAGACATATTCTGTTTAAAAATGTACAATTTGGCTCCTTTGGCTCCAGGAGTAGGGTGCCAGCCTCATATACTGGGGGTGGTGGGTTCAAGCCCGGCCCCGGCCAAAACTGCAAAAAAAAAAAAAAGTACAATTCTATGGAACACTACACGTCATTGGAAAGAGTGGAATGGGTTGTTTATATGCTGGACAGAAAGATTTTGAAGATACTATGTCAAGAGTAGCTGAGTTGATTATATTTAAAAAGAAAAGTAAGACGGGCCTGGTGGCTCACGCCTCTATTCCTAGCACTTTTGGAGGCTGAGGTGGGTATGTTTCTTGAGCTGAGGAGTTCAAGACCAAGCTAAGCAACAGCAAGATCCCAGCCCTACTAAAAAAAAAAAAAAAAAAAAAGAAAGAAAGCAAAACTAGTCCTGTGTTGCAGCAAGCGCCTATCTGCCCCAGGTCCCCGGCAGGAGGATCACTTGAGCCCAGGAGTTTGAGGTTGCTGTAAGCTATGATAACTCCACAGCACTCTACTGAGGGTGACAGAGTGAGACTCTATCAAAGAGAAAGAAAGGGAGGGAGGGAGGGAGAAAATTTCTGGAAGAATCCCTATAAAACCAAGAACTTGGGCTGAGGAGAGAAATAGCTGTCTTATGTATGCATGTATTTTTAATGTTTATGAGCAACTCTTACCATTAAGAAAAAAACACCTGGTGTCAAAATTCCCTATGTACACTTAACTCTTTCTAGATTCTCTTCTCTTGATCTTTATGACTACCCTGTGCTAGTCCATATTTTTAATCACTGTGACTCTATCATCTCTACTGGCTTAGCCAAAGGATTTTGGAGCTGGCCAGAACTGGTTTTGGATCTGTGTTCTGTCAGAAGAGAGAACAATATAACCTTTGTAACTTCCTAGTTCTTCCGAAGCCTGATTTTCTCATCTTCACGTGCTGATGGCTTCTGACCCACTCTTGCATATTGATTGAATGAGTTGGAATTCTCTGCGCTCTGAGCACCATGCCTACTATGTAGAGAATGGTGGCTTTGTGTGATGATATCTGCCCTAGATATCTGGACTTGGGCTAACTTAAGGTTTGGATGGGAAGAACAGCTTTTGTCTCTCAGCTGTCGTTTTATTTCTGCTGTTTAGTAGCATCGTGATTGTATCTGTTATCTTCTCATAGTCACTAATCCAAGGAATAGTTTAATCCTCCCCTTACTTTTGCAGTTGCGGGCGCACGCAGTAGACATCAATGGAAACCAAGTGGAGAACCCCATTGACATCGTCATCAATGTCATTGACATGAACGACAACAGACCTGAGTTCTTGCACCAGGTTTGGAACGGCACAGTTCCCGAGGGATCCAAGCCTGGTAAGTAAGATAATAATTTGGAGGCAACTTGAGGGGTAGCGTGACACACTATTCTAGAAGCCAGAAAAGGGGAAACCATGTGAGCCTTTTAATGTCCTTTTCTTTGTCCTAATGCTTTTAGGGAATAAAGAAGGTGACTTTGGGAAAAACTGATTGAAATGAGAAAAAACAGAAAAATATCCTTCTTATTCCCCCACAATGATTTTTACCAACTTTTAAAAAAAACAGATAAGCACCACAGCATTAGATTCTACCCTGTAGAAACTGCAGACTTCTTTTGTTCTACTTTAGTTGATAGTAGTCAGTTCAGCTTGAAAGGGAGCCCCAGAAGACCAGAGGCTTTCTGCTTCTAAAGTATAGATTTGATCATATGAAACGTAGCAGCCGTTAAACAAAATTGGAACGCCTTCAAGATACCTTGTGTTCCCAGGACCAGGTGGTGAAGTCAAACGAGAATCAAGGAAGGTGCCTGGTGACAGCTGTGATTGCTGCCCTCTAGCTACATAGGACAGTTACTCCCAGGGTGGCCCTTATGCTCTCTGCAGCCCTTTCTCTTCAGCCAGCGTAATGGAAAGTGCCCTGGTCTAGAAATAGCACTTGCCCAGAGCCTCTCGCCACCGTAAAGTGGTGTTTGAAAACATCACAGCCTCAGTCACCGTGGATTAGCCCGGCCAGAGGGGCCTATTTAGTTTGAGAAACTAGTGGACAAGACAGCTGGTTTAGAGATGGTAAAAGTAAATGTTTGGCCAACCTTCCCGCAATGATTCAGTGTTTGGAGAGATTTGATGAGCTAAATAATTTTTTGTGTGTATTTAAAAAAAAAGCCTCACCATTTAAAATTGTACTATATAACACTTTTGTCATCTAAATGAGTTTAATAGCTCCTTTATGCACACGTCAGTTTATAGCTATAACAAACTATGCCTTAACCGCATACTTCTTTTGGTCTAAACACATTTCTCTGCATCCTCAGAAAAGATGCAGGGATGGGGTGAGGGGCAACTAGAGGCAGGGCAGGGGCTGTGTGGGAATTTCCGCCCTTTCTGGCTCCTTCCTTTCCAAGATACATTTTCAGGGTAGGTTTGTTTGGTGTTTCAAAACATAGCAACATTGGAGCAAGTTAAACATGTCCTTGCTAAAACATGTCTCTTACAAATATTAAAGATAAATAAACGTTGGAGATTATTTACTGAAGAAGTTGTTTTTTCTTTTTAATAATTTTTCTTTTTTTTCTATTATTTCAGACTTTATAAAAAGACTGCTTTGCAAATGTTGTGAAAATAAATTATTAAAGTTATATTTATTAAACATTCGACTGTGAATTTCCATGTCCGTTCATAAGTGACCCATAAATAAAGGACTCTCCTGCTCTCATTAGATGTTTCTATTTTTAAAAAGGCGGGGGGGGGGGGGGAGGGAATGGCACCTGTAGCTCAAGGAGTAGGGTGCCGGCCCCACATACTGGAGATGGCAGGTTCAAACCCAGCTCCGGCCAAAAAAAAAAAAAAGATATACTCAGTGATCATTAGAAGAAGGACATTTCTTGGATGTATTTCCTGTGCTGCTTCTGTAAGTTTGAAAGCGTGGTTCTAAGCAAGGTTGGATAATGTAATCAATCCAATTAAACTGTCTTGTGTTCCGTATTTTGGGTGGAGATTCTGAAACATACTTTTTAAACAATTTATTCATTTGATGAGTGTTTATCATGCACGCTCTGTGTTCTAGGCCCTGTCCTGGCTCTACAGTTAGAATGGGGACAAGGTAGTTCCTGCCCTGGTGGAGCTTAAATTCTACTGGGGAGAGGAAGTTAAAAAAAAAAAAAAAAAAAGCAAACAAGCAAATGCACTAAAGTTTTGAAAAATATGGGCATAGGGCTGGCACATAAAAGTGGTGTAATGTTCAGAGAGACAAGTTCTAAAAAGAGATTTGAATATTACGGGGTATATTTGCAAAATATTTACAAAATATCCTCTATGTTTTGGCCACCCTTATAAAATTTTGCAGTGACTGTTTTGCAAATAGGGGTACATTAAGTTAGCATTTCCCATTTTCCCTATGCATGGCAACATTATGGGTGAGTTTGGGAACATCCTATAGGATAAAGCCACGTTTAATGCTGAGCCCGAAGTGTGACATGCAGAGAGAACAGCCTATGTAGGCTGTAAAGTAGAACCGAGCTTGGAGAGTACTCAAGAGGAACATAGGAGATAGAAAATTTTGTAATTCAGTACTTAAAAGGATCCCATAGAATAAGCCATCCTCAATAGCAACTCTTTCTCACTCTATTTCTAAATTACAGTTCGGCTAGCTCATTCGAATTAATTTGATCCTAATGCTTTATAGATTTCTTTCTGAAAATATCCAATAAATTGAAATCCCTAAGATGGTTACAATGTTCTTTTAATCTCTGAGGAAATAATGAACCACAATGCCAAATCTCTATTCAATGTACCAAAACAGTAATGCATGAAATGGTTTCTTACGACCTGAGGAAATGGAGTATGCCTCGTTACACACACAGTCTACTTTCAGGAAGGGACTGAGGCACTGGGGAGTGTCACGGTCCGCGTGTCGTGTCTGATGTTAGTGCATAGGGGAAGAAAATATAACAGAAGGAAAGAATCAGCAGCCATAAAACAGGCTTCTAAGGGTATCGATATTATCTATTATTTGCATTTTATATAAATGGAGGTCTGACGTGAACCTTCTTGGAATCATAAAGTGAGTTTGTCTTCTAAGCCATGGCGGAATTGAGCCTCCATATATACGTATATTGTATCATTTTCCTTTCAAGTATCTAGACCATATTATATATATTTTTAAAGTGAGTATACTCTTATCAGTAGTGTCTTTAATTGAATCTAAATGTTTGAGAATGTTTGTTATGAAAAATGCAAATGAGACGTACCAAAACAGTAAATACACCCTCCTTTTAGGGGACCTGAAAAGCAGGGTAGCCATTCATTTCCCATGTGCACTGTCTGTAGGAACCTATGTGATGACCGTAACTGCTATTGATGCTGACGATCCAAACGCCCTCAATGGGATGTTGAGGTACAGAATTCTGTCTCAGGCTCCAAGCACCCCTTCACCCAACATGTTTACAATCAACAATGAAACGGGGGATATTATCACAGTGGCAGCTGGACTCGATCGGGAAGTAAGTCAACCCACAACTGGATTTGAATTTGTGTTTAATCTTAAAGGTACACAGTATCGCATGCACTTGATCTCCAGGTAATAATACACGCACAATATTCTTCAAATGCTATGAATTTTCATTAAGAAATCTGTTGTACGATTATCTTCGGAAGTTCAGACGGGTTGAATAATGTATGTGTAACCGATCAGTCACTGCTAACCTGTGTCCTGGTCAATGTGATGACTGAGTCAAGCCAAAGTTCTCTGGTATCAAACTTTGAAAATTCTTAACATTTCCTCGGTTTCCTTTATTGCCAAAGGTTTTTGTGCAGAATTAATAAAAACTTGTGGCCAAGTCATGTGTGCATACACTTAGGGTAATTTTTAACACTTGTTTTTTCACAAGGCTTCAAATATCATGGATGCGATTAGGGTTTTTGGTAGTCCCTGTGGATAAGTTGATGTAGTACACAGGAGATTATCTCCTTATTATCTCCAGTTAAGGGAACTGGTCCCTTAACTCTAAGATTAATTTACTTAGATTTCAACAGGAGTGACTGTGGTAATTCTGACAAGCATTTTAAGTTAGAAATGCAGAGGATCACACTTCTGGTATAATACTTTGTTGAAAAGGCCTAAAATGTTGAAGGCAGTGAAAGACGGTGTCGTGTCACAGTCTGAGAGAGAAGGGGCACTTGCATTAGGTCCAACTGAGTCGTCTTAGTGCGACAGTCCACAACTCACCCAACTTTTGTGTACTTCTGTGTTCTGTTCATGCGAGTTCTTCTTACAGGAATGCCTCGCACCTTTTTCTTGATCTTGAACCTTCTCGTTTTTCAGATTCTGGTTCAAGCTCTTTTTACATCCTTTCCTGAAAATTCCACCTCCAATGAAGCTTTTACATCCTTTCTCTAATCTGCCCTCACTCTTTTCTTACAGATTCTCAAGGTCATTCTTTTGACCATGGTAATCATTGTTTGAGTGAATTTTCAAAGTGCCAACTCATAGAGATTTGTGCATTGTACATTTCTGGCTGAGCCAGCTTTTACTGTAATGAGACTCCTGATTATGCATGTCAGAAGGAAACATTATACCCACTGTAATAAAATATTATCGACAAGGACTTTAGGAGTCAGTTTTTTTGGACGCTTTATTTGCTATACTACCATTCACTTGACTGGAAGAAAACAGTACTATTGCAACTAATTATATACACAAGAGAGTGCTAGCCGCACTCCAGTACAGTAATATGAGCCAATCAGGACGACCTTAATTCTGAGACGAGAGAGCCTTACTTAGGAGTTAGATGTTTGCCTATGACATTATACCTATTAACTTCCACGTGTGAGCAAGACTTTTTCTAGGAATGTTTTGCATCAGAGATCATCTAAATGTGTTTCCTTTTTGCAGGAGTACTTTTATTTTAGCAATATTTGGAACATGTATGTCTTTTCACCTCTTCATTACTGTATGAAATAACTATTTTTATGTGCCAATAAACTTGGTACAAATGCCATAATTTATCTGAGAATATGGGGTAATTTTCAACATTCCCTCTTGAGTGCTCGGTTGCTCGCATACCCAAGTAGATTAAGCTCATTTCATCATCCTAATATTTCTCTTTTATTCACACTGTCATTGTGATACACAAAAATTGGGCTTCATCCTGTTTTCGTACACTAATATTCCTATCACATTCAGACTGGCTGTTTTATGGCAAGAAAGAAGCATGGAGAATTAAAGATAGTTTTTACTAAAGCAGACTAACTATGTTTAAAAATCAGACACCATATTTCGTGTCAATGATGAAAGGCTAAAGGGATGACGTAGTCATGGTTAAGTTTATCCTCCAGGAGATGGAGAAGCTATTCACTACCTTCTTGATGAAACTAATAACAGAAATGAATTTGAAACTAAAGAATCACGGGTTAGATAACAGTATGAGTAATAGCTTCTTGACAGTGAAATTATTAAACACAACAATGGGTTACTAGGGAAATTATGGAAAACCTTCCTTTTCTGAAAGTCATTTAACAGAGAAAAAAAATGTATTTATCTCGGATGGTTTATGGTAATTCTTCCTGAGGCCGGGATGAATTACTATGACTTTTTCAGGCCTCTTGCAGGCTGGAAATTCTTTTATTTCTATTACAATTCACGGTTTCCTTTCTGTCAAAAGTAATTTTAGTCACTGTTCTCCCAGGATTTATGACACCTTTAAGTGCTTGAACTCCTGATCATTAAAATGCTTACTGAGATTCAGCTTTTTATTTTTCTTTATCTGAAAGTTTAAAAAAAAATTATTAATTCTTCAGGATCTCCTGACCTGAAACTGTACCCACCACATTATCCCAGGCTTCAATTTTTTTTTTTTTATTGTTGGGGATTCATTGAGGGTACAATAAGCCAGGTTACACTGATTGCAATTGTTAGGTAAAGTCCCTCTTGCAATCATGTCTTGCCCCCATAAAGTGTGACACACACCAAGGCCCCACCCCCCTCCCTCCGTCCCTCTTTCTGCTTCCCCCCCATAACCTTAATTGTCATTAATTGTCCTCATATCAAAATTGAGTACATAGGATTCATGCTTCTCCATTCTTGTGATACTTTACTAAGAATAATGTCTTCCACTTCCATCCAGGTTAATACGAAGGATGTAAAGTCTCCATTTTTTTTAATGGCTGAATAGTATTCCATGGTATACATATACCACAGCTTGTTAATCCATTCCTGGGTTGGTGGGCATTTAGGCTGTTTCCACATTTTGGCGATTGTAAATTGAGCTGCAATAAACACTCTAGTACAAGTGTCCTTATGATAAAAGGATTTTTTTTCCTTCTGGGTAGATGCCCAGTAAAGGGATTGCAGGATCAAATGGGAGGTCTAGCTTGAGTGCTTTGAGGTTTCTCCATACTTCCTTCCAGAAAGGTTGTACTAGTTTGCAGTCCCACCAGCAGTGTAAAAGTGTTCCCTTCTCTCCACATCCACGCCAGCATCTGCAGTTTTGAGATTTTGTGATGTGTGGGCCATTCTCACTGGGGTTAGATGATATCTCAGGGTTGTTTTGATTTGCATTTCTCTAATATATAGAGATGATGAACATTTTTTCATGTGTTTGTTAGCCATTCGTCTGTCGTCTTTAGAGAAAGTTCTATTCATGTCTCTTGCCCATTGATATATGGGATTGTTGGCTTTTTTCATGTGGATTAATTTGAGTTCTCTATAGATTCTAGTAATCAAGCTTTTGTCTGACTGAAAATATGCAAATATCCTTTCCCATTGTGTAGGTTGTCTCTTTGCTTTGGTTATTGTCTCCTTAGCTGTACAGAAGCTTTTCAGTTTAATGAGGTCCCATTTGTTTAGTTTTGTTGTTGTTGCAATTGCCATGGCAGTCTTCTTCATGAAGTCTTTCCCCAGGCCAATATCTTCCAGTGTTTTTCCTGTGCTTTCTTGGAGGATTTTTATTGTTTCATGCCTTAAATTTAAGTCCTTTATCCATCTTGAATCAATTTTTGTGAGTGGGGAAAGGTGTGGGTCCAGTTTCAGTCTTTTACATGTAGACATCCAGTTCTCCCAATACCATTTATTGAATAGGGAGTCTTTCCCCCAAGGTATGTTCTTGTTTGGTTTATCAAAGATTAGGTGGTTATAAGACGTTAGTTTCATTTCTTGGTTTTCAATTCGATTCCAAGTGTCTATGTCTCTGTTTTTTTGCCAGTACCATGCTGTCTTGACCACTATGGCTTTGTAGTACAGACTAAAATCTGGTATGCTGATGCCCCCAGCTTTATTTTTATTACTAAGAACTGCCTTAGCTATGTGGGGTTTTTTCTGGTTCCATAAAAAACGCAGAATCATTTTTTCCAAATCTTGAAAGACAATGTTGGTATTTTAATAGGAATGGCATTGAATAGGTAGATTGCTTTGGGAAGTATAGACATTTTAACAATGTTGATTCTTCCCATCCATGAGCATGGTATGTTCTTCCATTTGTTAATATCCTCTGCTATTTCCTTTCTGAGGATTACATAGTTTTCTTTATAGAGGTCCTTCACCTCCTTCGTTAGGTATATTCCTAGGTAATTCGTTTTCTTTGAAACTATGGTGAAGGCAGTTGTGTCCTTAATTAGCTTCTCATCTTGACTGTTATTGGTGTTATACAAAGGCTACTGACTTGTGGACATTGATTTTATATCCTGAAACATTACTGTATTTTTTGATGACTTCTAGGAGTCTTGTGGTTGAGTCTTTGGGGTTCTCTAAGTATAAGATCATGTCGTCAGCAAAGAGGGAGAGTTTGACCTCCTCTGCTCCCATTTGGATTCCCTTTATTTCCTTGTCTTGCCTAATTGTATTGGCTAGAACTTCCAGCACTATGTTGAATAGTAAAGGTGACAGAGGACAACCTTGTCTGATTCCAGTTCTAAGAGGAAAAGCTTTCAGTTTTACTCCATTCAGTAAAATATTGGCTGTGGGTTTGTCATAGATAGCTTCAATCAGTTTTAGAAATGTGCCACCTATGCCTATACTCTTCAGTGTTCTAATTAGAAAAGGATGCTGGATTTTATCAAATGCTTTTTCTGCATCTATTGAGAGGATCATGTGATCTTTATTTTTGCCTCTGTTAATATGGTGGATAACGTTTATGGACTTGCGTATGTTAAACCAGCCTTGCACCCGGGGATGAAGCCTACTTGATCATGATGAATGACTTTTTTGATGATAAGCTGTAATCTATTGGCTAGGATTTTGTTGAGAATGTTTGCATCTATATTCATGAGTGAGATTGGTCTGAAATTCTCCTTTTTGTTTGGGTCTTTTCCTGGTTTTGGTATCAGGTTGATGTTTGCTTCATAGAATGTGTTGGGGAAGATTTCTTCTTCCTCAATTTTTTTGGAATAATTTCTGCAGTACAGGAATAAGCTCTTCCTTGAAGGTTTGATAGAATTCTGGTGTGAAGCCATCTGGACCAGGGCATTTTTTGGTTGGAAGATTTTTTATTGTTTCTTTGATCTCAGTGCTTGAAATTGGTCTGTTCAGGAGCTCTGTTTCTTCCTGGCTGAGTCTAGGGAGAGGGTGTGATTCCAAATATTGATCCATTTCCTTCACATTGTCAAATTTCTGGGCATAGAGTTTCTGGTAGTATTCAGAGATGATCTCTTGTGTCTCTGTGGGATCAGTTGTTATTTCCCCTTTATCATTTCTGATTGAGGTTACTAGAGATTTTACTTTTCTATTCCTCGTTAGTCTGGCCAATGGTTTATCTATTTTATTAATTTTTTCAAAAAACCAACTCCTTGTTTCATTAATTTTCTGAATGATTCTTTAGTTTTCAATTTCATTGATCTCTGATTTGATTTTGGATATTTCTTTTCTTCTACTGAGTTTAGGCTTAGATTGTTCTTCTTTTTCCAATTCCATAAGATCTCTTGTGAGATTGTTGATGCGCTCTCTTTCTGTTTTTCGAATGTAGGCATCTAAAGCGATGAATTTCCCTCTCAAAACTGCTTTTGCAGTATCCCACAGGTTTTGTTGGCTTGTGTCTTCTTTGTTGTTATGCTCAAGGAAGTTAATGTTTCCTGTTTTATTTCTTCCTGCACCCCTCTGTTATTCAACAGAAGATTGTTTAATTTCCATGCCTTTGTGTGGGGTCGAGCCTTTTTGTTAGAGTTGAGTTCCACCTTTAGTGCCTTATGGTCTGAGAAGATACAAGGTAAAATTTCAATTCTTTTGATTCTGTTGATATTTGTTTTGTGTCCCAGGATATGATCAATTTTGGAGAATGGTCCATGGGGTGATGAGAAGAATGTATATTCTCTATCTTTGGGCTGGAGTGTTCTATATGCATCTATGAAGCATAGTTGTTCTAGGGTCTCATTTAAATCTCTTATATCTTTGTTTAATTTCTATTTAGAGGATCTGTCCAGCTCTGTAAGAGGAGTGTTAAAGTCCCCTGTTATGATGGTATTATCAGATATCATATTGCTCAGACTGAGTAAGGTCTGTTTCAAGAATCTGGGAGCATTTAAATTGGGTGCATAAATATTTAGAATTGAAATGTCTTCTTGTTGTATTTTTCCCTTGACCATCTTTGTCTTTTTTGACTTTAGTTGCTTGAAATCCACGTGTATCTGAAAATAAGATTGCAACTCCTCTTTTCTTCTGAATTCCATTTGCCTGAAAAATTGTCTTCCAACCCTTGACTCGGAGCTTTAATTTGTCTTTTGAAGCCAGTGTGTTTCTTGCAGACAACAAATGGATGGCTTGTGTTTTTTAATCCAGTCAGCCAATCTATGTCTCTTCAGTGGGGAATTCAAGCCATTAACATTTATTGAGATCATTGATAAGTGTGGTGGTATTCTATTCGTCTTATTTTGTGACAGTCCATTGCTTAGTTTTATCTTTTGCATCATTGTGGAGGTTAGGTTCTGTCCTTTGATTTCTGAGTTCTTACTTTGCTGCTGATCCATTGTGGTGGTCAGTGTGCAGAACAGGTTGAAGTATTTCCTGTAGAGCTGGTCTTGTGGTGAATTTCCTCAATGTTTGTATATCCTTAAATGATTTGATTTCCCCGTCAATTTTTAAGCTTAGCTTAGCAGGGTACAGAATTCTGGGCTGGAAATTGTTCTGTTTAAGTAGATTAAAGGTAGATGACCTTTGTCTTCTTGCTTGGAAAGTTTCATTAGAGAAATCTGCGGTCACTCTGATGGATTTGCCCCTGTAGGTCAACTGGTGCTTACTCCTGGCAGCTTGCAGAATCTTGTCTTTTGTCTTACTTTGGACAGGTTCATCACAATGTGTCTTGGAGAAGCTCAGTTAGAGTTGAGGCGACCTGGGGTCCGATAGCCCTCTGAAAGCAGTGTGTCAGAATCTTTGATGATATTTGGGAAATTTTCTTTTATAATATTCTCTAGTATGGCTTCCATTCCTCTGGGGCATTCTTCTTCCCCTTCTGGAATTCCTATAACTCGTATGTTGGAACGCCTCATAAAGTCCTGTAATTCTGACAGTGAACGTTCTGCTTTCTCTCTCTTCTTTTCTGCCTCTTTTACTATCTGAGTTATCTCACAAACTTTGTCTTCTACCTCTGAAATTCTTTCTTCTGCATGGTCTAACCTGTTGCTGATACTTTCCATTGCATCTTTAAGTTCCCTAATTGACTGTTTCAGTTCCTTCAGCTCTGCTATATCCTTTGTATATTCTTCATATCCTTCATCTCTTATTTGATTCTGTTTTTGGATTTCGTTATGGTTATTTTCCACTTTATTAGCAGTTTCCTTCATTGTTTCCATCATTTCTTTCATTGTTTTCAACATGTGTATTCTAAATTCCCTTTCTGTCATTCCTAACATTTCTTTATAGGTGGAATCCTCTGCAGTAGCTACCTCATGGTCCCTTGGCGGGGTTGTTCTGGACTGGTTCTTCATGTTGCCTGGAGTTTTCTGCTAATTCTTCCTCATGAGTGATTTCTTTTATCTGTTTCCTTGCCCTAATTGTCCTTTCACTTCCTCTTGCTCTTTAAGTTCTCGTGCCTGTGGAAGTTGCGGGCGCTTTTAGATGGATTGAACACACGCGACCACTTGCCGTTTTTCCACTGTTTTAGTCCTCCTCTTGGGGTCCAGAAGTCTCTCGCTGACTCCCTGTATCCTCAGAGGGGTGATGATAGGCAGATCCCACCAGCCAGAGATGCCTGGAGTCCTATCTCCCCAGACTCATGGTGCCCAGATGCAAGGAAGCTGTTACTCGGCCGCCATCTTGCTCCGACTTGTCCAGGCTTCAATTTTTTATCTCTTAAAAAACCACCACATGATGTGGCAGTGGCTATTCCTGGCACTTTCTTCTTCTTCTTTTTTTTTTCTTTCCCTAAGCCTTTTCTCGTCATGTCCATCTCTCCCATTTTTGCCCGGGACTATTGGTGACTCAGCCCTTCACTGAGTTCGAACTCTGGCTCTACCTGTTATGTGCTGTTGAATCTTTAGTGTGTTAAGCTGAAAGCTTAGCTCCTTAATCTGTATATGGGGATAGTAATATTTCCGCCTTCACACGGTGATTGTCACGTGACATGATTCCGTGACACATAAAACTTTCTGCACTGTGCTCAGTAAACAGGACCTATTGTTTTCCCCGTTGCTATCACAAATGGTGGCAGCAGCGTCTCCTGGTTAGGCACAGTCACTTTACCTCTGCTCATAAGTAGAGAGACCAATACTTCCTGTTTTCCAAGCTCAATCAACCTTCAGTTTGTGCCCTCAACTCTCAGTTCCGTTCCGAAGGCCTGTTCTCCTGTTTTCTGTGATGCCCGGTTCCAACCTCTATAGATTCTTTCATAGCCAGCAAACACACGGAGTCTCTTCTGGGAGAAGTGGCTCCCAAGCCCTACAGAATGAGGTCAGGCTCTTTAATGTGGCATCCAGACCCTCCGTGACCTTGGCCTGAAAGTGTTCCCTAGCCTCACCCGCCAGAATTCCTTGCCTCCCACTATAAACAAATGACACTGAACCACTTGCAGAACCACATGCAGTCCCTTGAACAAATATGACATTTTTCTATTCTTCTGTCCCCGTTTCCTCTGCCTAAAATATTCCTTTCTCATTTCTAGATAACAGGGTGACTCTCACCCTTTGAGAGCTGGTTCTCAGCCCCTTCTCTGAGTATCCACAGTAGTCTCTGCCTGTCTTTCTACACAAAAAGAAATTATATACAGAGATAGAAATTATAGCTAAATTCTGAGTCTCGACATGCAGGGGGCAGATGTTCCTTACCTTTTTACCCTGAACATGAACCCTAAAGACATTTTCCAGTTATGAGACTTTCTCCTTCAGCTCAGCATCCGACTTCTCCAGAGGGCAGCCTTACTCCCTGCTCAGCTCACACGCCATCCGCATATGTTTGAAATCTGGCTTCCTGCCTGGTCCCTCACTCACGATGTGTACATTCTGCACTTACAGAGAGTTCTGACTTCCTCGGGGGACACTTATATAGAGTAATGTTAATTATACAGACTCTTGACCCAGAGGTTCAAGTGTTGTCTCTGCCACTCATGGCTGGGAGTCCATGGCAAGTTTCTTTACCTTCCTAAGCCTCAGTTTCCTCATCTGTAAAACAGGCATTAAAAAAACCTGCTTTCTAAGATTCTCACTTAGCGCTGTGCCTGATGCCTAATGCTCAATCTCAATACAGTGGATTTCTATTTCTTTTAGAATGGTTTTAGTATATAGTAAGCATGCAAAAAGAGAATTCTAGACAACAGACCTATAACATAAGGAAGTACTTTCAGCCCCATTTTGCAGATGAGGGAAGTGGGCTTTAGCAGTTAAAAATTTGAACAAGGTCACCAACCTGTGCTTCCCTGCTAAGTCCTGATGACATTATTACTCAACCATCCATCTCCTAATCCAACCTATCCAAAAGAAAATCTGTCATTTCCTCCAAAAATCTGTGATTTATGAGGAATTTCCTATTTCATGTCATCAGTCATCCAATTCTATGTTTACCTCCAAGATACCTCTTGCATTCTTTCTGTGTCCCAGGCTTAGCAGGCTAGGGCTGGTAGCAACTCCCCTATCAAAGCTTCATTGCATCGCTTCTTCTTCCTCTTATGACCATTACGTGGCACGTACATTTGGTACATGTGGTCCCGTGATCCACTATGGTCTGGTCCATCCTGGAATGAAAGCAAGCCCATAACTGGTTTTGTTCACTATTTTTTCCAAGTACACACTACACTACCGGGCATCCAATATACATTCAGTAAACGTGAAAGACTGAACATTTTCAGCTGCTCACGTACTGGCCTCACTCTAGCCCTTTGTTTCCTAACCGTGTTATGTGCCATATATAATCATTTCAGTTGGTACATAAAGAGAAGATTCTAGAGCAACAGAAGAACACGGCCTTTTAGATGCTACTCCACCTAGTAGAAACTAACAGAATCCAAGAATTGCATTTTGTTTACTTTATACAGTTACATTTATGGCACGTCCTGCTAGTACCATTTGTGGTCCTTTCAATAAATTCATTTGAGCTTTAAAAAAGAGAGTTAATGTGAAGATAAACAGGAAGTGAGTCATGGTATAGAAATATGAAGATACGGCAGAACTGAGGATATTATGTATGAATCATGGCAGTTTAGGAAATAAGGAGTTTATGCTCCTAGCATATGTCTTAATAACTAAATTATAGCTGCCCATGAAATTAAAATACTGTTTTTCCTTAACCCAAAATGATTTTTATAAGGCGCAAGGCCCAAAGTTTCTCAGCCACTCCCCTGTGAAGGCACAGGGTCTAAAGCATTTATTTATGACTTGATTGTTCCGTGTCAGGCTTTGTGCTGTACACCAGCAACGCGAACGTGAGCAGAGAGCTGTGGGGACAGTTGTGTGCACGTGTGCTCCTGCACATCCATGAGTGAAACAGGGCACGGCCAGACACACGACTGATCCCCCGTTGTATAAACCATGAGCAGTGACGAGGTGGCAGTCCTGAGAATGACAACAACAGCCCTGTCTCTAGGATTTTCAGAAGTCATCTCTGAGGTGACTTTAAGCTGCCTGTTTGCCAGGTTCAGAATGAAGGGAAGGGTATTCTAGACAAAGGTTGCTCAACCATGACACTCTTGACATTGGTGGGGGTTGGGTAATTCTTTGTGGAGGCCTGTCCTTCGCATCCTGGGACATTCAGCAGCACCTCTGGCCTCCACCCAGTAGATGTAATAATTCACAGTCCTAGTTGTGACAGCCAAAAACTTCCTCTGGTGGGGCAAAATCACCACTGGTCTACGCAGAGGGAAATACCACAGGTAGTGACATAGGGTCCTGCCAAGGCCTAGGGAGATGAATGTAGAAAGCTCCAGGTGTGCGGGAGGGAGTGCGATGGGGTAGCTTTGGTGAAAGGGGTGAGTTCACTTCAAGCAGATGAATTGAGATTTGATCTCACCTAGAACAGGAAGTGTGAAGAAGTTTTTAGACAGAATTCTCTTGATCAGCTGAGGGATTGTGAGGGCCGGAAGTCAATTCCTAGGGAACCTAAATGTCAGTCATTCAGAACCAGATGCCCAATGACTAAATGAGGAAACTCTGAAGAGTTTGGCTGTTGAAAACATAAGCTGTCAAGGCTTCCTTCCTAAATGTAGTATCATTTTACCCATCAGGCGTCCAAAAATGGAGATGATGTTATTTACCAAGTGAGTTTTCCTATACTTAAAAGGGCATTGTATTTTAGAAATGACAAATATTATTTTGTAACTTAAAGATTTCAGGATTAGTTTGAAGCAATGGGAAATTTGGAACATTAACTACTGATGCCAATGTTGCAGCTCAGTGGAAAATTGTATCTCTTATGCAATTACATAATTTTAAAGATTTTTTGTAGAATAAGCATTAGGAAAGAACTGTCCTATTCCCTCTTACACTATCTATGGATCTATGGGACTCTTTTTTTTTTTTTAACTTTTTAAAAAATAAGCTCCAATTTTTTCATTTCTTTTTGTTTGTTGTTTTTGTTCTTAGGAATATTCGCCTGTTTTCACAAATAGCAGCTAAGAAAAATGGCATTTTAAAAGTCATAACAGTTTTTTATTTTCATGGCTTTCAGATAGGAATCTGGATTGAATGGCCTGCTAAATCCTCTCACTAAAGTGACACTCTTAATTGGAAAAAGAAACCATCGAAACGTGTTGTAGCCTACGCTAGCATTACAGTGAAAAATTCAAATGATTCAACCAGCACTATTTCTTTGTAGTTTTTTTTTTTTTATTATTCAAAAAAAATCTGACATTTCTCTTTGAGGAAGATAGAAAATAACTAAGATAGAAAACTGCTAGAGATTGGCCCTTGAAGGGACAGTGCCTTAAAACCTAACGTGGGAGGTGTGGCTTTCCCTCCAGCCCGTTTCTTTGGCAGCCACTCCCTCTGACAATTAAATCAAAACCTACAATTTGTGTCTGTTCTATCCAAGCTGCAGAAACCCCTTAAGAGTGGCTCTTCATAATGCTAGCTATGTTTAGAATCAGGGAAAATTGCACTTTGCAGTGACAGTTTATTTTTGTATGAAGAAGTGGATTTTATTGTTCAGAATGTTTTAACATTTATGAAAATGATCTATAGTTTTGTTTTTTTTTATCTTTGCCATTTCCCACAGTGATTCTAGATGATTTTAGAGACTGTTTTTAGCTAGATTTTCTGATAGAAACCTTTGTCAGCAAGTGTCTAACTTCTTAGAAAGAAGAAAAAGAAAGAAAAGAAAATCTCAACATTTTCTCTTAGACACATCACAGCTTAGTCTGGCTCCCTTTTAAAACAGTCCACCTGGAATTGGAAAGTAACGTATGCCTGTTTGATAATGATCGTCTGCATGTGAATGTATTCATGTGTATGTAAGTTATAGGTCTGTACTCAAAACATTGTATGCAATGAGCAGTATGCCCAAATCCATTGAATATGCAATTATTAAATACCTTCTATGGTCTGGGACTAAGGTTGTAAACATATACTTCTTAATGAAGTTTCACTTTGTTTAAGAATACCTTCTATCTCTTCTATACAGTTTTGAATAGTTTATATTAATGGGAATTAGGGAAAATACTGTATCAGCCCTGTTATAGTAGAATATATTTATGAATATATGAAAGAAAGCCTGTATACTTTATAAATTGCAAGCATTTTCTTCTCTCTCTTTTGAGATTCTTCGTTGTCTTTAGTTCACTAAACTAGGTAGAGATTAACATGTGAGGATGTAAATACAAACCAAATGGCTTGAATACTCAATCACGGTCTTGTGAAGGGAAAGGTTGCAGCCAGATGGAGGTTTCCGCTTAGCTGTGAATTTCACACGTCTGCAGTGCATTGCTTTCTGCAGAGTGGAAGTGAATGTACACAGTTAAATCTCTCTAGACAAGGACCAGACCTGTGCTTCATAAGTTAAAGTAAACTCCACTTGAGAAGTTTCAAGCCATGTTAATCAGAATGAATGATGTTATCCTCTCCACGTGTAATAAAGAGCCATTGGCAGAACAACTGTTATGTCTTGGTGAGGAATTAGTTTCATTTAAGTTCTTATCTTTATGTCTCTTTAGAAAGTGCAACAGTATACATTAATAATTCAAGCTACAGACATGGAAGGCAACCCCACATACGGCCTTTCCAACACAGCCACAGCCGTCATCACGGTGACAGATGTCAATGACAATCCCCCGGAGTTCACTGCCATGACAGTAAGTACAGCTGCCACTCACACAACTTTGGGTCTGTGGTCCATTACCGAGAACTTCTTTCATGAATAATAAAACTATTAAACCAAGGTGGAGCTTACTTCACCTAATGGCAGAATGGCTGCTGACTCAGACATTTCTGTCACCAGGGCTTTAAATAAGGCATCCAAGTAACTGGTTCCTCGTAGGCTCCAAGTCCACTGTTAAAGTTACTGAAATATGCTGCCTGGAAAAAAATATCTCAGCAAGACTTTGTGTTGTGTCTAACAAAACACTTAAAAATGTTTTCAGGTGTAGGAACGACTACATCACTGATTTATTCTGGTTCGTCAGCATATAATTATCTGTATCTGGGGGCAAATCATTTCCCACAGATAAATTCTTTCCCCCAACCTCACATGAATCACCCAGATACTCGCAAATGGATGCTGATTTTAATATTAATGAAACTGTAACATAATTTGGGGAAAAATGGACTACTGAAAAGTGTTACGGATTTTTAAAGACAAACATAAATGCAGTAGTTACCTGGATTCCCCATGTTCTCCTTCAGGGTAGATGATAAAGATTTAATGGGGTAGTAAACCAGGTACGATGGTTGGCCGTCAAGTTGTCCTGATGTGGCCGTGTTGCTCTTCTGACCGAGGTTTGTCCTTCTTGCAGTTTTATGGTGAAGTCCCTGAGAACAGGGTCGATGTCATAGTAGCTAATCTAACTGTGACAGATAAGGACCAACCTCACACACAAGCCTGGAATGCAGTGTACAGGATCAGTGGCGGGGACCCCACAGGACGGTTCGCCATTCTGACAGACCCTAACAGCAATGACGGGCTGGTCACCGTGGTAAAAGTAAGTGTTCCTTGGGCCATTTTGCATTCTGGCAGCTGCTCAGCAAAGACCATTATATGCCTCCCTACCCCGTTATTTTGCCATTGAATCTTAGAAAAAAAATTTTTCAGACATATCCAGATGTGAAATTCATATATATTGGGGGAGGTTGTGTGTTATTGTTTAATTAACCTTGAGGCTTTCACATTATCACTAAAATAGGCTTTTAAATCAGTTTGGACACTTTTACCTATCTGAAGACAGGACTGACCTCGACAATGTTAACCATCAGTGCAGTTGAGCTGGGAGTGATAGATCATGTTCTGACGTTTTGATCGCCATTGGTAGCTATTAAGAATGAGACATCGCACCTGCCGTGTTCATGTCTACAGCAATTTAGAGTATTGGTAGGGACCAAACAAGAAAATTTCACAGAAGTAAAATGGAATGAGTAAACAAGAAGAGGGCCTACATCTTAGAAAGGGTTTGCATTTATGAGGCTATTTTTAAATGCTATTTTCAAGACTTTAAGAAATTGTTTTTTCTGATCTTTGTCAAAAAAGAACCAAAACAAGACAATTGCATGTTAGAAACAAAGGTGATGTTCTTCAAGTGTATAATACCTGCACAGCTATAATGTCAAAGCCCTTTGAAGTGAGCAGCCCTTCGCTTTTAACCACCCAGTAAAGAGATGGCCTCCCACTCACTCTTGTACATGAACCCAACAACTGGACTTACACATAGTACAGAAAGGTGCACTAAGGTGCCAGTGCCAAGAATTAAGTATACGCCTGAATACTGACGGTGCCCACAGAGCATATACGTATGTTAAGAGATCTTGTTGGAAATAAAATCAGTCATTCCCCAAAAGTATACAAACTGCAGGTAAAATGGATATATGTAGCATGGCTGGGCACCCATGATCAATAACAGTATCTTCAATTCAACTTTGAAAAGTAATACATAGATAAATACAATCACTTAAAGTATTACCTTTTTTTGGCCCCCTCTGTAAAATGGGATGGGTGTTGGAAACTCTGAAGACACACGGCCTGGTGACTGAGAGCACAGCCCAGAGCCTGTCTCTCTGGGTTGGAATCCCAGCTCTGCCCTCGACACCTCGTGTGCTCATGGCTGGCTGTTTAATCTCTGTAAACCTCAGGTTTCCCACGCAGAAAGTGGGGCTGATGATAGTACCCAAGTCATAACATTGCTGTGACCTATAAATGAGCTTCATAGGCATTAAAGCACTTAGAGCTGTGAATATACCCTGTAGCATAAAGAAATGTTCCATTGGGAGTGTTTAATGTGGCTCATGAAACCACTCAAAATATTACAGCTTTGCTTAGTTTGTGCTGAAAATATGGCTTTCTTGTGAGCATCACCACTTGATCATTCTCAGGCTACCAGTGATGGCAGGACAGCACTTGGTGCTCTTTTTTTTCCCTATTAACTATTGCATAGTAATGATTATTTGCACTTCCACTACAAGGTGATCAAGGAAAATGAAAAGTGAACATCTAGTCTGGTCACTTGACTCCTGGTAACATTTCTAGTGACAGCAAGAATCAGTGAACTTTGGAAATTAATATTTAAGTAAAGGGTTATTTTTGCGTTGAATTTATTTAGGGTGTTATACGGGATTTTTACAGAACAGTACAATACCCAGAATCACTTTGTAAGACAGCAGAGCTTTATCATTTGCTAAGAAAGGGGTAAAGAAAAATATCTGCCTTGTGAAAACATTATTATTTTAAAAAGGGGTTTGTATGTGTACATGTTTGTGTGAAATGGGTATTTCAAATTATGAAGGACATTTTTTAAATCAAATAAATTTGCCTTTATTTTATTTTAATTACATTGCTTGGTTATTGGTTTTGTTTTCTTCAATTCTTCACAGACTGATAAAGTCTTTTCTGGATGACAAGTGATCTTTGTATCAGTGTTTGAGAGTGTAAATTTAGATTATTATGTTCTCACTTGATCTTATATTATTTGGGTTTTTTTGGTTTTTTGTTTGTTTGTTTTTTGAGATAGAGTCTTCCTATGTCACCATAGGTAGAGTATCATGGTGTCACAGCTCACAGCAACCTCAAACTCTGGGGCTTAAGCAATTCTCTTGTCTCAGCCTCCCAAGTACTGAGACTACAGGTGCCTGCCACAACACCCGGCTATTTTGTTGTTGTTGTTGCTTTACGTAGCTGGCCAGGCTGGGTTCAAACCCACCAGCCTTGGTGTATGTGGCTGGTGCCATAACCACTGAGCTACGATATGGGCGCCAAACCTATTATTCGGTATTTTTAATCAACATTGCTGTTTTTAAAAATGATCACATTTTTGTATGCACTTAAATAAATGGATCTATGAAATATTCATGTGTATTATTTTGTGAACATAAATCTTTGAAGTGCCCAAGTTTTATAAATTGAGATGAATATTTCAATCATCAACAACATGAATGCATGTTTTCCAGAGATTTGAGAGGTACTTCAACATTGAAAAAAAAATGAATGTTTTGGGAATGGAGTTGATAGAAGAATAAACTGCAGAATGCAGATATTCTTATTTCCTGCAAAAATATGGTTTCTCTTTTTCTTTGTTCCAGCCAATTGACTTCGAAACAAATAGAATGTTTGTCCTTACTGTTGCTGCAGAAAATCAAGTGCCATTAGCCAAGGGAATTCAGCACCCACCTCAGTCAACTGCAACTGTGTCTGTTACAGTTATTGATGTAAATGAAAATCCTTATTTTGCCCCAAATCCTAAGATCATTCGCCAAGAAGAAGGCCTTCATGCTGGTACCATGTTGACAACGTTTACTGCTCAGGACCCAGATCGATATATGCAGCAAAATATTAGGTATGTTATACCAGTCATGGTGTTTTTGTAATTTATGTTATATTCTGTGCTATGCATAGAATTTGCTTAATTTACTAGTTAAGTAAGAAATTCCCATTGGAAATAAAACTACTTATTACAAGATAATTTAAAATTCTCTGATGAATTTTTATCTCAGTAAATCCATGAGCATGTTAGATCAGAAATATAAGAATGGATCTACTTATGTGTTATTTGAAAAAAAACATTGTCTCTTGCTTCTTTGTTTCTACCACCTTTCCTTGAAAACAGAGTTTAATAATTATTTAGCCTGTGCCTTGATACCCAACATCACAAAAGGCTCTACAGTGAGTCAATGAGAAGCTGTCAGAAGCTTCTAGCATTATCTCTCCTCCATGCATTGTGAAGAAAAGAAAGCTTCTGCCAAAATCAAGATCTAGGAGCTAATTATTTTATCTCTTACCTGTACGGTAGTTATTAGACTTATAAAACATATCTATAAAGATTTCCAACCTCAGCAAAATCTAATTTATCCCTCCTGATATGAGAGTAAAAGTCCCTCAACACTGTTATCTGCCGGGGGCAGGGTCCTTTAAGACCTGTAGAACTGGTGGTGATCGGCTGGCAAAAATGAAATTAAAAAAGGCAAGAGATAAAGAGACAGGACGCACAGAATAGGTTTTTCAAAGATGGGACACAGGGACCCACTAGCTTGTGGGGCTTCCACAAGGGGCCCTGAGTCTTTGTTCCACCCAGCTTTTATTAAAGGCTATTTTCTCATTTAGCTGAGAGGGTAAGCTGAGGAAGGGAGTAGAAAAGTCAGCAGTTTCTCTTGAGTAAGCATGTTAGTTCTTATTCTATCTGTAATCATTAACTTTAAGGGTCTGGGCAGCCTTGAGAAATCCGGAACCTGAGCCTTGTGTGGGGACAGGCTCCTGTTTGTGGTCATGCGCACAGATCCCTTGGGGGAAGTTAGATCCCACTGGTTTCTCTGTGGAGTAGATGTGGTGGCATCAGTTATCCTCTGCAGAATTGGTGGAAAAGAGGAATTTTCCCCTTATCTCCTTACTCTGTCTTACTCTGTGGTTAGGGGACAAGCTCTCCTGCCCATATCTCAGGGCTTGAGCTGTTCCCTTGATCTCCGCCCTGGCCATTGTATAAATCCCCACAAGGGCTATTTGCTTTGACTGTTGACTGGGCAAGGGAAGGCCTGGTTAATGTTCCTTCCCAGGCCTTGCACGAAGGTTTTGCTGCAGCCATTGCTCTTCAGAGCACTTACAGACCCAGCAAGGGGCAAGCTTACAGGCCAGCCTTCCAGAAAAAAGCAGAAACTGCCTGGACAAGTAATTCAACTGTTAGTTTAATAGTAAGCTAACTAAATTGTTTTTATTCTACCTTGCTCAGCTTATTTCTCTGTTTTTGACCTTTCAGGGCTGTTTTCCCTGCCCAGAATGAGGTCTTTGGTCCCCATCCTCCCTGCAGTTATCCATGGCTGGTGATGATCATTTTTAGAATTCACTCATTTTCTATTTAAGTTATTACATTATTGCTGCTAACAGATAACTGTAAATGTTCCCCACTTCTCTATACATTAAAATCAAGATAGTTAAATTGCCAGTTAACAGGTGCATTGAAATCCTACAACTTTTACCTCTCAAAACATAGCATGTCATTTCCAGGCTATAAATTGGCTATTCAAGCTTGAGTAGCTTACTCCTGCCCTGAGTAAAAAAAATTAATTTAAGCTAATAAATCTGCTGATACAGCCTCATGCTGGGACTTCCTTTGAGAAGGTGCAGAGCTGAGGGTTGGCCCAGGGTGAATGATCCAAGTAGAGGTAAGGGACGATGGCAGTCTCTTCACTTTGACTTCATCTCCGCCATGATGAGGGGCGTAAGATGTTTCAGGATGGCTTGTGGTATGAAATTCACCTTCCAATTTCTCTGAAGGCCAATAGATTAGGGCTACTCCTTATTTAGGAGGTAATTTGCACTATTTTATCTGCATTGTTGATACTGATGTGAACCAGAACCTAAGAGATCTTTCCAATCTGCCTTGGCCCACAACTGGGAGACCAAACTGTGCCCCTCCAACACCTGCAGAATGTTCCTGTGTGTCTGACCAAGCACAGCCTTTCCACCCTGCCAGCCTTCCCAGCCCTGCCAGAATCACTGCCACAAAAACGCTCATCTGTACTAAAGCTGTATTTCCAGCTAACATGCAAGCCAATGAGCTGGTTGCATTTGGAATTAAACCTATAAAATATGCTCTATCTTTTAAAGTTTCATATCAAAAAATTAAACACTGCACTTTTCATTTTATAGATATACAAAATTATCTGATCCTGCCAACTGGCTAAAAATAGATCCTGTGAATGGGCAAATAACTACAATTGCTGTTTTGGACAGAGAATCACCAAATGTGAAAAACAATATATATAATGCTACCTTCCTTGCTTCTGACAATGGTACGTAATTAAATGTATTCACTGTATGCTGATTACAGAGCGCAGATGAACAGGGATTGAGGTTTTCTTAAAACTCAGTTGTCTAGAAAACTGACCTTTATAGCTCTGAGGCCTCAACTTCTACTGGGCGTTTCTCCTGGGCCTTCTGTGACATATTCCTTGTCCTCTGAAATGGATGTCCTCCATGTCCGCATACCATCCGTCTCAGCCTGGCATGATTATAAGCATTGTTGGCCTCCTGCCCTGCCACACTTTGACGCCTTGAGACTCTGTGCAGACACAGTGTTTTCTAAGTTCGGTCCTTTTACATTTCTTCTAGTCCGTTTGCTGTCATCAGTATGTGTGTCTCCAGCAGTTTTCCTTTTTCTGATGTCTGCCGTGGGCTGGGAAACTCTTAATTTTGTACATAAATTGAGCTTTAGGGTATTGATTTTGGCACGTATACTTTGGCACTTTTTTTTATTTTTCCTTTCTGAGCCTCTGCTGGGTTCTAGTTGGTTGAGATTAATAGATGGGCACTTTTTTCTGGCTATATAAAATAAAAAGGACTTAAGTAAAGCTGATGATGGGCTCATTTTGTTTGTTAGCTCTCCATGTGACGGGGGTTTTAGGAGTGCAAGCTCAGGAGTTCTACCTGACCCCCTGTCCAGACTTCAGCTCTCCTGATTCCTAACTGTGGGATTGGCAGTGAGGTTTTAAATTCATCAGTTTCCTTTCTTTGTTAAATAATATTATCAGTTCCTAACTCACAGTGTTTTGAGAAAGATATAATGGCTTCTAAATGAAATATCCAAAACAAACTAAACACTCAGATATTTCTCTTACTGCATATGTATTCATAGTTTCAAAACTGAATCACATCTATCTATCTAAATAATTTCATTCAGTATATACAGAGGGTGCCAAAAATGTATACATATTTAAGAAAGGAAAAAACTGTAAAATTTCAATACTCGGTATGTACTGATAATGTTTGTTATCTTGTATGTGGTATCTTGTATCTCTTGTCACTGCAGAAGTCAAATGTGACTTGAGTATTACAATTCTAATACCATTGTTTTCATTCTCAAAATGTGTATGTATTTTTTCAGAACCCCCATATATATAATTTATTGACACAGGGTCTCTCTCTGTCACCCAGGCTAGAGTGCAGTGCCATCATCATAGTTCACAGCAACCTCAAACTCCTGGGCTGAAACAACCCTCCAGCCTCAGCCTCCAGGGTGTCTGGAACAAGTGCCCACCGTAACACCCAGCTATTTTATTTTTTCTACGTTTAGTAGAGATGGTGGTCTTGCTAATCTCAAACTCCTAACTTTAAGGGATCCTCCTGCCTTGGCCTCCTAAAGTGCTAGGATTACAAGTGTAAAAGCCATCATGCCTGACCCACAGCTACTATATTTAAAAAATATTTTTAGTGTTTGACTATGAATGTTAGCATTTAATAAAATAGGTTTCAGTGTGGTAGTTAAGATGTGCACTTTGAAAAGCTTTGTCTATCAATACTTCTGATAAGAACAATTTCAATGAAACTTTCCAAATCTCATATAGTAAGTTTCAATGACATTATTATCTGTAGTAAATCTACATGGTACCAGGGCCAAAGCAATAATTCTTACCCTTCCTAACATAGGACCTCCTATTCAAATGCTTAGAGTTGAAACTTTGTAGGAATGGTTTCTGCCACCATGCATCAAAGCACAGCATTCGTGACAGTTTTATGCTTTTTTGCCCTATGTATGGAGTAGCTTTCCACTGTAGTGGAACTTAAAGTAATATGTCTTCAACCATGATGTTGAGATTTAGAGAGCCATACAATTATATGTATGTGTGTTGGGTATGATTTCTCATTTACCGAAGTGCATTGTTTTCTAATTGAAAGAGCGTTTGATATGAGAAAGAAGTGAGCTATTGAATCTATGTAGCTATGTTGCTTTGCAACTGCACTTGAATTTAAATCACAAGGCAGAACTTGGAGGCCCAGTTTTGCTCCTTCATAATTGGGCAAGTTCTTATGTGTACTCCCTGTGCCCTACTTTCATCATTGATAGATCATTTAGCTGTTTGCCTGTTCCGTAAAGCTGTTATAACAGCCTAGAAATATTTAACATGATGACATAGTAAATATGAAGGTTGCTCAAACTGTAGAGTATCATAGTGGTCGTATCCAAACTATAACGTATCATAATGCTCGCGGTCCCTGCTCTCAAAGCCATTGTGTTCGTAAAAGACGTTCTTAAAAGACTCCTCCTGATCTCCTCCTAAGGATTACGTGTGTGTATCCACCTTCCTAGTTGCATGACTTTGGGTAGGTCACTGGAATCTCTGGGCTTCAGCATATAGCATTATTTATAAAATGTTTATAATACAGCAGAAGCCAAATCACATGGTCTCTACATAATGCGATAGAGACAACATTTCATACTGGAAGGAGGATAGATTTGGGTCAGATCAATCCATAGTGACAGTCCACCACTTCTAACAGTGTGTGGTCAAGAGCAATTTAAAGAAACTCGGTTCCTCATCTGTTTAAACTTGCTGATGGGATTACAAGGAAATAATGTACATAGAGCTACCTAGTACTTTCTCAGGCAGGTGGCTGATAGGCCAGTGAATATCATTTCTTTTCCCTATGGTATTCCTCACTAAGATGAGGGCTGTGTGTCGCTACAGTGTCACTGGTCTGCAGCCTCTTAGAATAGGTCACAGCTGGGTTGAAGCTTTAAACGTTCTTATGTTCTCTCCTGCACGTGCCTTGGTTCTCCATTAAAAGAGTAGGGTCTACAAGATCGAGAGTCCCGAGTTTTGCATCTCTGGGCAGCACAGCTTGGGATCCCACGGCAGGGGCACCATTCTTTGTCACTATGCTCAGCTCCTGCAGAGCCACCATGTCAGCTCAGGGCCATCCTAGGAAGGAAGCAAGAAGTAGCTTTGTTCCGGAAATAGTTTGTCCAGATGCTGTGACAACTAGATTTTCCCAAAGTTACACAGTGATAAGGGCAAGAAGCTTTGAGAATTTCATCATAATTGAGGCTCATTGAAAAGAACTGTTCACCACCTGTTTGTGATTTTTCTCCCTTAAGGAATTCCACCTATGAGTGGAACAGGAACGCTGCAGATCTATTTACTTGATATTAACGACAACGCCCCTCAAGTGTTACCTCAAGAGGCAGAGACCTGTGAAACTCCAGACCCCAATTCAATTAACATTACAGCACTTGATTATGACATTGATCCGAACGCCGGACCATTTGCTTTTGATCTTCCTTTATCTCCAGTGACTATTAAGAGAAATTGGACCATCACTCGGCTTAATGGTGAGAACAGGTTAATTATTTGGATATATGTGCAGTTGAGAGGTTTTGAAGCCTGGTATGAAAAGTTAATTTTTATGTGCTTCCTAATCTTCTCATTAAACATATTTTAAAAGCTACTTTAAGTTGAAGTAAGACATAAAAAACGTTTAAAATAAAAATCTTCACAAAGCATCACAGTTGCAGTCCGCTTTATGTGTATTATTAGGTAGTAAATACATTCTGGAAAATGCTATGTGATTTTCATCGTGTTAGATAATAACTAATAAACCGTGTTTTTCCTTTTTCTATTTCTACAGGTGATTTTGCTCAGCTTAATTTAAAGATAAAATTTCTTGAAGCCGGTATCTATGAAGTTCCCATCATAATCACAGATTCGGGTAACCCTCCCAAATCCAATATTTCCATCCTGCGCGTGAAGGTTTGCCAGTGTGACTCCAACGGGGACTGCACGGACGTGGACAGGATTGTGGGTGCAGGGCTTGGCACGGGCGCCATCATCGCCATCCTCCTCTGCATCATCATCCTGCTCAGTGAGTACATTCCTTGTCCAGATTTCAGTCCCTTCTGCTTCTAGAACATTCTGCAACATCACTTGTGATGTTGCCTGGCAAAGTAATCTAACAACTCTCTTTGACCTTTGAGCATTTTCTTGCCAATCATATGTGGGACAGCCAAGTCTACTTTAGAATGAAAAGGAAAAACAAAACAAAACAAAACAAAAAGAACTCTGAACCTTGTTTGAAGCACTTTCAGGTTTGCAGCAAGCCTCAGCAGCTGGTCTCTTCCACGCACTTGATTATGGGGGAATCACACTTCCCCCTTTTCCAACGGATGCTGATTGCTTGGGGCGCTATGACTCTTTTGCTAGAAAAAAGTTAAACAGTCCCAAGTTGGAGCACCCATCTTACAATTTGAGTACGGACTTATGGCATGTAGTTGATGATTTAGAAAATAAGTACATTGCTTTTCTTCACGTTCCTTCATGTACAGCGTAGTCCGCAGCCAGCTCTGGTCACACGGGCATCAAGGTATTTGTTTCTGAAGGGCTGCGTACAATAGTGAGAGCTTGTGCTTCACATACCGCACGTTGGATAATAGAAATGATTACGCAGCTCAATAAATTGCCTGCCTTTAGAGTAAGTGTAGATTAAGGAATTGCTTCTTTTGAAGGTACTTTGCAATCTTTGGTTCAATGGAATGCAAAAAATTAACCACTGGAAGGTACTTTAGGAACCACTTCTAAGTATGTAGGTTAAAAGAATAAATTGCCGGGGCCCTGTGTTTTATTGTGGATAGCAGCAGGGCTTAGTTTATTGGACGATCATGCTATGCACCACTCACTTTCTTGAAAACGTTGGCCATTTCTTTTATGTTTTCTCCATTTACAAGTGTTCTGGTAATTTAGAATTCTGTCCTTTTATTCTAAGCAATTACTAAGAAGCCTGGGCATTTTTTACTTCCTGTGTGGAGACTACTTTGGCTATAATTTGAAACCTGCATGCTATACTAATAATCCACTTGCTAGATTTAGCCCTGGAACAATGGCAAATGAGATCATGTTATCTGGCTTTAAAAAGGAGGATATTTACTTTTATGGCCAATAATAAAAATGTGCTCAAATGGGAGTCATTAAATCTTTTGCTTCAGGAGGTAAACGGATACCCCCAGATTTTAGACAGAATTCATTCATAGATGTGCACTTTGGGACATATTTCCATTTCAACTGAAATGTGCCGTAGATGCCAATCTTATCAGGAAAGACTTAGGTATGACGGATGATAGCAATGAAGAAGGGACTGTGGCATTTTGAAGGAAAATGAATTGGCGCTGATTTTAACATCAACTCTCTGGAAAATTTATGGTTCTAGACCTGGCACCAAATGTAACGCACGAAAGCCTAATGTTATCTCAGGGCTGAAACTGATCCCCCAGCCTTCCTAGCCAAAGCGTGCAGTTTAATACAGAAAAGATCGCAGAATAGGGAGAGAGAAACACACCAGCCTTTGGGAGCCAAACCCTCCGATCCAATTGCTGACCAGTTCCCAATTACTACCTAAGTCATCTAGGCAAGGCTTGGACCTCTGGAGAAGTGCCAGTCTCTGTAAACATGGGGGTGTTACATGACTGGCCAACCTGAATAAAACAACAAGTAACAATTTAACTTACTGCTGTTTGGTGTCCTTAGAATTTGTAAAGCACTGTATTAAGAGCTCTGTGCTCTAGCAAGCCCAGGGGAAGAGAGAGAAAGCTGTTGTCCCCGTGTGTAGGTGATAAAGCTGAGGACAGAGACATTCACCCAGGGAGTTTTCAGGGCAGCGGGAACTGGAATGTTCTTTCTTTCCCACTAAACAGTGCCTGGACCTGCTCTGTCTTATCCCTCTTCGTGCGATGCCAGAAATAGGTAATGAAGTGAAAGATCCTTTACAAGTCTTGGGCCTGGTTTAAGTTGTTAGGGTTGAGTATGGTGATCAGCTAGGTCAGCCTCGAAAAATGACAGTGTTCTCTTTTTACTGTTCAGTCCTTGTTCTGATGTTTGTGGTGTGGATGAAGCGGCGAGATAAAGAACGCCAGGCGAAGCAACTTTTGATTGACCCAGAAGATGATGTAAGAGATAATATTTTAAAGTATGATGAAGAAGGTGGAGGAGAAGAAGACCAGGTGAGCAATATTTTAAGACTTTAGAAGGAAAGTTAATAATCATATAAAATAAATAGAAAGTACCAGTAAGTGCAGGGAGAAAAAGGTACCTCTCTGTTACCAGTCACTGGGTGAATTCTTTCCCATGTTGGTTGAACATTTCCTAAATTTGTTTTCAATGTGTCAAATGTCATTGTGTTTATCTTGGAAGGAAACCATTAATACTGTTTCAAGGAGCCCAAGATTTAAACTGAATTCAGTTATATTTGTACTGGTAAAGACGATTTATTTATTTATTTATTCATTTATTTTTTATTGTTGGGGGAATCATTGAGGGTACTATGACCCAGGTGACACTGCTTGCGTTTGCTGGGTGAAATCCCTCTATTAATAGTGTCCCCTGACCCCCAAGAGGTGTGTCACACAGTTTTAACAGTTTTTTTTCTTTTCATCATATAACCAAAATACAAGGAAAAGTAGCTTCTGCACTGGATCTAGAGATTTGTACGTATGGTAGAAAAAACACTAATACTGTTCATTCCGTAAGTGTTTACCAAGCAAATCCAGTATTCCACTATTTTAATTCCTGAAAATACCTTGGTGGGCAGAATTAACAAACATGTACCCTCAAGGGTCTTATATTCTTGAGAAGTATTTGAAGTTAGAGGCAAGATTTTTGTGTCTGTAGTGTCTAACATGGACCTTGGCTCATAGCGGTTGTTCAATAAATGTCAAAATTCCCTTCCGGTTATTAAATAATGTGAGCTTCTGAATCAGTATATACATATGGAACAGCATAGGTATTCATGGATAAGAATGACCAATAAATGGAAAGCAAACATCTTCATCCGCTTGGAGACAACATTTTAAATGTTACCATAAGCTACACTTGTAAGGCCTATGCTATTTGCCGGCGTTCTGCTAATACATGAAGCAGTGCCATCTCTTACATCTTTGGTATCTGTGGTATTAGTACTGTGAATATCTCCACTTTTGTAATAGAAAACCAAGCTTGGCATCTACAAAACCATACACTTAAAAGGTAACAGGTGCAGAATTGGGGTGCAGGTCTGTCTGATCATACAGCCTGAGTTAACCACTGTCACATGGTGTCTCTTGAAATGATGTGGAAGATAGTGATGGAATCCATAAGAAATCACTGTGACAGGTAATTTTTAGATAGGTGTGATAGTTGTATTATTTCTGTTTACAAATGCAAACATTAGAAATAGTAGACTGAAAAAAGAACCTCTTGAGTTTCCATCATTATCAGAAAATTGAAATGTATACCATCTTAAGTATATATGTAGACAGTGATAGGGCTGTTAATTGAGTATAAGCAAATTTTTATGAATGTATTTTTTCCCCTTCACTTCTTTGAAGAAATGATGTATCACTTTTTCTTTTACAAAGCACATTCATATCCATTATTATTTCATCTTTGTGGCAGCCCGCTGGAGTTTTCCATTTCACATCTGCGGAAAGTTGCGTGATTTGCATTCAGACTTTGCATTCAGCCTGGTTCTGATTCTGTGTCCTGTTCTTGGTTTCTAATACCTCAACCGTCCCATTTAGAAGAGGTGCATATTGAAAATGTGGCAAAATCTTGAGTCATGTGTGTAAAGCTGTTTTGAATACTCACTAATTAAAGAGGTTCTGTAAATATACCTTAGGGTGGCTTTCTTATTAGATATCTTTGAATATTAAAATTCATGTTGGGCATAATCCTTTAATTAACCTCTCCTTTCACTTTTCAAGGCTGTGTTCAAGATGGACAAACATACATGGATCTCATTCTTCTGTCAGTCTTCTCCTTTCAGTACTTTATTTTGCATATCACTGTGCATAATTTTCAAGGTAGAAACCTAAATGCAATTAAATGTGGCTTCACTAAAAGTAGTGATAACTGGAGAGCCACCCTGGATGCTGAACAGAACCAAGATCGTTCTCAACATCTCAGGGGCTAGGATGGATGAACCTCTCTTCTCTCTCCCCACCAATCCCATCAAGAAATTGTTTAACGCGCCTTTATTGTTACAGTTATTTTAATAAAGATTTATTTCATTTGTTGACTTTATCAGTAGATTATGCTTGACATCAAGTGGTAAAACTTACCCATTGCAAGATCTGTCAAAATCATCATCGTATATTTTCAACCTCTTCTTTCCTTGATCTCTGATGGGTTTTTTGGCTCTTTTTCCTTTAGTATTATTAGTGTTTGTTTGTTTTGCCCCCAGCTAAACTCTTAGGCATGAATGTGCTGCCTCCTACCCATTTCCTCAGTAGTATACTGATTTTTCTAGAACCTTCTGTGTGTTGTTTTTATTCGGTACTCATCTTCCTATGGTGCCCTTTTGTTGTCTCTTGGTTCTTTGATGGCATTTTTGTCTAGATGCAGAGCCTGGGCTGTGATTTCCATACCCAGTTCTCATAGACATGTGTTACAAAATCACTAATGGACTTTTTATGCATCTAATTTTTACCTCATAACAGCAGAATAAAGTATATGCTTTAGGAATGCTACACCAAGAGTTCTGTCACCTCTACCACCAACGCAGTTCATGAATTTCCTTCACTTATTCCCATCTCCAAGGCTGCTACCCTCCCTTACCTCCATTCTGTAAGAGCTTCCTAACAGGTACATTGTCTATGTTGTAAAACCCCCATCCGCTCTCTGGAATTTGTCAAATCTAAAATTCTTCCTTGGCATCACAGCTCTTCAGTCCTGTACCAACCTTTGGTGTAGCGGAAGGCCAGTAGGAAACAGATTGGTGACAGATGCTTTTAGGATGCAAATTCCTCAAGGCGGTCCACTCACGGTGACCAAGTTTCCTTCCAAGTTTAGATGATATGTCCTTACACATTTTAATGGCAGATTTCTTTCCTTTTCCTCTCTGCCCACCTCCAGGAACAAAAGCAGCTTTGAATCTTCTTTCTCCTAGAAGTGGCTTGTCCGTTTCCATATTTTCATAAAGTTGGGCCTCATTTTGTTCTCAGCCTCAGTTTGCTCTTCGGATTTAGAGTATGAGTAATAGTCTCCTGACTTTCTGTATCTCAACCAGAAGCGGAAGGCTTCCTCTCAAACAAAGAATGTTTCCAGCACCGCAGAGGTTTCTGTTGTACCCTCCAACAGTCAGCATGCCCTCTGCCAAAAGCAACCAGTCATTTTTATTCCTGTCACTATAGATTTGCATTCCCTGTTTTCAAACTTTATGTAAATACGTTTCATGTAAATTTTATGTAGGCACTCTGGGCCTCGGCTTCTTGTATTCAGTGTTACACCTGTGAGAGTCATCCGTGTTGTAAGTAGAAGTAGTTCATTTTTGCCATTGCCAGATAAGTATTCTGTTCTAAGAATTAACCATATTTTATCTATGCATTTTGTTACACGTGGACACTGACGTTTATCCAGTTGGATTGTTTTAAATGAAACTGGAATGAACATTCTTGTGCATTCTTCGGCTGCATTTCTGCTGGTATGCACACAAGAATTGTATTTCTGGGTCATGGAGTATGCGTACGTGGTCTGAGCAGTTTTCCAAGGTGATGATACAGTCAGTACCTCCCCTCTCCACCGTGGTATGTATGGGTAAGCTCTAAGTGCCCTGTGTCCTCACCCTCACCACCACTTCCATCTTCCCAGTCTTTTTAAATGTCAGCCACTTTAATGTTGTGAGTCTCATAACAAGTCAATTGGGATATTCTCATGCACTCATTTACTAACCTTTTGATATTTTCTTTCATGAGATCTCTGTTCTGTTTTTCTGCTTTTCTAGTGGGTTCTCTGTCATTTTCGTGGATCTGTAGAGGTCTTTATTGATCATGGACTTGATTTATTTGTCATTTAAATGACTTACAAATATCTCATTCTGTAGCTTACTTTTTTACTGTGTTAATGATGTCTTTAGATGACCAGAAGTTTTAAATTTTAATGTTGTAAAATTTATCATTTTTTTTTTCTATTATAGTGTTCTTACATCCTATTTTAAAAAAACTTACCCCAGGGTCATGAATCCCCCCAAAGCTTTACCTTCATCTTATCTTCTTGAAGCTTTATTGTTTTACTCACCAGATTAAAACAGTGACCTGTCTATAATTGATTGTTCATTTGATTTAAGATAAGGAATGGGACTTTTTAGGTTTTTTTCTTTATGAATATACAGCATACCTATTAGAAAGATAGCCCTCCAGCCCTGCCTTTCAGTGGTTCATTGTCATAAAGCAGGTGATTAGGCGGCTCTGTGGGCAGCTGTCTGATGCTCTATGCTCTGCTACCTTTTCTATTTGTCTATTCTTGGGAGAATCCCATGTTGTTTAAATCACCTTTTTAATGTTTTGATATCTGACAGAGTAAGTTCTCTACACTCATCAAGATTTTTTTGAGATTTTTGGTGGATTTACTTTTCCTTTAAAAAGAGAAAGAGAAACCATGGATTCAATATTCTTATGTTTTAAGTATATTTAACTGAAGGACTTCATTTTCTAAATAAACGTTAAATTGCTGTAAATCTTAAAAAGTCTGTTTTGGAGAGGTTCACCTTGGTCAAATACTCTGTATTTATGTTTCAGAATTCACATGTAGCTCCCTATTAGCAATTTTATTTCTTCGTGGTGTGCATTAAGCCTTTTTGGTAATGGGGTAATGGAATAAGATTCATAACTTGCATTCGTTTTTTGAAGATTTTATCTCTTTTATGACAATCAGCCTCGGAAGTGGGTCTGGTGCCACGCTGCGTTCTGGACAAGTTTTACATGATTTTTGTTACACACGTGCTGGTATTTTACCAAGCGTGCGAGTTACCCTTAAGGAGTGGACGGGGACTGGGCCATAGTAAGTGAACACGGCTTGTGGTGATCAGGGACTGGTCTGGTTTGCTTCACGTCTCACCTGGCCCGTCTTCAAGAATCGTTGCCGCTGCTGAATAGTATTCTGTTGTAAAAATTAACCACATTTTATTTATCCGTCTTTAAAAGTTAGGTGAGTCTCAGAGGTCGGTTTAGGTTGATGGTGGATGACTGTGATTACAGCAAGGACGATCTATAGCCGTGTTCTCTGGAAGATTAGCCTGAGGATTTAGTCAAGATTCCTATTCTTAGCTAAGACAAAGTATCCTTCTTACCAGCCGCTAGCTGATTAGAAAGGAAACAAAGCAAAGTTGCCCTTTTTTAAGAAAGTCGTTCTTATCTTCTCTGTCTTTGATTAGCATCTCTTATCTGTTTAAGTTCTGTGCCAAGGGACAGGGTTGCTAATTTCTTTAACAAAACAAGAAGGGGACAGGTAGGGAGGAGGACCTCTGTATCTTTTTTTCTTATCTTAGGTATAGTTGACTTTCATTAGAGCTTGTGGAGCTTTTATTAGAGCCTTTTAGTATAATGTCCAGTCTCTTTTCAGAGGGCGAGTTTCTCTTCTTTATCTGCTTAGCTGCGACAATCAGCAGGGCTTTTTTGCTGGTTGGTAAGGCATGTTTAATTACCATCATTAGCAAATGTCCTTCCTGCCCTTTTGGCCGGTGGGACTGGTTGCAGATACATTACCTCTGTCAATGATTTTTGCATCTAGTTCCTTCTATATCTGCATCCTAATAAGATCAAGGTGAATAGACAACACGGGCTCATGTTCTCTACGACCATCTCCTTTTAGCCTCAGAATCAAGAACAGAAACTGTGAGCTTCCTGCTCTTTAAAGTTTAGGTTTAATTACAATTATTCTGATATTAAACATTTACTGAGTGCGTATTATGTTTACAACACTGGCTTATAAAAAGGTCTACTGAAATCCCCTGACGCTGAGCAGCTTCATTCTCTATAATAATAGCAAAAGCTATTGTTTGGTGTACCCTATGGACGAGGCCCTGTAGTAAGTGCTTTAATTACATTATTTCATTTGCCCTTCACAACTGTATAGCCAAATAGGCATATGTGTATTGTTAGAGATGTCAATGATAAAAGAACCCATATTCTGTAAAATAATTTAAAGGGGTTTATTCTGAGCTGAATATCTCTGGCCATGGCCTGGAGAGCCACACCCAAGAAGCCTTGAGCCAGGGGTCCCACAATGGTTAGGTTACAGTTTGGTTTTATACAATTCAGGGAGACAGAAATCACATGCAAAATCAGATCAATGCATGGAGGGCCTATATTGCTTTCTCAATAGGCAGGGCATTTCCAAGGAGGCGGTGGGGTGGCTGATGGGCTATTGGTGGGTTTAAAGATTTTTTGATTTGTAATTGGTTAAAAAAGCTTTTAAAGCTGAAGCTTTTTCTAAAGGCTTATAATTTTTTAAGGTAAGGTAAGGAGGTCTGTTAATCAGAGATAGGTCACCAGACGCACACATATCAAGACTGAAGTGATCTATGAAATAAATTGATTACCTGCAGGTGTGTTTTAACCTCAGTCTTACATGGCCTCAGGCCTATTAATTATTTTGTATCTTATTATTACAAATAACTCCAAAAAGGGATAGGATGGACGCAACTAGGCACGTTTGACCTCTCTTCTCTTCATGGCTAGAAATTCAGCTTTAAGATTTTTGAGCAGGTCTCCTTGGCCAAAAGGGAGTCCAGTCAGTCAGCTAGGGGGCTTCCAACTTTAGTTTGTGGAAAGTACCAAAGCAGAGTTTAAATCCTTTTCTTCTTTGATTCCAAAGAAGATAGTGGTTACCATATCTTATTCCATGTTTGGCAAAGCTCATGCTCAACCAGACAAAGAAAACCCTGACTATCAGAATGCTGTCTCAATTTACCAGAAGGCTCTCCCATCCTTGGAGGAGACCCAGCAGCTTCTCTGCTCTCACAGCAGACTGTGAAAATTTACTATTTCCAACACCTTGGCCTGTTGTGAAAACTCTTCATTTATGAAATAAGGTGCTGTCACTTGTGAAACTTGGAGCATTTCCCAAGTGACTACCAGCAGTTGCTTAGGCCCTGAGACCCTGCATGGTGGCTCAGGGGAGCAATGCCAGCCTTCAGGGATCAGAGCTTACTATCTCTGAAAGGTGTGAGCAGCAGTGCCCAGAGACCAGATAGGGCGAGAGCAGAGAAGTTTAGGTCAAGTCGATTGAAAGGGGACAGCACCCCACCTGGGCAGTGGCAAGATGTGTCTGGGCCGACGACAGTTAGAGACCCCTTTTATACGGGCCTGTAGGGGGTGGACACATTCCACAGCTTTCCCAGAGGGCTTGGGGGGTTGGTCCCTTGGCATCACCTTCGGAGGTGGGTGTATCCGTTAAGCCCCCAACAGTCTCCGCACTCAAAGTTGACTCTTTAGAGTCTGAAGCTGACACTGTGGCTGCTTAAAGATTCCACGTCATTTCTCTGGCTCACTCTGGGATTCCCAGCAGCGAGGTCCACTGGCAGCCTTCTCAGACTCACTGCTCACTGAGGGCACCCCTACAGTTGGCTCCATCTTCTCTCAGGGTCTTCAACAAGGTCCAGCACCTCTGACGCTCAGTGAACACAAAGGTTCACGTTCCAGGACAGAGCGCTGCCCAAATTTTCACATTTGGCATTTTAAGTTTTAGAGACTCACTGGGGCTAGTTTTTTTATGCGGGGGCGGGGGGACATCTGATATGGTTCTGAAGTCTCAGAGAAAGTAGTTTGAGCTGTTACAACAAAATACATAAACTAGGTATCTTTTAGACACTATTTTAGACTGTATTTCTTACAGTTTTCGGTGGTGGGAGATACGAGATCAAGGCGTCGGCAGACTCGGGGCCTGCTCAGGGCTCCCTGTGGTTCACATAGCACCTCCTTGCTCTTGCTGTGTCTGCGCACAGTGGAAGGGGCAGATACGGGGTTCTTTGGTCTTATTCATAAGGGCACTAACCCTATTCCTGAGGGCTCCACCTTCATGACCTAATCACCCCCTGAAGACTCCAACTTTATTTATTTATGTATTTATTTATTTATTGATTTATTTATTTTTGGAGATGTGACCTTGCCATGTTGCTCCATTTGGACTCAAACCCCTGGGCTTAAGCAATTCTCCTGCTTCAGCCTCCTGAGTAGCTAAGTGTGCCACCACACCTGATTAGCTAATCTTTTAATTTATTTCGTAGAGGTCAGAGTCTCATGGTGGCTGCCCAAGCTGGTCTCAAACTCCTGGCCCTAAGGAAACTTCCTGCCATGGCCTCTCACATGATAGGATTACACTCATGCCCCAAAGCATCTGGCTCCCAACTCTTAGTACTGTTGCATTAGGGCTTTAGTTTCTTTTTTTTTTTTTTTATAAAAAAATTATATTGACCTTATATTAGATCACAAAAGAAGTCTCTAATAATTTCAAAGAATAAAATCAATACAATATAGAGAATATTTCTTGACATGTGCATATAACACAAATCAGACATGAACAAAAGTTAATAACATAAAATATGTAACCTTAAAGTATATAGAGTGTGTATGCATACAAAGGCATCACTAAATTCATTTTTAAAGAGGAAATCATAATGGAAATGAAAAACTGTTTAGCATTGAACAATGAAAGTGTCTCCTGGAAAACTTGCAGAATAAAGCTGAATTACTACCAAGAGGTTAATTTAAAACATTAGATGTATTCCATTTAATTACAATAAAGTCCAAATATATACAAAAGTAGAGAGGAGAATACAATGAACCTCTATGTATCCATTATCCAGCTTCAACCATTATCAGCATTTAACCACCCTGGATTATTTTCAAGCAAAATGCAGCATATATTTCATCCAGAAATACTTCACTGTGCATCTCTAAAAAACAGGCATCTCCTTTTTAACCAATGACCATTCTATCATCAAAATTAAAAATAATAATTTCTTAAAATTTTTTAATACAGTTTGTTTCAAAAAGGATTACAAACAGGGTATTTATTGTATTTGGTTTTCCTTCTTTATCTTGCTTTAATACTGAGAGTAGACTTACTCCTCCATGAGTTAATTTTCATCTTACCATTTTTTTCATTGTTTAAAACAGTTTATATGCAATTAAGGGCTTTAGTTTCAACATGTGAATTTTTGGGGTACACAGTCCTTCACACCGTAACAGTACCTAATACCAACACTAATAGTTTGGGAGACTTTACTGGAAGGCAGATTCTGTGTCACTTTAACATAACCGTTCAGAAACTGAGGGTCTGTTCATACATAGTCCATGGCTGTGTTTTATTCAGCTTGCAGAGTTCAAAAACTGACAACAATCACATAAAACTCTTGAGTCCCAGTCCTTTCAAAAAAATAGATCTAGGAACATGGCCCGCATTCTAACAAGTTAACTATTGCTGGAAATGAAATAGAGACTTTGTCTCTTTAGGTGAGTAAATCTTGTTCCAGTAATTTTTCTTTCTTTTTTTGTACCTGACCAGCTTTATTGTTTATCCATCTATATTTATCAGCCTGTATTTTATAGATACTTGTTTTTGTAGCTCCTGATTAAATTATACGATAACAAGTAGTCCTTGGATTAATAAAAAGATTTCTGTCAGGAGGAAGTAGTTTTCTACATTCTGGAAAAGAAGGGAGGAAGACAGAAGATTAGCCACAGGAACGTGGTTAGCTAGATGTATTAGTTTAAATAGACTAACTGCTGTCACAAATTCTATAATTTCAGTGATCTAAATCTCTCTGAGATGTTTTCCTTGCTTGCTTACAGTAAGTAGGTTTCAGGTCTTAGGCATTTGGGATGGAGAAAGGAGCTCTGCTTCACTCCACACCTTCATCCAGGGAGAGAGGGTGCCGGTGGCTCTCCTGTCTCACGCATGTGACTTCCAGGGTCATTCTAGCCATACATGTGTGCAGTTACTAGATGGAGGCAGAGCACGGAGGATGAGTTATAGGAGGTTTCTTTGGGCCAGGCCTGGAAGTGGCACACATCACTTCCACTCCCAGTTCCCTATGTGCCTGGAAGAATAAATGGCTCCAGTGATCAGCTGGAAGGCTCTGCCACACCTGGGTTAAGGCACTTGGGTTCAGAGAAGCTTTCTGGAGATTCTGTGAGAATAGCCTTTACCCCACACACGATGGGTTGCACTGTTCTGACCCATCCTTGGAAGCCAGAGGGAAGTGGGACTCTGGACACCAGAATACAGAAGGGACCAGCTCCCAAAGTGAGACACTGTATGGGCGTGACAGTACATACAGCACCCCAGAAACCAGGGAGGGCAGCCCTCCGGGAGAAAGCTTCTGGTACTTTACGTGATACCTCGGTCTTCTCGATTGGGGTCCACCACTGCACATGTAAGGAATCACATACGATTTCAAGATGAGTTATCCTAGGTTAACACCCTAGGTTTCTAGAACCTAGGTACCCCCTGTAATTGCCATCTGAGCATCTATTGTCCTCCTGTTAACACCCTAGGTTTCCAGAACCCAGGTACCCCCTGTAATTGCTATCTGAGCATCCACTGACTTTTTTTTAAAAATTACATTGATTTTGTATGTGATTTGTGGAATTCGATCGCCGCATTTAATTAAGTGAGATCCCTTGAGTCTCAATGACACAGAAAGGATATTCAGCAGAGTTCAGGTGCTTGAGGAGGGAGGTGAATCCCCCGCTTGTATGGCCTGAGACTTGGCTTTCAGGAATGGAGACTCGGAAGGTTGGTGACTTAGTTTCTCCCCTCTTTACTCCCTGTTGCGTTTTAAACTGCAGTAGGATTGAACTGCCCAGGCTTCTGCACCTGCACTGTGCCGTGCGTTTCACAGATTCTTGACTTATTCCATCTCTTCCCCTAACTCTATTTAGCCATCAAGAGTCATCGCAAGACATCTTATCTTGGAGTCCCAGGCCTACAGCAAGTGTCCCTGCTCTGTGCCCCCACGGCATCCACGTCTCCCTCCATTTTGAGCTTTTGTGTCCCATCCTGGTCCTAACTTTAAGCTTTGTGAGGGCAAAGACTTGCTGTATTCATTTTTTATACCAGTATCTAGGACAGTTGGCCCCTGGAAGTCCCTCCTAGAATGTTAGTTGAACTGCAGGGGCCTGCTTCGTGAAACTCTAACTTATAAAAAGAATTTGCAGCTCTATCTATAGAGTAAGCTGTACCAGAACACCCCTGATAACCTCCCTGTCATCCTCAGAAATCTCTGCTGTCCTCAGGAAATGCTACCGTCCATAATTGCTGCCATTTGTTACTTGTTCTGTGTCACTTACTTTGCTACACACTTGGTTTGCGTGTCTTACAACTCCACGAAGGAGACACTTGTATTAGTCTAGTTTTAAAACCCAGGTCTCTGTGACTCAAGAGTTCGAGCTTTTGTGCACAGTGCTGAAGGTCATATGATAGGTGTTTTATTTAGTCTCGCTGGTCCATAGCGGGCAGGTGTTACTGGGTAGGGCCAGCTAGGCTGGGCACTTAGCCACAGCTTATTAGATGACCGCTAGCAAGCTGACTTTAGAACTGGCAAAGGCTAAGACACAATTAATTGATTAAGCTTGCAAACCTGACAACATTTTGACATTAATAAAGTTAAAATCTGAAGAAGCAATCTGAGCAGCCAAGTTACTTTCTAAAAAATCTGGGTAGACAATCTAGACAACAGGAAGTAAAATCTAAAATCCAGGCAGGATGCCTAGACAGAGGGAAGGGGCACAGGTACAAGAAAGCCCCTTGAGACGGAAGCAGCCACTTTTCTGAGACAAGAGATTTCTTCTTGAGCCAAAGGGTCTCTGTGACCTCCTGCCAATCTCGGGAACCAGCCTCTATGTGGGCAACCAAGCCCAGCCATCTGACCCAGGTGGAGAATGAAGCTGTGTAATTCAACCGTGGTATATTTGATTCCTTGAAATAATTGTTTTGCAAAATCTTTCTGCTTTATAAGCAGACTAACAGATGGCTGAATCTGGACATGACTGTGGAGTCTACTTTTAACGTTTTTATTGTTCGCTAAAGCACACTCTGTTAATGATGTTTCTAAGTTATTCATCCATTTTTATCCACCTACAAACACTAGTCTACATTAGCTAATTGAAAGAATTATGCTGATTTCACAAAAGAAACGTTTCACCAGGGATTGGGTTAGCACATATCATTTCCCTTTTGTAGGCTATTCTCAAAACATTTGTGATCAGATGACATACATTGGTAACCTGTAGATAGCATGTGTTCTGAATTGGCTGAATGTGTCCGTTCTCTCCTGGTTATTTAATATTTTTAGTGAGTACATGATTTACTATTGTGTTTGCTATTCCTGACACTTTATTTGAATAAACACAACATTTTATGCATGCATTTTTCCTGGCTAATGACAAGTTTACTATTAATATATTTAGTTTGGGGGAAGTAAATGGTTATCACTATCCTAGTAATAACAATGATAAATACTTGAATGCCAAGTATATACCAGCATTTGGGGGAAAAAAAGCTTACATGATAACATGCTATAGGCCAGTGTTCCACCAGCTGCCAAATCCACAAACTGCCCATTTCATAATTAAAGTTTTATTGGAACATAGCCGTGCACCATGCCCATTGTGTGCATATTGTCTCTGGCTGTTGCAGTGAGAGCAGATATTGTGAGAGACTATGTAGCCCCCAAAGCCTGACCCTTAACACAAAAAAGTGTGTTGAGCCTTACTATAGACTTACTCCATTAATGGGGGGTCCTCACTAGCTTTTTTGTGCAAAGGTTGATTGCTATTCTTCAATATATGTATGACTTCTATTTTTAATTGTGGTAAAACATACATACATTAAATTTGCCATTTTAACCATTTTTAAGTGTGCAGCTCTTTGGCATTAATTCACAGTATTGTGCAACCACCATCGCTATCCATTTCCAGAATTCTTTTATCATCCTAAAGCAGAAACTTGGTACCCATTAAACACTAAGTCATCATTCCTCCCCCAGTTCCCCGACAAGCACTGTTCTACTGTCGGCCTCTCTACACCTATGGATTTTACTGATCTAGGTGCTTACGTAAGTGGAATCATATGTAGCACAATACTGGTTCTGTGGGGGGAGGGGGACATTTTACTTAGCACAATGTCTTCAGGGTTCTTTTGTGTGTCAAGATTTCCTTCTTTGCTAAGGAGAGTTCCACTGTATGAGTACCAGAGGTCAAATACTGTGAAGGTCAGCACAGGAAAAGTATGTAATCTGCTCAAGGTTACACACTTAAAATATGATGAAGCCAGGATTCGAATCAAAGTACTCTGACTTCAGAATTCATCTTTAAAAATCAAATATAGTGTTCTCTTTGATACAAAGATCTTATGCGTAAACTTATCTTAAAATGAAGAATATTCTTCTTTGGGAATATCCAAAATGTGTCCTTCCGATGGATGTGCCATAAACTAGGGAAGGGTTTTGAGTCTCTGCCACCATGTTCCCAACCACATGTTGTTGTTTCTTTAGTGCCTGTTTCTGTGTTTCCTGGGTGATCAAACAGGTCATGCTGAGATAGAGGTGATTCTGAACTTCATGTGATAGGTGAAGTTTTATTGTTAGTAAGAAGTTGGAGCTTAGGGTGAAAACGGGGGACCCAGTGTGCATTTACACAGCTATGGTTTAGGGGAGTTTCATCTCCCAAGACAGGCAAATGCTTGGAAGGGTGAAGAAATGTGTTCATCTTTGTGTGGCTATCACTGGACTGGATGGAAAGAATGGGAAATTACAAACAATAGGAGAAAAACAGATTTCAGGAGACTCATAAGAAGTTGAAGACTCTGTATCCACATCCTCCCTTCTTCCGGCAGCAGCACCTCCTTCCTAGCCGCTCTTATGTAATCTTCCTTACCTTAAGTAAGAGTTTAGATATTATATTAAGCTTTTATTATTTTTAAATGCGTCCTTTTAAAAGACATTAGACTAAAGGCTCGTAGAGGTCAGTTACTGAGTCTATGACCCAAGAGATGCTCAGAAAAATACTTGTGGAATCGGCTGGCATTGAATTGTGTGTTTGCTGCATTCTTCTAAAAGAATAAGCTGTAATTCCACAAAAGGGAAACAAGTTGTGCTAAGATTTCCACAGTCCCAGTTGCTAAAACAGAAGCATAATTTTGCACCAAAGAATGAACCTGTAGCTCATTCACAATTCTGAAAACGGGTAGCATTTGAAAAGGAACTGTGACAGCGTAAGCCACACAGACAGAAACAATGGCTGTGTCCCCCGTTAATGGGCCACTCGGCCACCTCCCTTATGGGAAGTGGAAAATTGGCTGCCACTGAGATTAAAATGTATATGAAAATAGAGAAGGTGGGGCCTTCATCTGTATATGTTAAGTCCCCAAGTTATTTTATTTTTATTAGGTTTATGATTCAATCCAGAAAAGCTTTTAGCGAATCTTATTTGGAGGGACTTTAATAATCCATAGAATCTACTTAGTTTTCCACATCATTTCGCCCATGTAGATAGTTACTATCCTAACCGTATTTCACTAGGAAGAAAATCAGGTCGTAATGTAATTTACATAAAGCTTGCAAGGGTATTTGACTGACTTGTCAGCAGTTGTATGGTAATGTGTTGACACCTTATCACTATTTTACTCAATTATTTTAATGCCAGGAGCAAGACAGGGGGAGATAATAACAGATCTTCTACCTTCCATTTCTTTTTGTGTGTCTGAAGAATTTCTTGCCAGTGCCACCGTCAGCTTTTTTCCAGCCTATTTTTTTTTTTTTTTCAGAATTCAGTTCATTTACTTTCATGTGAGTATTTTTATTTCTCTCAGTCACTCCGTCTTGAAACATTTAAAATGTTTACCTTATCTATACGGGAACGGGATGTTGAAGTTACTTGCCTTTGTTACTTAAAAGGGAAATTTTCCACTGGTCCCAGCCCTTGCCTGGGAGATAGCAAAGCTCTGTTGAGCTTCACCACTGGTTCCAGCCGGTGGAGGCTGATCAAGCACCACAAGCTCTGAGTCTTCCTCGCAGCCCTCTTCCATGTGCCAGACCCTTGCTGGACCTAAGTGAAGACTCTTCCTGTCTAAACAAGAGTGGGTCTTAGTTGGACTGGCTGTGCTCAGACCTAAGAACTCATTCTGTCCTCTCCAGAGTGCTAGAGGCCAACGCCAAGCTGGCATAACCACCTCGACCACCTTAAATTCTCCTCCCTTCCGTCATTTAAAACCCCTGATGGTTTCCCCCTTGGCAAACTATTGGATGCATTTTTTTTTTTCACCAGCACACGACAAAAAGATGCAGCTTGTTGATTCTTTATTTTGCTTGCTCTAGAGGTCTCTGTTTTATTCCTTGGCATTGCTTAACTGAGTCTGTGACCTTGGACGAATCGTTAACCTCTCTGAGCTGTGGTAATCAATAAAGTGGGAACAGAACACTCACTGAGAAGGGCTTCTGTTTGGATTATGTGAGATAGTGCTTGAGAAAGTACTTAATGAAATTCCGGACGGATGATGAGCACCAGACAAAGGTCCACCTCCTGCTTTCAGGCTCTCAGGCCTACACATGGCATCTGGCACCCACTAGTCATTCAGGAAATACTTGTGAAGTGGTAAATGAATGTTTGCATCACTCCCTGAAATGGGCTGATTGTGCACATTCTATCTGCAGTGTAGTTTTTGAAATATTTGCCTGGGATTCCAGAATTTTAATTTATACTGATACAGCATTTTATTTTACTTTATTGCATCATAAACCAAATGCCCTAAGGTATATCCCTGGCATCATTTTCTGAACCAATTATAAATCATTGCAAATCAGTGGAATTTAACAAGAAAAAAGGTAGAACCAGAGCTTTAGCTGCTAATGTCTTAAACTCTCCCAGATTTAAATCACTCTTAAAGCATTTTAAATCATAGACCAAATGTGTTAGTAGTCTCAAAACCCTAATTTCTGCCTACTTTTAATGAACTTTGCCAATTAACACACATTCCAAACATTAGTTAAAACTATGTTTTTTTTCTAGGGCTTTACTTGAAAATTACAATTCTTTGGGAATTTTACGTTGTAAAGGGTGGCAATCAAAAGAGAATTTTCAAACCCACTCTTTCTCCAGAGATTTAGGAACCAAATAAAGATTTCTTGTTGAATTGCTTATAATCTTCAGAAGGAAGGCCATGTCCTCAATGACCTTGAGAACACTTTTAGTCTCTATAATTCTCTTTATAATTCTTATCCTACATGTTGTAATTTGTGTGTTTAAGTATTATGAGATTGTAAAGATGTATAATTTAGGAGATTTGCATAGGACAACCTTTTATCAAAAGGCCTAAAATTGGATCCTCAGGTCAGGAATTTTGCCACAGATGGATGTTGACCAAAAAAACCATCCCTGTGACCTCATGACACTTCCAAGCATTCCCTATTACCATCAGATTTTTACATCCCATATTTGTAATATAAGGGAAAACCATCACAGAGAGAACCCTGAGTCAATTTGTAGCTTCCTGTAAATCAGTGATGTTCTGCCTCTTTTTTGATGCCCTTATAACCAAGGAATTTAACAGGTTTCCGTCACTGTGCGGGCAGTGATTCTCCGCGATGGGACCAGGGGGCTTTCTCTTCTTTCCCATTGTCAATTACTGCTGTGGAATGAATGTTATCCAAGTTACATTTGTTGAACTGGCTGCTCTTTTGATACCTCGCATGAATACCATTACTGAAATTATATTTAATACTTTTGTTTCAAACTATTGAGTACTTTCTATGGGCCTAACACATGGATAGGAAAGGATAGAAGAGGGCCACAGAAGTTTTAAGACTACTGCTCTCTGGTTCTTAAGGTAGTAGAAAAAGGCTATCGAAAGGAAAAAGAAAAGGAAGATAAAGAACTGTCAGTTACTACGCTGCTGTAAAAATCTGTTACGTACACATCAGTGAGGGAGCAGGCCAGGAGGAAATGCTATTCTGTCCAAAGGAGAAAGCTATAGACCACAGCAAACTGTAAGTCAGAATGAAGCTCTGTTTTGCCAGCTCTTCTGTTTTCAGGTGAGATGTACCTGTGTCTAAATGTTGGTGGCCTACTTGAGTATTTTTAAAACACTCCTGGCCAATCAAAATGCGTTTGCAAGGGCGCGCCTGTGACTCAAAGGAGTAGGGTGCCGGCCCCATACACCGCCGGAGGTGGCAGGTTCAAACCCAGCCCCGGCCAAAAACTGCAAAAAAAAAGCGTTTACAACCTTAGGATACAATGGGAATTGTGTATAAAGGAGGTGGGGGGTTCTTCCCCCTGGCTAAGGAACAGTGTAAGCCCACATGCCTCTTTTATCTCCAGCCATATGAAAGAAATCCCTCTATATTCTTGTAATTGTCGCCCTGAGCTATCCAGGACTATCAAGGAATATGTCACCAAGTAAAAAACAGTCCTTACACATAAAATTCAATTACCTATTTTTGTGTAATTCGGATTTCTAATAAAACATTTTCACCCTTGGGGTAAGAACATTTATTAACTGTCATCAATACACTTGCCGTCTCTTTCCTCCTTTCCAGGGACAGCTTAGGTAATTGTTAGAATGTGCCCTCACTCACGGCTCACCCCACTCCTCTGTGCTAGGTAGTTATGTCGTTAAACATGGCCTGGGAAAAAACGTGCTTCTTCAGGGGAAGGTATTCAAGATTCTCGAAAAAATCCTTCTTTTTACCTTGTATAGTAGCATTTTAACGTTTCAGAGGCTTTCACATCTGTTACATCATTGTACGCCTGTAAGATGTTCTATCAATTACTCAGGGCTGTAACAGTGAAAAGGTGTTTTCCCCCCAGTTCTGCATGGATGATTTGAAATCCCCTGTCCTGATCCAGAATGCCTTTGCTCATGCTGTTGGCCCTCCAAAACAGCATTTCCTCCCCAGCCCATGGATGGTCCAAAGTTCGAAGCTACATCCAGCTTTCCCTGTGAGCATGTTATTCTTTGTCATATAGAAAGTTTAGCTCCCACTACGGCCCGTTTGAATTTATTTTATTTTACTATTTTTTTTTTTTTTTTTTTTTTTTGCAGTTTTTGTCCAGGGATAGGTTTGAACCCGCCACCTCCAGCATATGGGGCTGGTGCCCTACTCCTTTGAGCCACAGGTGCCGCCCCTGTTTGACATTTTGTGTTCCTGCCTCACCTTCCACGTCACCTTGCACACTCCTGAAAGGAGGAGCTCTTCCATCAGGGAACTTCAGCGCCTCACCTGTTAGGCTAGTGGAGGCTCTTGATAGAGAATCATCCACGGGGAGTATTGTCAGGATCAAAGTGTCTCAATGCACACAGAGTTTAAATTTTAAATCAGATGCTTTTAAATCAGACATATCTGGCGTCATTGTCCATCTTAATCACATACTAGCTGTGTGACCTTAGGCAAGTGACTCAACCTCTCTGAGTCTATTTCTTCATCTAAAAAGATGGTAATAAAGCATTCTTCACAGGTTTGTTAGAAATTATAGAGTATTAGGCTGGGCCTGGTGGCTCACGCCTATAATCCTTGCGCTCTGGGAGGCCAAGGTGGGTGGATTGCTTGAGTTTAGGAGTTTGAGACCAGCCTGAGCAAGAGTGAAGGCTTGACTCTACTAAAAATAGAAAAACTAGCCAGGCGTTGTGGTGGGTGCCTGTAGGCCCAGCTACTTGGAAGGCTTAGGCCCGAGAGTTTGAGGTTGCTGTGAGCTATGATGCCATGGCACTCTACCCAGGGCAACAGAGTGAGACTTTATTTCAAAACAAATAAATAAATAATTAGAAAGTATTAATAGTGAGAAAGCACTTATCAAGAGCCTGGTCTAGTACACGGCATACCCTTCTGTGGGTATGAAGGATAGTGGCCTTTCTCCCCTTGTCCCTTTTGTTATTTTAATCACATTCCTGACCTTTCATACTAATCTGTCAGTTCCTTACTCTCTAAACACAACCTTGTAACTCAGTCTTGATTTACTCATCCAGTCCAATATAAACGGAGTCAGAGTCTGTAACTTATTAGAGCTGGGATGGTGGGTGAGTTACTTGGATTATTTGAAACTTTCTTTCTTCCGCTCTTAAATGGGGATAATAAAACTTAATGTCATATTTAAGAGGATTAAACGAGCGAACATAGGTAAAACACCTCAGACATGCCCAACGCATGGTACATGTTCAAGGTCAAATAAATCAGTACCACCTTAGACATGCTGCCAAAGGCTTTAAGCTGCTTTTAGACAGAGATGAAGCCCAAATAAGGAAGAGTACCAGAAAATCTGTAGTTTCTGTAAGTGCCAAAGTTGAATTAGAGAATTCGAGTTAAGCTGGGGATATGACATTATCTGTGACCAAAATTTAAAGTTTCAAAAACTACAGAGCATTTGCCTACACCCAGTATTTTTTTATGCATTTGGACACTGTAGTCAGTTTCTTTACACATCCCAGCCATCCGGCTGATGCCTTAGCTGAAAATAGTCCTAAGGGCCCAACTTATGCCCAAAGCCTCCTACTCCACAAGTTCTACTTTGCCTCACTTAAAGTGAACTATTTCCCCCAAGACAATCCCACGGGAATGGAGGAAAATCTGCCCTCCCCTGGCCTGGTACTGCAGTACCAGAGGTTGGCAAACTTTTCCTATAAAGGACCAGATATAATAATAAAGACTTTAGGTTTTGTGGGCCACATACAGTCTCTTAAGTATATTTTTTCTTTGTTGTTGTTATTTTAAGTAACGCTTTTAAAAGAAAGCTATTCTTAGGGAAAAAATAGGCCACAAGTCAGATTGGGCCCATAGACAGTAGTGTGTGGACTCTGCTCTCCAACGTTCAAAGAAAGGAAGGGAGAGATGAAGGGTGGCTTTGAAATCTTGATGAACTAATGCCTTCCTTTAGGGAAAAGAAAAAAGCACCCTCATCATTTTTTTTTTTTTTTATCTAATATTAAAGACATTAAGTTATCACCTTTGCTTCTCGGGTACAACTATCTTGTCTGGTAGGTTTTTAGTCATTTTGCAGTGAGACCTCGTCCCACTGCTGTTTTCCATTGGAAACTGATGAGGAGCCTCGGAAAGCAGATGGAGCACAGACTGTAGGAATGGAAAGCACAGGAGAGCGAGCTGTGAGAAAGAAATATTTAATCATAACATGAAGAACTCGCAGTGGCAACTTTTCCATTATGTTACATTGTACTCATTTCTGTGAGTTCTGAGTATGTGTTTTAAAATAGAGACAGGAACCCTCCATCTTTGCGCCCATCCACCATGGGTTCTGGATTTTGTCATTGGCAGGACTATGACCTGAGCCAGCTCCAGCAGCCTGATACGGTGGAGCCCGATGCCATCAAGCCTGTAGGAATCCGAAGACTGGACGAGAGACCCATCCACGCCGAGCCCCAGTATCCAGTCAGATCTGCAGCCCCGCACCCTGGGGACATTGGGGACTTCATTAATGAGGTACAAAGAAAGACTCGCTTTCTTTATAATGTTTTGTTTTTCGTTTTATGCAATGGGTAGATCTCCGTAGGCCACAAATTGCTTGAACTACAACTGTGTAGTTCATTAAAACATGTTTGTTTTTCTCAAGCTTATCTTTTTCTGAAAGCATACGCAGCCTCAGTAACAAAGAACAAATGTAATTGTTTTGATGGACCAAAAAGTGATTCATCAATTAATATTGTGCGTTTTTAAAATGACATTCATCATATGTTATCAGTATTAGTCATGCCGTCATCTCCAAGAAGGACTTTTCCCCTAGATTACAAGTGATAAACAGACTAACAATATCATAGTATATTTAATTTCGTTTATTAGCATAGATAAATGTAACAGTAGTTCGCTTTAATTTTCCTCACCCTGTACCCTTTGGATCTCACAAATGGTGAGGATTCAGTGCCTACCCAGTGACTCCATCAAAAGAGATTAGTTGGAAGAGCTAAATTAAATATTATGTAAGTGATTTAAATACTTGTCTAGTTGAGGAGTTTTAAGAGCTTCTTTAAAGGGAAGCTAATTCTCTGTTGAATATAACAGATACAATTTTCACTGTCAAAATTAGTCTGGCATTCTTTTATTTCATTCCTGACCAAGAGTTCTGCTACATTGAATGCCTAAGTTTTGGAGTGAAATGATTTATGCTGCTTCTTTCAATCATGTCTATAGTTTTACTGTTGAATTTACTTTTGAATTTTACCTTTGAATTTACATTGGAAGCATAAGAGAAAGATACATATTGAGATTGATTGTGGATATAGGGGAGGACTCCTGTTCTCCGGCCATATCCTCACTATCTCCAGGATTGGAGTTGGTCCCAGTGCCTTACAAAGCAGGACGCATCTGTGGTGTATGGCTTTCAGTCATGTGATGGTAACTCTTGTTTCCCTGGCTTCCTTGAAATAGTTGTACAATATATAAATAGAATCAAACTACCTTAGGTTTTTAGATGCACTTACAGTGTATCTAAAAGTGTACAGTGTACACTTACAGTGTAGAAAAGTCTAGAAACACAATTGGTGTGTGTGTGTGTATACACACGTATATATGTATGTATGTATCTCCAACTATCCATTACTGTCTATTTCTAAATTATATGCTGCTTTGCTTTGTGAACATATATATCCACTTCTGCTAAACAGGTAATAGGTTAATTTGTAGTAGACGTGGTGTCAAAAGCAACTGAAGGCCAGGAACTCCTTTTACCTACAGACATATGTCCTGACATTTCCAGCTCTTATTTCTGTGTAGACCCAGGTAAAGGAAATTTACAGAAATTTATATATATGGCTAGATGGTTTTGACTTTAGTACCTGATGATTTTATTTTTAATGTAGTGTTTATCATCATGAGAAGCTGTTGAATTATTCCTGTGGTTGTCAGGATATAGTGACAGATATAGTGAATCTTTAGGCTGCAGGTTTAGGAACTAAGCAGAATTTATAAAGCTATCAGAATCGGATTCCCACCCTCTCCCTGCCCTCCTCTTAGCATCCCACCTGCCTTCCTCTGCTTCCCTGTTGAAATATTTGCAGTTCCGCAAAATAAGTGTAACTTCTGCTGAGCCCTTACCCCCTTGACCACCTGCAGGACGCCCACTTGGCCTTCAGGATTCCCCTGAATTGTCTTCTCTGTACTTCTGTGAAGGAACAACCGGAAGCTTCCTCCGTCATCGCCCCCTGCCACTGGGGTATAACATTCGCTGAATGTTTCGTTTTTCGTTCTCCCCCTCAGCGAATGAGTTCTTTCCAGGACCACAACTATTTCTTGATCATGTTTTTATAACCTTAACATCTGGGATGTTGCCTCGCTCTCAGATCTTGTTGCTTTCAGACATGGAGTATTTACCATGGCAGATGGACAGGGCAGGAAGCTATGGGCATTGCCCAATTTACATGTGATTGAGATTCAATGGAGACCAAGTATGAAGCCTTTCATGCTACTGATGTTGATTATATTCAGAAAACAGGATATTGGTAATTTTGTTCTGTTTTGATTTGTTTTGCGACAAGGTCTCGCTCAGTTACCTGGGCTGTATAGGACAGTGATGTTATCAGAGCTCATTGCAGCCTCAAATGCCTCAAGTCAAATGATCCTCTTGGCTCAGCTCCCCGAGTAGCTGGGGCTAGAGGCATGCACCACTATGCCCAGCTAATTTTTTTTTTTTTTTAATTTTTTGGTAAGGCTGTTTTTGAACTCCTGATCTCAAGCATCCTCCTACCCTGGTCTCCCAAAGTGCTAAGATTCCAGGCATGAGCTGCAGTTCTCCAGGAGATCCTGGGTTATTCCGTTTGTGTTTTAGTGTGTGCTTTCTCTGTGTGTAGTGTCTATGTGTGTTCATTGATTTTTTTTTTTTTTTAAACCGGTACTGTTACCTTCTCCAGGAGATAGAAAAGGACATCTAGTTAACAAGATTCATTTACCCAACCTTTCTTAGGCCACCATAGAAATAATTACAATAGGAATTTCCATTTGGAATTTTCTTTCTCTAAAACAGTGCTTAGTACACGGTCTATAAAAGGGCTAGAAACCAAAACAAATAGGTGGGATTACTTCCATGAAAAACTTGGTTCCAAGCAACTGACTGCAAATTAACTTCTAGAATACAATCAATTCATAATTTGAGGTTTGTCTGCTTCTGTTAAAAATGCCTCATTTTGAAACTGTCTTGAGCCTGGTTGAGGATCATCCATTGCACAAGTCACTATCAAATGTCTGCTGCACATAACATAGCTGTGCTGGTAGTACGTGGACGAAAGAAATCAATTAGACATAGATCGTCTTTGTGTGTTTCCCCTGCTCTGCTGTCTGCACAGTCTTTGTACCACATGGCAGTATCTGAAGCTGAGCTTTTCCAAGCATAGGAGGCTCGTGGTGTCTGGTTTTTGTTTGTCTTTTCAGCTTCATCTCAGGCCCCTTCCTAGCCAGCAGCTCTCAGACTAGAGACAGAGAAATCTGCGTGTAGTTTACAATCTCCACTTGTGGTTGTGTGCTGCTGCCTGTACACTTGCTGATCTAGCTGCCTGGAATTCCCTTTCCCCTTTTTCTAGAGGTTGATTCTTCATTTAGTCTTCAGCAACCCAGGAATGGTCAGGCATGCAGAACATGGGTTAGGTATCATGCCGTGGCACGTAGAACTCACCTCTCTGAGCCCTGCTGTGGCCTAGGGAAGAGGTGCCATCCCTGGGTGGCGGTAGAGGAGGTACCTTAGTTTGTGAATAATTGAGTGAATGAAAGGATCCCTTTGGGAAACGTTCCCCACAAGGCAACTAAACCCATGAACTCGGATATGATCAAGACAAAGGAAAATGGGCACCCCAAATTTTTACCTAGAGAGGCCCCTCCAAGTGGAGATAGGAAGAAAGTCCAATAGGATCAAGGTATCACAGAAAGCAACCAAAAGGAGAGTCTCAGGGAGGTGGGCATTTCTGTGGAACAGGTTAGGAGGATGAAAATTGCCCAGAGGCCTAAACCAGTCATAACTCTACAAAGGACCATGGAGATTCTTCTGTCTGGAAGACCCACCGTGACTTGTTCCATGTCCTTCATTAACTGGACAGACAAAAATAATACACATGAAGTTTTAAAACAGTTCAAGATACCGAGAAGAAACTCAAGCACATTTTATAAAAAACATCTGAAATGCACACAAATGTATTATCTACAGGTCTTATTTAATTTAGCAGAGTGCCAAGTGTTCCGAAGGAAGAATAATGAAGTCATGATTATAACTGGAGTGCTTTTACAGATAAAGAATGAGAGACTCTTGAGAACATCTTCTAGTTTGTTTATTTAAATAATGAGTGAATGTTGCCTTATATCTCAAAAACGATAACTTATATCCGGTCTAGTGAGTAGAGAAAACCAAGTCACATGTTTTTGAGTTTCAACTGCAGAATTTCGTTCTATTCTGAATTTTTTTAAACATGACCTTCAGAGAGTGAAAAGTTGAAATAAATTCATTTTAAACTCAGCCCAACCGTAGATATTAGCATACTTATAATAACTTTGCTAATACTGTATATTTCTGTTTATAAAAAGGTATTTTGTTATACTCAGAAGTAGAAAAAAGAAGGGCTTACTTATGGAAGTTTCTTCCAGATTAACTTGCTTAAAATTACTAAGATTTACCATCTCCTAGTAATTAAATTTAATATTTCCTCTTTTAAAATACCTCTTTCTACTCTTATAAGATTGGGCATTTATGTTCATTCAAATCTGCCTGCCTCAGCTGACAGCTCTGTCACCTAATATAAGGTCAAGATCCTCGGTTTTAGCCTCTTGTATTTCCAGTTTTCTCATTTGTAAAATGGGAATAGGAACAGAACCTCCTTTTAAGATAGCAGTGAGAACTAAACGAGATCATCTATGTAAAACGCTTGATACAGTGTACGTCATATAGTAAAAAATCTCTTTATTAATCTCTTTATTATATTATTCTTACAAGTAAATTACCTTTGAAAACTAAAAGACTTTTACTATACTGTTCTCAGATTATAAATAAAACAATTACAACCCTGTCCTTTCAAAAAATTGTTTTAAGTAAAGTGAAATCCCCAGAAAGTGGCATAATAACATTGGCCTCCATAAGTCACAGAATTCTACTGTAACACAAATACAGTGTGCTTTTATATACATATATATAGATATATATAGTTTTTTTTTTTTAGACAGAGTCTCACTATGTGGCCCTAGGTAGAGTGCCCTGGCGCCATAGCTCACAGCAATCTCAAACTCTTGAGCCCAGGAGATTCTCCTGCCTCAGCTCCCCAAGTAGCCGGGACCACAGGTGTCTGCCACAACGCCCAGCTATTATTTTGTTGTTGTTGTCATCGTCATAGTTGTTATAGTTGTTCAGCAGGCCAGGCCAGGTTGGAACCTGCCAGTCCCAGTGTATGCGGCCGGCACCCTAATAGCCACTGAGCTACGGGCATCAAGCCTATATTCACATATATTTTATACTTAAATGTTAGCTTTTTCTGAAAGGAGTAGATATAAATATGAATAAGATGCTAAGGGGAAAGCTATGCCCGGAACAGCAGTGCAAAGTGACCTCAGAGATGAGTTGCTGGATGTCAGGAACTATGTTGGACTATGTTGAACTATGAGCAGAATGGGAGGGAATGCGGGGCAGCTTCTGCAGAAAAGTCTGTCACCATCTCGTGTAATCCAAACATGATATAACAGTAGAAGGGACTAGAGGGGCCATGACTCCCCATCATAGCTGGGAAAAAATGAGGAAGTGACATTTTTAATAAGCTTGTGGGTGGGTGGATGGATGGATATTAATTAGATGAAAAAACATGAGAGGGAACACTTCAAACAAAAGGAGTACCATTTATCCAGAAAGGAATAAATATGTCTCTGACAGGGAGGTACACGCTGTTTTGAGTTTTGGGGATTCCCTTTGGGGGTGCATGATTCAGTTGAGTTGCTGGAGCTGAGAATAGCTGAACAGAGTATGTGGGTGAAAAGTCTAAGTTCACCGAAGGCTCTTCTGAAGAGTTTTGATTTCATTCCACAGGTTACCCAAACAGCAGGCATTTGAATAACCCCTTCTAGTTTCTTTTTTATTCCATCTCAGCACACCTCTTCATTAGAAATAATTTTCTTTAAACTTAAATTTTAACTTAATTTGCTTAAATATAAGGAATTATTTTTAAAGTGGCCATGCATCATTTGAAAATCATCTTTCACGCACCCCAAGGAACTTCTCCCCTATTAGAGAAGTGCTGCTGTAGGTCACGGGGGAGTCAGAGCTTTACGTGAGCGAGTGACATCCAGGAACTTGAGACAGAAAAACTAATAGTACCAATAGGAGTTTGCAGTAGGGAAGCTGGAATAGTGCTGGAGACGGGAAGACTCAGTAGGCAGGCTCTTGCTGTGGCTTTTGCAGGGTAACAGTGAGGACCTGGACTAAAGCAGTGGCCCTAAGACTATAAAAGACAAAATGTAAAGCAATCAGTAGGACCTCTTTCCTCTTATATCCCTCATGTGTTCCTAACTGGAGAACGTGGGTTTTTAATCATCCCCATTCGCCCATAAAGCATAGGATCAGGAGTCTATAAATACAAGCTCAGGAAGAATTCAGCCAGAGGCACAGTTTTCAGTGTCCAGAGCAGCCTCAAACTTCAGAAAATAGTTCAAGATCCACCTTGAACAAGTGCTTACCTCACTAAATTTAGTCAGACCTAGAGAAACCCATGCAGTTAGTTTGTAAGTTTGCCAACAGTGCGTCCTGTGAAATGGCGACCCCCATCTCAGAATAGGGGACCCCATAGGAAGCACCCGAGAAGCTCGATTGCCCCTGGGTTTCTTTCACACGTTCATTCTGAGTCCGTGCCTGTCAGTTTTTCAGGACTCGTCTGTGATCTTTTGAGAATTACTAGAACATTACAAAGAGTTTATGTAATACTTCATTCAGAAGAGTCTTATTTTTTCCTCAGGTAAGAATCAGCGCTATCCAAGTGGAAGAGGGGCATACAGTCCTTATACTTCACCTCTGCCTAGAAAGATGACTTGCTTAAGAATTTTTTAAAAGTTGCGCGGTGTAGCCCTTTTGTAATTATTAAAGCATGAGACAATGGGCCATGCGCTAGCCCAGCACAGTGGTCTCCATCTAATGGATTTTATGGCCTTAACCTCTTTACAAAAAATAAATAAATAAATAAATAAATAAATAAAATAAGAGCAGATATTCAAAAACTACCAGGATGACCAGAAAACCAGCAAAGGAACTTAAAAAAAAAGAAAAGAATGTTTTAGAGGATCTCCGTAGTGTGTATGGAAATAGATTGTCAACACCATCGTATTTTTTCTTTTTTTAAGGAACTGAACTGGTTGTCTGAACCATTTGAGGAAGGGCTCTGGAGCCCTTTAACCCTGTGGTCCCCAACACCTGGGTGCAGCTTGTTAGGAACTGGGCCACACAGCAGCTAGCCTGAGCTTGGCCTCCAGTCCCATCGCCCCTCCCTCCCCCACCCAGGCTGTGGAAAAATTGTCTTCCATGAAACCCATCCCTGGTGCCAGATAGGTTGGGGACCACTGCTTCAACACGTCAGTGAACACCAGACCGCATCTCAGGTTTGTTTCCCACACATAGTAAACACAGGCTATCCATTTTCTCTCCACTGAATCCAGACACGCGTGAGCCCTGCCATTAACACTTTAGAGCTAATTTTAGTCTCTTCATTTCCATATTTCTAGTTTGTTATTGACACCATAAAGATTGAACAGGGCTCTCTGTGTGCTTTTACTTAAAAATTGAATGCAGTGAATCAGATGACCTGAGAGAGAGATCTTAGCTGTGGTCTCTGTTACCTGTATTATAAAGCTGTCATCATAATGAACATTTAGTATTTGTTTTCAGAGACTCTTTCTCCTTTATCAGACTTTTCTGGATTTTCCTTCACATCTTTCTTGGATGTCCCCAAGTTAGTGCCGAACTAAAAAAATCACCTATGGCTTAAATTTGCAATCTCTAGATTTTGTAGGAGAAAGAGAAGAGGGGTGGGTGGTGATATGTGAATAGAAGCTCCACAACAGCCCTCTGACAGTGGTGTCTCTACCGGAGCACACGGAATACATCGCAACAATAAATATTTAACAAATGTCTTTGAACTGAATAAATACATACAAAAACAGAATGAATGAAGGTGCATTCTTTGGGTTTTGCTAGCTAAGGCGACACACTGACAACTCCGGAGTACTGTTGGTGCACAATAACGAAGGTTTACTTCCTTCTCAAGGTACAGGTCAGCTGTAGTCCATCCATGGCTCAGTCTCGTATCCTCCTGCCTTCTTCATCTCAGGATCCATGTGGAAATAGAATTCCCATCTGAGGCAGGCCACTCTCCTGGCAGAGGGGGAAAGGAGAAGGAACAGATGTAAACACATTAGATGGACTTCTTTAAAGAAGCTGCTCTTTACAGCTGCTCAGATTGCACTGGCCAAAGCCAGTGATAGAGCCACGGCTGGCCATGGGGTTGGAGAGGTAAACTCTGACTCCAGGGAGGCACTGTGTGGGCATGTGGGTGTGGGACCAGCCTCCGCAAGACCGACAGTGAGTCACTGAGGACAGTAACACGATCTGCCACAGAAGGGAATTATGAATGTTGAGTAATTGTAGGTTTCTTCAATTTTAGCAGAATTGCCTTATAGCTTATTCTAAAAATAAGATTAAAAAAATCCTATCTAAAGTTATTTATGTTTTACAGTTCAAGTACTTTGCTGAAGTCTCGCTTCATTTTATTTTACATAGGCTTTTCCGGATTATAAATAGTATTACATGACTTGGGAAAAAGTGATACTTAATTCAATGGTTAGAATTGTTGGTTAGAAACACATGGAGATGGGAAAATTGGTCGTATGTGCTTTTTTTCCCTTTCTTTTTTGTTCCAAGTCAAGCAGCTGCCATTTTCTTTTCTTTTTTTTTTGAATACCATGTCTTCAGGTTTTTTTTTTTTCTTTTTCAAATTCCAAACCAGAAAATTTTTCTGTGAAACTTAACATTTTTAAAGTACTAATATTCACTGAGCCCTGCACATGGTGAGCCCTCGGGTCCCTTTCCCGTATTTGGTCTTCATAGTATAATGATCTTATTACTGTTATTACAGTTGGAGATGTGTAAGTGCTGAGGTCCCAACGCTCATGCTGGACAGATCTGAGATGACAACTTACGATCAGATCTGTCATCCACTAAGCCTGCAGTCCCCAAGCCCTGGGCTACAGGATCTGCAGCCTGTTAGGAACCAGGCTCACAGCATTGCCCCCTGAGCTCCACCTCCTGTCCCGTTACCCAGGCCACCTCCTCCCCATGGAAACATTATCTTCCATGAAACCAACCAGTGCCACAAAGGCTGAGGCCCAGTGCACTACACTATACTCACTTTGACCTTAATGTTTGTCACCTCTATTCCTCCTCTATAAACTTGAAAGAATAGATGAAGACATGTTTATAGAAAACCACACATACAGCTTCGTAAAATACACATGAATTGGAAGCACCAATATCTCAAGTAGGACAGTCTGTGACACATCGGGATAGGTGAGGCCACCATGGACCCAGCAGCATTTGAAAAGCAGAGTTGTGGGGGAAAGAGAGTGATTGTTTCCAGTACTGACGTTGGTAGATCTCCAAGTACTAGAATAGAATTGGGAAAAAAGTAGAAAAAAATGCCGAAAGGACATAATATTAATTCCTCAGAGGTTTTGCAGAGACAGCATAGTTAAGAACTAGCTGTAGATATTTTAATTGCATATTTATAAGCTTCTATTTGCAAGAGTTGAGAATATAGACGGTAATTATTTGTTTGTTTCTTATTTTTAAAATCTTTTTTTAAGAGGTCAGTAATGTATGTTGTTTTAGACTGAATCTCTCTCCTCCCTAACATTATACAGTGTACAGATAGTGTATATGATGTTTTAAGCTTCATGAAAGCTATTTAAAAGCATAATCCCTGTCCATAATTTATCGATTAATTCAACATAGTAATAGCATAAATGATTTAATGAGTACCTTTCTTTACATGGTAATCACATCTGGCTTGTCTTCATTCTTCCTTTTATATCCTTCCAAATTTAGGTCAAATGCAGTGCTACTTCCTCTTTGAATTCCAGCTCTTACTACCAGTCTGAGTTTTTTTTCATCATCCCAGTGATCTTTGCCTGGACTTCATAGTTACTTATCATTTGCTTCATGTTGCAGTAATTTCCATCATGCTGGATTATTACCTTGGAAGGGGGCGAGGACCATATGGTACTCATTCACAATCCCCTGTCTTCACCTTACCTGTGATTCCTGTTAAGCATGTTCATTGTCAAAACCTCCTGACCCTGACTTTGATTAGGGTCCATGTGTCACATGATTTCACAGCCTTCTGTGTTATTTCACATCAGCTATTCCACCATTCAGTGACTCCTTCAAAATTAATCTCGCACAGTGGACTGTTGCCCATTGCATTTGTCAGACTTGCTGGTGAGAGCCGTGAGTCTTTCATCCATGCTGAATAAGTAAATGAATTGATCTCGTATTACCCTGACATAACTTAGCTTGTATTTCAGTGAGATATTGTTTTTAAAAATCCAGCGTTGTTCTACACATGATGTTTTTTTTTTCTTTGCCTCCAACAGTAGGCCATTCATTTCTGCGACCTGTCAAACATATTATCCAGCTAAGCCCTGCCTTCACAGGCCTTATGTCTTCACAGAGGAAAGACATAAGTTAGTTTGTGTTTCACTTTCAAAGAGCGATAACCCCAGTGTCTACGTGTTGAAAATGCTGTGGTCTGTAAATGGAAATTTACAAGCAAGTGTGTATTTGATTCCATGGAATCATTAGTGTCTACCTGTGGTTTTGCAAACTGTAACTCTCTCTTAATTCATTCTTTCTTTGTGTTTCCAAATTGCAGGGCCTTAAAGCTGCTGACAATGATCCCACAGCTCCACCATATGACTCCCTCTTAGTCTTTGACTACGAAGGCAGTGGCTCTACCGCGGGGTCCTTGAGCTCCCTGAATTCCTCAAGTAGTGGTGGTGAGCAGGACTATGATTACCTGAATGACTGGGGGCCGCGGTTCAAGAAACTCGCTGACATGTATGGTGGAGGTGATGACTGAACTTCAGGGTGAACTTGGTTTTTGGACAAGTACAAACAATTTCAACTGATATTCCCAAAAAGCATACAGAAGCTAGGCTTTAACTTTGTAGTCTACTAGCACAGTGCTTGCTGGAGGCTTTGGCATAGGCTGCAAACCAATTTGGGCTCAGAGGGAATATCAGTGATCCAATACTGTTTGGAAAAACACTGAGCTCAGTTACACTTGAATTTTACAGTACAGAAGCACTGGGATTTTATGTGCCTTTTTGTACCTTTTTCAGATTGGAATTAGTTTTATGTTTAAGGCTTTAATGGTACTGATTTCTGAGACGATAAGTAAAAGACGAAATATTTTGTGGTGGGAGCAGTAAGTTAAACCATGATATGCTTCAACATGCTTTTGTTACATTGCATTTGCTTTTATTAAAAGACAGAATGAAACAAACAAACAAAAACTCATGGAGCGATTTTATTATCTTGGGGGATAAGACCATGAGATTGGAAAATGTACATTACTTCTAGTTTTAGACTTTAGTTTTTTTTTTTTTTTTTTCTGTTTTTTTTTTTCCCACTAAAATCTTAAAACTTACGCAGCTGGTTGCAAATAAAGGGAGTTTTCATATCACCAATTTGTAGCAAAATTGAATTTTTTCATAAACTATAATGTTAGACACATTTTGGTCTTAATCCATGTACACTTTTTTATTTCTGTATTTTTTCCACTTCACTGTAAAAATGGTATGTGTACATAATGTTTTATTGGCATAGTCTATGGAGAAGTGCAGAAACTTCAGAACATGTGTATGTATTATTTGGACTATGGATTCAGGTTTTTTGCATGTTTATATCTTTTCGTTATGGATAAAGTATTTACAAAACAAAGTGACATTTGATTCAATTGTTGAGCTGTAGTTAGAATACTCAATTTTTAATTTTTTTAATTTTTTTTTTATTTTTTATTTTCTTTTTTGTTTGGGGAGGGAGAAAACTTCTTAGCACAAATGTTTTACATAATTTGTACCAAAAAAAAAAAAAAAAAAAAAAAAAGGAAAGGAAAGAAAGGGGTGGCCTGACACTGGTGGCACTAAGTGTGTGTTTTTAAAAAATTAAAAAAAAAAATGGAAAAAAAAAAAAAGCTTTTAAACTGGAGAGACTTCTGACAACAGCTTTGCCCCTGTATTGTGTACCAGAATATAAATGATACACCTCTGACCCCAGCGTTCTGAATAAAATGCTAATTTTGGATCTGGTGACTGGTTTGAACTTTTTCTTTTCTATTTGAGCTGCTTTGAATGTTGCAAAAATTCCAAGTACTGGAGTTTTGTTGAGAACAACAATACAAAACTATACGTTTATTCTTGCACTCTTCACTAGTGCAAAGCATAGCGTGGCAACCATGTACAGTGAGCGGCAGGCTCGTTTTGGATGTTACCATCATAGAAGAAATACATCCGTGACTCAGGAATAGACCCAACTAGTGCTGACACAGAAATCGTGCCCCTTAACTTCACTGAACTTTGGTGTTCATTCTCAATTTAACTTGTGTTTTAATATGTTTCTGCCCAAACTGAGGGTTATGCTGACTCTAACAAGTCTTTCCCGTTAGAGCCACCAGCATAGAGCAACCTCAGTAAAATGGGTTACAGGCCTGGGTCAGGAAACTGCAGGGGACGCTGGAATTTTCGTGCAGTTCATTGAAGCCATTGTTTTATGTGCTTAGTGAAACACATTTGGGCTTGACTGGCTGTTACTCACTGAATTGACCATTTGCTTTTGATATGGTCACAGAAGACAAGAAAAGGAAGCCATTGGACTAAATTTTACAAAATTGTTGCTATATCCCTATGATTTATTAATGACTCTTAGGAGACTTGAAATTCTCACTTGCATTTGTCTGTTTCCTTCATAATCATAATCCCGCCATATACTCGTACACTTTGAAAACATACATAATATACCTCCTCTAATTAACTCTTATTTTTTGCTTAACATAAAAGTAATTTTATATCAGACAGTCAAATTTATTTTTCTATTGATTCACACTGTAGGCAATACTTTCTGGTTCCTTTTCTAATCATTAAATTCTAGGGTTTACTTCCAGGAATTTCCATAATGAAACTTACTAAATTTGCTAATTGGAATAATCTTTTCTAAAATTGATTCTTAGGCTGTGGCTCCATGCGGCTGTGCCTCCAAAAGAAACTGAACTATCTTTTCAAATTCACACACTGAAACACTTACAATTTACGTTATTTATATCAACAAACCCAGTTCATTGCTTCTCTTATGGTTGGCGTACAGAGAGCAGGAGTCGTGTGTGTGAGGATGTGTGTGTGTATATAAAATCAGTAAGTGTTAATGGTAAACAATTTATATGCAATACACAATCAGTAAATGTACATGTTGATTTTTTTTTTGCAGATGTAATACACAACTGTATTGCCTTTATAGAAACTTTTTTTATTAAAAATACTGGGAAATGAGTAAAAAGTAGAAGCTGCCCTACTATATAGAAGGAAGTTGTGTTCAGCTGGTATAATTTCTAGTTCCTCTTCCAACAATTCTACACACACATTTCCATAAAGATTTTATTTTGTTTTTACAAAAATGAGATTGTACGTTATGTATTATTCTGTAACCATTGCCTTTTTCTCTAAGAGTGTATCTTGGAAATTTTTCCATGTTAGTATATATGTACCTCTGCCTCGTTCCTTTTAACTGTGACATAGTATTCCATAATGTGGACATAATAGTTTTATGGAACAATTTCTTAATTAATATGTTTTTTTCCTATTAAAATCAATGCCACAATCAATATCCTTGCGCACGTCTCTTTGCATGGGAGTATTTTTCTAAGAGAAGCTCGGAGCTGGAGTGGTTGGATTAAAGAATGTGGAGAGAAGTTAATTAAACATGGCTGAAATTACAAATGTTTTTAGCGTGCTTCAGAGTGCCTTTTAGCTAAAAGAAGAAGGAGCTTTCTAAAAGCCAGCAACTTCCTCCTCTGGCAAAAAGGATTTCATGCAGCTCAAAATAGTAACCACAAAATGTAGACAATCTCGCCAAGCCCTTATTCCTTTTTCGTTGGAAGTTAGCCTTTTAGTCCGGCCACAGTGCTGGTTTCAAGTACTCTGTACAATGCCTGTAACCATGTTATGTAATTAAAAACCTTGAAAACTATACATTTATGAATGTGGTTTATGGACCCCATCCAAAAACATGTTTTCCTAGGCCATTCCCGTTGATTCGGACCTCTTCTGTATTATCATGAATAAAAAACATGCATATAAGTGCTAGAATCCCTGTGAAATAGGGCATTTTCCATGATAAAAGTATGTAAATTTCAAGAAGACATTACCAAATTTTCCTAAAGACTACACCAATTTACATTCCTACCAGGACTATCTACACCCCCCCACACACACAAAAAAATATATTTATATGATGTTTTTCCTGGTATTTTGCTAATCTAGTGAATCTTCTTACAGAAATTTGTCTTACAGAAATTTTTACATTTATGGGGTTTATTCTCAATATGTTGGAGTATAGATTTTTGAGTGTTTTCCACCTCAAAATCCTAAGATTATCCAATATTGTTTTCTTGCTACTGTTTTGCATTTAGCTTTAATTCACCTAGGAATTTTATATGATGTATAAAACTAACTTTTAAAAAAAATTCTAGATGCGTGGTCTATTTTCCAAACAGCGCTTTGTACACAACTTCTGCTATAACCCAACCATGCGAAATGCAATCTTTATCATATACATAATTCCCATGTAAACATGTGTTTGTTTCCGAATCTCTTGCTCTTTTCCATTGATCTTTAATTCCTACACAATACTAGATTGTTATGCTAGAATATTAGTTTTAAGAAGACACTGCCCACCCTGTTCTTTTCCACATTTTCTCTTGTGCATAAATTCTAGAAACATTTTTTCAAGTTCTACAACAAATTTTATTCAAAATTTTATGGAGTCGTGAAAAGTTAACAGTTTCATCTATTATCCCATTCAATACTACAATATCTCTCTCACTTTTCAGATCATATATATATATATATATATATACTTCCATAGAATTTCACTAAACATCTCATTTTATTACGCTGTTCTTTCCTAATTATTGCTACTATGAGTGGGCTCCACTTTTCACAGCATTTTATTCTAAAGATTCTTTTACTGCTCTATTGGAAATTTATCAACTTGCATTTCTCTCATTTCTGTCTTCCATTAGTCTTAATAACTGGTGACCATTTTGGATTTTCTTAATAGATAATGATGACTGCAATTAATGATAGTGTTTTTTTCTTGGTCTTTTTAAGATTAATAATTTTTTGCCCTATGCATTTAGTAGAATTAATGATTATGAGCATTATTTTATTATTACTGCAGTAAAAAGAGGGCTTTATCTATTTCACCATTATATATAACATTTACTGTAGGTATAGGTTTATACCTAGTTTGCTTTGAGATTTTGCATGCACATGTTGAATTTTAGAAAATGTTATTTTCTTCATCTACCTAGTGATTATATTACCATAGTGAATTATGGCATAAGGTTACTAGATTTTCAAATAATCAAACAAACTTTCCTGGAATAAACCCTAATTGGTCATAATGTTATTCTTTTAATGAGCTGATATATTTGATTTGCTATTATTTTACTTAGGAATTTTAAATTACATGTGATTTTCTTATGCTTCTTTGTTTTTTCACTATTTATTCATTGTTAATCTCAGATTTATGTTAGCCTTAAATAAAATAATCAGAAAGACTGCCTGTTTTTTTTTCTGTGTTCTAAAATGTATTATATAAATCTCAATAATCTGTTCATTAAAAAAAGTTATACTCCTACAATTTTGCCATTGGAGGGATACAGTAGGAATCTTTAAAATTGATACAAATTGATAACTCAGTAGGAATTAGGAATCTTGTTGACCAGTCTTCACAATTTACATTTTTCTGAAAAATGTTTCATTTACAATTTTAAAGCTTTGTTGATATAAAACTATATAATATTATCTTCATAAAATCTGCTTCATACACTGGAATTATATTTCCTTTCATTCTTTTTTTGTCTCACTTTTTTCTTTTTTCTTCATCAGTAGTCATTAGTCTTTGTTATCTGTCAAAGAACTAGTTTTTGATTTTTTTGATGTGGAACATTATGCACTTGGCTAGTGGGTCCACATTTCTCTAAGCCTATTAATTTATATTTTACTTCCTTTTTGTTTATCAGTTTCTGAAAGAGGTTTATTTACATTTCCCACTAGCATTTTGTGTTTGTGTATTTTCAGGCCGAGTTGATATGTTCTTAAAGCTGTTGGGTTTCAACTTTTACTACAGGAATTATCTTGCTTGGTCATTTTCAGTGACCAAGTCATTTTTAGCTCTAAATTCCACTTTGTTCCATATTAACATAGTATGCTTGTTTTCTTTTTCTTTCTTTTTTTTTTTTTTTTTTGTAGTCCCAAATACCTGATTTTGTCTAATATATATAGCTTGGTTCATCTCTTTATTATTCACACTTTTTAAATAATTTTGGTTTTTATAAATACTTGTAAAAATGTATCAATTTTAAAGATTTATTTTAGGGTCATTTTCAAACAGGCACAGGATGGCTGGTTTGGCCAAAACCTCAGAATGATTTGGTTTTTGCAGTTCTTTATTTCTCTATCTCTGAAACCAGAACCCTCCAATTCTGTATTTTGAGATGTGACCTCAGAGAACCAGGCACTCACTGCTTGTTCCCTCAGTCCTCGGTATCCCCAGGCCACTAGCATGGGAACTGACCTCAATGGTGTAAAAAAGCAAAAGCAGCATTCAGAAGCCAAGCCAATTTCTCCTTTTCACTTCATAGCAGCTTTATATGGTTGTTCATTTTAAATCCACCATAGGATTCCCTCATTGTGGGGGAAAAAGTATCATTTCCATATTTAAAGGAGAAATTGGAAAATCAACTTACCAGGAAAACTGGATGATCTAAAAGAGTCACACCATCCTGAACTGTTACTTTTTTGGCTCACACAAGATAATTTTGAGACCATACAATATAAGATACCTGACAGTTGTATTGCCGCTGAGTCCTCAGTAACAACAGAAAAATAAGAAAACAACAACAGAAAATCTTTTCTTCCTGGGAAAACATTAACTGATTGACATTCATTAAGAAAAGAATCGGAGCTGGCGCGGTGGCTAAATCCTGTAATACCGGCACTTTGAGGCACGTGGCTGAGGCACGTGGCTCTCCTGAGCTCGGGACCCCCATCTCTACTAATAATAGAAAAAGTAGCTGGGCATAGTGGCAGGTACCTGTAGTCCCAGCTAGTGAGGAGGGAGGCAAGAGGATTGCTCAAGCCCAAAAGTTTGAGTTTGCTGTGAGCTATGATGCCAGGGCACTCTACCCAGGGCAACAGAGTGAGACAGTCAAAAAAATACAATATGAAAAAAGAAAGTAATCAGAGGGTGAAAGAAGCAAGACTCTCCCTCTCTTCTCTCTCTCTGTCTCTCTACTGCTATAACATCATCTCTTTCCACCTACTGAACTCTGAGCGAGGCTGGGTGAAAAACAGAAAAAATGGGGTGATGTGTGAGCTTTTCCTACCAACCTTAAAACTGCTGATAACAAATGAAAAAGTCATATCTCTAAATTCTAAATCTATTTGTAGATTTCTAGTAATTACAGTGCCTTTAAGTTCAACTAAAACAAATGATTGTGTTGATTCTAAGTGCACCTTAACGTTTGAGAATATATTCTTTATAATTTGGGGGAAAAAAACTAAATTAGAATTACGGTATTTTGTTTTAAATGTCCACTCTCAGATGGTAGGACAGGGTTGGAGGCAGGTCTGGTCTCTTGACTAGAAATACGTTTGTGAACCAGAAACATGGTGGTGGACAGATATCTTATCTAAAAAACCAGTACGTACTCATCATTCTTTTTCCCTAACAGCAGTTAGAGTTTCTACTTGAAGAGGGAGGGTTGACACAGGGTTCCCCCATTCAAGGCTGGACGGGGGACCCCGGTTTTCCTAGGCTTGAGCAAGTTCATAAAGGGAACACCCCACCTTTTGCCCTGAGCTGGAGGGACTGCATTCATTCATCTGTCGATAACACTCATTGACGATGAAAAAGTGTTTCCATCTGCCACATCCTGGCCAAGTGTTAATTCTCAAGCCCTAATACCCCTAGATAAAGAGCCCATGTAGAGACTCCCCAGTTAGTTCTTTCCCCTTGCCAGAAGCTCTGGTGCCTTTTACTTCTGTATTTTTTTTCTAATAAAATCCTGTCTTGCTGCTGGGAGGGAAAAAACAACATATACATATATATGTACACACACACACACACAGAGGGTGCCAAAAAATGATACACATTTTAAAAAAGGAATTCACTTTATTAAAATTGTAATGTCCTGTGCGAGTATGTGTATGTATTATACTACTTTACATCCTGGATTCATTTGTTCATTATTTTAAAAAGTTTTTGCATGTTGATCTGAAGAATAATTCCTTTTTTTTTGGGGGGGGGTGGAGCTGTGTTTGAACCCACCACCTCCGGCATATGGGGCCGGCGCCTTACTCCATTGAGCCACAGGTGCCACCCCTCAATTCTTGAGAGTGTATCTTCAGGAATGCCTTATGAACTTCATTAATAAATGGATGTCAGCTTCTACAGTAATTTGTTTATCTTTCTCTGCAACTAAGGAAATTTTAATAAGAAAGTGCAAGTTTGAGAATGTTGACCTTTATCTTCTGGGTTGGTAAAGATACCTTTATCAGTGATAGTTTGTTTTTTCCAGTTTCTACTTTGTAGAAAAGATAGTTTTCTTAGTACAATTTTGGAATTTGCTGCTTTCTTTGTTCTATTGAGATTTTTGATTATGTATGGGAAAGATATTTATTGTATTAACATCCAGGGTCGGTGGTGAAATGTGACTGTATCAGATGAGAATATTTTAAACTTTATTTTCATTTTTAATAGCTTTCATCTTTGGGGGCTGGTTGAGACTTTTAATCATATTTTTCGTATTTCATTTTTCTTATCTTCCTTTTTTACCTCTATCATGATCTGTAAGGATCAATAAAAGCATCAACACCCACAGACTGAAGAAAACATTTTCCCTTTGTTCCAGAGATTTTTCACCAGGGATGTGCAATTTCATACCACTGCCCCATGATCTCTGCAACCTTTGGAGTAAATAAAATGGAGTCAATGCCCCCATCTCTCCAAGCCCCATATGAACATTATAAATTAAAATTGACTTCCTTTGTGATTGATGAACGTGTGATCTCATAGGCTATCTTAAACTAAAACTGTTGCTAGTCTTGTATAAACCCACACACAGATTCATATTCAACAGCATGGATGGATTTATTATTAATACTAAGCTCTCTCCACGTGCATAGAGGGTGTGCTGGACACTTGACATATTAACTCCTTAAATCTTTACAGTAATCACCCTGCTCCATCACTTCCAATAAACCCATCATTGTTTCCCACATTGTTACAATCTGAAGATTAAGAATCTTGACACAACCAATCGAGTGCTCCTTAGCAAGATGCTGCACTGTGTGACAACTGTATGCTGATGCCTTTTGGTAACATTAATAAAGCACTAGCATCAGAGTACCTTTGAGTCCAGGAACTACCCATATAGTGGGACAATTCTATTTTCCCTTTTTTCTTTAGATGAAGAAACTCCAATAGAAGCTTTGTGGCTTATCCACTGACACTGAGCTTAGAAAGTGGCAGAGCCATTATTTAAGCGGAACTGTTTGACTCCAGAGTTCACACTTAATCTCTTGGAGACATTTAGTGAAAAAGCAAAACCAACCAAACAAACAACAACAACAACAACAACAAAAGCACAGGGCTGAGTGAACAAAGGAAAACCTGGCTCCCTTGCACGGTAGCACTTGTGTATCAGGTTGACCCATTTAGGATTGCCATTTTTTAGTGCCAACACAGTTGAATACCTTCAAATTATATACTGAAATAAAACCTTCAGTTTAGTTCAGTCTAAATTTTAAGTATATCCTCTGAAACACTAAGTATATAAGTATTGAGGCACATGGGAGGGACGGGGATAAAGGGAAGATCGCAGGGCGAGAGGAAACCTTTTTTTTTTTTTTTTTAATTTAATAGTTTCTTATCCTCACTAAGTTCCTGGACTGCTTACACCAGGACTGGCCCATTCCAAGCATTCTCGTTCATCAGTCTCTCCAAGGCTTACAAAGCTGCAAAGTGCACCTTCATAGCCCCTCCGGACAATTTCATTCATGCACACACCACCACCTACCTGCCATCTCTGGCCTACACAGTACATTTTCCAGTTGTAAGCCAAACAATTTTGGAAATCAAAATAACATTTCCAGGCTCTGGGGGAACATTTTATCTGCTAGCAGAAACTCATTTTCTTCTCCACTAAGAAAGATGAATCCTTTCCTCTGTTGCTTTAATCCAACATGGCTGGTTTGCTTCTCCCATAGACTAACTCTTGGCCTTCCAGAACACTGCAGCGTCCTCAAGCACCTTGAGGAGGGATTAAACATTAGCAGAAGGCACAAGCTGGCTGGGTTCTCCCTGGGTTTGGAGCCCGTCTCTGCTCTTAAATGGTTGCATAATTCAAAGACAGAGCTTAGATAATTTGTTCCAAGCCCCCATGTCCTTGTCGGTCCCTCTCTAAAAATGGGGGTACATCCCAGGGCTGTTGTGAGGCCTGAGCCTGTCACACCGGAACACAGTCAGCATGCCATACAAGCTAGTGGATGTCTATTATAAGACAAATGCATATTGACCTACAAAGCCATAGTTGTTTCTTTATTTACTTTTAGAATTTTCAGAAGATGAAAATGCTTTCACCTACTGCCAAAAAGCTTTTCACTTTACATGTTTGTTTAATCTATTTTTTCTCCAGAAATTATTGAGTTTTAGACAGAACTTCCTTAAAAACAGTTTAATTCTACCATATATGTTATTTTTATTCCTTCTTTATGAAGAGGCACTATGTTGTTAAGAGACTTTTCTTCTACCTCTTATAACTAAACAAACAAACAAACAAAAACTTAGTCTTCTGCATTCTGTGTTTCAAAATTTTTTCCATTATTAAAAACAGTAGTAAACACATTTTATATAATTTGTTTGACCCTCACAGTAAAGTTTATTGAAGTAGAATTGTGCTCAATTCCAGGCCCGGTGACCAGAATGCTTCAACATCTGTTACCGATGTTTCCTTAATTGCCAGCTCTGGAAGAATATTCAAGTATATCCAGGAAGCTTGGAACCACAGAAATTCTGAAAATCAATTAACTTGCCTGGAAGTGATAGATACTAAGGAGATCAAATTTTATTACTTTGAAGATCTTCCTTGTAGACTTTGGCATCAAAACTGCAGATTTAATAAAACAACTATGTTAGCAGAATCATTCACTTTAGCCTGGCTCACCTAATTCTGTATCTGCTTTCTAATATTTCCTTTCTTCATAGCAACATTCCTCTTAAACCCTTTGCATGGATAGGAATATTTCAAAAATGAGGTCATGTATGATTCAACAGCATGGGAAAGGTCGACACATCAAGGCCATTTGACATTCAATTTCAATTTGTTTGCAGTAGCGTTGTATATAAACCACCCCCTCCATTTCTACCATAAAGGTCATGTAGGAGGTTTGGGGGATTTTGTTCTGCTGCTTTTTGTTTTGTGTTTGTGGTGCTTTGTGAAAATCAGGTAAAGATTCAGCAGAAGTATTAGCACAGCAGGGGGTGACACATGGAAATAGCAGTAATGTAGCTCTGAAGGACACTGGACCCCAGGAGCTATCTCAAATTGCTGTTATTTTTATGACTCTCAGCGTTTACCCACAGTGATTAGTTCCTATAAGGACACGCTCCTGGACTTGATTTGGTAGCTGCAAGGAAGAAAATGTAGGGAAACTCAAAAACAGCCACGCTGGGAGGAAGGAGCTCAAGAAATAAAGGAGGTGGAGAATGCAGGATGTATTCACAAAAATTCACAGGAAGAACGAAAAGTTATCCGATCCAGAAAGCCCATAAACATTCTCCTGAGAAATGGAGAGAAGTACTTTGTGCAAACCTCCAGGGATGTATTCCTATAATGGAGTTCCTTCTATCTAGAATGTAAATATTATACCTGTTGAACATTTGAATTCCTTGCCAAAAATATTGTTGCTTTACTTCAGATAACCTAATTAACAGATTAATTTGCATCTACCAGCATGTTACTAGGCCAATTAACTGAGACACGTTGCCTTCAATTCTACTAGGCTATGTATGCATAGAGAAGTTTAGATACAGTATTATTATATTGTGTTGTTCAGAGCTTCATAGGGAGTTGATGTTTTAGAAAAAAATCTAAGAGGTTTTGGTTTCTCAAGAAAAAGAAGAAATATGTAGAATATAATGAAGTATAATTTATTCAATTAAAAAAGTGTAGCATATAATTAATTCCTACTTAATAGACAGAAGTAGCAACTATTAAAAAAAACTGAAAACTTACTTTAATCTCAGCTCTTTGAAAAATGCTTTTAATTAGAAAAAGATAACCCAAAGATAGCTTCTATAACCTCTTATCACTTTAAGAAAGTTGATATCAGAGATAGGAGCAATCTATTATAAAATCCATTAATATAAAAATATATACAAATGAGATCTCTAAATATTAACTATGTGGTCTACAAATATTGGCTGTATAGTCAAATTACATATCCAGTTTATGAATACTACGTGTGGTTTTCAAAATGTGTGCCTATATTTTTTTAAAAGGGTATAAAAGGAATTGTGTCTTTTTATGTTGCTTAATTTGAGTTCTCTGTAGATCCTAGTTATCAAGCTTTTGTCTGATTCATAATATGCAAATATCCTTTCCCATTGTGTAGGTTGTCTATTTGCTTTGGTTGTTGTCTCCTTAGCTGTACAGAAGCTTTTCAGCTTAATTAAGTCCCATTTGTTTATCTTTGTTGTTGTTGTGATTCATTTTGTCTTCTTCATAAAGTCTTTCCCAGGCTGATATCTTCAAGTAATTTTCCCATGCTTTCTTTGAGGATGTTTATCATTTCATGCCTTAAATTTAGGTCTTTTATTGATCTTGAATCAATTTTTGCGAGTGGAGAAAGGTGCAGGTCCAGTTTCAGTCTTTTACCTGTGGGTATCCAGTTCTCCCAGCACCATTGATTAAATAGGGATTCTTTCCCTAGGTGTATGTTCTTGTTTGGTTTATCAAAGATTAGGTGGCATAAGATGTTAGTTTCATCTCCTGGTTTTCTGATTGGTTCCAAGTGTCCGTGTCTCTATTTTTGTGCCAGTACCATGATGTTTTGATCACCATGGCCTTGTAGTACAGCCTAAAGTCTGGTAGGCTGATGCACCCAACTTTGTTTTTATTACTAAGAATTACCTTAACCATATGGGTTTTTTTTTTTCTGGTTCTATACAAAATGAAGAATCATTTTTTTCCAAGTCTTTAAAGTATGATATTGGTATTTTAATGAGGACAGCTTTGAATCAGTTAAAAATAGACATTTTAACAATGTTGATTATTCCTAGCCAAGAGCATGGTATGTTCTTCCATTTGTATATCACTGGGCAAGAGAAATGAATAGAACCTTCTCTAAAGAATATAGACAAATGGCTAACAAGCATACGGTAAAATGCTCATCATTCCCAATTATCAGAGAAATTACATCAGAAATATCCTGAGATACCACGTAACCCCAGTGAGAATGACCCACATCACAAAATCTCAAAACTGCAGATGCTGGTGTGGATGTGGAGAGAAAGGAAGCCTTCTACATTGCTGGTGGGACTGCAAACTAATTCGAACGTTTTGGAAGGAAGTATGGAGAATCCTCTAAGAACTCAAATTAGACCTCCCATTTGATCCTGCAATCCTGTTACTAGTCATCTACCCAGAAGAAAAAGAATCCTTTTATCATAAGGAAATTTGCACTAGACTGTTTATAGCAGCTCAATTTACAATCGCCAAAATGTGGAAACAGCCTAAATGCCCACCAAACAAGGAATGGATTAACAAGCTGTGGTATATGTATACCATGGAATACTCTTCAGCCCTTAAAAAGATGGAGACTTTATGTCTTTTGTGTTTAACTGCATGGAAGTGGATACACTTTTCTTAGTAAAGCATCACAAGAATGGAGAAGCAAAAATCCTATGTCCTCAATTCTGATATGAGGACAATTGATGACCTCACACATGGTGAGGTTTGGGGGAAGGGGGTGCAGGGGGAGGGACCAAGAGAGGTGCGGGGGGGTCATGGGGTGTGACACACCTATTGGGGATAGGACACAATTATAAGAGGGACTTTACCTAACAAATGCAATCAGTATAACCTGGTTCCTTGTACCCTCAATGAATCCCCAACAATGAAATAAATAAATAGATAAATAGGCATAAAAATGTGGAGGATGTTTTTACAATTAAATAAAATCTGCAACTCACCCTTTATAGAACATGATTTTCTGACTATCTTGATCAGCATAAAATCTTTCTGGAGCAAAAAAGAAATCATAGATTTTCTTGATTACCTAAAATAATAGGCCATTAGTTTAATTTATACCAAGAAAGCATAAAATGTATGCCTGCATCTTTGGATCACTTCTATTCCTACCATTGTGTTGTGCATCTTCTAGGTTTTTTTTTTAGTGAACAGAATTTTGAGAGAAGATTAGAACATAAGGCTTAGGGTATAGATCATTTTCATGTTATCCAGAAGGACATATCAATGATTACTGGCTAAGACACAAAGAGGAATTAAAAATGACAAAGAGATAAATTAGCTTAATTTCATAACAGTGGTAATAATCATTTATTTTGCTCATTTTATGCTTATTGATATCCTGTAAATAAGTTACTTGATGCAAACATCAACCATCGTATAGTTGAAGAATAAGTAAGTTGGCTAAAACCACATGATGATTGGGGTGGGTGTGGTAGTTCAGGCCTGTAATCCCAGCACCCTGGGAGGCCAAGACAAATGAATTGCTTGAGCTCAGGAGTTCAAGACCAGACTGAGCAAGAGTGAGACTCTGTCTCTAAAAATTATAAAAAATTAGCCTGACATTGTGGTGGCCAAATATTGTCCTAGCTACTCAAGAGGCTGAGGCAATAGAATCACTTGAACCCAGAAGTTTGAGGTTGCTGTGAACTAGGCTGAGGCCACAGCACTCTAGCCCGGGCACTAGAATGAGAAGAAAGAAAGAAAGAAAGAGAGAGAGAGAGAGAGAGAGAGAGAGAGAGAGAGAGAGAGAGAGAGAGAGAGAGAGATAAAGAAAGGAAGGAAAGAAAGAAAAGAAAAAAAATCACATGATTATTACAGAATTTGGAGAACAATTCAGACCTGTCTCATTCTAAAATCCTTATTTTTAGCCATTAAATATTTTTTAAGAAATATTCATTTTAATTATAAGGAAATATTCATAAAATTGATTTTACTCCTCATATAACACTCTTTCAGACTTTACTTGTAACTTTTCATGTTTGGGTAAGATGTTAACCTTTTCATATATTTGAAAATTAATTTTACAATTTCAATGCTAAGTTCCCAATAGGGACATAAAACGTGGGATTTCAGCATGTTGGCTATTTTAACATAAAATTTACTCTGTACTTTGAATCTGAAAGATATTTCACTTGCACTTTTTCTTTGTACCAGCACATTGAATTGGCATTAATAAAGGTTTTCTAAACTAGAATATCTCAAAAAACTTGAGAGTTTTCTATTACTTTGAGTAAAGTTTATGTCAGGCTCCTACCCTACGTTTTTCAAAGCCAGACAGAAATAGCTGAAGTAATTCAAAAGGGAGAAGAGTGCACCAGACAGAAAAATGTGTAATATATAAAATAATGAGTGGGAAAGAGATTGTTCGGATTACTGAATGGAGTTTGTAGGGGGCCAGAGCCATAGAATCGGGATGCTGTACAGTTTGGTGGAAAGAGAAGGGTTTGGGAGCCAGGAGCCCTGAGTCTGTACACCAAAATTAACAGTTACCATCGAACTTGTACCATATGCTGTGTGTACCACACAAATTGGCAGCATCCACACCTTTATCTGTACAATGAACATACAACAATGTCGGCTCCATTTAAATGGCTACTATGAGAGCAAAAAAGAGTATGAAAAACATTTGTAGAATATAAATATATATACATAAATAACAATTTTGTTCTAACCTTGACTGATTGTTATTATAGCAGTTGTTCCTTGCATTTATGTCTAAGAATTGAGTCTATCACTTAAGCTCTATCTTTCATGGTCAGGATGTGGTGAAATGAACATCAAGCTAAATACTCTGAATTGCCTGTTAGATTATCTATTTTCTGTCAATATTATAGTTGTGTTTATTATAGTACAGCAGAATTACATACCCATTCATACAACTCAAGGGGTTCAGGTTTTAGTGAAGCCTTCTTAAAATGGTTTTGTTCTGTTTAATACATTAAATATGAAATGAAAAAATTGTCCTTTAATTCTTTACAAACTGTAAAGGAAATAAAGGTTATTTTGTACTTCAGCCTGGAAAGATAGTCATTGATCTGTTCTGTCCAACCATCATACCAAATATGAGTCTATAAAAATAATTAACATGTGTGGTCTGCCCTCAGGATCTTCTGGTCTGATATGGAGGTCAGTCACACGACCAGCTACTACAGTAGGTGGTAAGTGCCATGGCTGCAATGAAACTAATTCCACCTGAGGTATTAGAAGGAATGCCTCTTTAGACATTAAGAGGAATGACTCTGTCTGTCTACCTCCTCATCATGGCAATACTTAATATGAGTGTGGAAGGATAAGTTCCTCATACCCACAGGAGGGAAAAAGAGCATTCTGGAAAAGAACAACATTATATAAAAACATTAAGATGTGATCTCAAGGCACATTTTTGTGAATGGTCAAACGTTTGGCAGTACTGGAGGGTAGAGTGGCCAGGAATGAGGCTTCCTTGACATGAGGGCAAGTTCAGGTATTGACCATCCTGTGTAGTTTGCCAAGGAATGTAGGTTTTTATGTCTTGGGTTATGAAAACTGCGGAGGAGTTTAGAATAAAGAAATAATCAACATTTATTTTTTTTTAATAAAATCTCATTTTCTTGCTCCCAGTAAAGTGCTGTGCTGTCACAGCTCACAGCAACCTCAAACTCTTAGGCTCAAGCAATTCTTTTGCCTCAGCCTCCCAACTAGCTGGGACTACCGGCACCTGCCACAATGCCCACTATTTTTATAGACAGGGTCTCACTCTTGCTCAGGCTGGTCTCCAACCTGAGAGCTCAGGTAATCCACCTGCCTTGGCCTCCCAGAGTGTGAGGATTACAGGCGTGAACCACCGCGTTTGGTAAGAGTTTAGAACAAAGGAAAGATATCAGATTTATTACCTTGAGTAATCATACAGATGATTCTGTGGAGTCCACAGGGACAAAATAAAATTGTCAGAGATCCTAGGCGTGGAAAATATTATGGTGACTCCACTATGTGTAAAAAAATGAGAACAACATTAAACTGTATTGGTTTTTCTCATATTAATTATTTCAATGTGCTTTCAAAATGTTAATCATGAAATCATTTGAACTATTTTCTCATGTTCCTATCTGTTTCTTATGTGCCTAAATAGCAATATCCAAAACTTATTAGTTTCTTCCTCTTGCTGCCGGATGAACAAAAAAAAGAAAGAGAAAGCTACAAAAAAGGAATGGTAGAATCCTTATTACTAACTCGAGAACAAGACGATTCTAAAACCTGAGACAGTATTGTAATCCACCTATGTACAGGGATTTGAGGGCACAAACCAGTGGATCACTGGTAATTCCACAGGACTGGAACATGGGTCACAGATAAGAGCTTGCTCCCAAGGCAGACACAACTCCATTGCAGATTCTTGCATCAAATTAATTAATTAACTAATAATAAATAATAATAATAATAATAAATAAAGTCCTTGTGTCAATGCCCAAGGAAAACACAGTTGCATGACTATTTCATTGTGTGTTAATAAGATGATTCAACACTTGGTATAAATGTGTTTTATCTAATAAAGGTATTACGAAAATTGTTGTATGGCCCTTTAAGGGTGATAGTGGTTTAGAAACTAACTGCTCTTTAGGCCAGGAAAGGGACATCATACTAAAATTGAAAAGGGTCCCTAGAAGAAAATCCAACAGTATCAAAGAGACAGTAAACAACTCTGACTCTTGTAGAAAGAGAAATCTATTCCTCCGAGTTGCTATAATGGTATCTTCACTGGTTTGAAAAGAAATATGTACATCAAAGTATAAGTGACAGTCAGATTGCTCTCAGAATTGCGAGAGAAGGCAATGCAGAGAGCAACCTCCCGGCTGGTTTCATGGGCTTTGACAAAGGCAGAAACATAAACGGGACTTAAAGTGGACGTAGATGGAACCAAGAGGGGGAACAGACCTCAGAAAGTGCATGTGTGGAAGATGTGCTCAGCACACCTGATGTAGTAAAGAAGACGGTGTTAACAGAGGAATCACAGCAATATTTGGTGTATTGTATCCTATTATGTGTTTATGTATTAGAATGGAAAGGGCCTAGGCAGGTCGTTCACACCATCCTTCCACAGCTGTGTGAGAAACACTATGTATTAGATGACAGTATCTTTCTGTGAGACTGTGCATACGAATCTCAAATGCATCAAGTCAAAGCTACCTAAAATTTTTTCTATCTGCTAATATACCATGGCTTTGAAGTCCACAAGTTCAGGGGAATTCTTTTTATTTTTATTTATTTTTTTATTAAATCACAGCTGTGTACAAATGCTTATTGTCCTTAATCATCAGAAAAATGCAAATCAAAACCACTTTGAGATGTCATCTAATCCCAGTAAGATTAGCCCCCATCACAAAATCCCAAAACCAAAGATGTTGGCGTGGATATGGAGAAAAGGGAACACTTCTGCACTGCTGGTGGGAATACAAACTAATATGTTCCTTTTTGAAAGATGTTTGGAGATCATTTAGGGATCTAAAAATAGACCTGCCATTCGATCTTTCAAGTTCAGGGGAATCCTTAGCGTGTTTGGAAAGTCTTCGTTATGTATAATTTCAGATGTCTAAGAACCTATACATGAAGGCATCTTGTCCTTTTGTTTAAGTCCCACACACTTCAACCTGCTTTTCCAGACATAGTCATTGATTTGTCAGTCAGTTTCAGAACTTAAGGATTTGGAGAATCCAACATGACTTAGAGTACAAGATTTTTAAACTATTAAAGTGAAAGCCACTGCATTGGGTCTCAAGATGTGGATTTTCTTCTAATTTTCTAAGGTAATCTCACTTTCTCTCTTTCTTTTTTTCTCTCTCCCTGCCTCCCACTCTCTTTCCAATTTTTAGCCTAAGAACTGGAATTAAGGCTTGGCGCCCATAGCACAGTGGTTATGGTGCCAGCCACATACACTGAAGTTGCCCTTGAATCAAGATTTTTTTTTTATTAAATAAAGAAATTCCATTTATGCCACACATATGAAGTTTCTATTAAGAAATAAAAGGAGGACATGCATTTTAGTTTAGTTTAACACAGTCATCAATTTCCCTCATGTTTAATGGTGAGATGAGCTTTGGGATGCTGGCTTTTCATTTCTCTGTGTAGAAATCCTGGCCCACACAGGCCGTGTACATATGACCTTGGCTTCATCAGCACTGTGATCTCAGCAATGCATCTATCATCCCAGCATTTGGACCTAACAAGTATGAACCACATTACATAAGAGAAGAGTGCAGGGGTCAACAATTGATATCTTAGGGTTACAACTGTATATGAACCTATGTGCTTGCATTTTTAGCAACACTACCATGTAGTATTATTTATTTCTAAAACAAAAAAGGAGCATATATATTGTGATGTTGGCTACCAAATATGTTTCCAAATAGGCAAATGTTAGTAATAGCTCTGGACAATAAATAGTAGCATTCAAAAGCATGGTTACACGCTAAAGCCATTTCTAAGTTTTCCTTAAATAAAGCTCTAAATTTATTTGAATGATAGCCGAATGATTATGGATGCATACTAAAAATACTTGAATAGAACTGATCAAACTAATTTTATCTATCTCTTTGGTAAGTCAAAACTTCATGTAATTCATTTGAGAGTTAAAAATCAAGAGATCTTGTGTTGCCTTCACAGCCCCCACCATTTACATGTTTAACAACAGGAGCAGCTACATTTGTGTGATGAGACTCATGAGGTCTTCAGGCCAAAATAGGTGGGGATAATCCTAGTTTGCCCCCAAAACATGTCATTGCAAATGAGACTTCAGCTCCATCTCAATGGTGGCAACATAAATACAGAGTTATTCATTAGCTACGTTCCATTACATGGATGGAACAAAAAATAGTGGTCTGTAATAGGGGCCTAGCTTGGCATCTACACACAGACACAGAAATGAGCTGGGACAGTAGGGTTCCTGGAGGCAGACAGTCATTCCTCCTCCTCAAACAGCCTTTAGCATTGACTGCATTGCTACTCTGAGTTCCAAAAGTGACCCCTTTACTAAGTCGGACTCTTTGCTTACAACTATTCACGTGATTTTCTTTGACTTACACCCACAGGAGTTTATAACAAAGAACCAGGGTGTATCAAAGAGAAATCAAGAAGGACTAATTGTTTCATAATCCCCAAAGAGCCTGGCCTAAGAAATTCTTGCAAAAGGAAAAGTAAATTTAGTTTCAATGTTTTACTTATGTACATAATATTGATCAGCTGTGATAAAGAAGTGGTAAAAAAATTTCTAGTGAACTTAAGTCTTATTCAATAAAGCCAAAAAGTAAATATGTCATTGGAAGAGATTAAAGCCAGATACTGCATTCACAGTTCACCCAAACAAAAACATGTCATCTGCTTGTGGGGCAGGGGTGGCACTAAGTTCTTAGAATAAGCAGATTAAAATGAAATATGAATTTGATTCTGCTTCATTTGGGGAAGACAAGATAGTGCCTAGCTTGAGACAGAGGCACCATATGGAGATCAGCATAGGCAATAGGGGCCGTCGAGAAGAAGGCCCATTGCCAACAATTATAACTTTTAATCTGTTTGCCAATTGTGTCCTAGATACCTCTAAAGGTTTTTGCTTTTTACCTCTGAGTTTTCAGGCTACAGCAAGAATATGAATATGTATAAAGGGGGATAAATGATTCAGCTAAGATTTATTCTGTTAGCTGAGAGGGCTAGAGGCAATTTCATATTTGCATTTTTATCGCCACCTCTTTAAATAAGATTACATAAATTCTAAATTACCTAGTTGTTTTCCAAAACTTTTTTTGCATCAAATTTTGAGCTAAATTTATATTTGAAATAATTAAAATCGTTTTTCTAGGTCATTACTCTTTTGGACCTATGGGTTAGCTAGGTAGAACCTTTCAATTTCTGGTTTTATATACTTTGTCAAATAACATTGACCATGCAGTGAATATTTTGATTTCTAAATTAAAGACTCACAGTTGGTTAATATCTATATTTGTAAAAGTATAAAGTAATTCAATGAGGCTTCATGTGTGAACTGGTTTGCACATCTAGCTTAAATGGATCAAACCTCATGTAGCCAGAAAATTCAATGAAATGAAATGCCCTATTACTTAAATTATTGTGAATAATTGAGGTGATCTTCTATTTTGATGCTTTTACACATTATTTTAATATATGTGTGCTTTTCGATCTTTGCTAATTCCGTTATTTTATGGGGCACCATTGTTTACAAATCATTAACGAACAAAAATCTTGACCTTCTGAATAGGGATTTAAAATGATGGATTGAGACTGGGAAGTTATGATCAATCCTTAAGATCCTTGCTTCAGGATATCACATTTCAGCTGTTCATTCACTGTTATTTTTATAAACAAAAATATAATGGTTATGTCTGGTATAATTATGGGATGCACTTCAGAGACTGATGTTATTACACACAGAATAAAGCACTACATAAATCAGAACTTTAGAAACAGGCAAATTTGAAATGTTGCTTCAAGAGGACTTGTGGGCATAGTGCCCTTTCAATGTGAACAACTAACTCCGATTATTGTTAATAATATTTTCTCATATAGGCGTTTCAGAGAAGGAAACTGTTTTCCTTTTATTGGTTGCCATTTCCATGTTTCTGGGTAAGTGCCAGATTAAAATAAAAATACTGATTTATATTTAACTAAAATATTGGTTTAAAATGTATACTAACTCTTCTCATAACAAAACGATAAACTACTGTTGTTATTTAATTGCTCTTCACTATTCTAGCAATTGTCCTACTTTTCTATGTGCTAGTAAAAAATGTCTTTTACTGTATCTTTTATAAAAAGTAAACTCCAAGTTTTAAGTACCTAATGTGACATGATAAACACAAAAAGAAAGAAACCATCATCTCCATTTAAGAGGTCGTAGGACCTCATGACCTAGAAGAAATTAGACTGGCAGTGTCAAATCAATTTCTGTAGATTTCAACTCACATCAATATAACATTACACATAATTCACCATGGAGAACAGCCAACTAAAAACAGGTGGAGGATTGTTGTTATAGGGATATAAATTGTTTATCGGCTTCTTATGATTGAAGAAGATATTTTTTCGAGTCAAAATTAGTATTAGTGACAGGCCAGGGTAACAGTTAAAATGCACGCTCACTGCAGTTGATGGAAATAAGCAAATACTTACCAAGGTTGGAGAGTATTTTGAAACATAAAGAAAAATGAGATTCTGGGTAACTGTCACCAGTAAAATCATGATACGTGAAATGCATAAAAGGAAAACACAAGGTTTTGAAAGAGAAGTGAGTCAGTGAAATAAAGATACCAGAAAAAATCTGAGGAGAGGGACTGCACTGTATACCCATAGAGTCTTGGTTGCAAAAACTGAGGCTATAAAATACCTTCTGCTTACTGCTACTTCAGTCTTAATTTGCTCAACCAGAGAAAGGATGATATTAATTATTATACATATTTTGTAACATTCTTCTAAGTATTAGATGAATGAATATATGTAAACCATTTTGAACAATACCTTGAATATACTGTAAAAACACAGTAAATATAGCACTTGCTATTATTATTATTATTATTATTATTATTATGCTACTTCTTCATGAGAAAGAAAGAGCTTAGAAAATGATCATTTTTCTGGCTCAGTGCCTGTAGCTCAGTGAGTAGGGCGCCAGCCACGTACACAGAGGTTGGCAAGTTTGAGCCTGGCCAGGGCCTGCTAAATAACAATGACAACAGCAATGACAAAATAGCCGGGCGTTATGGTAGGCACCTGTGGCAAGAGAATTGCTTAAGCACAAGAGTTTGAGGTTGCTGTGAGATGTGATACCATCGCACTCTACCGAGGGTGACAAAGTGAGATTCTGTCTCAAAGAAAGAAAAAAAAATGATCACTTTTCCACTGATGAGTCCCTTGTTTTCATATCAGAAAGGAATAACATAGTATTTAACTCTTCCCTGAGAGTACATGACTCAGAATTTGAACTCATTAAATATTTTCATCAAAAAATAAAAAAAAAGAATGAAAGTAACTCTTATTTCCCCTTTCTAGCAGATAGGTAGATATCAATATTTCATCTAATTCAAAACTAAGTATTTGTCTTTAAAAGTGTCTCTACCAGCAGCTGGTCATAATGTGTCACTTCGGTCATCTTTCTCAAAGCTTTCTGTAAAGCCCAACTATAAAACCAAACATTAACTCATTAGAAGCAAAGGGCTTTCATGGGATTATACCATCCTTTTATTAAACCTGAAAATGACACAAACATTTGTCCATTTGAAATCTAATTTCAAGAAATATTTCTGAGCAAAATAAGTAAGTTAGGAATTAACAATGTGAAGATAAATAAGACATTAGCAACAGGGTGTTCACAGCATATTTGGGGAAACAAGTACTTGCATGTATCTAAAACAGAAATTAAATATTGACAAGTGATAAAATAGGAGCAAAAAGCTCAGTGCCTGTAGCACAGTGGTTACAGCGCCAGCCACATACACAGAGGTTGATGGGTTCAAACCAAGCCCAGGCCAGCTAAACAACAATGATAACCACACCAAAAAAAAAAAAGATAGCCAGGTGTTGTGGTGGGCATCTATAGTCCCAGCTACTTGGGAGGCTGAGGCAAGAGAATTGCTTATGCCCAAGAGTTTGAGGTTGCTGTGAGCTGTGACAGGACAGCACTCTACTGAGGGCAACATAGTGAGACTGTGTCTTAAAAAAAAAAAAAGTAGGAGAGAAAATAAATGCTTTGGGAGCCTAGAGTTGAGGGTGTTGGTTTCATTGGTTATGTCTGGGCAAGGTTTCACAAAGAAAATGCTATTTTATGAGTAGAAATGGGGGATGAAGAAGAGCTGAAAATCTAGCCTGGAGCTTAAAAAGAATGGTAAGTTCTAAAGGCAAAGATACGGGAAAGCACCCATAAAGAAGATAATAAGCAGTCAAAGATACAGATATTATTACCCAAAGATAAATTATAAAACAAAGAATAAATCTAGACACAATCTCTACTCTGTGGCATAAGTGGATTAATGGATCTTCCCTTTATTTTATGTAGAGGACCTGTGCATAGAAATAATAAGGTTTATTTTTGCCAGATTTCCCTTTTGGTAATTGCAGAGTAGTTACAATGATTGTAAACTTTAGGCAATGTTTAGAAACCAGAGGAGAGAAATCAAAAGCAAGCAAAAACTGGGGAAGAGTTGGGTCTTGAGAGAGAAAAAGAGCACAGCATTTTGCCTGAGGAGACATCCAGTCCCCATGGCGTGGGACAGTGTAAGCGTAAGTAGAAAGACTTGGTCTGACTCTAGACGTCAAAAGTTGGGGTCAGAAGTTATAAGTCAGAAGTTTCTTCCTACCATTCTTGCAGTTGGGGCTGCAAGATTGGTAGGAAGAAAACTAGAAATACAGGAATAAATTTTGCTCAAATCTTGATTAGCCTGAGCTAAGCATGCACATGGAGACTCCAAGTGACTCACCAGAAGTAACAGCTGCAAGACTGGAACTTTATTTCAGCTATAGTTCATCACACAGAGAGTATAAATTAACTACCTGCTAGAACAAAAATTACCACTCTCAGATTATAACAAAATCCACAATCTCCACAACATATCATGCACAATGTTCAGTAAGCAATAAAAAAATTAGTGGACATTCCTACCCAAACAGAAAAAAAGGGGTCACATAGTCTATGAAAAACTATTAATAATGCTCAGCCCACAGAAAAACGAGACACTGAACTCACTGAGCAAGAACTTTAAAGCAGCGATTTAAAAATATGTGAATGAATTTTAAGGAAAATATGATAACACATTGTCAAATGTAGACTCTGAGAAAGAATGAGGTGGAAATTTTAGAATTAAAGATACAATATCTGAAATGAAAAATGTCTTGATTGGCTAAATTGCAGGCTGGAAAGAGTAAAAGAGTAATAAACTTAAATATAAATCAATAGAAAGCATATAATTTGAAAAACAAAGAGAAAAAAGATTTTTAAAATTAAGAAGATTCTCAGGGACACGTTCTAATGCATGTGTCACTGAAGTCTTAGAAAGAAAGGAGAGAAGAAAAGGGCAGAATATTTTCGAAATGTGGTAAAAAATGTAATTTACAGATCCAAGAATCTCAGTGAACCCTATGAAGTTTAAGAACAGAAAAATGCACCTAAGTACTTTGTAATCAAACTGTGGAAAAACAACAATAAAGAGAAACATTTTGAAAACAGCTAGATAAAAATGAGATATACAAAGACGTAAATTAGGATCTTTTCTGCAAAAATGATAAGGCCAAGAACAATGGAACAACATCTTCAAACTGCTAAAAAATAAAATCAAGAAATCCATAATTCCACATCCAGTTAAAATATTCTTTGAAAATGGAGCTTACTATTTTGAGGTAAACAAAAGTGAGAACATTCTTCACCATCAGACCAACCCTACAAAATGTGCTAAAAGGAATTCTTCAGGCTGGAGAATATGATACCATATGGCACCCAGGTCTATCGGACAAAATGAAGAGTTCTGCAAAAGATATATTTAGATAAATGTAGAAGATCATATATTTTTCACATTATTTCTTTAAAAAATAATTCAAAATGTTGCAACATGTCCAGTGGGGTTTAATAGGGCGCTGGCCCCATATGCCGAGGTGGCGGGTTCAAGCTCAGCCCTGGCCAAAAACTGCAAAAACAAACAAAAAAAAATGAATAAGAAAATAGGGGAACGAAATACTGAGTTGACAGACGCAACTTTACAAGTTACCATGTTCTTACATTTTAGGTAAACTAGTATAATATTAACTCTAAGTAGACTGTAATAATTTTAAGATTCATTCTATAATTCCTACAACGACAACTAAAAATTCAATAGAGAAATTAAACACGCACGCCAAAGAATATTTGATCCATCCAAAAGAAAGAAAAGGAGAGAAAAAGTGAATTAAAAACCAATGTGACAAATAATACAGAAATACAACAATGGCAGACAGATAAAACCATATCACTATTAATATTGACTATAACTATAACTAAAATACTATTTATAAGGTAGAGATTGTCAGAAAAAAAAGGAAGAAACAATTTTTTCTATTTAGAAGACACACTTTAAGTACAAAGGCAAAGATGAGTTTGAAGTATACGAGAAAAGCTGTACCATGGCCGGCATTATGGCTCACGCCTGTAATCCTAGCCCTCGAGGAGGCCCAGATAGGTGGATTGCTTGAGCTTAGGAGTTTGAGACCAGCTGAGCAAGAGCAAGACTCTGCCTCTAAAAGAAAAAAATAGCCAGAAGTGTGGCAGGTGCCTCTAGCCCCTGCTACTCGGAAGCTATGATGCCACAACACTCTACCCAGAGCAATAGAGTGAAACTTTGTCTCAAAGAAAAAAAAAAAAAAAGAAAGAAAGAAAAAAAGAAAAGAACAGAAAAGATAAATTATGCCATACAACAGTAGATGCAAAAAAACAAACAAACAAACAAAAAAATCTGGTGTGACTACATTAGTATTAAAAAAAAATAGAAGAATAGAATACTTCAAAATTCATTTTGTGGCCAGTGCAGTGGCTCATGCCTATAATCCTAGCACTCTGGGAGGCTGAGATTGCTTGAGGTCAGAGGTTCAAGATTAGCTTGAGGAACAGCGAGACCTCTGACCCCATCTCTAAAACTAGCCAGTCATTGTTGTGGGTGCCTATAGTCCCAGCTATTTGGGAGGCTGAGGCAAGAGGATCGCTTGAGCCCAGGAGTTGGAAGTTGCTGTGAGCTATGACTCTACAGCACTCTATGGAGAGTGACAAAGGGAAATTCTGTCTAAAAAAAAGAAAAAGAAAAAAGAAAAAAAAAAAAAAAACTGGCTCAGCTCCTGTAGCTCAAGTGACTAAGGCGCCAGCCACATACACCCAGAGCCAGAGGGTTCAAATTCAGCCCAGGCCTGCCAAACAGCAATGACAACTACAACCAAAAAATAATCAGGCGCCTGTGGTCCCAGCTACTTGGGAGGCTGAGGCAAGAGAATCGTTTAAGCCCAGGAGTTGGAAGTTGCTGTGAACTGTGATGCCACAACACTCTACCCAGGGTGACAGCTTGAGGCTCTGTCTCAAAAAACAACAGCAGCAGCAACAACAACAAAAACCAAATTCATTTTGTGAGGCTAGCATAGTCCTGATGCCATTGCAAAGACATTAGAAGAAAAGAAAATTATAGGCTGACATAACTCTTAAACATAGGCATAAGAAACCTTAAGAAAATATAGCAAATAAAATTCCCCAAAATGCACAAAAGATATCTTCATGAAAAATTAGGGTTTATTCCAGAAATGCCAGGTTAGTTTAATATTTGAAAATTAATGTAATTCACATTATTAGAATAAAAAAGAAAAATTATATAGTTAGCTCAATAGATGCCAAAAAAGAATTTAACGGTAATTTGAAAATTCAACACTCATTCATGCTTTTTTTAAAAAAGACTCAGCAAATTAGGATTTGAAGGAAACTTCCTCAATTTAAATATAGGGCATCTAAGAAAAGCCATAGCTGACACATTCTTAATTGTGAAACATTAAGCATTTCCCTATCAATTTTGGAAAATGGAAGGGATATTTTCTCTCACTAATTCCACTCAATATTATTTGGGGGTCTCAGCCACAGTAAGTTAAGAAAAAAATAACAAAGTTCAAAAGTGAACAAGAACACAGATCTCCATTTTTGCACGACATGGTTGTCTACGTAGACTGTCTTCAGAAATATGTAAGACAGCCTTTCGGCCAGAGCTGCCCTCTGCCAGTAATCACCAAAATGACGAACCCAGAGGGAAAGAGGAGAGGCAGCTGATACGTGTTCTCTAGGCCTTTTAGAAAACATGGAGTTGTTCCTTTGGCCACATATATGAGAATCTACAAGAAAGGTGATATTGTAGACATCAAGAGAATGGGTATTGTTCAAAAAGGCATGCCACACAGATGTCACCCTGGCAAAACTGGAAAGGTCTACAACAGTGTTCTCTACGTGCCTAATGCTGTGGTGACCCTTCAATACAGTTCCTCAGGTTGTGGTGACCTCCAACCATAAAATTATTTTCATTGCTACTTCATAACTGTAATTTTGCTACTTTTATGAATCATAATGTAAGTATCTGATATGCAGGATGTATTTAGGGGACCCCTGTGAAAGGGTCATTTGACAGGTTCAGAAGTGCTGCTCTACAGTGTTACCCAGTATGCTGTTGTTACTGTTGTAAACAAACAAGTGAAGGGCAAAATTCTTGCCAAGAGGATTAATGTTCATATCGAGCATATTTAGCACGCTATGAGCTGAGATACCTTCCTGAAACGCATGAAGGAAAATGATCAGAAAAAGAAGGAAGCCAAAGAGAAAGGGACCTGGGTTCAACTGAAGCGCCAGCCTGCGCCACCCAGAGAAGCCCATTCTGTGAGAACCGACAGAAAGGAGCCTGAGCTGCAGGAACCCGCTCCCTTTGAATTCATGGCATAATAGTTACACAGCATAGCACACAGGAGAACCAAGAGACCCCCCTGAACCAAAGCATAAAGTGCTGGAACCTATTCCCCATGAATTTATGACCTAATAGTCACCCAGCGCAGTACACAGGAGAACCAGGGGATCAGTTGAGCAGAAGCATAAAGTGCTGGAACCCATTCCCCACGAATTCATGGCATTATAGGTGTACAGCGTAGCAAACAGGAGAACCAAGAGAACCAATGGAACAAGAACATAAAAAAAGCCATGTTTGGTTTCAAAGTTTCAAAATATACTGGAAGTAAAGACCTAACAAGTAGGGAAATACACCATGTTCAGGGCTTATACGATTCAGTATTATTAAGATACTAGGTCTTCCTAAATTCCTCTGTACATTCAATATAGTACCAATATTTTATCAGCAGACTTTGGAAGTCTTAACTGTCTGATTTCAATACTTATTATAAAGATACAGTAATCAAGTCAGCATGGCATGATTACAGGATAGACCAAAAAGGTCAATGGAGTAAACAGACCCAGAATGGTCAACTGATTTTCAGCAAAGTTGCCCGAATGACTCAGTGTGGAAAGAAAAACTTTTTTAACAAATAATGCTAAAAGAACTGAATATCCACAATAAAAAAAACCTAAATATTGGGCGGCTCCTGTGGCTCAGTGAGCAGGGCGCCGGCCCCATATACCGAGGGTGGCGGGTTCAAACCCAGCCCCGGCCAAACTGCAACAAAAAAATAGCCGAGTGTTGTGGCGGGCGCCTGTGGTCCCAGCTACTCGGGAGGCTGAGGCAGGACAATTGCCTAAGCCCAGGAGTTGGAGGTTGCTGTGAGCTGTGTGACGCCACGGCACTCTACCGAGGGCCATAAAGTGAGACTCTGTCTCTACAAAAAAAAAAAAAAAAAAAAACCTAAATATTGACCCTTATTTCATGCCATACACAATAGTTGATTTGAGGTGGATCATAGACTTAAATGCAAAAGGTAAAACTATACATATGCTAGAAAAAAAATAAGAGCACATCTTATAATATGCAAGTAAACACTTCTTAGACACAGAAAACAATGACCACAAAAGAAAAACATGATAAACAGATTTCATCAAAATTAAAATCTTCTACCTATCAAAACAGACTGTAAGGAAAATGAGTAGTTAAACTTCACCCTGGCAGAATATATTTTTGAAATATATAAACAAAGAACTTATACACAGAACAAGTAACTTTTGTTACTTGTTGAAAATTAATGTTCATTAGTTATTAGTTATTAGTTCTCAATAACTAAATGACCCAGAAATAAAAATGGGAAAAAATCTTGAACAGACACATCACAAAAGAGGACAGCCAAATGGTGAAATAAACAAATATTAAGAAATGTTGTGTTTAATCTCATTGGTCTCCAGGCAAGTGAAAATTAAAACCAGAGTATTGTTACTTTTTTTCTGAAATGAAAACTTCAAAAATGTTGGCGAGGATGTAGAGTTACTAGAAATCTATACACTGCTTGTGGGAATGCAAAATGGCACAGCTACTTTGAAAAATACTATGTCAATTTCTCATAAACCTAAACACTTTTTTTCTGTAAGATCCAGAAATTCTACTCCTATGTCTTTTTCTACGTCTACATCTTCTTCTATGGCTATGCTTGTCTGTCTGTATCTCAATGTATCTGCCTAATACCCATCTCCCAGCTATAGTTATATATACATGTAAATACATATATATGTGTGTGTGTGTGTAATTACCTGTTCACTAGAAAGGATAAAATAGGAACTGTCAGTGGAGAAAACTGACCAAGGTAACCAAGTGGTCAAAGTCGACATCACCTATACAGAGACAAACTGAAATCACATGCTTCCTAATACACTGCACCAAAAAAGATAAACTCGGGCAGTGCCTGTGGCTCAGTGAGTAGGGCCCCAGCCAGCTAAAGCAGCAATGAGAATTGCAATAAAAAATAGCCGGGTGTTATGGCCTGTAGTCCCAGCTATTTTGGAGGCTAAGGCAAGAGAATCGCTTAAGCCTAAGAGTTGGAGGTTGCTGTGAGCTGTGATGCCACAGCTCTCTACAGAGGGTGACAAAGTGAGACAGTGTCCCAAAACAAACAAACAAACAAACAAAAAAAGATAAAGTCATTTCTATAAGTGTTTCCCCAAACAGAAAAAAAAAAAAGCAGCTAACCTGGGTCTAATTATAGGAAAACATTAGGCTCAGCGCCCATAGTACAGGGGTTACGGCACCAGCCACATACACCAAGGGTGGTGGCTTTGATCCCCTCCTGGGCCATCTAAACAACAACAACCACAACAAAAAATAGCCAGGCGTTATGGTGGGCACCTGTAGTCCCAGCTACTTGGGAGGCTGAGGCAAAAGAATCACTTAAACCCAAGAGTTTGAGGTTGCTGTGAGCTGTGATGCTACAGCACTCTACCGAGGGCAACATACTGAGACTCTGTCTCAAAAAAGAAAGAAAGAAAGAAAGAAAACATTAGACAAAAGGAAATATTGAGGGGCATTATACAAATAACATTCCTGTATCCTTCAAACTATCAAGATCAAGAAAGATAAAAACAGGCTAAAAGATCATTCCAGATTAAAGGATCCTAGAGAGACACGACAACTATGTACAACATATAATTCAGTAAAATAGCTTCAAAGAACATTATGTTATCATTTATAAAATTTAAATATCAACATCTGAGTAGGTACTGTTATTATGTCAATATTAAATTTTCAGATTTTGATAATTATCCTGTGATTATAGTAAAAGAATGTCCTGTTTGATGAGAAATTCACACTGAAGTATTTAGGTGTAAAAGGGGAGGATATTTCTAACTTACTCCCAAATCATTCAGAAAATTTATACGGGTACGCTCACATATATATGTACAGACAACGGGAGGAATCAAGAAAATGATAAAGCAAATGGGATAAAGAAGAAACCACTTTTTAAATCTATGTAGACATTTTATGGCGTTGCTTTTAATAATCTTGCCACTTTGCTGCAAGTTTGAAATTATTTCAATAAAAAATATTACTTCCCAAATGCAATCATCTTGTTTAGCCACCCATACCTTTCAGGAAGGCTCTCTCCATGTATAACAAATCCAAGAGAAGAGGGCAAGGTAATTCTTTCCCTCGTTGGGCAGTTATGACAGACAGTGTCTCCTCTGATTCATTTATATACAGGTATCTATTTAATAAACATTCAGATGGAATCTGGAATACAAAAGGAAACAACACCCATCGCTTCCCAGTGAAGGGAGAAAGTGAATTGAATGAGTCAAACCCAAAACAGGCAATTGCAAACCTTGTTTATAAGTGCCAGTAGGGAATAGGAGAAAATATACTTGCAGGAGGAAATAGGAGAAATCTACTCTTTGAGAGTCTACAAAGGTTACCCCAGGGCAGAAACTTGGAAGCCAAGGCCTGAAGGACACACAAGCTGCAAAGAGGGAATACCCATGTGGAATGACAAGGGGAGGAGGCTGGTACACCCGAGAGATTTAGGGTAGACCGGGCAAGATAGTAAAGGTGAGGGGAAAAGATGGTTGGTTGGCAAACAGAAAGTTGCTTAGCATGGGACTTCTCAAGGGGCTTGACAGTAAGTCCAGGCCTGGGAACCCTGAGGTTGTTGGAATATGTGAAAGTAGAAATTGTGCTTGCCCAAATCTGGTGGAGAGCGTATAAGAGTGCTGCAGACAGCTGCTCCATGGTCACCAACACCCAACACGGATCAGCCGCAAAAACCCTTTCAGAATTCAATCCTGTGCGGCCTTTTCCTGTCTCTTCTCTTATGTCAATTTCATAGCTCTCTTTATAGAGACATGTCGCCTTCTGTTTTCATTACCTGTTTCCTCCCCACATGAAACGTGCCAAGGAAAGGAGTGACAGTTTATAGCCTGGCACAGCCTCGGCATTCAGTAACCGCAACCAGCCTTCCTCCCACAGTGTCTATGTGACACGCACAGTAGCCACATTCCTCTGATCATTAACAGCAGGCTGATTTTCAAATATTCTCTCTTGTTCCCCCTCAACAATCAAAATATTCCAGAAACTCCAAACGGCACCATTCACAATGTTTTCTGCCATGTGAGTGAACACAGGAATCCTTTGTCCAGCCATGTGTACCAATTTTTTTTCATTCAGAGAATGAATTCACCAGAGTGGAGGCCACGTTGCCTTCAGGCATGAGCGCCTAAGAGGCAGAAATTAATTGTGAGAATGTTCTGCTCAATTGATACCCTGCTGTGGTTGCTCAATACTTATTTAAAATATCAACAAAACTTGTTTCTTTGCTCTGACATTTGAACCAGCTCTATAATGTTGGCCAAGCATTTTGATTCCCATACATCTAACATGCCAAAGCTGAGAAATAAGGGACCTCTTTTTCCCTCGGAATTGTTTCGTGCCTGTATCAAAATACCAAGTTACCATGGTGATAGCTAGTCTTGTAAATAGGGCAAGTCTACCCCCCTATAGAAGTGAATCCAACACAAAAGGGAGGCAAAATAAGCTCAGAAATAAGGGACAAAAGAGCCTGGGGAAAATCCCCACAGTGAAAGAGATAAAGCCTTATCCAGATAAAAGTCTTAGAAGGGGACCAGCATTCCTGGACCCTCTCCCCTGGGCAGGAGCAGAGCGGGTAGGACCCTGAATGCGGAATTGTGCAGCATTGGCCTGGGGAGGATGTGTTTGCTGAGCACAGGGAAGCTAGAGTATTAATCATCATCATCGTAATTACTAATGTTCCCAGAGGATAGGTCTGGCTCCGAGCTCACGCTTCCTGCGCATGAACTCATTCCAGCCTCACAGCACTTCCGTGAGGTGGATGGCGATTCCAAAACTTGGACTTCACCTCCTCTCTGTACTGTGAAGAGGAAAGAGGAGGGAGGAATCTGCAAAGCTACAGCAGAGACACCGGCTCCGTCTTTATGTCTAGAATCAAAGAGTGAGAAGGAAGCCGAGGGCACAGTCCTCAAGGGTGCGGCTGATGAGAGCTAGCTAAGCATGGGGCTGTCCCAGGGATGGGTGGACAGGCAGGACCGGTGCTGTCCCAGGGATGGGTGGACAGGCAGGACCGGTGCTGTCCCAGGAATGGGTGGACAGGCAGGACCAGTGCTGTCCCAGGGATGGGTGGACAGGCAGGACCGGTGCTGTCCCAGGGATGGGTGGACAGGCAGGACTGTACTGTCCCAGGGATGGGTGGACAGGTAGAACCGGTGCTGTCCCAGGGATGGGTGGACAGGCAGGACCGTAGGGTGCTGGCGTGGGCCACAGGCAGCAGGGTCAGGACAGGAACAGGGCCTGCCCACTGCCCCTGCACAGACACACAGCATTAGCTGCTTTGGGTGAAAATAGCCAGCCCTGCTTCTCTCCCCAACGACACTCAGCTGTCTGTCTTCCTTTAGTGAACTTGTTTTCTGTTTCATTTTAATCAAATTTCAACAACTAGTTACTTGGAAGTTTGGGGCTGGGGGGTAAGTGGCTTTCACGACACCTATATTACCTATTTCAAACAGTCTTGGCTTCTTCCAGCCACGTCTGTGCTGCCGGCTGTGTGGAGTAAGAAAAGAGAGGCTTTCCTGTTAATTCTTCCACCCAGGCCGGAAAGAAGAGGTGGGAATTCAGGGCAGTACCCAAAGGTGGCCAGGGGGCTGCAGTGGGCCGGAGGATGAGCAGGAAAGAGCCCTCGGTCAGAAGAAACTGGACAGCCGGTCTGGGGCGCGTTCAGGAGGACAGCCACCCCTGGCTAGCCTCTAATGGTGTACTGCAAGGAGTTATAAAGTGTCGTTTGTTAAAATGTCAATACCGTAACTCGTGCGAACAAGTGAATACTGTGCTTCAAAATAGGTTCTTTGGAAGTTTTTATACTCATTTCAACAAAGGTGCCATTTATGAGAAGTCCGTTTGGAATGTCCTCTGGAGCCATGGCCATGGTTTGTAATCACGCCTCACGTTAGCCCAGAATTCTATTGACCAGATTCATTGCCCATTTTAGTCTCTATCCTGAACTCCACGTCATTTTCTTTTTGAAAATTGAATCTACTGTCAAAGGACTAAGATTCTTCTCCACTGAGGATTTTCTTGCATAAGTTTTAAGTGGTGAGTGCAGTTCTGAAAAAGGGACTCCAAATGTATTTGATGGGGGGCCACATCTATGGCCTGCAGCACCTGCAGAGATGGCTGCTTCTCTGCAGTCTGCACTCACAGAGACATGGACTATTCGGTAGACTTGAAAGAAATCAACTACTTTATCAGAACCTATTGGATTCTCGCTAAAAACCTGGAATAATGACCTAAAAAATGAAGACAGTATTAAGCAAATTCACAGTTCATAATTTTTTTTTTTGTGAGTTTCCTTTTGGAAATTATATCCTTAAGGAAAAGAAATCTTACAAAGAAAATTCAGATGAGCATTCATTCAAACACACTTGTGGATATAAGCACGTTTTTCTACATCAGTTGGCATGAAGTCCTTAATAATTTCAGCTGTTGATGAGCATATACTCAATAACTTGATTAATGAGATTTTGAGAAGTCATTTTTTAGGGACATTCTGAACTATGTACCCATTGTGTTGCTCATGGATATGCTATGGTCCATTTTGTGCATTTAGTTGTGTGCAAATTACATACAATTGTGTGTATTTTATTTAAACAAAATATTAGCCTTTCAAGGACGGAGCTTTATCTTTGATAGTGGTAAACCCCTGGGAAAGAGTCTAAAATTTGAAATATAAGTAGACATAATAAGCAAAACTGCAAGTCAATAATCAACGCAAGTAATAAAAGTGAAGTGAAATGAGTTTTCCTCTATTATTGTCCTGATTAAAAAAAATAAAAGTCTATAAATTTTTTTGGCTTTTCCATAGCTTCTTGCTATTTGATATAAAAAATTTTGACTGATGATATGACAGCCCTTGCAAATGGAACTGCATCAATATTTGCATGATTTAATTTTATCTTAATTGGGTGTCTTGAGACTCACTGCAGGGTTGTTTTTTTCTTTTCTCGGTATGTGCCAATAAGTACTCTTTTCCATTTGCTCTTCTTAAAATTGTATCCACAGGCAAATATTCTAGCTGCTCCCCTTTCTCCATTGATACCACCCTCAGATCTAAGCTGCATTATTGCCAAGGCCTTACCATCTTTGGATGTAAACCAACTCAGGTTAGGGATCTCCAAATAGAGGTGTAAGCAAACCTCTTCATGCAATGCAATTTCTAAATCGCTACAAATGAATCTGCTCTGAATGTAAACTCCTTGAATTTATGTCAAAATCTCACATATTTGTATTTATTAAATATGTTACTTTGATTCAAATATTACCAACTATATGGAGGATGTAATGTAAAACAATGTTGCAATGAACATTCATATGTTCACAGTCATTGTATAAACAATGATATTAACATTACCTTTGAAACCCCCTAAGTTCACCTCTTCAATCCATCTCCCATGCTGTGAGCCTCAGATGTCACCAATAGCATGTCTTTTATACTTATCATCTCTCGTGGTATTTTAGTATTACTGAAAACGTTGTGATCCTAAGCATATTATTTTTAAAAAAATTTTATTTAGAACTAATTTTAGACTTACTGAAATGTTACAAAAATAACACAAAGAGTTCCTATATTGTATGTTCTTCTTAATGTAGCTTCCTTTAAAGTGGGTGTGTCAGTGAGCCAGTGTGAAGGCCTAGGACATTACTGCACACGACAATAGACTGTAACCACGGAACGTGTGGGCTACACTAAATTTATACAAAAATATTTTTCTTTCTGGAATAATAAGTAAACCTTAGTGTACTCTAAATTACGGAATTCAGTTTTCAAAATCAGGAAACCAACATGGGAAAAATTCTATTTACTGAACTATAGACCTTTTTGAGTTTCATCAGTTTCTCTACCAGCACCCATCCCCCCACCCCATTCCTAGCACCAACCCAAAGTATGCATCCATTATAAAGGCTTTTTTTGAATTTAACTCCTGATACCCTAATGCCGCGCAGTCTATGATAGTTCCTTCGTCTTTCTTTATGTTTCCTGACTTTGATGATCCCTTTGAAGAGTACTGGTCAGATGTTTTCTAGAAGATCTCCTAATTTTGATTTTTCAAATATTTTCTTATTCAATTGAGATTATTTTGGTAGGAATGCCACAGGAATAATGTTCATTATATAACAGGGTATAGGATGTCAAAACGTGTAATTACTTGGTTAAGGTGGTATCTGTCAGGGTCTCTTGTACAACATTATTATTTTTCTTTTGTAAATAGAAAATATTTGGGGAAGTTATTTTGAGATTATGAAAATATCTTGTTTCTTCTCAGACTTTTACCCACTAATTTTTGCACCCATTGGTGGGTCTTGTATGCAGTAACTATTCCCGTGGGATTTTCCAGATGATGATCCTTCTATTCCCTTCATGCCTCTGCATTTTCCAATTGGAATTCTTCTATAAATCCTGATTTCTCTTTCTGTATCTTTATTTCATTATAATAGCGGGGACTCTTGTTGCTGTCCACTGGTTATTCAGAGACACGGAGGCAAGCACTGCAGATAAAATAAATGATTTTAAAAGGAATGGCTGGTGCTCCCTCAGGCACAACAGCAATCAGCCGTCTTTATTCACTTTCTTATATACCCAAAATCATCAGATAAAAATAATCCAAGAATAAAGAAGACAAAAGGTAAAGATTCCTTATCAGTATTAATATAGCAAAGTACATACACACCTTTCTAAACCAAGAATATCTTGTTTGGAGATAAACAACAATGGAGATGACCACAAAGGGCTGGGTTGTCTGTTCTGTTTGCCCACTTCCCTATATGACTAACTGAAAGTTATTGTGTAAATAGAGGTAGGGGATTAAGTGCAATGGTCCATTGCCTCAGGCAGATGATCTGTCTCCAGCTATGACTTGGGGCCTCTGGCATATTCTTTCCTTTAAGGCATGACTGCCTGCATTTTTCAGCAAAGCCGCTTATGCGAACTGGGGGAGAATATCCCCCAAAACTCATACCTAGCCCAAGTACTGGAAATGTTCCTTCTCAGAGCCTCATACTTCAAGGAGCACAAATGAGACTGATTCACCTTACAAGGGTGCAGGGGACTGTGCCCCTTCAGACTCTGAATATTTATTTCATTCTATATATTTCAATGCAATGTTCATAATTTTTTCAATTATTCCAGTTTTAGTTATTCAGAATTTCTTCAAGATGGCTTCTGTGTTCTTTTAACAAGCTCCCAAACTTTTCTGAGCAACTTCTTATTTTCTGGCACCACAAGATGTTCCGGCTGTAGTGTTTCTTGCTCAGTCCTAGCATCAACCATGTTTCTAGGGAGTTTTGGTGTCTTTCATGGAGGAATGGAATTTGGAAACTAAAATCCAGATACTAGGTGGGCCCAATGCTTTATATTGATAATACTTCCAGGCCTCTGAGCAGTAGACCTAGGAAACACATACACACACTCACATTTAACACCTGTGATTCCACTCCAATACCACAAGGTTCATTCTGGTCTTCCCCTTTCCTCATTTGTAGCTCATTTCTTTTTTTCTTTCTTTCCTTTTTTTTAGACAGAAGCTCACTTTATTACTCTTGGTAGAGTGCCATGGCGTCGCAACTCGCAGCAACCTCAAACTCTTGGGCTTAAGCAATTCTCTTGCCTCAGCCTCCCAAGTAGCTGGAACTACAGGTGTCTGCCACAATGCCCAGCTATTTTTTTGTTGTAGTTGTCATTGTTGTTTAGGTGGCCCGGGGCGGGTTCGACCCTCCAGCCCCAGTGTATGTGGCCGGCGCCCTAACCATTGTGTGTAGCTCAGTTCTTTAATGATAAGAAACCTGCCTATCATTATTTACCGTATGTTTGCCTATATCTAATCCTGGTATAGACATAAAGTAATTTGGAAATTGGAATCCATACCCCTGTGAGAAACCAGTCTATTTACAAGAGTCAAGTTTTTGTGCACAATTTTATTCATCATTCGCCTGGCAGTTTATAGTCAAAGTACAGTTTTTTGAAAAGTTACTTAGGATAATTCTCTTCTTTCCTGTCCCCTTCAGTGCGGTCATGTTATTTATTTCTAGTACAGTTCAGTGCATTTTTTACTATTTGTATTCCAGCTGGGTTTCCCAAATCCTGGATGAATTTAATTGTTTATTAATTATTGGGACATATGAGACATGACTATGGGTCTTACAATCAGAGACAGAAGGCGACTCAGGGAACTGTTACATTCTTTTCATGCTCATCCAGCTCCATCCCACTTCTTTCAATGCGTTTCCCCCTCCCTCCTTATAGATAATTTTCTTTTACACATATGAACAAATACATATGTATTTCTTACATTATCTTCCTTGATACATGGCATTCTATAGACTTTCCTTTGCACTTAGGTGAAAATGCTTAGCAATATATTCTCCAAATCCCTCCATATCATTCTCATCGCTGTTTACAAGTTGTTGTTATCCCACTGAGAGGACCTACTGTTCTTTATTCAGCCACATTCCTCACTGTGTGCACTTAGGTTATTTCTAATATAGAGGGTGGCAAAAAAATGTATACACACATTTTAAGAAAGGAAAAACCTGCATTAAAATTACAATGCTCAATATATCCTAATAACAAAAGATGAATACAAGTCACGTTTGACTTCTGCAATTGCAAGAGGTGCTGTGAACATCATTGCTACAGCAATTCAATTCCACTTCAAACAGTAATACATAGATAACATCTCTTAAAATGCATATGCATTTTTTGGCACTCCTGGTTTGTTGTAATTGTAAATAATGCTGCAATCAATAAACTTGTAATAAGTGTATGCATTTTTGTATTATTGGAAGTGTATCTTCAGGGTACACTCTTAGAAAGTGATTGCTGGGTCAAAAGGTAAATGTATATGTAGGTTGCAAAATTCCCTTCCAGAAGGTGCTAACAAACGAGCTAAGGATGTTTTTTTCCCTAGGCTCAGTGGCTCACCACACAGAAAGCCATAATTACTGAGACAACAAGTATTCAAGTATTTTTTTTTTCTTTTTTTGCAGTTTTTGGCCGGGGCTGGGTTGAATTCACCTCTGGTATATGGGGCCGGTGCCCTACTCCTTCGAGCCACAGGTGCCACCCTGAAACAGCAAGTATTATCAAAGGAGAAAGGATGTTTATGGCAGAGGACGTCAACCGTGTGGGGGGAGGACTGCCTCAAATCCAGACTGATGGGGTCAGGGGTTTTTCTAGACGTGAAATGAATAAAGTGAGTGAGCATCGCTACATGTTTGTGGTAGATAGTAAGGCCTGAAAGTGTAGGGAAAACTCATACGTGATCAAAAGGTGGTCAAAAGGTGGCAGATAAGTCCCTCTCAGTGCAGAGATTTTAGTAGTATAAAGAGCTAGGGGTTAATAGTGGTCATCCTTTTACTCTGTGCGCATGCCGGGTTGCAGGGAGTAGGTTGCTCATGGGAGTTTTGGGGTAGGATTTATGGTGGAATGCTGTTCATCTTCACTTCTCTGAAGAATCAGGTGTAGAAGGCCTTGTAATTATCTTGTGGCTGTGAAGAGGTGCCACTGTTTCTGAAAAACAGCTCAATAGGGACTGGATCAGTGGTGAAGTGGAAAGTTTCTAAGTTCTGGTCAGCACATTTTACTGGCCTGGGAATTTGCAACGAAAGAGAACTGCAAAAGGCGGTTTTGCTGTAGAGCCGGTTCAGAGGGTTGTAGCAATTTGCATTTCTGTCAGCAATGTATGAGAGTGCTTATTTATCTGCAGCTAGTCAACAGAACGTGCTGCCAGACTTTTAATTTTTGCCAATTTGTTAAATGAAATACGGTAGCTCAGTATTGTTTAAATTTGCATATCTTATTATGATCAAATGTGAACATTGTCCCATATGTTTCAGGGCTTTTTAAATATCATCTTGTGTGTGAATTGTCTATTTCTTTTTCAGAGATTTCTATCAGGATTTTGATCCCTTGTCCCTCAATTTTTAAGGGTTCTTATATTACAGTCATGTACCACTTCATAATGAAAATTCATTTTTTTTTTATTTTTGAAGATACATTCTGAGAAATATGTCCTTAGGTGATTTCACCATTGTGCAAACATTGCTGACAGAGTGTATTTACCCAAACCTAGATGATGGTACAGCCTACTACAGACCTAGACTACAGAGTGTAGCCTATGGCTCCTGGGCTATAAACCTGTACAGCTTGTTACTGTACTGAATACTTTAGGCAATTGTAGCACTATGGTAAGTATTTGTGTGTCTAAACATATCTAAACCTTAAAAATGTATGGTAAAAATATGATGTCAAAGATAATAGATGATACACCTATGTGGAGGACTTACCACGGATGGAACTTGCAAGACCAGATATTGCACTGAGTGACTGTGAGTGACAGGTGAGTAAACATGAATGCCTGGAACCTTCCTGTACCCTGCTGTAGATTATAAACAATGTATACTTGGGCTACATAAAATTTATAAGACAATATTTTTCTTTCTTCAATAAATTAACTTCAGCCTACTGTAACTTTTTAACTTTAAAATTGTTTTAATTTTTTAAAACTTTTGACTCTATTGTAATAACAATTTAAAACACACAATGTACAGCTATATAAAAACAGCTTCCTTTTTAATATCTTTATTATATAAGCTTTTTTATTTAAATTATTTTATTTTATATATATATTATTTTTGAAAAATTTTTGTTAAGAACTAAGACACTAATACACCCAATTGTCGAGGCCTAACAGAGTCCGGATCATCCATGTCACTGACTCCATATCTTGTCCCACTGAAAAGTCTTCAGTGGCCATTATGTGCATAGATCTGCCATCTCCTGTGTCAGCAATGTCTTCTGAAATATCTCCTGAAGTGCCTGCCTAAGGCTGTTTACAGTTAACTTATATATATATAAAACATACAGATATATGTACGATAAGTATATGCTAAAATAACTACTAAAAACTATAGTGTAGTAAATATATAATCCTTTATTATCATCTTCAGGTATTATGTACCACAGGTAATTGCGCAATACTTTCATAAAACTGGCAGAGCAGCAGGTCTGTTTACACCAGCATCCACCAACACGTGAGTGATGCGTTATTGTACTGGGACATTATGGTGGCTACTATGTCACTAAGTGATAGGAAATTTTCAGCTTCATTATAATCTTGCAGAGTCACTGTGGTAGATGCTCCATTATAATCTTACAGAATCACTGAAATGTCATTATGTGCTACATGACTGTATTAGAAACTTAGCCCTTTGTCTGTAGTATATATTGTAAATATTTTCTCCCAGTTTATTGGTTGTTTATTGACTTTATTTCTAGTATTTGGCATCATAAAAATTAAATTTTTATGTAGCCAAATTTAACATTTTTTCTTTTATTGCCTCTAGGTTTGAGTCATTGTTAGAAAGCCTTTGTTAATGCTGAAATTAAAAAGTAGTTTTCCAATGTTTCATTCATTCCATGTTTGAATGGTTTATTTTATGTACAGATTCCTAAACCATTTGAATTTGCTTTTGTGTGTGGTGAGATATAGACCAACATTTATCCTTTTCCAAGTGGTAAATGGTTGTCTCAGCATCACTTATTATGAAGGATATTTTTGCCCCAGGGGTTTGAGATACCACCTTTATCATATATTGGATATACTTATATTTTTATATGTATTGGAATTGATTTGAGGGCTTTATTTTTTATTTCAGTGTTACGCTTGTCTAGGCATGTACCAGCACCCCTTTGGTTTAATTGGGGTCTTTATAAAATGTTTTAGGGCCTGATAGAGGAGAGCTAGTCTTCCTCATAGTTCTCTCTCAGTGTTTTTTGTTTTCTGAGACAGAGTCTCACTGTTGCCCCGCGTAGAGTGCCATAGCATCACAGCAACCTCAAACTCTTGGGCTCCAGGGATTCTCCTGCCTCAGCCTCTCAAGTAGCTGGGACTACAGGTGCTAGCCACAACCCCCGGCTATTTTTAGACACACTGTCTCACCAGTCTGTCTCAGGGTGGTCTTGAACCCATGAGTTTAGGCAATCTACCCGCCTTGGCTCCCAGGGTGCTAGGATTACAGGCATGAGCCACCGCACCTGGCCTTCTCTCTTGGTGTTTTTCTGACTATTCCTGCATATTTGTTTTTCCATGTATAATTAGTGTCATGTTCACTTTTATTATTTAGTATCATGTCAACTTTTACTATTTATTTTTTATGTAAATATAATTCACTTGTTTATCACTTTTGTGTCATTTTCCATTACAGAATATACCATAATTTTTTTATGTTATTATTGATAAGGATTTGAATCTTCTAGTTTTTTATTATCATAAACTATACTGTTTTAAACAATCGATAGTATGTCTTTTGTTGCTAAAATGCAACATATCTTCTAAAATGTATGCCTAGACATAGACATAATATATAAACATCTTCAACCTTATTAGATAACATGTCAATTTCCTTTCCATAAAAAGATATTTCAGTTAATATAGACATCAGTTTAGAAAGAGTGCTTATTAATGATTAACCATATAGATTTTTCTATTTTTTATAGCTTCTAAAATAATCTTATTGTTTTGCTCTTTAAAATGGTAATGCATAGATGCAAAAAGTGTTCAACAAGAAGAAAACAAAAACTAAACAAAGAACATCAAAGTTCTTTGATGGGAAGAAAACTTGAAAAGACATTGCAGCAAGGAGGATGAGGGGGAAATGATCACCTCATGTTCAACATCATTAGCCACTACAGAAAGGCGAAGTTAAATCTACAATGGGGTCTCACTGCAGTGCTATCATAACAGCTAAACTGAACAATCCTGCCAATGCCAAGTATTGGCAAGGACGCAGAGCAAATGGAACTCTCATACATTCCTGGTGGGAATCAAAAACCGTACATCCACTTTGATAAATATTTTTGCAGTCTCCTGCACATACCTTATAACCCTGCACTCTTCTCTCCTGGATATTTACATGAGATCAATGAACTGATGTTTATAGCAGCCCTATCAATAATTGCCCCAAACTAGAATTAACCTAAATGTTCTTCCATGGATGAATGGGTAAACAAACTGTATTGTAGTCATACAATGTATCATACTGTGAAATATATATTTGGTCTTTTTTGCCGTTTCCTGGTATACAGCTCCTAAAACCCTTAGGATCTCCAAAGAGATGACCATTGTTTGTATGCTAAGGAGATGACTGGTGGCCCTAGATAGCTTTAGAATGGCAGCTGGTCACTAGAAAGACTAAAGCATGATTAGAGGGTTGGAATGTTCAGCCTCACCTCCCAATCTCTGGGGAGGGGAAAGGGAGTGAAAGTTGAATTGATCACCAATAGTGATCAATAATTTAATCAATCATGACTGTGTAATTAAGCCTCCATAAAAGCCCATAGGACTGATTCATCCCCAAAGTGTGTTTTTAGAGCAAACCTCCACTCTGACATCTGGAGAGACAGCCTATCCAGAGAGACACAATCAAGATTTTCTTAGCTAACAGAAAGCTGCTGGAGCAGTCATAAACTGGTAGGATCACTGAAATAGCACTTTTGATAAATTACTAGTGGCTGTATTAGTCAGGGCTCACCAGAAAAATAGAACTTATACCTTTGTATGTGTGAACACATACACACACACATATCCACACACATATGCACAAACACACACTCAGCCTAGAAATTCAAGTGAGAGCTGATGCAGTCTTGCATCCACAGGCAGTCTGGAGATAGGATTCCTGTCTCCTTGGCTGACCTCAGTTATTTCTTCTAAGGATGGGGCCCACCCACATTATAGGTGAATTTTGCTCAAATTCTACTGATTTAAATGGTATTCACATCTTTAAAAAATACCTTTATAGCAACATCTATGCTGGTATCTGAATAGACAATGGGACACCATAGCCTAGCCAACTTGACACATAAAATTAAGCATCACACTGAATGTGGTGTAAACGACAATGCAAAATGCCTGGGGACCACAGTCTTAGAAGATGCCTCATATTTTCACTGGCTTCCCCTCCAGGAACCCCACCAGATTCTCATGGTAAAGATCTGAAAATATTGTCTCATGATTCTAATGGGAGAATGAGAAGAGTAATTTTTATGGTCTGAATCTTGTCCCTGTCCCCATATTCCCACACACCAAATTCATATGGTGAAGCCCTAACCTCCAATGTGATGCTGTTTGGTGTTGGGGGCTTTGGGAGATAATCAGAATTTGAAGAATTATGAGAGTGGTACTTTCAGATGAGTTAGTGGAATTCTAAGAAGAAGAAAGACAGATAGCTTCCTCTCTCTGCCATGTGAAGACATAGCAAGGAGGCAGCCTTCTGCAAGCCAGGAAGAGAGCCCTCACCAGAACTGAGTCAGCTGGCATCTGATCATACATTTATGTTTGGTAAGTTCCTATTGACCTCCCTTCAAACTCACTTGTTCTTTCCTCAGCTTTGTCAAGTCTACAAATGAGCCCTTGAAAGCATTCTTTATTTCTTACTATGTTTTTGCCTTCTAGATTTTTCTTTCATTTTTTCTTAAAAGTTTTAATTTCTTATATTACCCCTCTTTTTGTGTGCTGCCTTCTTCTTCTTTTTTTTTTTTTGTTATGAAAGACAGTTATTTTAACCTCTGTCTGATAATTCCAACTCAATGTGATTCTTGATCTTGGATTTTTAGTCTCCAGAACTGTGACCAATAAATAAACTGTGTCTGAATTTAAGCCACCAGTCTATGGCATTTTTCTACAGCAGCCCGAGCAGAGGAACACAGTAGTCATTGTGAAATATATCCAAGCTTTCTCCATAAAAAGTTTTGTGCTCCAGAAGAGAAGAAGAGTCTTATCCTATTTGGGAAAGGGTCATTCTTCATACTTCAGCCCCCTATAGTCTTTCTGTCTTACCTCAGGACAAAAAATATATCTATATCAACAATGACGAAAGCAACAAACCTGTGTGAAGAGACAACCATCAAAATTAGATAGACTGAGATATGACGTTGATGTTGGAATTATCAGAGAGAGTTAAAATAACTGAGTAAAATATTGAATTATTTAATGAAAAATGAAGGCAACATGCAAAACTATGGGTAATATTAGAAATGGAAACTTTAAAAAAAGCTGAAAAAAATTTTCAGAAAGGAAAACCATAGTTGACAGAAATGAAGAATACTTTTGGGGGCTCATAGACTTGATATGGCTGAGGAAAGAACAAATGAGCTCAGAAGAAAACGAAAGAGAGAATGGAGTGAAAGAAATTTTGAAGTAATTATGGCCAAACGATTTTCAAAATTAATGGTAGACCTCAAACCCCAGATCCGAGAAACTTAGAGACCATCAAGCAGAATAAATACCAAATAAAACACATGTAGGCATATTACGTACCAACTACAGAAAACCAAGGTCAAAGAGAAAATATGGTCATGATGGTTGTACAACTCTAGTAGTTAACTAGATATCATTGAAATTGACCAATTAAAATGGATGGATTTTATGATACGTTATATTATACCTCAATAAAGCTGTTTAAAAATGAGTCTGTGACTCAGAGAAGGATCAAGAGCAATTCCTGGTGTCAATGCAGAAAAAAAAAATGTTTGTCTATATCACTTAATTTTGTCTTAAGCAATGAAGACTCTCAGGAGGTGAATTAAAAACAGAGGCCACATCCTGATGGGGCCCTGGGATAGGTAGCGTATGAGGAGAAATCCTAGTCATTTCTGTTTGGGATCCGCTTTGACGCGGATGAAGTAGGTGAAATAAATCAACATTTTGTCTATTGCTCTTCAACAGCCCAACTTAGAATCTGAGTGTATTTTAATCATGTGTTTCCCCTCATTTTGAATTTGCTTGTGCATTTACCATTTATTTTTCTACCTGATTGGCACATATTTTTGGTTCCAACTTTTTAAAAATGACACAGGCAAGCTGCCATGGCACAGAATTAGATGCAAAGGATACGAGAAGCGAAGAGAAGCCTTGGGTGGGACTCATCTCTTTGTGTAAAACGTACATGTATTTTTCTGTTCCTAATCAGTGCTTTCTTCTGTCCTTAAGAGAGAAAAATACACAGCCTCCAGAGTGGAATAGCTTCTCTGGCATTTTCCCTCCAAAGCAATGCTTATCTGCTGCCTCCTGAAGGTTGCTCATTGGGTTTATCTGTCTTATGCTTTTAACAGTCTCTGATCTGATTATTATTTGTACACCCCTGAAGCCTTTTAATCTCCAAGGGGAGCACCTATCATAAAGGCTATTGCTTGAAAGGGACATGATTTTCAAAAAGACGTTTATCCTCCCCTGGTAATCAGAACACAAATGCATCTTGCTTCTTCCCCTTTAACCTTTGTTGCCATTGGGGAAGTTTTTATGAGGTCTTATTTTCTCTAATCATGTCATTAGCTAGAATCATTTTATTAGGAAAAAAATAGGCAAGGAGAGAGAAGAGAATACGTCTTTAGTTTTAGGAACTCGGACATTGATTCCAAGTTTAGTCTTTGGATAAATCATTTCAAGCAATTTGGTATGGCTGCATAAATACCTATGAAGCAACTGGAAGTTGTCTTGATTAGACTTACATCCATGCAATAAAGCAAGCAACACAGGAAAGATTAATGAAATGATTCTGTTGAAATTGATTTAGCCCATCAAAACAAAAGAAGCAAAGGACAAAGAGATTCCTATGGTATTGGTTTGGTAAGTTCTTGCAGTGAACCATTCCCCAAAGGGCTGATCCATAGGCCCACTTGCCTTCTAATTACCTGCTCAGAATAAACTTATCCTCAGAGAAATGTGAATGGAAGATTTTCTCCATCCTTTTTTGACAGCAGGAAAAAGAAACGGGATGGACAAAGTATTACTGGGTTCAATCCAGAGTTTATACTTAACAAGAGAGAAGTTCCTACAAGAAGAAAAAAAGAACTGTAAACTTCTTCAAGGGTTTCAGTAGTATTGATGTGTGAATAAAAAAAAATCCCCAAACTGTGAGCAAGTTTGCTTGTTCATTTTATCTCTCTATTTGGAACCATTCTACATCTCTTACCAATGGTGCAAACTTTAAAACCCAAGATCAAACATCCTAGAAATATCCATAGATCTACAGATGTGAAGCTAAAATAGTGTGCTTGCTCTAGAAAGTATACTTCCATTGCATGTTTAAGGCAAATTGATTAATGATACAATCCTTAGATTTGCTTGCACAGGTTTTTGGAGTTACACAATATTGCCAAAATATACTTTAAAAATGTAATGTAGGTAAACACCTTAGCATTGACTAGATGTCAAATGCAAAGAACAACAAAATACAAAATAAAACAGTGTTTTCCTAGTCACAATTTCTAAAGGAATTGTACTGAGCAATTTTACCTGTACCATGATTTGTAATAACACTGAAGAGCAATTCTAACTGTTACTTGGGGGCAAGTTACATAGTGTTTGGGGGATCTGAATTTCTTCACCTTTAAAGTGGTTATAATAATTTCCAACCTTCTCGATTGTCCTGTATAATGTGCTTTCGTGTATAAAGCACGCCCATGAGTTTGACCAAAACTTTTAGAAAAAAAAAAATCTTTCATTTTAACTTCTTTAATTCAACAACTACTGAATTTATATTTAGGTACTTCTTTTTCATATTGTAAAGGATTTTTTGCATTTGCGAGCATTCAGCTAGATTGCTGGTTCCCACCTAAATTGTATGAAGAGAAGCAAGTCCCTCCCATTGGCTGAAAATGCTCTCGTACCAAGTTCACTGTAAGTCTGACAAAACAAGTTACTATATTCCAGGGTATTATTTTGCATCCAGATGTTGTTATTGCTTTCTAGAGTTACACTTTTAATGTATAATGGATTTAATGGATAAGCATAAATAAAAGCGTTAATAACATCTATTTAAATACAGAACCGGAACTACTCATGTATAATGCGCATCTTTATTTTCCCACAAAAATTTTGGGGAAAAGTACACATTATACATGGCAAAATACAGTAAATTATACAACATATTTAAATGCAAAGCATGGCTTTGGATATACAAACTACATTCTTTACTTCAATTTTCTGCATGTCGGTTTGTCATATTGCAAACTTGAATTGTTTTTACAACCTTTTTAAAAGTATTATGAGGTAAGAGCGTGATAAATCATGAGAAAGTATTGATAAAATCACTAGTGGACACATTGAGTGTAATAAATTGCAAGTTACTTTCCTGTCCAGTAGTGCTGGCACCTGAGTTCTGTCATACGAAGATGACGAAATGAAGAAAACATCTGGACAGTTTCTTTCTCTTCTTTTGGTGAAGGAGTGACAAATGGTGACCCTAGTGTTTTTAGGTTGACCATGTTGTCAAGCTCTGGTTTTTTGAGCTAATCACATTGTACAATCCTGATTTGGTTTGCTCACCACATGGCCCAAAGTCAAAGACCTAACTTCTCTAAACCTAAGACAATGTTACTAACCCAAGTAACTCACCTGGCTCAGCAAACCAGATGTTGACACTGAGAGTTGCAGTGGGAGAAAGAGGCATTTGATTGCCTGGTGCCTGTAAGGAGAACAGACAATCAATGCTTAAGACACAAACTCCAGCTGGCTTACAGGCAAGGGTTGTTAAAGGCAGGGGTACATTTCAAGAAGGTAGAAGTTACAGGCAAAATTGTGAATCAGTATGCGGAGGTTATTCATTGGTTTGGTCCCTAAAGGCAGGATATCTTAAAGTGAGGGCATACGAGTCATAGGTGAATTTAGATTCTTTGATTAGTGTAAAGGAATGTTAAGGTGTATGACTTTCTCCAGGCCCCTCAGGGAGAAACTTAGACAAAGAATGGCAGAGTTCAGTCCTCAGTTTCCCCTATCTGCATTTTCCATCTGGTAGAGTTTCTGAAAAACACGTCAAGGACATATGTTCTTGAACAAATGTTAACATTTAGGTTCCCTGGGGAAATATAATACCTTACGACTCTGGCTTGCTTGGAATTATTAATACCATCTTGCTTATCCTGTTGTTCATTTACTTATCAAGGCTAGCTAAGTGCTCAGAATTTCCCTTGAAGGGATTCAAGATTTTCCCTTTATTTCCAGGCTTGGGGGTTGCCACCACAGACCTGTAAGAGGGGGCCCTGCTTCATTTCAACTTTGTGAATTTTAAAGAGACCAAGAAGCACCTACCAGGGATGAGTGTATTTGTAAACAGCACTGGGAGGGTCCGTACCATGCAGGTCAGTAAGGCAGTGACAAACAGCGGCACAAAATGAGGGTATTGGGCTTGCTGTGCACATTTTGAGGACGGCAACAAGGAACTGTTCTTTGTCCTGGGTTGGTTCTTTCCTCTCTTTATGAAGCCATCATGACCACAGGTTGCCTGATGATCAAATGGTAGAGCATATCTATAACTGGCCTGCAGATATTTTGAGCTTATCTATCCCAACTTTGTCACCATGTTGCATTTCTACTCATCCAACACTGAGGTGTATCTATGCACTCTAACTCAATCGCATTGTTTATTCACCATTTACTGTTCTTTCTGTATATGCCAGACACAGTCTGTAGTGCTAGAGAGTTCCATCTGAGTTTCTCATCAAGGGCTGCAATAACCCTCATCATACTTTGGATCGTAACCCTATGTGCTTTTACCGCTCCAGAAAATTTTTTAGGTATGACTTGTAGCCCAGGAAAAACAACTGTTAATAGTTTTTCTTCTTTAATTAATCAAGGATGTTCTAAGCGATCAACTAGGTTCAGTATTCACGGAGTGATGTTGCACATATGTACCATAAACCAGGAAGATAAATCTGAATTACAGACCTTACCTCATCCAACTGGTCCTTTCTGAGAAAATAATTCGTGTGTTACATGTACGATTATTTTTCTCTTTTGTTCTTTCTTAACAATTCATTCTGGCTCTTATTCCTAGTGTAAAGTTGCTAACAAAACACTTCCTTATACAGCATAGCTAGTCTCTATCTTGACTAATGATTATCATCTATTGTCTCATGTTAAGTTCGTCTATCTTGTAAAGACCAAACCTTAAAGCATTATTCATTATAATAAATAATTTTGGGGGATAAAGTCAAAATCTTTATGAACTCAAACTCTGACTCAGGTCTGTGTGAGGTGTAGTAATAATTAGGAAACGCTTGCTTGCTGAATTGGTGCCAAACTCTCATAACAGGCAGCAGCCAATAGTCTAGACATTTGATGAATTTAGCAGAGGCCAAGAAGAAGATTAATTACATGTTCTCCAAAACAAACTGCTAAAGCATTATTCATTTGACAAAACCAAAGTGTAAATGTTTCGCTGAAAAATGCCTATGATAAATAGTGAGAAGAGGATTGGAAAGTGCCTGCTGATGAGCTAATAGTCTCTCTTTCTACTTTAGCTTTCATTAAACTGTGAGAGACTCCTGGTAGCCCTAGTGCCTAAGGCATAGTCAAGACCCCATAAAAGACCACTGAGTGATTGAGGGGCAGCACATCTTTAATCCAAAGACGTTAGGCTACCATATGCTCATCTTTAGCCATCTACAAGGTATGTAGATATGTCAGTGTTTGAGGCTTTAAATACAGCATTTCCTTTAGTTCCAAAGTATCTCCAGACTGTGCTAACTGTGTAAAATATAGAAATAAAAATTGAGGAATGTTAAGCCTTCAAAGAGTAGGTCACTGATCTCTTTCTTCTTGTGGCCAGGAGGACAGCAAATAGGAAATTAATTTCATGGTTGATAATGATCAAAGTTTCACTTAACTTTTAGAGTAGGATTGCCAAGTAAAATGCAGGACACTTAGTTCAACTTGAATTTCAGATAAGCAATAAATAATTTTTTTAAGATACATATGTCTAATATTGGGGCATACTTATCCTAAAAATAGTATTTGTTGTTTATCTGAAATTCAAACTGAAGCAGGCATCCTGTGTACTCTGTGTGGGGGGCGAGGGTATATGCTCATGTGTTGGCTAAATCTGCCAAACCTACACTTCAGGCCGCTTTTTAAACAGCAGAATTGTTCAAATTGGTTTCCCCTTTTGCATAAGGTGCATTGTGAAGATGGTACAGGGTGTAATATGCTTCAGCATCAGAGGTGAATAAGAGCTCAGAAGATCATCAGGGGTCAAGCAAGGCCCTTGGATGATCATAATTCACTACAAAAGATTATTTGTTCAATGTGTTGGAACAGAAGTAAATTATTTGCGTTTGTTGAGGGCAGCATGACGCCATGTTTTATAACCTAGGCTTTGAAGTCTGGCCAGCTCGGCAACCTGGGAGCACCACTACTCTGGACAAGGAGCTCGAGCCCAACGTGACTCTTCCTCCTGTGACGAAGGAGGACAAGTAGAGAGCTACCTCACAGAGTGGTTTTCTCTATTTTGTAAATAGTCTTTTAGGTATACTAGAATATATTCATCCTTGTTCACATTTTTCCCTGTCTTTCAGCAGAAAAGAATATAATGATAAACAGCAAAGAAAAAGTTTGTGAATAATGGTATTTATTGTGCTAGTTTTTCTTGGATGTAGTTTCAAAGAAAAGTAGTGATTGATAGTCAACCCATGCTATCCATAGGTTCTGCATCCCTGTATTCAACCAAGACAGATCAACAACATTTGGAAAAAAGCCTACGTGGGTGGCTCATGTCTATAATCCTACCACTGGGAGGCCAAGGCAAGAGGATCCCTTGAAACCAGGAGATTAAGGCCAGCCTGGACAATACACCGGGACCCTCATCCCTACAAAATTTTAAAAAACTTATCCAGGCATGGTGGCATGCACCTGTAGTCTCACCTACTGGTGAGGCTGAGGCAGGAGGATAGCTTGAGCCCAGGAGTTCAAGTCTATAGTGACCTATGATCATGTCATTGCCCTCCAGCCTGGGAAACAGATTAAGTAGTAGTAGTTTCTTAAAAAAAACAAACAAACAAAAAAAAAAAACCAAGAAAAAGAAATATCCAGAAACAAAATTGCATTGGTCCTGATCATGTGCAGACTTTTGTCTTACAATTATTCCCTAAATAATGCATTAGAACAACTAGTTACATAATGTTCACATTGTATTAGGTATTATAAATAATCTAGAGAAGATTCAAAGTATACCAAAATGTATGGAAGGATATTCATAGGTTAAATGAAAAAACTGTACCATTTTATATAAGGGACTTGAACATCCTTGGATTTTGGTATCCCTGGGGGCCCTGGAACCAATTCCCCATGGATACCAGAGGATGACTACATATATGGGAAGAAAATGATACCTTACCCTTCTACACTGAAAACGACATTCATCTCCAGTCTAACCTTAGGTGTATGGATAACAACCCCTAGTTGCTTGAACATAAGCAAGCCTGGGCTCTGGCACCCCACATCCCTCTGATTTTCTCTTCTATACTTGTGAGCAAAAACATTTCTCTTTCTTGTTTTTGTTTGGTCAAATGAGAAAAGTCCTATCATTTAGCTGCAAGTTTGGCAGCATGAAGCCCAGCTCAAGTATCTCAGCAATTTATGATATTAGCAGATGCTGGGGGCCAGGCACGGAGGCTCCCCATCTGGAATCTTAGCACTCTGGGAGGCCAAGGTGGGTGGATTTCTAGAGCTCAGGAGTTTGAGACCATCCTGAACAAGAGTGAGAGTTCATCACTACTAAAAATAGAAAAACTAGCTGAGCATCATAGTGGGCTCCTGTAGTCCCAGCTGCTCAGGAGGCTGAGGCAAGAGAAACTCTTGAGCCCAAGTGGTTGAGGTTTCTGTGAGCTATGATGCTACTGCACTCTACCCAGGGAGATAGAGGGAAAGTTTGTTTCAAAAAAAAAAAAACAAAGAAGGTGCTATGTATCAAAATTATTAGTTTTTTTTTTTCTTTTTCGAGATACATACATCTAAAGGTTTAGAGAGTTGCAACATTGGAATGGGGTACTGAATTGGGACTATGAGTATTTATGTGCTTTATAAAACTCCCCAGGTGATTCTAATTTGACCCGATTCTTCATCCTTCCCCAACCATTCCACAGATATGATACTGCCTCCTGATCAACATGAAATAGAGTACCTTAAAGAAATCAAATTTAGAATCAACCTATGATCTACTATTTAATATTCTGTGTAGCCTAAACCCTTACTTAACAGATTTAGAATAGAATCCGGCACCCACTTGAGCTGATCTAATTCCTATTAGATAGGACAGTTGACAGTTCTATGGCACATGATGTGCCAAGGCTGAGCCCTGAATAGCAGTAGCAAATCTCACAGAAAATCTAATTTAAGGGACAGCAATAGTGATGCTCCAGTTAAGGTGGCTGAGGCCATGGTGAGCTAACCTCTATTTTTCATCCCCTAATAATTTTCTCAGAAAAAATAAATACCTTTGGCTATATAATTTATCTTGCTTAGTTCTGGCTCGAAAATGAGTTTTAGAGAGAAAGACTTCAGTGAAATTCTCTGTTTCAAGTTATGCTGCTGTGATAAGCTGAATGTACTTTCAGAGTGCAGCTACAGAATTTGCTCCAGAATAAACGTGTGTCACAACATATGTGACTTGATGTTAGCACAAGAATGGGGCTATATTGGTGTTGACATCAAGTCACGTTTGAATGTCACGTTTATGTGGACATTCTAACGTGGGCATGATGAATGATTAATGGAATTGTAATAATATATTTTTTGGCTCCTGAATTGCTTAAAGCATGATATATGACCTAATGAATCTTTCCCTCTGCACCAAAAAATAGATGAATAGTGAATGCTTCCTCCTTAATTCAATCATGATGTCTTCAATACAGAGGGCACAAGTAATTTACTGAAGAGCACAGTATAATCATTGTAAAGTCCAGTAGTTCAGCCTGGAATTTTCCCAAATAGGAAAGAAGGCAGACTTTAAAAATATATTTTTGTCTTGGAATCACAATTTAGGCTTTAAGGTTGAATAGCTTGTGAGCTCCTCAGAGGCAAAATTCAAGTCATACTAGATAAAAACCATGCACACAAATAAAAAACAAACACCAAAAAAAAAAAAAAAAAGCTAGATCCTTGACTTGCTATTATCAACTCTGTTTCAAAAAGGAAGACCTAGGCTTGGCGAAGTGACTCACACTTATAATCCTAGCACTCTGGGAGACAAAGGTGAGTGGATTGCTTGAGCTTAGGTGTTCGAGGCCAGCCTGAGCAAGAGTGAGCCCTGTTTCTACCACAAATAGAAAAAATTAGCCACTCATTATGGCACATGCCTGTAGTCCTAGCCACTTGGGAGGCTGAGGCAGGAGGATCACTTGAGCCCAGGAGTTTGAGGTTGCTGTTACCTAGGCTGACGTGAGGCCATTCTAGCCCTGGGGCAACACAGTTAGACTCTGTTTCAAAACAAACAACCAAAAGTGAAACAAATAAACACAAATACACATGGGAAGACCTAGAGATTCTTTACAATTTTTTTGTTCCCTGAAGAGAATTTGATAACTGGAGTAAGGTACCAAGATTAGAATTTGGAAGGAAATATTCTTGAATGCCTATTAATCAGTAAAGTTTCAAATATTTTTATGTCAATGAAATATTTTTATGTCATTTTTATGTCTGTTAGATAGAAGCTACCTTACGAAAATCCGCCTGTGGCTCAGTGAGTAGGGCGCCAGCCCCATATGCCAAGGGTGGCGGGTTCAAACCCAGCCCCGGCCAAACTGCAACAAAAAATAGCCGGGCGTTGTGGCGGGCGCCTGTAGTCCCAGCTGCTTGGGAGGCTGAGGCAAGAGAATTGCGTAAGCCCAAGAGTTAGAGGTTGCTGTGAGCCGTGTGACGCCACGGCATTCTACCCGAGGGTGGTACAGTGAGACTCTGTCTCTACAAAAAAAAAAAAAGAAAATCCTATCACAAAGAGCCAGATAATTACATTTCTTATGTTCATTTTAATTGTTTTTACTTTTTTGTGTTAAGATTTATAATTATTGCCAGGTGTGGTGGCTCATGCCTTTACCCCTAGTACTTTGGGAAGCCAAGGTGGGTTGATTACTTGAGCCCAAGAGTTCGAATTTGCTGTGAGCACCTCAGCATTCTACTAAGGGCTACAGAGTGAGACTCTGTTTCAAAAAAATGGCTCAAAGGAGTAGGGCACCAGCCCCATATGCCGGAGGTGGCAGGTTCAAACCCAGCCCCGGCCAAAAAAAAACTGCAAAAAAAAGAAAGAAAAGAAAAGAAAAAGATCTATAATTATTGTTTTAAGCATTTATCTTTTAGATCATAAAAGGAAAAAATATTATAAGCCCTAAATGCAATGATTATGGATTTAGTATTATTTACCAGGTAGTTACCTTTACTAGTGTGTGTTTGTTGTACATGTAGGAAGCATAAGACATGGTGATGTACTTCAGACATGGTGAAATGCCCCAGGCCAATTAGCCTGTCTGTCACCTCACATAGTTAGTTACTCTTTTGTGTCTAGACTTATTCATCCTACGCATCTGCAACTTTGCACCTATTTACTCACATTTCTCTATTTTTTACCCCCCCCTTCATGGATTCTGGTATGGACAACAACCCCTAGTTGCTGGAACATAAACAATCCTGGGCTCTTGGTGTCCCACATCTGGGTTGTGGATAATTATCCATCCTCTGTTTCCATATATTTGCCTCTTCTGTGTTGTAGATTTTACATACAAGTGAGATCAAGCAATATTTTTTCTCTCAGTGTCTTGACTATTTCACTTAGCCAAATGGAATACAGATAAATCCATATTTTCACAAATATCAGGGTCTCCATTTTTAAGGCTGAAATATTCATACACACATGCCTGCACACATTTTCTTTATCTGTTCACCCATCCATGAACACTTACATTGTTTTTCTCTCTCATCTATTGTAAATAAGGCTACAATATTGTAAATAAAGCTACAATATAGCTTTATTTATATTGTAAATAAATAGTGTATATAATACACAATATAGCTTTATTTATATTGTAAATAAATAAAGTTCACTTCAAGCCAAATGAACATGGCAATGAAGAATTATCTCTACAAGGTGCTAATTTCATTTCTTCTGAATATATGCCCGGAAGTGGATTATATGGTGGGTTTTACTTTTGTTTTTTTGAGAGCCTCCACAATGTTTTCCATAATGACTATGCAAATTTACTTTCTTGTCAGCAGCAAATGAGGGTTTGCTTTTCTCTACATCCTCATCAACTGTTATATCTCTTGTCTTTTTGTTAATAACCATCCTAACAAGTGTAAAGTGATACCTTATTGTCCTTTTAACTTGCCTTTCCCTGATGATTAGTGATGTTGAGCACATTTACCTATACCTGTTGGTATTTTTATGACTTTTTTGGATAAATTCCTATTAAAGTTTTTGCCCATTTTAATTTTTTTAATTAATATTTGAACTTATTATTTTTAATGTTTTGCTATATTTCTCAATTGTATTAATATTTTGGATACTAACCACTTATCAGACATGTGATTTTCAAATTTTCTCTGATAATTTTCAGATTTTCTCTGATAATTTCCTTTGTTTGGCAAAAGCTTTTTACTGTGTAGTTCTGTTCATTTATTTTTTGCTTCTGTTGACTGAGTGATTAATATAGTATCCAAAATATCACTGGTCAGAACAATGATGTGTAGAAAACATAAGTTTTCTTCTAGGAGTTTTATGATTTCAGGTCTTACATTTAAATCTTTAATTTATTTTAAGTATATTTTTGTGTATGGTAAAAGATATTTCCATCTTTTGTGTGTGGATATCCAATTTTCCAAACACCATCTATTAAACAGACTGTTCTTTCCCAACTTTGTCTCCTTGACGGACTTGTTAAAAATTAGTTGACTGTACATGCTTAGTACATGTAGGTTTGTTCCTGGATTCTATATCTATATTTATAGATAAATATATTCTATATTTATCTTTAATAAAAAACATTGGTTTTTATGTGTCTGTTATTAAGCCAGTGCAATACTGTTTTGATTAGAAAAGCTCTGTAGCATATTTTGAAATCAGAGTGTATGATGCCTCCTGCTTTGTTTTTCTTTCTCAAGATTACTCTAGTTGGGGTCTTTTTATTTTTATTTTTTATTAAATCATAGATGTGTACATTAATGCGATCATGGGGCGCCATACACTGGTTTTATAGACCATTTGACATATTTTCATCACACCGGTAAACATAGCCTTCCTGGCATTTTCTTAGTTGTTGTGTTAAGACATTTACATTCTATATTTACTAAGTTTCACATGTACCCTTGTAAGATGCACTGTAGGTGTAATCCCACCAATCACCCTCCCTCCGCTCATCCTCCCCCCTCCCTCCCCTCCATGTCCCCCTTCCCCATATTCTTAGGTTATAACTGGGTTATAGCTTTCATATGAAAGCCATAAATTAGTTTCATAGTAGGGCTGAGTACATTGGATACTTTTTCTTCCATTCTTGAGATACTTTACTAAGCTCAGCTGGTGGAGGTGAGTACTGTAGACTGGACACGTGGCTGCTGACATTCTTTTTTTTTTTTTTTTTTTTTTTTTTTGTGGTTTTTGGCCAGGGCTGGGTTTGAACCCGCCACCTCTGGCATATGGGACCAGTGCCCTACTCCTTGAGCCACAGGCGCCGCCCGGCTGCTGACATTCTAATTGGGGTCTTTTGTGATTCTATCCAAATTTTAGAATTTTTTTTCTAACTGAAAAATGCAATCAGAATTCTGATAGGGAGTGTGCCTAATAGATTGTTTTGGGTAGCATAGATAATTTAAAAATATCAATAATTAAAAAATATTAGTACATGAACATGGAATATCTTTATTTGTATTTTCTTCAATTTATTCATTAGTGTTTTATAGTTTTCAGTAAAATAACAATTAAAAATCTCCAACAAAGAAGATCCTAAGACCAGATGGCTTCATGTTTAAATTCTACCAAACATTAAAAGAGGAATTAATACCGATCCTTTTAAAACTATTCCAAAGTATAGAAGCAGAGGAATACTTTCAAACTCAGTTTATGAGGCCAGCATCACTCTAAAACCAAAGCCATACTATGACATCACAAGATAAAAAACCTATAGGGTGATACCTTTATTGAATATAGATGCAAAAATCTTTAATAAAATACTTGCAAACCAAATTAAATGGCACATCAAAATGATTGGAACTCATGACCAAGTGGACTTGATCCCTGAGATGAAAAGTTGATTTAGCATAAGCAAATTAATGTGATATATCACACTCACAGAATGAGAGATAAAAACCACATGATTATCTCAATAGATGCAGAAAAAGCATCTGACAAAATGTAATATCCTCTCAATAATATGTGTATAGAATGAAATTTACATACTAAAGATCATTTATGAAAAACCCACAGTTAACATCATAATCAATGAAGAAAAATGGAAAGATTTTCTTCTAAGATCCGGCATAAGAAAAGGATGTCTACGCTCACCATTTCTGTTCCATTGTACTGGAAGACCACAAGAGTTATCAGACAAGAAAAAGAAATAAATCTAAATCAGAAAGAAGTAAAATTATCCTTGTTTGTAAATGACATAGTCTTATATAGAGAAAATATTAAAGACTCTACCAAAAGGCTCTCAGAACTGGCACAGTGGCTCATGCCTATAATCTTAGCTCTAGGAGGCTGAGGTGGGTAAATTGCTTGAGTTTAGGAGTTTGAGACTAGCCTAATCATCTAGAGCATGAACAAGATTTCTCCTTTATACATAGCAGGAAAATTAGCCAGGCCCTGTGGCTGATGCTTGTAGTCTCAGGTACTAGGGAAGCTAAGGCATGAGGATCTCTAGAGCCCGAGAATTTGAAGTTGCTGTGAGCTATGATGACACCACAACCCTCAACCCTAAGGTGACAGTGTGAGACTTGGTCTCAAAAAATAAATAAATAAATAAACTGATAAAGGAATGCTGTAGATTTGCAAGATACAAAATCAACATTCAAAAACAAAGTGTTTCTGTATACTACTAAAGATCTATCCAAAAAAGAAATCAGGAAAATAATCCAATTTATTATTTTCTATTCAAAAATAATAAAATACTTAGGAATGAATTTAATCTGGGAGATAGTTCAAATCAATTTTCAAAAACAATGGAAAGTACAAGGACACATTACCATGCTTCTATTTTCACTTTTCGATCTTTATAAATTCTACAGTGATTGGGCTGATGGATGTAGAAGTAGGCAGGGGAAGAGACTAGGCAGCAACTTCTCTAAAGCAAAAACCAAAAAAAGAAAAAAATGGAAAAAGATTCTTTGCCCTAGTATCTCCCAATTTGCCTTGTTGCTCATCCTACCCCAGGAACTTCAATCTCCACCCCCCGCCCCCAATGTTTCCTTAGCCTTGGCCTCCACTTCCCCTTCACTTTAATTCTTCAATGCTGGAAAATATTCTGCTTTTATTGTAACATACTTAACGGATTACATTAGATAGATTGCAATAGAATTGAATGAGATTAGTTATACTTGAGCATTTTGTGTTTGAATATTTTTGCTTCTAACTTCCCTTTACAAAATTCTAGAAAAGTAAATACCGCAGAACCTCCATGCTTGACCACGTGCCTACATTGACCACCTCTTTCCATTAGCCAATTTTCATAGACCTGACATCCACCACATGTACGTATTAGTACAGCAGGCCTAGTTCCTCATGTTGACCACTTGCATATGGTTTCCAGCTTGTTACAGTCCCTTGGGTGGTCAACTTACAGAGGTTCTACTGTATATTTCTTTGTGGTATAAATTAGACATTCATTTCTCAGTTGCAAACAATGAGTCTAGAATCAAGTCTTTTTGATGTTGCTGGTGGAATTACTGAATAAACTCCAACTCATTTTTGTCATCCAGAGCCCTTTAAAGGTTAGCTTAGTTTAAGAGACAGAGGAGGCATTGCCAGCCTGCTATTATTACCAGTTGACAAACTTAAATGAAATCTGGATCTATGAGAAGGGGTTGTAACAGGAGAGGAGAAGGTACAGCCCAGGATGACAGGGTGCTGGACTCAAGCGAGAATTCTAGTCATGGTCCTTATTTGCTCCTTCCTTCCTTCCTTCCTTCCTTCCTTCCTTCCTTCCTTCCTTCCTTCCTTCCTTCCTTCCTTCCTTCCTTCCTTCCTCCCTCCCTCCCTCCCTCCCTCCCTCCCTCCCTCCCTCCCTCCCTCCTTCCTTCCTTCCTTCCTTCCTTCCTTCCTTCCTCTCTTTCTTTCTTTTTCTTTTGTAGAGACAGAGTCTCACTTCGTTACCCTCAGTAGAGTGCTGTGGCATCACACAGCTCACAGCAACCTCCAACTCCTGGACTTAGGCGATTCTCTTGCATCAGCCTCGCAAGTAGCTGGGACTACAGGCACCTGCCACAACACCCAGCTATTTTTTTTGTTG